>NC_141702.1:3374588-3974588 GCF_971803275.1 Cyanistes caeruleus
TCAAAATTCTCAAACAAGAGGAGAAAACCCTGTCAGAAGATCTCCCTGGGATAGGTTTGGCTGCATTGTGCCATAATAAGAACACAGGGGCAGTTCCTGCTGAGCTATTTTTTGCATAATATTAAACCTAAATGCATAAAATAATCCCATCCTTCTTCTTGGACACTGTCACAGAATCACAAAATGGTTTGGTTGGGAAGGACCTTGAAGGTCATCTCATTCCAACCCCCTGCTGTGGACAGGGACACCTTTCACAGACCAGGTTGCTCCAAGCCACTGTTTCCTAAACAAAGTTAATCAATAAACCTTCACATGGCTCCATGAATCTTGCAGAGAAGACAAAAACTAACACCTCCAAAGGCAACCCTTCTCTCACCCTGCTGAAAAAACAAATTCTTCAGGCTCTGCTGGCTTCTCTTTTCATTCCACCTCGTGCTTTGAGCCATTCTTTTCTCCACGGGGATGGGTGTTTAGATGCTTGCCTTCTAATCAGCCACAATTACAGCCTTTCCCAGGATCTTCTGCTGCCAAATTGGAGGGGGGGGAAGAGAGAAAAGGTTTTAAAAAATAAGAGAGAGAGGCTAATGCTTGCAAAGACATATGTGTTTAGTGTTGTTGGCAGATTTGTAAACTTATTAGTGCCTCCACACACCATGTAATTAAGATCTACTGGTAATTAGTCAATAGTTAAAAATAGGGGTTGGTATTGTGCTGCTGAAAACGCCTACAAAATAATGTGTTCTCTTCTCTCAAGATGCAGTTAGTGTCGCTAAAAAATGTTGATTTAAAAAATAGGTATTTGTTTCAGAAGCAGATTTTTTAAGCAAAGATTTCGGTGAGTTTGTGTGTGTGTGTATGGGTGCATGTGTGTGCATCCAAACTATTTATCTTTCAGCATTTCTGTGTGTTTGTGTGATGTCCAAAGAGCCTGACTGCATGTTTTGCCTTGGATAAAAATGTTAAGCTACAAAACTGCAGACTCGGCACAGCCGTGGAGAGGGAACGGGAGCTGTTCTCATTTGTCGATTTCCATTGGAATAAACCTGCTCATCAAAGGAAATTGTTCAGAAATCCATGGGAATGGCAGATGTGCAGCACCATGGGGCAGATGTCTGGTGTTTGGAGAGCCATGTGTGTTATTTTCTAAATATTCAGGGATTACCACAGTCTATGGATATAATCCTTTAGTAACCTGGAATGTCAGAGACAACACAAAAGCTCTAATGCCTTGTAGCAAACAATTTGGCCAAACTTCCCTGGAAGAACAGGTTAGGAGTCACTTGTCTTTGTCCTATGGAAGAAGACCCAAAAGAGGTGATGTGGTTTTTTTAGATTTCTTAACTTCTGCTGTATTATGTGCTCCAGAGCTGTGAGAGTTGCTGGTGATGTTCTGAAAGGACGTCTCATTTGGCTGTCATAAGCAATCTGCGGTGATTTGTTGTGCAGACAGGCATTTGTCTCAAGTAATCCAAAGGGCTTATTGTGATTGCTTGCTAGATCCAAGGAACGTAGAGTCGACTCGATGGGGGATTCATTTATTATGCTCCCAAACCTCTCCTAAATCTTTCCTTATGTCATGTCAATGGATTTGTCAGGCCACCCTCAGATGGCAACAATGCACTGGTTGGGGAGATTTACCTTTGCCAAGCAGAGTTTGCTGTGTTGATAGAGCAGCTCCTGAAGTGCCTGTGGAGAGGGGAGGTCTGCTCCAGGAAAGAAAGTGGACTTTGGGTCATGCTCTGGAGAGCAGCACCTGTTGTTGACCTTAAGAGAAAAAAACCCTACTCCAAATCTAGGGTAAAGCAGAAAAGACCAAGCCTGGACTGTCCCACCAAGGACAACAATGTTGTTTCATGAGTTGTTCATGATACCACATGAGTTCATATCTGTTCTGGATAAAATAATGGAATGAGTTGGGTTGGAAGGGACCTAAAAATCCACCTCATTGCAACCCCCAGCCATGGGCAAGGACACCTTCCACTATCCCAGGTTGCTCCAAGCCCTGTCCAACCTGACCTTGGACACTTCCAGGGATGAAGCAGCCACAGCTTCTCTGGGCACCTTGTGCCAGGGCCTCAGCATCTTCACAGGGAACAATCTCTTCCCAATATCCCATCCATCCCTGCCCTCCATCATTGTGAAACTTTGTCCTGTCTCTCCAGGCCCTTGTAAATGGTGTTTCTCCAACTTTCCTGTTGGCTCATTTTACCCACTGGAAGGCCACATCGATGTCACCCCAAAGCCTTCTCTCTTCCTGGCTGTACAAACCCTACTCCCTCAACCTTTCCTCTCAGAAGACGTGCCCCATCCTCTGGTCATGTTGGTGTCTCTTCTGGGCTCACTCCAACCCATGTCCTTCCTTTGCTGGGGATGCCCCCCTCCCCTGCTGCCCACACTGTGGGATCACCCAGCAAATGTGGGTTTCAGGGCAAGGCATGTCCAGCCTCTCACCAGCACCCCCAAGTCTTTCTCCCAGGGCTGCTCTCGATGGATGACTTCTGGAAAGCCCTCTGAGCATCCCCACTACCCACACCACTGGGTACCTTTGAGTTCACAGCAGGATTTGTAGTAATGCTTCTTTGACACTGAAAATTAATTTCAATCTCGTTGTGTTCAACTGTGGCATTTGCAGAGTGAGCTTTCTTCTCAAAATCCTGAATAGCCATTGAAACTTACTGGAAAATAACTTTTTCAGGTATGAATGTGTCCATTCTCTCACACTTTCTCAAGTCCTCTTTCCCTGGTTAAGAGTAGCAATTAACCAGCACGTGGCAAATTATTTGGGAATGTCATAAAGTTCATTACACAGAACCCATGAGCAAAGCAATGATATGTGATGATAAGTAAAATGTTCAGATGTACATTGGGGATGCAGTTTGTTTTTAATCAAACAAAATCACTTGTTTGGAGAAAAAAATTAAAAAAAAAGAATCCAAACAAATTATAGAATCACAGAATGGTTTGGGTTGGAAAGGACCTTAAAGATCATCTCGTTCCATGAACAGGGACACCTTCCTCTAGAGGAGTTTGCTCAAAGCCTCATCCTCAAAGCCCATCCCCAAATAAAATGAAACCAACAGTCTTTGAACAAAGAGTGGCAGCTTTAAGAGTTCCCTTTTTGGGAGCTGTGCCTGTCATCCTCAGCTTTACCTGGGAGAAGACATTGATAGGATGTCTTTTGTCTCCTTGGGGTCCAGTAGAGACTGTTGGAGGCATGAAGGAGTTGTTGGAGCAGATAGGAATGCTAGAGACACAGAAAATCAGAGATGGGTGCTCTGAGGGTGTGATCTCTCCAGCCTTGTTTCCTCAAGAAACCAGAAAAATATAAAAACCCCTTTATTCCCTCGGCTCCTTTCTGCTTCACTTCTTCCAGCTCTTTTATAAATCACCATTCCCAAATCTCACTGTCCAGCCTGGGCCCACTCAGGACTCAAACACCTTCTGCAGCATCACCTTGGGGTAGGTGCTCATTTCTCCTGGAGCAAATCTCCATTTACCAGCTGATCCACTGGGGAGCATCAGCTGATCCCCACTCACGCCAGAGCTCGGGAAGAAGTCACTGCATGAGAACTGCTGGGGCGTGAGGACCTCCGGGACATGCGGCTGCCGAGGCTGGACAGTGACAAACCTCTCCAGAGGGACTCTGGACATCTGCACAGCCTGCAGAATCCTGAAGGGCTCAAGGACTGGGAATAGGAAACAACTGCTGGTCTGTTCTGGAATGTGAACTAGAAAGAAAAGCCCTTTTGAGGCAAATGGCAATGAATTCAAGGAGCCTTCTGGGGTGAAAATGTGTGGAAAGCGGAATTATCAAAGACAAATAAGTGTTTTCCTTGATCTTACTTTTCTTATAGGACCTTGCTAATGGCCAACAGGGGGGAGAAAATGTGAGGTGAGTCCTTGATTTCACAGGATCATACAGGCTGGAAAAGTCTTCAAAGTGCATCAAGTCCAACCTTGGACCACTTTGTCAACTAAACCAAAACATTCAGTGTCACTTGCCGCTGTTCCTTGAGCACCTCCAGGGATGGTGGTTCTACCATCTCACTGAGCAGCCTGTCCCAATTTTTAACAACCTATTTTGTGAAGGAACTCCTCCTGAAGGACAAAAATTTGAAGCAATCCAGCTGCTGTGGTGCTCCTGGGGCACTCTGCTCCCTCGGAGGATGCACAGAACCAGGATGGCCCAGGGTGAGGAGAGGCTGGAGCAGCCCCCGTGCTCCTGTCCCTGCAGTACACAGCCCGTTGAGGTTCGCTGCCCAGAGACGTCTTTTCTTCTCAGTTTGGAGTTTTGCTTTGAAAGGCAGTTCTGGTGACTCTGATTTGTGGTGACAGCAACTTCAGTGGCATTTAAAGAGACTGGAAGGAAGAGATAAATAAGCTTGAAGATTGCTTAATAAAGCAGTGGAAGAATTGTCCTTCCCTGTGAGGTTCCTAAACAGGAAGCCAGGCGTGGGAATTCGTCTCGCCTTGTTTTAGCCATCTGAAAGTTGGACATCTTCCTTGCCCAAGCTGATCCTTCACAGTTTCTCTGGAGGATTTGGGGAGGGTGTCAGCACAACTGGAAGGCAATTCCCCTCCCTGTTTTAGGAATGTGTTTTGGGAGGAGGATCCATGTTCTGGAGGTGCCCATCCTTTTTCTGCTGACTGCACAGAAATTTAACTTTTAGAGGGGTGAAATTAGGCGAGGGCAACCCAAACCAGACAGAGTGAAAAGAATCTTCTTCAGAGATAGATCCTTTGATTAGGTGACACTCTGAGTCTTGCTTCTCGGGTCACCAGAGATCCAGGAATGATGAGTTTGGTCTTTGGAAAGTGTCACAAATTGTTCCTTGTGGCATCTCCCATGGGAAACCCTGCCAGGACCAGAGAAAGCCACCTCCTGCTCTGCTCGGGGGATGGGCAGTGCAGGACAAAGGGAATCCCATGGAAGCCAAGCAAAGCTGGAGGACAGCAAGGACTCATCAAAGAGAAGTGTGAGGAGCTCAGTTCTCTGCTGGTTAGGCTGATCAGAAGGGGCACGAGGGAGTCTGCGGCACAAATGCTCAGGTTGAGTCTCGGAGAGGATAACAAGCTCTGGCATTTTTAGGGCAGAATGGAAAGAAGATTAAAAAAAAAAAAAAAAAAAAAAAAAGAAAGAAAGGAAAAAGAAGCTGAAACAGCAGCAAACAAAAACTCCTGATCTAAATCTTACAGATCACTGTACTTGCAGTGGGGCAAGTGTCCAGGTAAAGACTGCAAAACTGGGCCTGTTGAAGGAGACCTACCCTCACCCAAAAAGTTCTTAATTGTCCTTCCACGACCAGCAGAGATTGTGCAGTCTTGACTAATCACTCTGCAGCACCTGTAATATTGTAATCTTAAGAGAGGAAAGAATTCCTGTTCCTCTGAGATGTTCCCATCCCTGTCTTGGTGGACTCCCTATCCCTGGAGATGTTCAGTACCAAGCTGGGTAAGGATCTGAGTGACCTGATTTAGTGGAAGGTGTCCCTGCCCGTGGCAAGGGGCTGGAACTGGATGTTCTCTAAGGTTCCCCACCCCCCCAACAGCAAACACTCCACAATTCTATGATTCAGTAAAGAGAGACTTAATTCATAGACCTGAATGTGAAGAACAGTCCTGGGAACGGAAGACAGAATGGTTTTAAATTAGGAGAGGCTTAGTTTAGAGATCAGGAAGGAATTGTTCCCTGTGAGGAAGGGGAGGCAATGGCACAGGTTTCCCAGGGAAGCTGTGGCTGCCCCTGGATCCCTGGAAGTGTCCAAGGCCGGGCTGGACAGGGCTTGGAGTAACCTGGGATAGTGAAAGGTGTCCCTGTCCATGGCAGGGGTCAGACTAGATAAGCTTTTAAGTCCATTCCAAGCCAAGCCATTCTGTGACCCTCTGAGCCTGCTGATCCTGCTTAGGACAGGTCAGAAATCCCTCCAAGGAGTCTCTAGATGAGAATGGCACTCATTGCTCTTTCAAGTCACTGCTGCACAAGGTGCTGTGAGGATGCAGCATGCCTGGAGTGTGGCTGTTCATTAATTAACATTCCAGGGAGAAGCCGCTGGTTCCACTCCTGTGAGCAAGTTTCCCTCCTCGGTGTGGCTGCAGCTCCCAGCTGCCAGGAGGATTTGGTGCAAGGTGGTCGGGCCAGCAGGGTGAGAGGCAGCAAACTCCTGTTTTCAGGAGCTGGAGTAGTGTTGTGACTCTCCAGGGACAAGCACACACCCCGTTCCTTGCTCCAAGTTTCTCACAAGGGGTCCAACAACCTTGGATTGCTCATATGTGCTTACAGGATATCATGTACATCACTGCTTCCACCTCCTTGTCAGCAGCTCTTTTATCACTTCTTGATTAAACAAAACGTTTAAATCCTTATCCCTTATCATGTCTCGATCCTGGGACGTGTCTGTGTGGCTGAATATTCAAACCAGCTCCCAGTGCCACTTGTTTCAAGGAGCACAGATGGGCTTCAGGTTAATTTTAGGTGTAATATTTTGCTGAATCAGGATCTTCTCCTGCAAAAGACAACTTCCTAGGTACAGAGAGGGCAGTGCAAGGAGACATTCCTGTTGCTGCAGGAGACACAAGCTAACACTGTTTTTGCAGGAGAAAATGTGCATGGAAGGACCTCACAGCTTCCTCCTGATCCTGAAAGTCTACCTTGAACTGCTCAATAGGGGTGTTGACAGTGGGTGACTTGGGAGCTAGAACTCACCTGGGGGTCAAAGCCATGACAGCCATGCAGCTTTAGGAGGGATCTCAGTGTTTTCAATGTATTTTCTATCCCTGTTGTTCATTCATCCCTCCAGGCTGTGCATGGGCCTCAGTCAATCCAGTCCTTGGATTTTACCTGCCAGATGGGGATATATTCACCTCTGAGCTTCCCATCTAAAGCACTTGAACCACAGCTTGTGTCTCAACAGGTGAGTTGTGCCACAAGTTCCTTTTGGAGGCATCACTGCTGGGAAACAAAATAAGAGAATCATGGAATGCTTTGGGACAGAAGGGACCTTAGAGATCATCTTGTTACAACACCCTGCCGTGGGCAGGGACACCTTCCCCTTTCCACTATCCCAGGCTGCTCCAAGCCCCATCCAGCCTGGCCTTGGACACTTCCAGGGATCCACAGCTTCTCTGGGCAACCTGTGCCAGGACCACACCACCCAAACAATTTCTTCCTAACTCTTCCCTCTCTCAGTTTGAAGCCTCTCCACTTGCCCTATCATTCCGTGCCCTTGCCAAAAGCCCTTCTCACTCTTTTTTATAAGCTCCCTTTAATTACTGGAAGGTCACAATGAGGTCTCCCTTTCCAGACTGAACCACCCCTGCTTTTTCATCCTGTTTTCCTAGGAGAGGTGCTCCAGCCATCAGATTATTTTCGTGGCCTCTTCTGCACCAGTTTCCCAGGACCTCTCCTTTTTTCCTTGGAAAACACTGGATGTATCCCCAAAGCACTCTCCCCGAGTGGGCTGTGTGGGTTTTGTGGATGCAGCTGATCGATGGCTCTCACAGCACTGCAGCAAAGCCTGTTTTCCATGGTTCCCTCTGTACTTTCCCCCAGAGCTCAGGGAATTTTGGATCCGTGTGCGTTTGACAGTGTGAAGGCAGAGTAACAGTCTGGCAGCTGGGCCCCGCTGGGAAATCCTGTGCCTGCCTGGTGCTGGCTCCCGACGTCAGGGAGCGGCAATCATGGCCAGAGGTGATGCCTTCATTTCCAGGTGCTTCTGCTCTTTCAGCTATTTGCCTCCCAAAATCACTCTTTATTGCTACGTGTGAAAACCTCCACCACTGTGCGAAATTACTGTGGATCAGATGGGAGCGGATCCCTGGAGCTGGCTTTCAATAGGATATTTCACAGCTCTCTGCTTGCTGGGAAACATCCATTTCTGCTCCAGCCTGTGCTGACCTGCAGAAATCACAGCTTTCACGGCCTCCTGATGCAGAGCTTGGGCCCTGTAATCAAAGATGCAGCCGCTTGGAGGTTTAGGTTTGAAGGGCACAAATTCGGGGTCCCCTGTACCCCCACAGTGGGCATTTTTGTCTGAACAGTTTTCACATTATAGCTGGATGCACTTTTCTCCAAGATGCTGCTTGTCTGTGCCCTCTTCTTCACTCCAAATATTCCAAAAAAATAAATGGTTCCCTGAGAGGCTGGTGAGGCCCTGGCTCAGGGTGCCAGTGGAGCTGTGGCTTCCCCATCCCTGGAGGTGTCCAAGGCCAGGTTGGACAGGGCTTGGAGCAACCTGGGATAGTGGAAGGTGTCCCTGCCCATGGCAGGACATTGGAACATGATGGTCTTTAAGGTCCCTTCCCACCCAACCCATTCTAGGATTTTAAGAACCCTTCAGTGCCTGTTTTTTTTCTCTTGCATATGCTGGAAATCTTAGTTAGGGTGGGACTACACAGGTTCTGATTTCCCCTGATTTATCTACATAAATAGATCTCAATCCCAGTCCTCGACCCCATCAATGCACCCATCAGGGTGTTATGTTTCCTCTCTGGTTTGTAGTAGAACCACAGAGTATCCTGAGCTGGAAGGGACCCACTGGGACCATTAAACCCAACTCCTGTCCCTGCACAGGGCACCCCAAGCAGTGGTAGCACCATGGCTGAGCTTTCCATTGACATGGAAACCAATGGCCGTCCTGGGAGGGAGGTCAGTGTTTCTGTGTTTGCTGGGGATGGAATTATAGAGTTACAGAATAGTTTGGGTTGGAAGGACCTGAAAAACCATCTAATCCCCTGCCATGGGAAGGGACAATTTCCATAGACCACATTGCTCCAAGCCCTGTCCAACCTGGCCTGGGACATCTCCAGGGATGGGGAATCCATACCACCTCTGGGCATCTCTGAGGGCTCCTTCATCCCTCCTCACTCCTGCACTGGGCAAAGTGTCACCTGCAGTCTCCCAGGATATTTCAGACTCCATTGCATAAGTGCCCTGTGGTGCTTTGCCGACGTTCCAGGCCAGGATTTGCTGCTGGGGCGATCTCCTGAGCCACGGATTTCCCCGTGCACAGTGACTCACTGTAGCACACTAATCACACCCGGCCCCTTCCGTGATCTCCCCAGCTCCTGCACAGGAATTGCCATTCCCACTTAGGCCACCAGCTCATCAAACCCTCCTTCCTGCCTCCGGCCATGGCCAAAACCAGAGGCTCCCGAGGTTGCCTCCATCGCGCTCCAAAGTGACTGCACAGTTCTGGGTGTGCGGGTGGAAAAGCTCTCCCCCGGCTGCTGCTGAAGATCCACTTATGCGCTGGAGCATGAGATTTGATTACCTTTATTACAGGATCTTCGCATGCAGAGCTGCAAATGTTCGTGGCCATGCAATTATCCAGTCACAGCAGTTGACTCAGTGACCTTCTTTAGCACTGAAGTCCATAAATTGGCTTTACACAGTGGAGGAATCTCTGAATTCCTGCTCCTCCATTGAACTTCATCGTCACCAAGTGACAGCCAGTGACTTGTATTATATCAGGGCATGGAAAAATGGAGAGTTTTGGACCTTTCCTCCTTTTTCCATTTCAATATCCTCAAAGTCTTCTGTTGTCTTTACAAAACATTTTTGGATTTTTGACTCTTTTTCCTGAATCAAGACAAACTTGTGCAGCTCCTCAGGGTGTTCTGGCACCCAGAGGCACAGGTGAAGATCACCCATGAAATTTCCAACACATCCTTTGGCTTTGCTGGGCAAAGATCTCAGGTATGTTTAGGAAAAAAACAAAAAACTATGGAATCTCACAGTGGTTTGGGACAGAAGGGACATTAAAGGCCATCCAGTTTCATCCCCTGCCATGGGCAGGGACACCTTCCACTGTCCCAGGCTGCTCCAAGCCCTGTCTAAACTGCCCTTGGACACTTCCAGGGATCCAGGGGCAGCCACAGCTTCTCTGGGCACCCTGTGCCAGGGCCTGCCCACCCTCACAGGGAAGAATTCCTTCCCAATATCCCATCCATCCCTGTCCTCTGGCAGTGGGAAGCCATTCCCTGTGTCCTGTCCCTCCATCCCTTGTCCCCAGTCCCTCTCCAGCTCTCCTGGAGCCCCTTTAGGCCCTGGAAGGGGCTCTGAGCTCTCCCTGGATCCTTCTCTTCTCCAGGTGAGCACCCCCAGCTCTCCCAGCCTGGCTCCAGAGCAGAGGGGCTCCAGCCCTTGGAGCATCTCCGTGGCCTCCTCTGGACTCTCTCCAGCAGCTCCACGTCCTTCTGCTGTTGGATCCCAGGGCTGGAGGCAGCTCTGCAGGTGGGGTCTCACCTGAGCTGGGAAGAAGGGCAGAATCCTCCTCTTCCCCTGCTGCCCATGCTGGGGCATCAGCCCAGGACATGATCATGGCCATGTCATGTCCAGGTCTTATCCACCAGCACCCCCAAATCTTTCTCCCTGGGAGAGGTCCCATTCTGCTCCCAGCCTCTTCTTGTGCCTGGGATTGCCCAGACCAAAGTGTGGGACCTTGCAGTTGGCCTTTTTGAACTTGATGAGGTTCACATGGACACACCTCTCCAGCCTGTCCTGGTCCCTCTGGATGGCAAAAGGCAAGGAAGGTAATTTCAAAGGCAGAAAAGGACAGATGATGAGTCCACCCCTTTAAATTTCAGGGGAAATTGAAAGACAAGAAGAAACTCAGGGATTCCAAGTACAATTTTGCCAGAGCTCACATTTCTCAGTGAAAATGCACCAGGTATCACAGGAAACAGGGCAAACAGCTATCCAGGGAGAAGGGAAAAAATGTTACTTTTAGGGAAAACAATGCCACAAAATAACATTTAGCATCTCTTCCAGCACATGCAGCTGCAGCCTTGAGTGCAAGGAGCCGTAAAAGTGACTAAAGCAAGAGTCTCTGGAGCGGATTGCTCAAGTGAAAGGAAGCTGGGATGAAATGCCAGCCAGCCCCGTCGGTCCCTCACCCAGCCCTGCTCAGAAATGCCTGATGCTTTCTGACTGGATAGCCAGGCCTGGAGTAATTACTCAGTTCCAGCATTTTCACTTTTAAAGCGAAAAAGAGGCTTCTTATCTTTGCATGAGTTACAATTTTGCCTCATATTTTATGACCTGACACTGCTGGTGAAGGTCTTTGCTTCTGGTTTGCTCCTCTCCTGGTCCATGTGGTCACTGTCCTCCTCTGCCCTACTGGAATTAAAATCCCTGGGGCTATGGCTACAACTGGGAATGAAACTCTTTGGGGCACAGACAGCCACCCCTACTGCTGAACTGCTTGTTTCAGCTCGGGTGGAACATTGGCTGGAATAACCTGGGGAGCTCAGGAGTTAACGGGGCCATTCCCAATGGACCATCTGGAAGGATCATCCTGCTCTGAAGTCTGAGAAAGTTTAATGGCAGACCTATCCCAGCTGGCCAGTCTGTCTTGGCTTTGGGGCACGCACAAGACCATGTTTAAATTAAATCTCTTAAGAGATTTGTAAATCTCTGGGTGCTCTGAGGTGCTCTGGTCCTACACAGTAATTATGACTGGGGTGATTAATCACACTTAGAGACTGAAGGCCTGAATCCACTCTCCAGGGCAATAGCAGGAGCTGGGTGTCTGACTGCTGATCCAAGTAAAGCTCAAGGCAAAAATGCTGGAAGAGCCTTTCCAAGGGTTCTGGAAGGGCTGTTTGGCCACGGGTTAGGCTGGCTGTGGGATGTCACCTGTGGGGTGTGACTCTTCCAGTCACACCCAGACCAGACCAGACCAGACCAGGTGGTGTCCCTGGATTGTCTCTAAATCCTCTTGCTCATACAGGCACTGCACCAATTGCCTTTATTCCCTGACATCGTTCTCCACCCATTTTTCCCCTCTTCAAGCCACAGCTCCAGCACCTCAGCAGCCCTTTCCTGTGTCAGACCCTGGGATCCTGATGAAGCCACCACATGACCTTGGTCGATGTAACCATTCCCTTCCTGGTCTCTGCTCATGTCCTGCTCCTGGAACTCCCCCTGCCCACATCCCTCCCACCCTTGTGGCCATCCCTCTTCCCTTCCCTCCTCCACATCTCCCTTATGCAGCTGTGCTGCTTCCCAAGGACCTCTCCTGCTCTCTCCCAGCCCTTGCAGCACTGTGGAAGCTGGGAGCTGAAGGACTGGCCTCCAAAACCTTGGTGTTCTCACCACTGGAGGGACACCCCACGTTCCAGCTGAGAAACAGAACAGGTTTTGGGGCAACAACAGCATCACTCTGCCTCATTTTCAGCTCTCCATGCAGCCCACGAGACCTTCCCTCCTACCAGACCACTCTTTCCCGAGTCATCAGCCTTCATGATACTCTAAAACCTGGCATTCCTAAGCCATTCCCTGTTCCTCCATCCCAGCCACCTCCCCCACACTCTTTCCTTCTCTAATATCCAAGGAGCCACGGCTTAGGAGCCCCAGCTTAGCAACACCTCCTCTAATAGCGTAAGCCCTGCATGAATCCCCTTGATTTTAGGGCACTGGGTGTTACTGGAATTCCTTCCTTGTTCCAAATGTTTGGGTCTTTTCTGCTATTTCTGTGCTGGATACTCAGAGCATGGGAAGATGGGTTATTACTAGGATTTTAGAGTCAGTATTTATTTTTAGAAAAGAAAATGGGTGCAGCAGAGGGGTCTGTATCATACATCCTCAGGAGGCAAAAACTGAGTGACAAGTTAAAGTCATCGTAATAAAAAGTTCCCTTTAAAAAGAAAAAAAAAAAAAAAAATCACAATTCTTACTGTTTGGAGCAAATATTCCCAGTATTGGTCAGCTTGATGCTCCTCCCATGCCTGCCAAAAATAAAAACAGCTTTCAGACATTCACTTTATTTGTATTTGATGCTTTTTTGGGGTCTAGGTTAAAGGTCACGGCTTGGCCAGAGGTGGCAGGGAGGACAAACAATGGAGATGTAGAGCTGACAGGCATGTGGGGGGTGGAAAATCCTGGAAGCGCTGGATATGTTGGCTCTGATTTTATTTGGGTTTTTCAGGCTAATTAGAAACTGCTGCACACTCATACATTGGCAGATCCTAAACATTGTGGTGTTGGCTGGCTGGGTAAACACATATGGGATTGGAGGGAGTGGCATGGTTTGGGAAATCCTGGGGAGATGGAGCAGGGTGGAAAAGGGAGGCAGGATTGGGGAATGTCTTTGGCCAGGCAACACAGGCTGTTTCCCTTTGTCCACAGTGGGGGAAATTCCTCACTCCTGGAAAGGAGATGAGCAGGCTGGAGGCACAAAAGGGAAGGAAAACAGATGAGGCATCCATAAGAATTGCTTTGGAGTGGGGGCATAGCAGTGGTCCCAGCAGGAAGCCATTTATTCTCGGGATACTCACAAAGGGGCTTTGCCCAAGACATGTTTAAGCAGCTTATGGCCATTAGACAAATGTTTAATCTGCAGGAAAAGTGGGCCAGCAGGCAGAAAGGTGCTGGGATGCTTTTTGAGCCACGGAGCAGCTGGATCTGGGAGAGAGAGAGGAGCAGAGGGGACCTTGGGGACAGGGAACCAGGGGAGTGCAAGGTTTGCACCCCAGGGCTTGGCAGGGCAGGTGTGGCCACAGCAGATGCCAAAGGGTTCCCATGGAAAGGTGAAAGGAGCCCCTTAAATCACCCGAGTGCAGCAGGGATGGGCAAGGAGACCCTAAAAATGCTGTCCCAAATCTGGCTGGAACCTGTCCCACCTCTCCTGACGCTGCAGGAGCGGAGGCAGCCAGGTGGAAGGTGGCTCAGATAGAACTCTCCAGATGTGCAGCCCCCGCCTCCCAAAGGCAGAGAAAGCCAGACGGAAAATCAGCTCATTCCCAGATCTGATCCCAGTCTGCCCTAAATAAAGACGTGGATCGGGCTGCGGGGGGCACGAGCAGAGCGGGAATAACTTCAGCCCGCACTTGTCCGGGAGCAGGGCTGGAGCTGGCATCCCTGGGGGGCGTCAGCAGCATTTCCCAGGCAGCTGCCGTCATTTTGCACTTATCCAAGAGATGGCAGCCTTCCCTAAATCTTCTCCCGGCCTCCGAGCATCAGGCACGCGTTTCACCTTGAGCTGGACGCGGGGCTCTCCAGCTGCAGAGAGCTGCCAAAATCCGCCTTCCCAGCCCTGCTGCCGGCGTTTTCCTGGTTCCTGCCCGGAGCGGTGATCGTGGAGAAGGGATCTGGGTTTTCTCTTGCTTGTACATCACCCAAAGTTGCCTTCTTGCTGGCAGCCCCAGCATCCCGGGCTGTTCCATCCCGGGCATTCCTCACCATCCATGGTGCCTGGAGCAGCCTCTGTGGGAGGGGTTGGAAACTCCAGGAGGAAGTGTAGGAGCCAGTAATCCACTGGCCTGGGCTCTCAGGATCTCAGGATCACAGGATCTCCCTGTGACCTCTGTTCCCAAATTGTCCTTCCCTGCAGAAGGACAGCAGGAGATGGTGGGATGAGCTCTGCCTCCACCTTTGCTGGGCGGTTTTGTGGTCACCCACCTACAAAACTCCAGTGTGTCCCCTCAAGAAATCACAGAGTGGTTGGGTTAGAAAAGACCTTAAAAACCTTCTCAGTCACCCCCTGCCATGGGCAGGGGCACCTTCCACTATCCCAGGCTGCTCCAAGCCCCATCCAGCCTGACCTTGGACACTTCCAGGGATCCAGGGACAGCCACAGCCACCCTGTGCCAGGGCCTCCCCATCCTCACCAGATTCCCACCTTCTTCCCCAGATATTTTACTCTAACTTAGTGTTCATTGCAGCAAATTCCCCTTTATGCACCCATCTTGTGCATCTCTTGTTCTCCAGACCTTGGGAGTGGAAGATGGGAACACAAATATAAACCCCATTCTTTTCCAAGCATCCCTTTCACCAGTCTGTCCTGCTCTCCACATCATATTTGCAGCCTGTGGGAAACTACAGACACCAAACTACAAACACAAAGCAACACCCTCAGCTCTGACCCCCCACCACTGTTTCCCTGAGCCCACCAGTCCTAGAGAAAGAAGTCACACAGACAATTCCTGGCTCTGTTCCTGTGGCCTTGGACACTCTGCAGGTGTCTATTCCAGGCCATTAAACACTGCCAGGGCCTGTTTGCTGGGCCTGGGGCCAGCTGGCATTACCTGGCCATGTCCAGACTATCCCTGGTGTGTGAGCAACCCCCATCCCTGTTCCTTACTGGTGAACACCTTTACTGTTGCCCCCACCTGGCACTTGGACTGAAACCTGCCCCAAGTTAGACCTTCAATAGGCTCTGTTCATCCCTGTTGATCCCAACCTCCCCAAAAGATGAAACTGCCACTACCCACATTGTATTCTCTGTTTTTCTCAGATGGTGATCCATTTTTTAATGTGAGTTTTTAAATCCTTTCCCTTTGCTGTGCATTAAAACTGAGCAGAGCATGATTTCCTTCCTTTCCAAGAGAGACAGGGGAGCCTTTTCCTCTGGGCTTAGGATAACTTGGAGATGCCATGAGGGGTGACACTGGAGTCCACAGCTGAGGACATTGATGGGAATGGAAGGAAAAAATGGCCTTAAAAATCTGCAGAAGACAATTCCCTGAGCCATGGTGAACTCCTCCAGGAAACCCAGCCAGTCCCCCCAGGAGCGAGGTGCAGTGGCAGCACAGTCCCTGCAGCGGGGACTTCCAACTGCTCCTCCTGGAAGAGACATTAGGAGGAAAGTCACAGTGACAAATGGGATCTGGGATCAGCAAGGCAAGAAGCTGATTTAGGTTTTTCCATGCTTTGTTTTCCAAGAAAATGATGAGCAGAGAAGAGCCCTAGATCATGGAATCACAGAATTTTTGGGGTTGGATGGGACCTTAAGGATCATATTGTTCCAATCCTCTGCCATGGGCAGGGACACCTTCCCCTGTCTCAGGTTGCTCCCAGCTCTGTCCAGCCTGGCCTTGGACACTTCCAGGGATCCAGGGGCAGCCACAGCTTCTCTGGGCACCCTGTGCCAGCTGCAGCTCTGCTCCCACCAGTGGGTCAGGGATCACTTTTTCATTCATCAGATTTTTCTCCTTCACCTGTCCCCAGCAATGCCCAGAGATGCTGCCTCAGCTGAGAAGGAGCAGCTGGAGGGAACATTCCCCATGCTGTGTCCTTGGGAAGAGTCTCCAGCAGGAATGCCATGGGCTGTTTATCCCATCAGGCCAACTCCAAAACAGGGCTCAATGACACATAAAGGGACGAAGATAAAGTCTTTCTGGGCACAAATCTTATCTATTGGTGTCAATTTTCAGATTCAGAAGCCACAGTTCAGTTTTCAGGCTGCACTAGCCCTGGCTGGATCCAATCTGTTATCTGAGATTGTGCCTCTCCCCTCCTGCTTCACCCTCCACCCTCCTCAATCCCAGGGATCCGGTGCCTTCCAAGTGTTCCTGCACCACCACATGGAGCTGCTCACACAGCCATGGTGGTTTCCAAATTATTGGCAGCTCAGGAGGTGAGGATTAGAGCCCTGGGAGCACTCACCTGGAGAAGAGAAGGCTCCAGGGAGAGCTCAGAGCCCCTCCCAGGGCCTAAAGGGGCTCCAGGAGAGCATCCCTTGGTATAAGAGAGGACAGGACAAGGAGGAATGGGTTCAACTGGCAGTATTTGCATTTGACCACATCATCTCCGTGAACAAGGACGTCTCTGGCAAGACTGACCAGATTTTTCCTGGCCCTCTGCACCCAACTTTTTAGAAGACAATGAACCACACAGCACATTTCAGGGTATTTTTTATGGAAAGGAGCAAAATATATTTCCATCAAAGAAAATAAAAAACCACAAAGAAAGAAGAAAACAAAGAAGAAACAAAGTTTCTTCCAAACAAGAAGAAACCACTGCAAAAATCACTTTCCATCCTCCTCTCTACTTCCTTTTCCTGTGTGTCAGGCAGCAGTGCATTCTCCCGCAGTCCTCAGTGTGTTCCTCCCTCTCTCCTTTGCCACAGCTCCTGGAGCAATGCCCTCTGCAGCTCCTTTTTGGCTGGCTCTTGGCTGTGGAGAGAAGGAAAGATCTGCATCTACATTGACTAATTCCTCATGGTCACCAGCAGGGTCCAGTGACCATGATGGGACCCAGTTCCCGTGGAGACACACAGATGCTGGATGTCTGAATTTAGGAGGGGGTGATTCTGGAGCTGAACTCCACTCCAAAAGTCTTTTGAACCAAACCCAGCATAATCCTCCATGCAAGACCCACCCACACCTACTTTCCCAGAAAACTTTTTTCCATACAATGCCAGAGGGGTTTGCTGGGAAGGGACCTTAAAGCTCATCTCATTCCACATCCTGCCATGGGCAGGGACAACTCCCACCATCCCAGGTTGCTGCAAGCCTCATCCAACCTGGCCTTGGACATTTCCAGGGAACACTTTCACCTTAATTCCTTTATGGTTCATTCTTATTTCTCATTCTGCTCCACACAATTTTCCACCTTACCTGGGGTGGCCATCAAGGCCATTAGGAAAACAGCAAAGACAATGTAGATGACCCTCATGGCTGGATATCCACCAGGATCACAGCAGCTCTGGGATGCAGACTTGCAGGGAGATCTCACTAAGAAAAAGGCTGGAAACCCTGATATTTATAGACATTTCCTGAAGGAGAGGACAGCGTTAAGAGGAGTGTGACTTTCCTGGCGTCCTAGGACACATTGTTTGCTGCTTTATGGGACCTTATGTCACTCCAACCCAGTGGCCATCTGACCATGAGACGTCCACTCTGTGCCCATTTGGCTCTTTGAAGGGCTCTCGTGTGCCCTGTGCCAGTGTCCCTCCCCTGAGAGCTGGGCTCCTCCCCATCTGGCTGCCAAAACCTTTAGCACAGACAATTGTGGCTGTCCCCCTGTTCAGGGGACTTGGTGCTGGCTTGTAGGAATGGTGGGGGTGATCAGTGTTAAAGCAATGAGTTTGAGAGCTCTTTTTCTGCCTTTCCAAAGCAGAGGCCTGAGAGGATTTGTACTGCCCCACTCTGGGCATTCCTAGCTGCCTGTCAAAATCCAGACCCTCCACCAGAGTCCTGAACCCTGTGGTAAGGGACTTGCAAGTTGTTATCAAGTTGAAATGTCTTTATTTTACACATAAATTAACAGAGCATAGCAAAATGCCAAGGGCAGAGATGACCAGAGTGGCTCAGGCCTCTACTGTCCCCCCAAAGCGTCCCTCACCACAAACTGGGAAGAGTCAGGGAATGACAGAATGGTTTGGGTTGCAAGGGACTTTAAAGCTCATCTGTTTCCAAGCCCTGCCATTGGCAGGGACAGGGACAGGACAGGACAGGACAGGGACACTTTTCACTAGAGCAGGTTACTGGCAGGAGAAACAGGAGCCCTGGAATTTACATTTATATCAGACTGTGACTGATGTGTTCCTTCCCACATTTCCCACAAAAAAATTCCTTCAGCACCTCCAGTCCAAGAAGAGGCTGAGCCCAAGCAGAGACACTGCAGGTTGTGTTCCTGGCAAAGAATGGGTGTTTGAGGCTGAACAATGTTGGCACTGCACCATGCTGTTCCCTCTGGAATGGCCTGACTGCAGCCTGGGGCTGCCTGCCCTGGGGAGCAGGAACTGGAAAAGCTCTTGCTCCACGTGTGTCCACGTGAAGGGACTGGGAACAAGGGGTTCCCTTCCTCATCCAGCTGGACATCACAGCTCTAAGGTGCTGAACACATCCCAAGCCCTGTGGATTTGCTCTTCTCTCCCTCTACACTGATTGCTTCCATTGCATTGCAAGGTAAAGGCAGGAGAAGGAGCACAGAAAATAAACAGGGGATTAAACTGCCCCAAATCTTCCCAATGCACCCCTCTAGCTGCTCTTTCTCTAGATGGGAAATGATCCCTCAGGCCCTCTGGCTCTTCTGGTCCCTGACTCCTCCACAAATTCCAGTTTGTTTCAGGGTGGATGTGCTGCTGGATAAGGCTGAGCCCATCAGCGACAGTGGCAGCACCTCTGGGATAACAGAGGTAAGAAAAGAGGGAATCAAGTGTAAAACAGCACCTGGAGACAGGAGTGAGAGTATGTGAGAACAGCCCTACTCCAAGTCCAGTGCAGAAGGAGGAGCAGGAGCTGCTCCAGGCACCAGAGCTGAGATTCCAGCCCAGGGTGGAGCCCAGGGAGAGGCAGCTGTGTCCCTGCAGTCCAAGGGGGCCCAGGAGGGTGCAGAAATCCACCTGCAGCCCCTGGAGACCCCACTCTGGAGCAGGGGGAAGCCTGAAGGAGGCTGTGACCCCCTGGGAAACCCACATTGGAGCAGAGCCCTTGGACTTGTGGCTCCCTGGGGGACCCACGTGGAGCAGCCTATTCCTGAATGACCCATGGAAAGGACCCACACTGGAGCAGGGGAAGTGTGTGAGGAGCCCAACCCCTGAGGGAGAAGGAGCAGCAGAGACCACTGACCACAGCCCCCACTCCCCTGCTGAGGGGAGGAGAGAGGGACACCCAGAATGGGAAGCAGCAGTCAGGGAGGGCAGAATTTTAAGATTTTTTTCCTCATTTCCCTCCTCTGACTTTGATTTTCAATAAATTGTATTCATTTTCCAAAGTGGAGTCTGTTTTTCCCATGGTGGCAATTGCTGAGGGATCTCCCCCTGTCCAATCCATTGCATGGGGTCTGTGAGGGCTTTCTCTGTTTCCCACCTGATGAAATTTTCATGGAAAAAGAGCTGTCTTATGCTTGGGAGGAGACATTGCTGAGCCACAGACATTTTTAAAGACATTTGCAGATAACCTGTGACCTGAAAAGCAGCAAGGAGCTAAAAGAGCCTCTCCTGTGTCCAGAGGGCTGCATTAAGGAGAATTCAAGAGGAAAAGTAGCACCTTATTCCCAAATCCCCACCCTGTCAGACCACTGGCAGTCCTGCAGCTCATTGTCAGAGAATGCTCAGGCTGTTTTTGGTGCTGCTGAGCCTTTGGGCTGGGCTTGGGGAACCTGTTTTAATGCAGGGACCATGGGGACACCAGTAACCACACCACACACGCCAGAGTTACATCTCCTTTTTTTCTTAGTTTTATTTCTTGAGAAGAGGGGATGACAATGGGGTCAGACAGCTGGGAATCTGCTCCCAAGGCCACCGTGGTGCCTCCTCTTCCCCAGGTGCTCCCGTTTCAGCTCCTATTTCCCCTTCCAGGTGGTTGGGATGCAGCACGAGTACTTGCAGTCGGCAGAGGTGTATTTCAAATCCATCACGCGACACTTTGGGGAGCAGTACCCCACAGGAGCACAGGTCTTCCTGAACTTCCCATAGCCTGGAAGAGGGGAGGGAGAGTGGTTGTTCCTCATTTCTGTTCCCCATTTCCCCATTTCCCCATTTCCCCATTTCCCCATTTCTGTTCCCCATTTCCCCATTTTCCCATTTCCTCATTTCCCCATCTCTATTCCCCATCTCTGTTCCCCATTTCCCCATTTCCCCATCTCTGTTCCCCATTTCCCCATTTCCCCATTTCCCCATTTCCCCATTTCCCCATCTCTGTTCCCCATCTCCCCATTTCTGTTTCCCATTTCCCCATTTCCCCATTTCCCCATTTCCCCATCTCTTTTCCCCATTTCCCCATCTCTGTTCCCCATTTCCCCATTTCCCCATTTCCCCATTTCCCCATCTCTGTTCCCCATTTCCCCATTTTCCCATCTCTGTTCCCATTTCCACACCCTCCCATCCCCTCCCAGTCACAGTGGGCAGCAGGATCAGACCCTGTCCATCCCCCCACATGTCCAACATTCCTGTCCAAGCCCAACCCCAAAACTTGAAGTGACCTTGAAGGGCACACACCTGAGTAGCTCCTTGCACACCTCCCTCCCCTCATCTTTGGAAAAGATGCTCCCAAGGGAAGCAAATCCATTTCCCTCCTGAGAGATGCCCCAAAAGCCAAGTTCCTAAAGATGTGCCCGTAGGTGTTTCCTTCCCTTGTGCCTCTCCTGAGGGGATCAGTGTTCTCAGAGCAAAGCAGCAAAAAACACATCAAGGATGCTGCAAAGGTCTTAAAAATTGGTCCCACAGCAGCCTGGCACCAAATATTCACCATTAAAAGGTTAAAAGAGGGCCGAGGGAAAGGCTTGCCCCAGGTGGGTGAGAATTGATATCTGAGGGAGGTTTCTAATAGCCCTTTAGGAGATCTCAGCCCAAAATCCCCTCTTTATTCCTGGAGAGGAACCAGAGAGCTTTAGAGTCTGAGAAACAGGGAATAGCAGCAACAGCTGTGTCACATCAATAAACCAAACACAGAATCACAGAATCGTGGAGTGGTTTAGGTTGGAAGAGACCTTAAAGATCACCTTGTTCCAGCCCACTGCCATGGGCAGGGACACCTTCCACCATCCCAGGCTGCTCCAAGCCCTGTCCATCCTGGCCTTGGACACTCCCAGGGATCCAGGGACAGCCACAGCTTCTCTGGACACCCTGTGCCAGGGCCTGCCCACCCTCACAGGGAACAATTCCTTCCTCATATCTAAATTAAATCTACCCTTTTTCAGCTTAAGCCATTAAACACACCCAGGACTGAGCTTTGACAGAGACACTGAGCTGCCTGAAAATCCCCCCCAGCACCACAAAATTCTTCAAATCCCTGGGAGAAGTGGCCACATCCAGACTGTTTGGAATTGTCTATCCTGAGCTCCCTCCTAAACTGGACAGTGATGTTTTAACATCAATTATTCCAGAGTACAAGTTATTAAAATCAATTATCCCTGAGGTAGTTCTCATTTTATTGTCCCTTGAAAGAAGTCATTAACCTGCCCAGGTTATAGCAGGTGCTTCACCTCAGAGGGTAAGAACTGAGCTAAAGTTACTTTAAAAGAATCCCCACTAGTAAAAAGGCCATCCCACCCCATTTCCCATCTTACCTGGAGTGGCCAGGGAGAAGAGGAGGAAAAGAGCGAAGACAAGGTAGAGGAATTTCATGGCTGGAGCAGAGCTGGGGTCTCAGCAAGGCTGGAGAGAGGAGAGCCAGAGACCTCGGAGGGAGGAGGCGATGTAGAGGCAGGCTGGAGCTGCTGGGTTTTATAGAGAATTCCCCTGAGGGGCAGAGGATGCTGGGGACATGCAGGAATTCATCCGAGTCGTGCTGTTTGGGGCTGGGCACACAGTGATGGCACAAGAATTCCCTAATGGTGCTGGCAGGCACCTCCTGTCTGCCCCAGAAGCGGTTGCCCAACATCAGATAGGATCCCAGCACTGATGGGAACACAAAGGAATAGGGGATGTCGATATCTGGGTTCTCAGAATGTGGCTGTGGGTCAGAGGGACCTGATGGAGATCTGCAGGTGCAGTGAGGGGAGGAGAACAAGATCGGTATCACTGAATTCCAGGCCTTTCCCAGCCTCTGCCAGGGATGCAGAGGGCTGCAACAGGGCCACGATGCACTGATAACTCTCCCTGCATTGTCCAGGCTGATCCTGTGGGATCTGTTGGCCTGGAAACGATCCCTGCTCCCACCTCTGAACCGTGTCTGCAAAATCTCCCTGGCAAATTCAGGAAATGCCTTTGGTTGTCCCGATGGATGGATGGGTGGATGGATGGATGGATGGATGGATGGATGGATGGATGGATGATGGATGGATGATGGATGGATGGATGATGGATGGATGGATGGATGGATGATGGATGGATGGATGGATGGACGGAAGGATGGATGGATGGATGGATGGATGGATGGATGGATGGACGGATGGATGGATGGATGGATGATGGATGGATGGATGATGGATGGATGGATGGATGGATGATGGATGGATGGATGGATGGACGGATGGATGGATGGATGGATGGATGGATGGATGGATGATGGATGATGGATGGATGGATGGGCAGATGATGGATGGATGGATGGATGGATGGATGGATGATGGATGGATGGATGGATGGATGGATGATGGATGGATGGATGGATGATGGATGGATGGATGATGGATGGATGGATGGATGGATGATGGATGGATGGATGGATGGACGGATGGATGGATGGATGGATGGATGGATGGATGGATGATGGATGATGGATGGATGGATGGGCAGATGATGGATGGATGGATGGATGGATGGATGGATGGATGATGGATGGATGGATGGATGGATGGATGATGGATGGATGATGGATGGATGGATGGATGGATGATGGATGGATGGATGGATGGATGGATGATGGATGGATGGATGGATGGATGGATGATGGATGGATGGATGGATGGATGGACAGATGATGGATGGATGGATGGATGGATGGATGGATGTGGATGGATGGATGGATGGATGGATGGGTGGATGGATGGATGATGGATGATGGGTGGATGGATGGATGATGGATGGATGATGAATGGATGGATGATGGATGGATGATGGATGGATGGCTGGGTGATGGATGGATGGATGGAGGGATGATGGATGGATGGATGGATGGATGATGGATGGATGGATGGATGATGGATGGATGGATGGATGGATGGATGATGGATGGATGGATGGATGGATGGATGGATGGATGGATGGGAGCTCTGGGGCTGGCAGCTCTGGGAGCCTGGAGGAGACATTGTGATCACCACATTGTCCCCACAGACCCTCCAGACAGTCCTGGGCTTTCAAACAAGAGCCGAGCTCTGCGAGGGAACTTTTCCAGCCCCAGCTCACTGGGCTGTTTAATAACTTGATAAACAGCCAGGAAGAGAGAGAGAGAGGCTGAAGGGACAAGAAGCTGCTTCAGAATTACTCAATATCATCAAACCTGAGTCCTCAGAGTGCAGCAGATGAATCTTACAGCACAACAAGCAGCAAAATGACAAATTCCCAATCAGTGAGAATTTGGAAAAATCTATGATCTCTACAAATGTGGGGTCTGAATTACCTAAAACCAGTCAGGAAGGAGGTTTGGGCATCCTGCATCACCCTGTGGGATGTGCACTGCTCGTTTCCCCATCCTTGATGACCTTTGGTAGGGAAAGAAGAGGTTAAAGAAAGGTGGCAGAGCTGGGGACTTGTTTTCACAAAATTAAATATACTGGAACTTACCAGCTCAGGGTAGAAACTTAATGAAGGTGTTTCATTGAGCTGCAAACATTTTAGAGGCCTAAGCAGGACAGAACTACAGTTCTGCAGTTTTCCTAACCTGAGAAATATGTGGGATATGAAGATAAATCATGTATTTATCATAAAAGTAAAAAAAAAATGTCTTCTTTGAAACTGAGAATAGCTGAAACGTGGAACTTGAACAAGAAATGCGAGAAGTTAAATTGCACTAAAAGGACAGATGTACTGAAAAAACAGTTAATAAATTAATGTAGCAGGTGTAAATTTAAAAATTATGTGAAAATCTTCTTGGGGAATGTGCCAAAGTTCATGTCACTGACTTCTCTTCCTGGCCACCAACAGATCCCCTTCCCTGGATTTGAGGGCTGCCACGTTTTCCATGTCTTCTCTTTCCTGATCATAACCTTTCCACTTGATCCCTTTCTATTTTTTCTGGCAGGTCACTTCTCAATCACAGAATTGCAGAATCATTTAGGTGGGAAAAGACCTCTGAGATTGAGTCCAAGTGTTCCCTCAGCACTGCCAAGGCCACCAGTGCCCTGTCCCCAAGTGTCACATCCACATGGCTTTTAAATCCCCGCAGGGATGGGGACTCCACCCTGGGCAGCCTGTGCCAGTGCCTGATCACACTTTGGGTGAATAAATTTTTCCCAATATCCAATCTAAACCTCCCTTGGTGCAGTTTGAGGTTTGTCCTCTCCTCCTGTCCCTGTTCCCTGGGAGCAGAGCCCGACCCTCCCGGCTGTCCCCTCCTGTCAGGGAGTTGTGCAGAGCCAGAAGGGCCCCCTGAGCCTCCTTTTCTCCAGGCTGAGCCCCTTTCCCAGCTCCCTCAGCCTCTCCTGGTGCCCCAGCCCCTTCCCCAGCTCCATTCCCTGCCCTGGACACGCTCCAGCCCCTCCAGGTCTCTCTTGTCAGGAGGGTCCCAGAGCTGTCCCCAGCACTGGAGGTGTCCCAGCAGTGCCAGCACAGGGGACAGGCACTGCCCTGCTCCTGCTTGGTGACCTCGAGCCATTTTCTGAGCCCCCCTGAGCCCCTTCCCTGCTTCCCTGGAGCGTGGAGCACACGGCTGGATGGATGCACTCCCCGAGGGCTGTGCCGTGGGTACGTCCTGTGTTTTCCAGAGCCAGCTCTTGTTTGCACTTGTAGGACAATCGGTGCTGCTTTCCCAACAGCCTGACTTGGCTCTTTGCTGCCTGCCAGTGAACTACAAATGATCCTGCAGAGCTGCCCACAGCCAGGAACTCCTTGTTCTGTGCTCTCCAGCTCATTATCCTTGTCTGTATAGACAAGGTAGCTTCCACTATTACTTCATTTATTTTTTTTTAATGGTTTTAGCACAAGAAGATCCACTGCGTTTCTAATCCTGTCCCCTAATGCTTTGCAGCTGTTTTCAACCTCCTTATTTGTGATTTTTTTTAAGCATTCTTTCCATACAACTGTGAAAATGATTAGGCAGGATAGCACTGGAATCACAAGAGACTTCTGATCAGATGTAGTGTGACAATTAATTTCCTTAGCTTCGTTTACATATTTGCCTACATCCCTTTTAATCAGCATCATAGTCCTTTTGGAAAGATTTCAGGAAAAACCCCCAAAAAGAGCTGGGAGCAAATCAATGTGATGAAAAGCAGGCCAAGAGCAGGGTCCTGCCCATGGGTTGGGGCAGTCCCCAGGATCAATCCAGGCCTGGGAGAAGGACTTGGGGGTGCTGCTGGTGACCCATCCCTGAGCTCCCCATGCCCTGGGCTGATCCCCCAGCTGGAGCATGTCCAGGGCAAGGAACGGAGCTGGGGAAGGGGCTGGAGCACCAGGAGGGGTTGAGGGAGCTGGGAAAGGGGCTCAGCCTGGAGAAAAGGAGGCTCAGGGGGCCCTTCTGGCTCTGCACAATTCCCTGACAGGAGGGGACAGCCAGGGGGGTCGGGCTCTGCTCCCAGGGAACAGGGACAGGAGGAGAGGGAACAGCCTCAAACTGCAGTAGGAAAGGTTTAGACTGGATACTGAAAAAGTGATCATGCCCTGGCACAGCTGCCCAGGGCTGTGGTGGTGTCCCCATTCCTGGAAGTGTCCCAAAGGGATGTGGATATGACATGTGGGGATTTGTTTAGTGAGGAACACAGTGGTGCCAGGTTCACTGCACTCAAGGATCTCAGAGGTGTTTTCCCACCTTAGTGACTCTGATTCAATAAGAAGGACGTGGACCTGTTGGGCTGAGTCACGAAAAGAGCCACGAAATTGGTCACAGAGCTGGAGCCCCTCTGCTCTGGAGCCAGGCTGGGAGAGCTGGGGGTGCTCACCTGGAGAAGAGAAGGATCCAGCGAGAGCTCAGAGCCCCTTGCAGGGCCTAAAGGGGCTCCAGGAGAGCTGGAGAGGGACTGGGGACAAGGGATGGAGGGACAGGACAAGGGGCAATGTCCTAAAGCTGAAGGAGGAAAGATTTAGGTGGGATATTGGGAAGGAATTGTTACTTGTGAGTCACAGGTCGCCCAGAGAAGCTGTGGCTGTCCCTGTGTGGGAATTCCAAGCACAGAAAATTCTCAAAATCTTGTGCATGCAGGCCCAAGCATGGAGATGAGGGCAGGGTTCAACCTGAGACCTTGGAAAAGGCTTCTGGATTTAGAGATCATGATCAAAATATGTGTTTGTAGTTTAGATAGAAAGACATTAAGCTAGCGAGTGGAAAGTTTTAAGGTTTTAAAGTTAAGCTATAGAAGTAGTTATAAAGGTAATAAGAAGTTTAAGGTAGAACAGGTAGTTTTATGTGTCATTTTATGATTGGTTAAGAATGTCCACACTGTGGCAAAGACACATAAAACAAAATAATTAACTATTGGTGTGAAAGTAGAAACATTCTTTGGTGGGATTAGTTTATTTTAATTAACCTTTAAAACCCCTGTAACCTGTGGTGTTGTGACCACTGACCACGAACTTCTGGCGTATGCAGTGAAGATGTTCTCAGTCCTTCAAGAGACCATAAAGGGAGAGGAATAAATCATGCTTCAAGACATCTCCCAGGGGTCCCTCTTCTCTTAATATCCCAATATCCCTGGAAGCATCCAAGGCCAGGCTGGACATGGCTTGGAGCAGCCTGGGATAATGGAAGGTGTCCCTGCCCATGGCAGGGTGTGGGACTGGATGGTCTTTAAGATCTCTTCCAGCCCAAACTGTTCTGGGATTCTGTTCCATGGGTCTTTGATCCTGCCAGAGCTGCTGCCAGAGCACCGGTCAGGCTTGGATGCTCCACAAAACCGTCCCCCAGCGTGGATCTGATACCCCATTGTGTGTGTGCCTTGCAGACAGTGCCCAGAGCTTATCAGGAGCCATCCCAGACGGAATTGCAGCTGCCCTGGGAGCAGCAGTGCCGTGGGCAGGCCCGGCTGGCGCTGCCGGAGCGCGGCCGTGCCCAACAGCCGGATCTGGAGAGCGGGAACGGCCCCCACGTGCCCGTGGAGCTCGGGCCTGGCTGCCAGCTGCCTTTGTGAGGGGAACCAGCGGGTCAGGGTGACACTGCACGGCCTGCAGAGCAAACAACAGCTCCTGGAACATGGCTCTGACCAAGGTTCTCCTCTGGCCGTGCCGCTCGTGGCCGGAGTCCCTCTATAAAACCTCTGCCCTCAGACACCTCGGACACGCTTTTGTGCCTGTGTGCCAAGATCCCCCCCGGCCTCCAGCCATGAGGGTGCTCTGTGTGGTCTTTGCTGTGCTCCTGCTGTTCTCCCTGGCCACCCAAGGTAAGACAGGAACGTGTGGAGGTGGAGAAATCAGGGTGACCTGTGTCCTGTCCAGCCTCTGTGCCCCAGGGTGAGGGAGGGGGTTCATCTCCAGGGCAGTGGGGATCAGGTCCCTGGTGATTTACCCAGCCTGGCAGGCACAATGGGTTTGGGATGGGATGAATGCCACACTGCAAATCCCTTCTCTCACCCTCAGGCAGAGGGATCCAACATGAGTAGAGGGATGGTTTGTAAGCGCCCAGTTGTCCTCCAGCTCAGTGGGGACATGAAACGCATCCTGTCCTAGGTGTGTCTAACCCCAGAGGTACCCAGAGCATCAGTACCACCCTGGAACCAGCAAGGCCGCAACTCCTGAGGCTCTGCCCCTCTACATATCCATGATTTTCTCTGTAACCCCCCCTCTGTCTCTCCCCACGGCAGGGCACGGGCAGCCCAAGGGTTTTTGTGACGGGTACTGCTCCCACGCGTGCGGCGAAACCGAGGAGTGGTCCTTCAGCCCCTACTGCGAGGATCTGCACTGCTGCATCCCCTCTCCCAAAAAGGGGAAATGAGCCTGCAGGAGCGCAGCCCCGGAGCAAGAGCAGCACTCTCCAGGCTGTGGCCGAGGCGGTGCTCAGTGCTTTGAAGTAAAGATGGGCAGATAAGATGATTTCTGTGTGCTGTGAGGTTCATTCGCCTCCCGGGAGGGGACAGCAGGGAGAGGGTGGCAGCCACAGAGCAGTCACGACACAGCCCTGGCAGCCCCAAAGCCCTGACACCAAAATGCCACCCAGGAAAAGCAAGGGCTTTGGGATTTTCAAAGAAGAGTGGTGGCTGGGAGAGAGCTCATTGCTTAATCCTCCCTTCTCCACCAGTTGAATCCCAGTTTGTTTGGAGGGGGCACAGCAGCCCCATCAGTCCCATTCAGCTTTTGCACCGGGGTTCTCAGTCCCACGGAGAGGCAGGAACGGGAGACAAACAGCACCACCCCCTCCTTGCACCCCAAAATCCCATTCCTGGGGTGCCCACAGAGCCACCAATGCAGCCACTGAGGCTTTGGGCCCCAGGGTTGTCCTGGACACCCTCACCAGGTGCCTTCTCAGCAGAGTCAGTGACCAGATTGTTCCATGGGGATCACCGAGAGCGGGAGAACAGATGAGGATTTCTCCAGTGTCCCCTTCCCCACCCCACCCACTGTGGGATAACCCAGCCACTCCAGGTATTCTGCAGGGGGACATGGGCTGATCCAGTGTAGGCTGGCTCAGAACACCCCACAAACACCCCAGCAGTGCTGGGGGCTGGGATGTTCGTGCCCTAAAGGGCCACAGGGCAGAAATCAGCCCTGATTCTCTGAAACCCTGCAGGAAATAAAGGAACTCTCCAACCCTGGGGCCTTGCAAACACAGAAAAAGCCTTTGCCTTACAAAAAGGGGATTTGTAAGACTGGAAGGTTCTGCAAGAGAAGATGGAGGGTACAGACCTCTCCCTCCTGTGGGATGACCCCCAATTTCTGCAGGAGGAAGGGCTGTGTCTCCTCTCCTCAGCAGCATCCTTTGTGATCAGCAGAGATCTTGGAACTGGAGGCCAAAGTAATTTCTTCCTCAAAATAATTTATATATTTGTTCAAAACTCCCATTTTCCAAGACACACGGTGCTGGTGCATCTGAACATGCAACATGAGGTGCTCCAAGGGGTTTGTGACCACCCTGGTCTGAATGAGTGTCCCTGGAAATTTTGGGGCAGATAGGTAGAAAAAAAAGAATAGCAAGAAAAAAAAAAAAAAGGGTGGGGGGGGGGCAAGATTATGCTCCTTTATTTTAACTTTAGCACAAAATTTTCATCCTTAGGAAAAACATGAAATCTGATTATGTATTTTACAAGGGGTTTGGTGTAATTGTGAGTTCAGCTACTTCAGAACTTACAGTTCCTAATAGCTCCTCAAAAGGGTTAAAATATATTTCCATATGTGTACATCTTTGATATTTTTTTTATTTTTTTATTTATTTGTTTTATTTATTTTTTATTACTTTTGGTGTATCCCAAGGAGGAAAGACCAGTTTTTCTGCCTTTCTCAAACTTTGCATCATCTGAAAATTTTAAAAGTACAATTTCTATATGAATGTTCCTGGAAATTTTGGGGCAGACAGGTAGAAAAAAAAGAATAACAGAAAAAAAGAAAAAGGGGGGGGGGGGCAAGATTATGCTCCTTTATTTTACTTTTTTTTTTACTTTTTTTTTTTACTTTTTTTTTTTACTTTTGTCCTTTTAGGACAAAATTTTCATCCTTAGGATAAACATGAGATGTGGTAACCTGAAACCCTTTATCAGTTTAAAGACTGGCCAGGGATACAGGAACCCTGATAGGGAATCCTGTGGGATTCCTTAGACAAGGACTGAGTCTCTTCACAGACTGGGTGGGATGCTGGCTGTGAGGGGGTTTAGAACCAGTTGACAGAGGCTGAGGGCTGGCAGCAGGTAAAAATCACATTTGATACAGGATGGCTCATCAAGATCCACAGACTTTGTCAAGGTTCAATTCACCTTGCCCAGACAAGAGGACACAAAAGACAGAAAATTCACCTAAACCAGTCCTGAGCTGGTGACACTTCACAGACACACAAGGATGAAAATTTGATTAAAGAATAAAAATTCCAGAAGCAAACATAGCACAAAAATTAAAAATTCCTTTGCTGTTTCATTTATGTTTTTTTTCCCTTTTCCCTGGGAATTGTGAGAGGAAAAGAAAAGTCATGTGAAAGCGAATGAACTCCAAAATAGTGTTTGGAGTAGCCTGGGATAGTGGAATTTGTCCCTGCCCATGGTAGGGGGTGGGATGAGACAGCCTAAAAATGTCACTTACAGCCCAAACTATTCTGTGATTCCATGATATTATAAATTCCAACTATGCCAAGAAGCAGATTCATATCCTGGAAAGAACCTTTTATAGGAGAAATCTATTTGTTATACTGATAAATTACTGGATTACAAGGGTTTCTCATATTTAGAGGAAGAAAAGAATCAGTCACTGGCCTTGGTTCAAAGTTGTCCCCTGGGAGAGCCCCTGCAACTCGGAACACACAGAATTTACACTCCACAGCTTTCCAGGGGCAGCAGGGGATGGAAAGGCCACTGCTTCTACACTCAATTTCAATCAGGAAGTGATATAAAAATGGGGGAATTATTAAAAAAGGAGACAAAGGGTGCAACTAAAAGAGTTAAATGCTTGCAAATAGATCCTTTGCAAGCACCTGGGGAGATGTTTAAGGCTGCTAAGGAGGAGACTCAGGGAAAATATATGGCAGGTATTAAAAAAAAAGGGCCCTGAGAAAGAGCAGAAAGGAAAAGGTCACAGGAGAACAGTGGGATGAGGGAGGTTGTTAGAAAGGAAAAGCTGAAATTGTGTCCAGACATGGAAAATAGAAAAGATAATAAACTGGCCCTGACAAAGTATAAAACACAATAAGGCAGCTCAGCAGAGAATTGCAGGAAGAGCTTGAAAAATGTGAGGAAAACCTCTTCAAATCAGTCTTTCATTTTTCTTTTTCCAAACACATCGGGAACCTGAAGCCTGACAAACAGCGTGGTCAGGGAAATAAAGTTAATTAAAGCTAAGGCCACTCCACAGGAGCTGAATGAAATATTTGCATTGGTTCTCACCTGGGAAGAAAGAAGGGAGGCCTTGATGCTGAGCCCTCCTTTGTGGGGACTCATCAAAGGGCTTGTCTCAAATGTAAAAGCAGTGGAAGAGAAGAAAAAGCAGCAAGGAATCACCAGCACCTGGATCTTTTCCCTCTGAAAAAAAAATGTCTGAAGGGAATTCAAGGATGAAACAGCCACTTCTGACTTCAGTGTGTGATCTCTGCAGCCTGGAGAAGGGAAGGATCCAGGGAAACCTCAGAGCTCCTTCCAGGGCCTAAAGGGGCTCCAGGAGAGCTGGAGAGGGAGTGGGGACAAGGGATGGAGGGACAGGACACAGGGAATGGCTTCCCAGTGCCAGAGGGCAGGGATGGATGGGATATTGGGGAAGGAATTGTCCAAGAGGCCCTGGCATGGAGAAGCTGTGGCTGCCCCTGGATCCCTGGAAGTGTCCAAGGCCAGGCTGGACAGGACTTGGATCAGCCTGGGATAGTGGAAGGTGTCCCTGTCCATGGCAGGGGATGGAAATTGGATGATCCTTAAGGTCCCTTCCCACCCCAACCATTCCATGATTCCATGATCTGCTGCTCAAGGAAGTTTTGCTGTGCAGAGGTGGGAGATGGTAGTTTGATAAGGAAAAAAATCTTAAAGTGTTCCAAGGGATTGCAAGCCAGGATTGCACCAGTTTTAAATATAACAACAAGGGGGAAAAACAGGAAATCAGGAAAATCCTGTCCCAAAACCAAAGGACAGGGCCCAGAACTTCGGGACTGAGATGCAGGAGAGGGGGTTAGGAGGAGAATTGGGGGGGGCATCACTGGTGGAGCTACAGAAGGAAATTTGAACATGAAAAATCTGGAAAAAGGATGGGAGGGAATGGAAAGATGCATTCATTGTTGAGGGTAATAAAGGTGACAGCTGAGGAAGGACCTGTCTTGGGTTTGGGTTTGGGTTGGGGTTTGGGTTTGGGTTGGGGTTTGGGGTTGGGTTTGGGGTTTGGGTTTGGGTTGGGGTTTGGGATTGGGTTGGGGTTTGGGTTTGGGTTGGGGTTTGGGGTTTGGGTTGGGTTTGGGTTTGGGTTTGGGTTTGGGTTTGGGTTTGGGTTTGGGTTTGGGTTTGGGTTGGAGTTGGGGTTTGGGTTTGGGTTTGGGTTTGGGGGTGTGACTCCTCCCCTGGGTGCTGAAATCCAGGTGGATGCTGTGAGGAAAGCTCCAGGTCATTCTCTATGTCGAGTGAATGGCTCCATGTGGGTTATTTGATTGTGGAGGCTGGGGATGCAGGAGCAAGAGAGAGCAGGGAGCAGCAGCAGCAGCACACTGAGTTGTTTGCTCAACCCTGGGAATTCCAGCCAGACATTTTGGGACTCTTCACTTGCTCTCTATTTTTATTTTTTTTTAATTTTCCCATGTGTGTGCCGTACCCATGACAGTGAATATCCCTGTGAGAGGAGAGGGAAGAGCTGGAGGGACCTTTTCACCCCTCAGGGAGTGAAATCTGGGATCTGCTGAGCCTTCAGCCTCCAACTCACCGAGGAAGGATCAGCTGGAAAAAGCCTTGCTGAAAGGGCCACATATTTTATTTTTTTTTTTTTTTTGCTGTTTACACAAACTGCACTCATCAGGAAGGCCCCAATGTTTAAAAAGAGGCAGAGCAGGCTCTGTCCCACTCCCTGGCTGTGGCTGTGTGTGGGTGGCAGTGACAGGGAAGCAGATGGGCGCATTAACAGGAATCACAGGGCCAGACGTTCCCATTCCTCTCTCTCTCTCCCGGGGCAGATGCACTGACTGTCACTACAAGGAAAGACACATCTTTAAAATGTATAGCACCAGGCAATATGGGAACTCCAGATTTGTGGGGAAAATGGGGTTTTTTTGGTGGTTTTTTTTGCTGCTCTGTGTGGCTTGTTTGTTTAAAAATGTTTCTGTTGAAGTCCTATTTCACTGAAAATAAAATACAGAGGAAAACAGGGGGGAAAAAAGGGATCTCACAACCAAGATTCAATTAATTGTCAGAAAATCCTGGTTTGGGTTGGAAAGGACCTAAAAGTTCATCCCCTTCCACCCCCTGCCATGGGCAGGGACACCTTCCACCATCCCAGATTGCTCCAAGCCCCATCCAGCCTGGCTTTGGACATTTCCAGGGATCCAGGGGCAGCCACAGCTTCTCTGGGCACCCTGTGCCAGGACCTTCAACTTCTAGAAGCAAGACTCAGCAAAACACCCCTTCTTCTGGAGCTGCAATTTTTGGGGCTGTTTTAACTGATATCCATCACATCTCAGGCACCATGTGGGATTTTTGATGGTGCTCTGTGCAGGGCCAGCAGTTGGACTGGGTGATACTTATGGGTCCCTTCCAGCTCAGGATAGCCTGTGATTTTATGAACATTTGCTAATTTACTTTGTTTATGTCAAATAGGAAAGACAAAGAAGGTTTTGTTTTGGGTTTTTTTTCTGAAATACCTGTCCTTTCCATATGTAAACACCAAGATGTGAGAGGAGTGAGGGAATGACTGCTTTAAAGTGGTGTCATTTTAGCTGAAACTCCAGAGCAGTTCAGGGTCATTTCATTATTCTGCTGCTGCACTTGTTCCATTGCTCTGCAGAGCTCCCTGACAGGAGGGGACAGCCAGGGGGGTCGGGCTCTGCTCCCAGGGAACAGGGACAGGAGGAGAGGGAACAGCTCAGGCTGGGCCAGGGGAGGTTTAGATTGGATATTGGGACAATTTCTTCACCAAAAGTTGTCCAGCCCTGGCACAGCTGCCCAGGGCAGTGCTGGAATTCCCATCCTCAGAGGGATTTAAAAGCCATGTGCATGTGGCACTTGGGGATGTGGGGCAGTGGTGGCCGTGGCAGTGCTGGGGGATGGTTGGACTCAGGGATCTCAGAGGGCTTTTCCAACCTAAACAATTCTGTGATTCTACTGATGTCTATGAACATGAGGGTATTTCTGCTTTCCCACTGGAAAAATATGGTTTATTTTCCAGATTTATTTGGACCCTCTTGAACCCCAAGTCTTAAGGCTCTTTTTATTTTATTTTGTTTTTCAACTTTCCTTTCCTTTCCTTTCCTTTCCTTTCCTTTCCTTTCCTTTCCTTTCCTTTCCTTTCCTTTCCTTTCCTTTCCTTTCCTTTCCTTTCCTTTCCTTTCCTTTCCTTTCCTTTCCTTTCCTTTCCTTTCCTTTCCTTTCCTTTCCTTTCCTTTCCTTTCCTTTCCTTTCCTTTCCTTTCCTTTCCTTTCCTTTCCTTTCCTTTCCTTTCCTTTCCTTTCCTTTCCTTTCCTTTCCTTTCCTTTCCTTTCCTTTCCTTTCCTTTCCTTTCCTTTCCTTTCCTTTCCTTTCCTTTCCTTTTCAGAGGTCAAAGAAAATGTAATAGAAGGGAAATTTCTGATTTCTCATTTCTCTGCTAAAATTTCTGTTGTGACTTCAGGGTACCAAGATACAAAAATCTTTCAAATACCTGGGCTCAAACACACCAAATCCAGTCCTGGATCAGTGGCATAGAGAACATCCTGAAAGGGTTTGTTAACAGTGCCCTAATTCCACAGTTCTAAAATTCCTCCAGAGTTGGTGAGAAGGGATTTTGGCAACACTGGAACCACTGGGAGGACAGAGCTGCTGCTGCCATAGATGTGCTACATTCCCTGGTTTAAATTTGTTTTTCAGAAACCACCAAGAGGGAAACCCAAACCGGGTTTTCAGCCCCTTCCCTCATCTGCTGTAGAGTTCTGTGTTTCTCTTCACCTTTCCCAGTATCCAGTCCCCATTCAAGACCAGCAGAGGTGCCTGGAAATGGTATTGGCTTTACTCCATGTGTTTGCTGGAGGACAAGGAGATGGGATCTGCCCTGTGGCCAGTGAGGGTTAATCCCATTTTCAGGAGGTTCCTGAGCACCTTCTGGTCATCCCTGGGTGGTCTCTCCATGCTCCCTTGAAGGTTCCTCTATTTACATTTTTCCTTTTCACCAATCCCTGCTTTATTCCATCATGTTTCCTTACAATTCTTGTGTTTCTCCAGCCTGTGGCCCTTTTATCCCCTTCTAAATGAAGAAGATGATGAAGAGAGTTTGAGAGCTTGCCCCCATCCTTCCCTCTCATTCCCCAGCCATGGGCAGAGCCCTTCTGCCAGGATCCCAAATGAACACTGATTTTTTGAGCCCCAGGACTGAACCAGGCCCCCTCCCACCCGTGGGGAAAGGGACAGACAGGAGGGTGTTGTTCCAACCACACCTTTGTCACCCAGCATTGCCTGAATTCCCTGTGGGAATCAGAGGGGAAAACTCCATCTCTTAAACATTTCCACTGTGAAATTTGTGGAAGAGGACAATGAGATACGATGCCAGCAGGAATTTGTGGCTGGGCTTGGGAAACCTGTCCTAACGCTTTAAATGGGATAATGAGCACACAACAAATGACATCTCCTTTTTTTCTTAGTTTTATTTTTTGAGAAGAGGGGATGACAATGGGGTCAGACAGCTGGGAATCTGCTCCCAAGGCCACCGTGGTGCCTCCTCTTCCCCAGGTGCTCCCGTTTCAGCTCCTATTTCCCCTTCCAGGTGGTTGGGATGCAGCACGAGTACTTGCAGTCGGCAGAGGTGTATTTCAAATCCATCACGCGACACTTTGGGGAGCAGTACCCCACAGGAGCACAGGTCTTCCTGAACTTCCCATAGCCTGGAAGAGGGGAGGGAGAGTGGTTGTTCCTCATTTCTGTTCCCCATTTCCCCATTTCCCCATTTCCCCATTTCCCCATTTCCCCATTTCCCCATTTCCCCATTTCCCCATCTCTGTTCCCCATTTCCCCATTTCCCCATTTTCCCATCTCTGTTCCCCATTTCCGCATTTCCCCATTTCCCCATTTCCCCATTTCCCCATTTCCCCATTTCCCCATCTCGGTTCCCCATTTCCCCATTTCCCCATCTCTGTTCCCCATCTCTGTTCCCCATCTCTGTTCCCCATTTCCACATTTCCCCATTTCCCCATCTCTGTTCCCCATTTCCCCATTTCCCCATTTCCCCATCTCGGTTCCCCATTTCCCCATTTCCCCATCTCTGTTCCCCATCTCTGTTCCCCATCTCTGTTCCCCATTTCCACATTTCCCCATTTCCCCATCTCTGTTCCCCATTTCCCCATTTTCCCATTTCCCCATCTCTTTTCCCCATTTCCCCATCTCTGTTCCCCATTTCCCCATTTTCCCATCTCTGTTCCCATTTCCACACCCTCCCATCCCCTCCCAGTCACAGTGGGCAGAAGGATCAGACCCTGTCCATCCCCCCACATGTCCAACATTCCTGTCCAAGCCCAACCCCAAAACTTGAAGGGACCTTGAAGGGCCCTGAGCAGCTCCTTGTGACCCTGGTGCACTTTGGGAAAGATGGGAGAGCATCTCAAAACACCCCCAAAACCAAAACTCATAAGGATGTTCCTCAGGGCGAGGCTTCATCAAGTGCCAGGCACCAGGCTGGGAAGCTGCTGGCCTGAAATAGCTGGAAAATGATGTCCAAAGTGAAGGAATGTTGGAATGGGAATCTTTCTGAACCCCAAATCTTCCTTTCAGTCGTTGAAGAGGGAGGTGGGAACCAGAACAGAATGGATGTCTGAGCACTGAACATTAAAAATGTGAGGGAGGTAAAAATGAAGGTATTGCCAGAAGTAGTCTGGCACAAAAGGTTGTCTCAAACAGAGGAAAGTTCCAGAAGGCTGGTGTCTCTGAAAAGGACATCCAGCACTCACTTGGTGCTTCATGATTAAAATAATTACACCAGGGCCCAGCTCACCCTAACTTAGGTGTCAAAAACATCCAAAACACCCTAAATGTGCCTCTTACAGTACTTTAAAGTGATTTTATTTTGTAAAGACTCATCTGTATAAAAATAGATCGCCATATAAGACAACCTGGGATAACCAAATCCAAAAGGATTGATCCCAAAGGATCAGGGACATTTACGTGGGCACCAAAGTCACAGCCCTCAAGCCAGCAGGACCCACCTTTTCTCCAGCTGCCTCCTCATCCCGCCTTTCCCCCTGATCCAGCTCACATTCCCACACAATTCCCCCTTACCTGGGGCAGCCAGGGAGACCAGGAGGAAGACAGCAAAGACAAGGCAGAGGAACCTCATGGCTGGAGTGGAGCCGGGGTCTCAGCGAGGCTGGAGCAGGAGGGTCGCAGGGAGCCGGAGCTGGGCGCCGTGAGTGGCATGACCGGGCATCCTCGGATATATAGGGCAGAGAGGAGGGTCTGGGGGAGGTCCTGCTGCTCAGGGCACCTCTCATGGGTCACTGCACGGCACAGCCACCGACCCCTCCACCCTGCTGGCAAAACCCTGCTCTCCCCAGACCTGGTGTCAGCCCCCGATTCAAAGGAAAACCGTGGAGTGTGACAGGAGCGGAGGGCGAGCAGATGGAACAGATGTCCTGGGGCAGAGGGACCTTGCAGGGAACAAGATCAGTATCACAGGCCTTTCCCAACCTTTGGCAGGGATGCAGCAGGGCTGGGATGTGGCCAGGATGCACTGACAGCTCTGCCTCTGCTGTCTAGAGCTGTCTCCACACTTGCTGAGAGGAGCCGGCGTCCTTCTGTCCCCCTCTTGGGAACCATGACTGCAAACCCCTCTGGGAAATTCAGCAAACACCACATTCCCCACAGCCTGACCTGCTGTGCCCTCTCACCCCTCTGAAGGGCAGGAGCCCTGGAGCTGAGAGCCTTTTGCCAGGAGGAGCTGACCACTTGCAGACACTTTGATCAGCCCCTCTTCCTCACAAACCCTCCGGACAGCGCCGGGGGCTCGAGTGTGTCCAGTTCCTGGGGTGGACACGGCCTGATCCCGGCTGTCAGGGGTGCTCTGATGCCAACAGAAGGTTGTTCAGAGCAGGGAAATGGGAACTGACTGCAGGGAGTCTGGAGGTAGAAGGATCTCAGCACTGAGTGGCAGCTTCAGCAGATGGCAAACGAGACTGGCTCAGCGATGGCAAACTGATTTTCACCTTCCAGGAATGAGACATTCCCAAAGAGCACTCAGGAAAAAAACCCCCAGTGCCCAGAAGCACGAAATCTGAGTGCTTGGATTTGCAGGAATGGGTGCTGATAGAAATTGGGGTGGTCTTGTGATAGTTTTGAGGGTGCCTCATGCTGCAGACTGTGCTGGTGTCCCAGTCTCTGCACATGCAGAGCAAGAAATGAGGTACAAAAGACATCTGGGAGGATGGTGAGAGCTGGGGACTTATCCCCAGGCACTAAGACTGTAATTAGACTGGGAACTTCCACTGTAGAAGGAGAGGAGTATGTGGGAATGTGTGACAGCACTGTAAAAACGTGCCCTAAAAAAGAGAGAACTCTGGTTTTCCCTTTCCATAACCAGGGAAGCAGATGACACATGGGAGTTTGATGCACTGAACAAAGGAATTGTTCCTTCCTGCTGCCCACAGTGCTGCAACTCACGGTGCCACTGACAGCATGAGAGGAAACAGCCTCAAATTACACCAGGGGAGGTTTAGATTGGATATCAAGAAAGATTTGTTCACTAAAATGGTGGTGAGGGCAGTGGTGGAGTCCCCATCCCTGCAGGGATTTAAAAGTTGTGTGCATGTGGCACTTGGGGACATGGGGCAGTGGTGGCTTTGGCACGGCTGGGGGAATGGTTGGACTTGGTGACCTCAGAGGGCTTTCCCAACCTAAATTATTCCATGGCTGCCAGAGATATTGTGGAACAGGGAGCTATAAATGTCTTCAGAAGGCAGCTGGGGCAGCCAATCTGACTCTGAAGATTGCTCTGCTCTGAGCAGCTGGGCAGGCTGGACCAGGTGATCTCCAGAGCTCCCTCCTACCCTGTGTTATTCTGTGATTCTATGAAACCCATAACATCCACTGAGGGGCACTCAGCCCCTATAATATAATATTATATAATTATAATATTCATCCCTATAATATTATAATTATATAATATTATAATATTATAATATATATCCCTCATAATATTCATCCCTATCCAACTCAACAACCCCAGAATTGCTGGAATTGGGTGGGTTTCCAGCCTAATGCTGCTCTGTGTGGCTGTGCTCTCAACACAGCATCAGCTGTTTGTCACTGTCACACTGAGGACACCTGGCTGGATGGGAACCTGCAACAAGGACAGCAACAGAACTGGGGAAGGGTCTGGAGCAGCAGGAGAGGCTGAGGGAGCTGGGAAAGGGGCTCAGCCTGGAGAAAAGGAGGCTCAGGGGGCCCTTCTGGCTCTGCACAATTACCTGACAGGAGGGGACAGCTGGGGGAGGTCGGGCTCTGCTTCCAGGGAACAGGGACAGGACAAGGGGAAATGGACTCAAGTTGCTCCAGGTGAGGTTTAGGTTGGACATTGGGAACAATTCATTCATGGGAAGGGTTGTCCAGCCCTAGCACAGCTGCCCAGGGCAGTGCTGGAGTCCTCATCCCTGGATGGATTTAAAAGCCATGTGGTTGTGGCACTTGGGGATACAGCTCAGAGGTGGCCTTGGCAGTGCTGGGGGATGGTTGGATTCAGTGGTCTAATAGGTCTTTTCCAAACCTAGATAATTCTAAGATCCTGTGAGTCTGTGATTCCATGGCCTGGCTGACCCTTCTGTGGGTGACTTACAAACAAATCAACTATCCTGGCACAAGGAGCTGCCTCTCCCCATTGGTAAGATTTTAGCACAACCTTGGCCATGTTGGTTTTTTTTCCCAAGGCCACATTTGCAAACACATTTCCCACTGCCCCTCCTGTGCCTCCATGATTTCCAGTGGGACTGGAGCTGGTCACCCTGCTTGGGGTGGAAGAGAGTTTAATATTATGGATGCCAGCAGAGTGTGATGGGGCATGGAACTGTCCAGCTGCCACTGTGGAAATGCTGTGTGTTATCAAAAATGAATGGAACCGCAGTGTCCAAGGAATGCCACAAAGGTGCTCCAAGGGCTGGAGCCCCTCTGCTCTGGAGCCAGGCTGGGAGAGCTGGGGGTGCTCACCTGGAGAAGAGAAGGATCCAGGGAGAGCTCAGAGCCCCTTCCAGGGCCTAAAGGGGCTCCAGGAGAGCTGGAGAGGGACTGGGGACAAGGGATGGAGGGACATGGCAAGGGCTAATGGCTTAAACTGAAGGATGATGGGTTTAGATTGGATAATTAGGAAGAAATTTATGGCTATGAGGGTGGGGAGGCCCTGGCAGAGGTTTTGCAGAGAAGCTGTAACTGCCCCTGGATCCCTGGAAGTGTTCAAGGCCAGGTTGGATGGGGCTTGGAGCAAACTGGGATGGTGGGAGGTGTCCCTGCCCATGGCAAGGAGTGGAACTTAATGGTCTTTAAGGTCCCTTTCCACCCAAACCATTCTGTGATTCTGTGATCACAATCTGAATTCCTCCAGATTTTTGCTGTAGATCACATTTTCTGGGTCCTGTAACTGTCTCAGCCCTGAGCTCTCTCCAGCTATTCCACCTCCCGTTGAAGCCTGGTCCTCTCAGCAGCAAACAGCACCACCTTGAATTCTAATTCAGAATAATAAATGAATTAACTGTCGTGCCTGACACGTGATAAACATGGTAGTTATTTTTATAGAAAGAATAATTCCTGCCTTTTCCAGAAGAGGATGTCTCAGTGTGTGCACCTTGGTGCCCTCTGCAGCCCCACGTCTTTCCTGCAGAATCCCTGAACTGCCAGATATTGCTTATTCCAGCTTCTCCACCAACTGTTCCTGTCTTTTCCAAAAAAGAAAAGCCATTCCCCAGTGCCCTCCAGAGCAGAGCAGCCCCTTTAAGCCTATTTGCAATTTCAGAAAGGAGAAGCTTTACTCCATTATGGAATTTTTTAATGGAGACCCTGAAATGTTCAGGACGTAGAACAGTCTTCTGAGACATCCTTCTACCATCACCATGGTAACTGGAAATTTATTAACTCCTGCTCATAAACCATTTTTTCCTTCATTTCCTTTAGGCCATGATCAATACCCCCCCAAAAAAATAAACAAACTAAACATTGAGACAAAACACCCAGAAAAATGAACGTGATGAAAACATTGTAGAGAATCACGTTTGGGAGAGGGCCTTGAGGATCCTCAGTGCCAGAGCACCGGTCAGGCTTGGATGCTCCACAAAACCGTCCCCCAGTGTGGATCTGATACCCCATTGTGTGTGTGTCTTGCAGACAGTGCCCAGAGCTTATCAGGAGCCATCCCAGACGGAATTGCAGCTGCCCTGGGAGCAGCAGTGCCGTGGGCAGGCCCGGCTGGCGCTGCCGGAGCGCGGCCGTGCCCAACAGCCGGATCTGGAGAGCGGGAACGGCCCCCACGTGCCCGTGGAGCTCGGGCCTGGCTGCCAGCTGCCTTTGTGAGGGGAACCAGCGGGTCAGGGTGACACTGCACGGCCTGCAGAGCAAACAACAGCTCCTGGAACATGGCTTGAGCCGTCTCCAGGCACAAATGTTTCTGGTTTTGTTGTTTCACGAGCATTGTTCCATGCTCCCGGCACAGCAAGAGCTCCCCTGGCCTTGCAGGCCCTGGATTGAATATTGGGGAAATGCTTTCACTGAAAGGGTGGTCAGGGTTGCCCAAGGAAGTGGGGGAATCACCACCCCTGGAAGTGTTCAAAACAAAGCATGGAAAGGTGGTGCTTATGGACATGGGACAGTGGTGGCCTTGGCAGTGCTGGGAAAAGCTTGGACTCAGGATGGCTTTAGAGGGATTTTCTGTGGCAGTGTGCCTCAGGGGAGACAAAGAGTTACATTGTCCCACCCCAAACCCCTTGTGAAGGGCAGCCCAGGTGTTCTGACTGGGTTTGAGTCTCTGGGGGTTTCTCCCTTGGTGTACTTCTGCTGGTCCCTGACCCTGAACTCCACCCTCAAAGGTGGAAACACTTAAGAGTTCTGTCCCTCAAAAACCCCTGCTGTGCCTCTGTTCCGAGCTCTCTGTTCTGGACCTGACTTTGTTCCCATGCTGAATAAATGGTTTCGTGAACGGGAGCCCGTCTCATTGGTGTTTGATGCTGGTCCCCAGAATCCTGCTGCTTCCCTGGACGAGATCCTGAGGTTGCTGACTGCAACAATTTTCCATCCTCAGTCATTCCATGAGTCTGTTTATTACACTGCTCTGCTTTTCCCTCATTTTCCTCCATGCCCACCCTGGTAACCCAGCAGCTGGGGAGCTGGAGGGGATGGAGAGACTTGGAAGGACAAAATTAGCAATTACCACTTTTGGGAGTCGTCCTGTTGGGACAACCTGCAGTGGGACATCCTTCAAACAGCCAAAAACCCTGTATGGTCCAATTGCTGCACCCTTTTATCCCCTTTCCAGATTTCTCTATTCCTTCTCTCTTTTTTATGCCTCCATCCAGCTATTGTTCATATCCAGTTATTGTAGCTACATGTTCACACCCTCTCAGCTTCCTTCTTCATTCTTTGCTCTTTCCTTTTTCTTTCCACTTTATATTTTTCTGTTTTCCATGACCACCACAGGGAAATAACCCTGCTCATTTCTGCTGTTGACCATTCACAACCTTTTAGAAGGTTTAAAGGTTTAGAAAGAATAATTCTATTTACTGGGATTCTGAAGGAAAATAAATCATTACAGTGATCATTACACTGCAATTCAGCAGTGGTTTTTTCTTTTTCTTCTTGACAAGAAATTGGGTGTGTTTTTTTAAGATGCAGAGTTTGTTTTGTAGATATTGAATGTGTTTGTTCTAAAATGTTCAGCAGGGAATCCTTCATTCCAGCTCTTCACTTTTAAACTGAAACAAACACCACCAATAGATGCTGGTGTTGTTTCACCTTTTCTGGATTCATCTTTTCTGGATGCAAAACCAACAGCTGAAATATTCTGCTCTGAGTTAAGGCACAAGGAGCAGGAAGGATGAGTCTGGACCAGCTGAGAAACAAAGCCACATGCTGAAAACCTTTGCACCATGGGAAAAAGAGCAGAGCTGGAGAAAATCCAGCAGAGGAGAGGAAGGATCTTCTATGATCCTTCACAAAAAAAACCAAAAACAAAACCAAAACAAAAACAAAAACCAGAACAAAAATTACTGTATTTTTGAATACTATATGGTCCAGCCTTGCTGTAATTTGGGTATTTTTAATCCCAGAAACTCTAGATTTTTAATCTCAGAAATTCCATTTGTCCCCAGGCAGATCTGTGGCTTTGCACAGATGTTTTCATCAGGCTCATTTCTTTTCCTGGTGCACACAGTGACCTCTGTGGTCCTGGTGTCATTGACACAAGCTGAACCCTGCACCAGAAAATGAAATATTTTCAAATATTATAAACAACAAATATCCAGTCTATCCTCCTGATGTAAATCTGGGGTTATTTTCCCTCATTTTTCACCTTGAAATTATGGTGGCTCAGGGACCTCCCCTTCCCACTGCTCTTGGTTTCTTCAACACAGAAAAGGGAAAGACAAAGGGGTGAATGGCTCAGATAGGGAAACAGCAAAGGAACTATGATCTCTTCACTGTTCTCTGGCTCTTTCCAGTTAAAAATTTGTAGCCAAGCCCTTGGCATGTCTCTCAGGCGAGCTCTGTGCTGGGCAGCAGGAAGATGGCACAAGCATGGCCTGCTTTGGCTGTCCCCATGGGATTAAACTGCTCCCAGCTTCCAAAACTGTGTTTTTCTACCCAAATCCTGGCTGTGGTGTTTGGTCCAGAACTTGCACTTGGGATCTGGTGGACGTGCTGGCTGTCCTGGGGCACAGCAGCCCCTGGGGATGTGCCAACCCTTTGGGAACGTGGCACGGTTTAAATTTGAGTGTGGGCGCTCCCTAGGGCAGCTCCAGATCACAGGAGCTCTCAGGATTACAGGAAGAAAGAGGAATAAATGGAATCAGAACTCCTGGAGTTCAGAATCTCTGGAGTTGTGTTTGTGCTGGAAATTTTCCCTGGTGAGGAATATCCAGTCATGAGCTGAAAATCTCCAGGCAATGAAGACATCACCACTTCTATTATTATTGAACCTCACTTTTAATAACTAAAGTTTCTTTATAGAATCACAGAATAGAATCATAGAATGGTTTGGGTTGGAAGGGGCCTTATAGGACATCCAGTCCCACCCCCTGCCATGGGCAGGGACACCTTCCACCATCCCAGGTTGCTCCAAGCCCCATCCAGCCTGGCCTTGGACACTTCCAGGGATCCAGGGGCAGCCACAGCTTCTCTGGGCAGCCTGTGCCAGGGCCTGCCCACCCTCACAGGGAAGAATTTTTCCTAACTTCCAATCCAAACCAACTTTCCTTCTGTTTAAGCCATTCCCTCTTGTCCTGTCATTCCAGGCTCCTGTAAATTTTCCCTCTCCACGTTCCCTGTGGGCTCCCTTCAGGCACTGGGAGGCCACCCAGGTGCTGGGTTTGGTGGTGAACACGTGGGGCTGGGTCAATGCTTGGACTTGATCTTAAAGGGCTTTTTTAACCTTAATGATTCTCTGATTCCATTAAAAAAAAAAAAAAAAAAAGGCCCCAGGCCTGCAATAGCAGCTCTGTGTCTGATCTTAGTTAAAGAGACTTTCCAGCACTGCTGCTGAGCTCCAGCACAGCTGGACGTTTTTCCAGCGCTCACTGTCTCCATGTCCTGTTTGATTTCTGGAATGACAAGTCACGGCTCTAAATTTATCCCACTGCCTGCAACAGGGAGTGGAACAAAAGGCATTTCAGCTATTTCAGCTGGTGGGAGCATCTCTGACTCTGCTGGGCTGCCCTGGCTCTCATCTCTTTGTCACTGGTACTCTGGCCACTTGTTCTTTATTAACTGGGGTCATTAATTGGATTCTGGAAGAAAAGATTTTTCAGTTCTCTGCATCCAACAGAGAGAACATTTACTCCCACACTGAGAACCCTTTTTTCCCCCAATAACAATGGTTCATACCTCAAGCTACTCAGGAGACTCAGCCTAACAAATCCTAACTCAGCCTGTTCATGTTTGATCTTAAACACTCAGCACAGCCTCAGCAGTCACTGCTGAACTGACAACACCAGAGGGTGGTTCCAGCTCCATGTAAAACCATTTTCCCTGGTTGTGAGGCCAGGCTGGACAGGGCTTGGAGCAACCTGGAATAGTGGGAGGTGTCCCTGCCCATGGCAGAGGGGTGAAACAGGATGAGCTTTAGGGTCCCTTCCAACCCAAGCCATTCTGTGAAGTTCAAGTCTCCCTGCCCACTGAAACAAAATTTTCTAAGCTTCATCAACTCTGGAAGGGTTTGGTTTTGAAGATATATTGATTTATGCTCCTCAAGAGGCAATTCAGAATTAAGCTTTCTCAGGAATGGCAATTCCCCAAAGTGGGTCACACCCCAAGAACCCCGTTTTGGACTTTTAAAGAGTTACCCAAACATGCAGCTCCCAGGACAGAGAGAACCTGAGCCAAATCTCACAGAAATGCCGCTCAAATGATTTCAAAGCACCACAGCTTCTAAATAGTAATAATAAAAATACAGTTCATAAACAATTTATCATCTCACATTATTCTCATTTCCCTTTCAGGAACAGGAACAATCCTGTTCTTGAATGACAGAATCAGAGAAACATGGAATGGTTTGGGTTGGAAAGGACCTTGAAGATCATCCAGTTCCAACCCCCCTGCCATGGGAAGCTTTTAATAATGCTTCCTTGTAGCCTCCAAAGAAATCACAGTTGTCTCTTTTGCAACCTGTAGTCACTGTATAAATATATGTTTCAACTTAAACCCAAGTGCAGATGAAGATAATTTTGTTAATGCCCCTTATTTACACCCCTGTCCCATGGAAAGCCTTTGTTTCTCTCCTCTGCCACCAAATTCTCTTTCTTTTTATTTTTCTCCCTCCAGGGGTCTCTGAGCCCCCAAAGTCAAATCACACCCAAAGCAAAATTCCCAAAGCCACTCACCTAAAAAATCAGATTGTGGCAAATCAACACATGAAATATGTATCAGACCCCTCTGCAGTGGCCTGGGTGGTTTCCCCAGAATTCAGTGTTTTCTGAATCTATGAAAAGGTTGGAATTTTACCCCCTGAAAATCTTTACAAGCCAAGTACAGATGATATATCAGATATCCCACCCTCCCTACTCGGGTCCTGATAAAGGGAAGGTTTTGGGGACTGTTTGTACCTGAGCAATTGTTCTCACTGACTCAGAGAAATTCCAAACAACTCTGGCACCAGGCTGTGTACTCTGTCTACTCCAGGAGCACAGAGACCTGGAGGTTTGTCCCTGGGGAGTGCCTGGAGATTTCCATGGCAAGAAAAGGTTTTCATAAGGTGAGGAGGAAAAAAAAAAAAAAAAAGTATAAAAAGAAAAAAGAAAAAGACAAAATGCTTAATGGAAAAATGTTAAGTTTAGAATCCCAGAATGGTGTGGGTGGGAAAGGACCTTAAAAATCATCCCATTCTCACCCCTTCCATGGGCAGGGACACCTTCCACTATCCCAGATTGCTCTAAGCCCTGTCCAGCCTGGCCTTGGACACTTCCAGGGATCCAGGGGCAGCCACAGCTTCTCTGGGCACCCTGTGCCAGGGCCTCATCACCCCTCACAGCCAGGAATTCCTTCCCAATATCCCATCCATCCCTGCCCTCTGGCAGTGGGAAGCCATTCCCTGTGTCCTGTCCCTCCATCCCTTGTCCCCAGTCCCTCTCCAGCTCTCCTGGAGCCCCTTTGAGCACCAGAAGAGGCTCTGAGGTCACGCTGTGAGTTCAGACATGCAGGTGGATGTAAAGTGGGAAACTTTATTTTTTTTAGTTTTTCTCAGCTCCAGCTGACTTTCCTGCTCTTTGAGCAAATTTCATAAAAACAGGAGGATTTTTCTGCTTCTTTGTGGAAGGGGTTTTCTCTCTGCCTCCTTCTCCTCCAGACCCTTGGCTGGATCCACACCAGTGAGTGAAGCAATGCTAGGATCAGGCTCAGACATAAAATTTCCCCCTGCCCCTGGCAGACTTTTGGTCTGGGCAAACTGTCTGTGAGGCAGGGCTCAGGAGTTAGCACAAACACCAATCCCCAGCAAGCTGCCCATGGTGAATCCCTTTTTTGGGCAGCCAGGAGATCTGAATGTCCTGGCTGTGGCTTGGCCCTGCCAGCTGGGCTCGTGGCTGCCTTGGATTTATCCCCATGGATGTGGTCACTGCACTCACAGAGGATTCTCAGCAGCCACAAACCTCCTTTACCTCTTGCTTGCTGCTCTTCCTGGGAAAACAAAGCAGCTGGGTGTTGGGATAACGGGATCACAATCTATTCCAGGAATGAAAACCAGCACAGAGAGAGCCCTAAAAAACACCACTGCTCGTCCAAGAGGCAAATGGTCACGGTGCTGCAGCATATGGAGGGTGATCCTCTGCCATCCTGCAGCCAATTACTCCTTGGATTCCACCAGCAAACCCCTGCTGGTGTCAGTGCACACGTGCTGGAGAACTCCCTCTCTGGAAAGCCTAAAATCCTGGGAATTGCTCCAGATTTGGGACATGTGGCCTCAAGGGTGACTCCAGAGCAGGGAGAGGAACATCTGCTCCCCAGGGTCTGCCCCGTGCCCTGGGGTTTTTCAGGAACAGACCCAGACAGTTCATGATCCCGCTCTCCAGGCAGGAGGAAGGCATGGGAAGAGTCCTGGCTCCTGCTGAGGACAGACAAGCTCCTTGGCAGAGCTCTCCAGCCCGTATTCTGGGGCAGAGGGAAGCAGATGGCCAGGCATTTAGGGCTCTGTCAGGAGGAATCTCTGGGCTTTTGGCAGAGGGAACTGATTTAGCTGCATTTCCTTCTGCTTGGACAATTTCTGTTTGTGCTTCTCCCGCTCGTGGGGTTTCTTAGAAGGCTTTGTCAGAGCAAGGAAAAGCAGCTGGTGCCTGGAATCGCCTGCTTCCAGCAGCTGGAGAGGCCTCCTTGACCCATTATCAGTTGTTAGGACCCAAATCCATCCTCACAAATACCTGTGCAACCCATAAACCACAGAATATTGGCATTGGAAAAGCCCTCTGAGATGGACGAGTCCAATTGCTCCCCAGCACTGCCAAGGCCACCAGAGAGCCGTGTCCCCAAGTGCCACAGCCATGGCTTTGAAACCCCTCCAGGACTGGGGACTCCACCACTGCCCTGTCTCAGGGCTCAGGGCCTTTTCCATAAAGAAATATTCCCTAACATCCAACTCAAACCTCCCCTGGAACAACTTGAGGCTGTTTCCCCTCATCGTTTTCACTTGGGAGGAGAGACCAACCCCCAGCCAGCCACCCTCTCCTCTCAGGGAGTTGTGCAGAGCCAGAAGGGCCCCCCTGAGCCTCCTTTTCTCCAGGCTGAGCCCCTTTCCCAGCTCCCTCAGCCTCTCCTCATCATCCCAGTTGTGCTCCAGAGTCATTCAGGGTGAGTCTGTACCCCAGCCATGAGATTATCCTAAAACCGTTGTTGTTCACAGCCCGTGGGTTGGGATTTCTCCCATGGAGGGGGAATGCAGGACAGGATGGTATGTGCAGGAAACAGAGGTAAGGGGGCCAGGGAGAGGTGTTTTATTGCACAAGAGGTGTGTCATTCCCTTCCCCATGTCATGTACACTCCCCATGGTTCCTGGGACAATGTTTGCTGACCGGGATCAGGGCTCAGCTGTGCCAGGCAGTGTCACCAGGCAGGGAGCAGCTCCAAATGTTGCTGCTCCTGATTTTACAGGACTGAAATCAAGGCAGGATGGGTCTCCCTGACATGTTCTGGGAGAGGTGACGCTTAAAGCAAATTCTTTTGAGTGTAAACCTCACTTTCCCTCAAGCACGAGGAGAGAAAAAGGCAGGCAGTGAATCCCATCTCAGTGCAGCCACTCCTCCTCTTAAGGACATTCCCAGTGCACCTCTAACTCCATTTTCTCTGTGTAATATCCAATATATCCCTCATTTGAGGGCTGTCTGTGGTGGGATTTTCTCTGAGCTGGGTGATGATCCCCTCCCACACATCCCCTGGGGATTGCAGAGTTGTCAGGACAAACACTGGGGTAACAATCAGTCCCTCCACGTGCAGCCACAGCCCAAATTTGCCTTTTCCTTCCTCCACAGAGGCAGCAGTGTTGTTTCCCCACTGCCTGTGGGGCTGAAATCCTTTGTTCTCCTTTGCAGCCACTCCAGTTGTGGCTTCCCCACCCCTGGAAGTGTCCAAGGCCAGGTTGGATGGGGCTTGCAGCAGCCTGGGGTAGTGGAAGGTGTCCCTGCCCATGGCAGGAGTGGAACTGGATGAGTTTTAAGGCTCAAACTATCAAGGTACACCCAGAGACCCCCTCTTCTCTCTGATGATGCAGATCAGTGCAAACCCCCATAAGAGGAAAATTAATCGTCCTTATTATGAATTTTTGCATCTATCTACGAGATTAAAATGTCATTAATTAGACTTTCAAATCATTCCCAGACACTGGAACCACCAAAACTGCCAGCATTAACGAGACAGGCGGGCAACAAACTGGACAAACTCGGGCTGAACTCAGCACCAGGGGCGAGGATTAAAATTCAGGTGACCCAATCCAAACACCTGCAATCCTTCTCGGGGGCAATTGCCCAGAACCGGCTGTCACCCACCCCTGCCCGCTGGCATCCACTCGGGCTGATTCCATTGTGCAGGGGCTGAACAACCTGGAACTGAAGCAATCCCGGGCAGAACGGCACCAGGAGCCATCCATCCCCTCCAGAGGGAGCCCCAGGAGTGGCTGATGACCCGATTTCCAGGCTTTGGCTTTGTTCTCTGGCAGAGATAAGGTGGGTGGAGGCTGAGGAGCCTCTGTGGGTGAGTGAGATCTGTGAGATCTGTGAGATCTGTGAGATCTGTGAGATCTGTGGCTCTAGAGCAGAGCCTGGATCCACCCTCCCTTCCAGCACCCCCAATGGCCAGTGCACACAGCTGAGCCCCTCTTCAGGAAAAAGCTGGATTTTATTTTGGCTTTTTTCCCCTGAAAATCTGGAGAGTCCTTCGTCTGTTCCCCACTCCCTTAGAACTTCACTTTTCCTGGGAGCACACGGGTTTGTGGCCAGCCCTTCTCACTCTCACAGATACTGTCAGGGTAAATGCTGCATTTCAGTGCTACCAGCCTTGAATTTGGTTTGGAATCACAGGATAATTTTGGTTGGAAGGGACCCTATAGATCACCCAGATCCACCCCCAGCCATGGGCAGGGACACCTTCCACTATCCCAGGTTGCTCCAAGCCCCATCCAACCTTGGACACTTCCAGAGATCCTCATTCCTGCTCACACCTCTGCTGATAAATTTAGTGGTAAGGTTTGGGTTTTAACTGTGCCCAAGCTCTTCCTGACAGGGCTGAACTTTGCAGGAATAAATCACAGAAAAGCACTCGGGATTATGCACCCCTGGCCCTGCAGCCTCCCTGCCAGCTGGGGGATGTTGGCAGTGTCACAACTTCCAGGGCCTAAAGGGGCTCCAGGAGAGCTGGAGAGGGACTGGGGACAAGGGATGGAGGGACAGGACACAGGGAATGGCTTCCCACTGCCAGAGGACAGGGATGGATGGGATATTGGGAAGGAATTGTACCCTGTGAGGGTGGGGAGGCCCTGGCACAGGCTGCCCAGAGAAGCTGTGGCTGCTCCTGGATCCCTGGAAGTGTCCAAGGCCAGGCTGGATGGGGCTTGGATCAGCCTGGGATAGTGGGAGGTGTCCCTGCCCATGGCAGGGGGTTGGAATTGGATGATCCATAGCGTCCCTTCCAATGCAAAACACTCAGTAATTCCGAGATGGAAACACAAATGCCAGTGATGTCAGGGGGGCTCTGCTGGGGCAGCCTGAGGGGATCGTTCCCCTGCCACAGCTGCGTGGCCCCATTCCCAAACCCTGCTGGCTCCATTCCATTCCCAATCCCTGCCCATTCCATTCCAATCCCTCCCGTTCCATTCCCAACCGTGCTCATTCCATTCCCAATCCCTGCCGGCTCCGTTCCCAATTCCTACGCGTTCCCTTCCCATTCCATTTCCCCCATCCACTCGCTTTCTGCTCCATTTTCAATCCTTTCCCATTTTTCCACTCCGTTCCCAATCCCTGCCCTCCATTCCTTCCCTGTCCCCATTCCTGCTCCATTCCCTGTCCCCATTCCCGCTCCATTCCCTGTTCCCATTCCCGCTCCATTCCCTGTTCCCATTCCCTGTCCCCATTCCCGCTCCATTCCCTGTCCCCATTCCCGCTCCATTCCCGTTCCTATTCCCGCTCCATTCCCCTTCCTATTCCCTGTTCCCATTCCCGCTCCATTCCCGTTCCCATTCCCGTTCCCATTCCCGTTCCCATTCCCGTTCCCATTCCCACTCCATTCCCTGTTCCCATTCCCTGTTCCCATTCCCGTTCCCATTCCCTGTCCCCATTCCTGCTCCATTCCCGTTCCCATTCCCGCTCCATTCCCTGTCCCCATTCCCGCTCCATTCCCTGTCCCCATTCCCGCTCCATTCCCGTTCCTATTCCCGCTCCATTCCCCTTCCTATTCCCTGTTCCCATTCCCGCTCCATTCCCCTTCCCATTCCCTGTCCCCATTCCCGCTCCATTCCCGTTCCTATTCCCGCTCCATTCCCCTTCCTATTCCCTGTTCCCATTCCCGCTCCATTCCCGTTCCCATTCCCGTTCCCATTCCCGCTCCATTCCCGTTCCCATTCCCGTTCCCATTCCCGTTCCCATTCCCACTCCATTCCCTGTTCCCATTCCCTGTTCCCATTCCCGTTCCCATTCCCTGTCCCCATTCCCGCTCCATTCCCTGTCCCCATTCCCGCTCCATTCCCTGTTCCCATTCCCTGTTCCCATTCCCGTTCCCATTCCCTGTCCCCATTCCCGCTCCATTCCCTGTCCCCATTCCCGCTCCATTCCCATTCCCGTTCCCGCTCCATTCCCGTTCCACTCCCGCCCGCTTTCCGCAAGCCCCGCCCCTCACTTCTGGCCCCGCCCCTCTCGCAGCCTCTCCGCTCCCCATTGGCTCCCCTACAGGCCACGCCCCCTCCGGCGAGCCCCGCCCGGAGCCCCGCCCCCTGCCATTAAGCGCCTCGGAACGATTGTGGCGGGGCAATGCCGCCCGCCGGACCCATTAACCTCCTCCCTGCCTCCGTGAGCACGGCGAGCGCGGATTGGTCCAGGCGCGCATCACATGACCGGGGGCTCGCGGGCGGCGCTTCCGGCTCATCCCGCTCCGCTCGCGGCTCCTGGGAATCCCGGGAATCTTGTGGGGCCCGGGGGTCCTGGGGCTCCCCCGGCGCCCTGACCCTCCCCGAGCCAGCACCCAGGGTCTCCCCGCGCCGCCCTCCCCCGACACCCCCGGTCCGGCCCTGAGGGAGAAGGGGGGACCCTGTGCGGGCCTCTCCCGCTCCCCCCGTCACTCTCGGTCCCCAGGGAGCCGCCGCCCCCGCGGGTTATGCCCCCGCCTGCCCGGGTGGCACCGCACAGACCCTCCCCGGCTTTCCCAGCCCGGCCCTGCCGGTGTTCCCGAGGCTCCCCCCCGTTTTCCCGGTGAATTTCCCCGGTGCGTTTCCCCCGCCCTCCCTCCAGCATGGAGTTCGCTGAGCTGATCAAGACGCCCCGAGCGGATAACGTGGTGCTGCACTGCCCGTTCCACCTGGCCGTGGAGGGCACGCTGTGCCTCACCGGCCACCACCTCATCTTCTCGTCGCGGCGGCAGGACAACGCCGAGGAGCTGTGGCTGCTCCACTCCAACATCGATTCCATCGAGAAAAGGTGACGCTTCCTTTCATCCCTGCCTGCCCATCCCTAATGCCTCGCGGTTGGGAAGGCCGGCTGGCACCTCAGGATTGAGGGAAGGATGCTCTGGGCATAGACATTGCCTTAAGCTGTGGCAGGTTGGGCATGATGAGGAATTTCTCCCCAGAAAGGGTGCTTAAACCCTCGGAACACCTGGGGAACTTTGGAGTCCCCATCCCTGGCGGTGTCTAAGGAATGACTGGAGGTGGCACGCGGTGCTCTGGGCTGGTGACGAGGTGGGGATGGGTCATAGGCTGGACTCGATGATCCTTTTCCAACCTTAATGGTTCTCTCAGGGCCCAGGGCAGGGTTCCCATCCTTTTTGATGTTGCTTCTCAGAGGTTGGGTTTTTGGTCCTGTAGAAAGTCAGAATTTTTGTGTTTAAACCCTTTTGCTCTCTGTTCATTGCTCAGTTGGTTCATCCACTCTTGAAGCACTTTATAAATGATGCAGCTTCCCCAGTGTGCACAGAGAGGGGCGTCAGAGCACTGCTGGGGGGATTTGCCTTGTGTCACCCTCCAAAACTGGTGGTAGAATTGGACTCTGGACTTGCTCAGCCCCAGATCATCTCCTGCTGCTCAACAGCATCATCCCTCACTTTCTGCAGCTGCTTTTGGGAATCAGTAACCCTTTAGCAGTGTGCTTTTTGGGATACAGCTCAGCTGTAGATGCAGAGCTCCATATTTTTTCTTGCCCATCCCCTTTTAACTACAGAGAATTCAGAGATTTCTCTTTTTCCCCTCATTTCTTCTTTACCTGCACCATTGTCCCTCATTGAGTGTCTGCCCCATCTCACCTGGTCCTTGTCTTCTTCTCCCTCACCTTTTCCAGCTTGATGCTAATACTTCATTTTTATATTAATTACAGAATTCTTCCCCTGGTTTTAAAGCCTTTTAAGGAAATCTGGTAGAACAGGGTTTCTTTCTGCCAGCAAGACTGGAGAAATCAGGCAGCAGATTAAAAAAAGCCCAGAGCCTGGGGTGGGGGAATTGCTGGGTGCTGATGAAATTTGCTGCTAAGTTTGTTCCTGATTTCCCTGTGCGTGTCTGAGAGGAAAGGAGCAGAGGGATGGAAACCTCAGGGAATTTCTTCCCATGCTCAGTCCTCCACCTGGCCTTGGACACCTCCAGGGATCCAGGGGCAGCCACAGCTTCTCTGGGCACCCTGTGCCAGGGCCTGCCCACCCTCCCAGCAGTGTAATATTTGTCATGTAACATTTCCACTCCCTGCCACAGCAAAAGGATGGAACAAACTAAAATAAAACCAGGTTTGCAAATAGCAAATAATGAAATGTGATTGTTTCTTTATTTGTTTGAAAGGTGCCCCTGCAGACAAATTGCCACTAATGGAGATTTGCCTCGTGGGAAGAGCTGTGACACTCATCCTGCCTTAGAGGATCCTGGTTTTATGGCACTCTTATTTCCTGTCTTGCTGTAGGTTTGTGGGCTCCTTGGGCACTATTGTCATAAAATGCAAAGACCTGAGGATTATCCAGCTGGACATCCCAGGGATGGAGGAGTGTCTGAACATCGCCAGCTCCATCGAGGTGAGCAGTTACCATCAGCCAGTTACCAGTCAGCTTTCTGACCTTCAGGTCTTGAGCTCACTTCAGCCTTAGAGCTTTTTTTTTTCTTTTTTCCCATTAGGTTTTCATATTTTGAAAGGCAAAGTAGAATCTGGAATGTTTCACATAGGGTTGTGGGGTATTTCCCAGAGGTTTTGGACTCCCCATCCCTGGAAGTGTCCAAGGCCAGGTTGGATGGGGCTTGGAGCAGCCTGGGATAATGGAAGGTGTCCTTGTCCAAGGCAGGGGGTGGAAGGGGATCAGCTCTAAGGTCCTTCCAACCCACACCTGTGATTCCATGATTTCTCTTGCCCACACAGGTGCTTTCCACCCTGGATTCAGTCACCCTCATGTATCCCTTCTTCTACCGGCCCATGTTTGAGGTCCTGGAGGATGGATGGTCCTCCTTTCTGCTGGAACAAGAGTTTGAGCACCTCAGCTCAGTGGTGAGTGGGATCTGAGGGATTTGCCCAAGCACTGGAATATTCTGTGGGTTGTTTCACCCAGTAGTGGCTGGACTGGAAATCCTGGATGGTTAAAAATCCATTTGGTGCTTGGATGAGAAGTGAGTGTTGTTGAAATATTTTCATATATGTTGAAATATGTAACATCAGACTTTTGTTTGCTGCTTGACCTTGTACAAGTGGAGATTTCGGGAAATCACAAAGGTAGAAAATGTTTTTGGCCTTTGGGGATGGTTCTCTAATTGGGAGAACAATTTGAAATCCTTTGTCCTGGCTTTGTTGTTCTTAATTTTGATCTGGAATAGAATGAGATGAATCTTTGTCAAACCCTTCATTGAAATGACACTGGTTTAAAAAAAATCCTCTTTAGGAGGACAATGAAGATGCCTGGTTTGGAACACTTTTTCCTTTAATTGATGCTGGGGAAATATTCAGGAGGTACAAAAAGCAGGAAACTTCCAGTTTGCTTTTTCCAGGTGCTGCTGAGCACGTTGGTTTTGTTTTGGGTAGGAGCTGTTCTTGTGTCATTGCCTGTTGTGTCTCTTACTCAAATTTCCTTTTAGGATGCTGAATTTGGTAGAGTGGGAACTATCTTGGGTGCAGGAACCTGTTTTAATAATTCCTTGCATTTGCATCTCTGTGTTCCAGGGCTTTGTTTCACATCCACTCTGCTCTTGCTCCATCAGCTCAGGTTTCTGAGCCCACATCCATTAGTGCAGCATCCAAGAACATTGATTTTTCTTTTCTCTGCAGCCTGTATCACTTCCTGCCTATGAGTAACAACTGAATAATGTGATCAGCTTGACCAAATTCAGTTGATGAAATCACCAGAAAATTAAAGGGGTTCAGAGGCCTTGCTATTTTTGTCTCATGATTAAAACATTCTCATGTGTCTTATCTTCCTCTGCCATCCAAAGACAGAACAACTGTTACCATATCCAGCACATGGATCCATTGAAGTGCTTTTTTTCCTTATTTTTTCAGGGGTTTAAAACTTCATTTGTCAATCTCTTGCCTTTCTGAACATATTCTCTGTGTAAGAATTACGTTTAAAAACCTCATTACTTCTTAGCACCACGTTTCCAGGGCAATCATTCATTGCTTTAAAATCTCCATGTCTGACAGCTGTTGATTAATTCTTGGCTTTTAACCCAAAACTTCACATTTTGAACAAAATGGTGTCAAAAGCCACCTTCCAATGATTCACATCTCCTGAACAACAGATAAATGCCTTGTTGACCAAATAATTCTTGCTGTGTAATGACACTGCTAAATGTGACAGGCTGGAACAAGGAAATGGCTGATTTAAATCTTTCTCCCAGAAGTCAGATGAGTAGAATTCCAAAGGTTCCTGCCTCTGCTAAATCATCCATCTGGATCTGTACCTTCTCCAGCAGGATAACAAGTCAAAAACTACTTCACCCACCCTACAGCCCTAGTAATTTATTAATTCCACATTTATCTGCTACAGGAGAGTTGTTTTCAACACCCTCTAATGGCAAAGTGCAGAGTAAAAGTTAATGCTTTTTTAAAAAGTTAAGTAATACATTAAATATTTAGACAACATAATATGTAATTTCTATTCTTCACTGCACAGTGAGGGGCTGAATGGAATTCAGAGTATGTGCAGGGGTTCATGTTTTCTGTGAGCAGTCAGAAGAGAGCCAAGATGTTTCTCTTCTGCCAAATTCCAGAACTGCAGGATGCTGCAAGCTAACTCTGGAAATTCAGTTTCCTAAAATGAAGTGAAGAGGCCTGAGAAGTTTGTACACTGACTGTATAATTAACATAAATCTGTTTTATTGCCAAGAAAATCACTTGTTTCATTCTCCTTTCCTTTCCCCCTTGTCTTCCTTTTTCCTTCCTCTTTTCTTTCCCTTCTTTGTTCTTTTCTTTACCCTTTTTCTTTCCCCTTTTTTCTCTTTTTTCTTTCCCCTTTTTTCTCTTTTTTCTTCCCCTTTTTTCTCTTTTTTCTTTCCCCTTTTTTCTCTCTTTTCTTTCCCTTTTTTTTCTCTTTTTTCTTTCCCCTTTTTTCTCTCTTTCCCCTTTTTTCTCTCTTTTCTTTCCCATTTTAGCAGGAACAGTCTCAAGGTTCTGAATAACTCAGAAGTTGCTCATCTTCGTGTCAGAGCTCCTTTTAATAATCAGAATTTTCTGGGTTTGGGCTCAGGTTAAATGGTAATTGTGAACCAAATTTTGTTCTTTTCAGACAAGCCTCAATCTTTACATCTGTTCTGCTCCGTGCCCATGCACAATCTGATCCCAGCAGGGCTTGTTCCTTGGGAATAGCCTCTGGCTTTGCTGCTTTGCAGGATCTCCCAAGATCCCTGCTGGGTTCTTGACTTTTTTTTTTAAGGTCTATTGGTAGAGCTTGACTTATTTCCCAATGTTTTGTGGAAAACGACCTCTCCTGGCAATTTTATGTTTTAGGAGGAATGATAGCTTGGACATTTGGGAATCAATGTCTCTATAAACAGGTGTTGGGACAAGAAAAGTAGAAATCCAAGAGTTGATCCTGAGCTGGGTTTAAAAATCACTGCTTTCTTTTTTCTCTGGGGTTCTCTCTCCTTTCTGCTCAGCCCTCATCCCTTTGCTGCTTTTATCCTTAACTTTTTTTGATTCCTAAAAGCTCAGATGTCTTGCTGGGAGAGCTAGGGGTTCACTTTGCACTCCCTGAGTTTCACACAGCACAATTACCTGGTTGAAAGTGAGATCTCCCTTCATCCCTTTCCCTGCAGTCCTTCCTCTTCCTCTGCTGCTGCCTCGCTCTTCCGGTTACCGATGGCCCTTTTTGCTTCCAAATCCCAGCCAGGCCGAAGCTAAAGGAGCTGATTTGGGCAGTCTGGAGCTGGCAGTGCAGAGGTTAATGGAATATCTGCAGCAGGAGCTGTTGGAGGGAAGACAAACGGTGCCAAGTGCTGCCAGGCCCCTCCTCCTTGCCATGGAAATTACACCAGGATGACATAACGGGATCATCGGGATCCTGTCTCTGGTGTAGGTGGGGAGGAGAGCAGGTTGTGGGCAGGGTTAAATTACCAGAGTGGGGGTTCAGTCAGGTTCTGCTCCTCCATTCCTTTCCATACTGGTGGTGCCAGTGGCAGCCACTCTCCCTCACCAGAGTTCTGCTTTTGCCTTCTCTACATCCTGTGTCACAGTGAGGTTTTTATCAGTTTGATATTCCAGATCCATGCATATTTTTTTCATGGGAATCAAACTGCACACCCTCCTATGTAAATTAACACAGACACCCCAAAATCCTTATTAAAAATCCCATTGCTGGTTCATTAAAAGCTGGAGCTGTGACCAGCCACATCCCTTTTGTGTCCCAGAAGTTTTCATCTCTGCTCATAACACAATGCCCAGAGGCAATTCGACTTTGCAGCTCGGAGAAGCTCTGCTTTTTATAAAATGGAGCTGTTCAGAGGAGCTGTTTTGAGGCTAATGAATAATGAAATAAGGTTATAGCAGGGATGGTGCAGAGCTGTCCAGCTGGGCTGCTGCAAACAGGCAGCAGTGCTGCTCTTGATGCTGATATTTATTTTTTCCCAGCATCTTTTTTAGGCTGCCACCAAAATGGACTGTTTTCCTGTCTCCTAAGCCACACATCCCAAGCCTTGGAGCTGCTGCTGCTGAAGCAGTGTTGTGAGTCAGATCAGCTTGTTCAGTGGATGGAAAGGCTTCATTGCCAGAGGACATTCCTGAATTTATCCCTGTTTTCCACTGGACCAGTGAGCCATTCAGGTGGATTTAGATAAGCAGGTAGCTGTCAGGAGGTGTGTGGCAAGAGGTAGTAAGGATCCGGAAGAAAGGGATTCTCATCAGAGATGTGCAGTTAATTCATGTCAATTAATTCATGTTCAGTCAACAGACCTGAATTCATGTGGACTTCATGTGTTTTGTCACAGCCTAGTTCAGCTGTGGTGCTCTTCTCTCACTTTGTCCTGCCTGCCTTATCCCTCTGCCTTTTTTGTCTGCCTCAAACTCTCCTTGAACCCAGATGAGCAGAGGTTTGATGGATCTCTGAGGGCTCTCTCTGCTGCAGAAACTCCTCGTTGACCTTTTTCCCTGAGCTGGAGCCAAGGCCTGTGTGTGACCCTGGTATCAGGTAGCTGGAATTCCCATGCCAAGTGCCTGTGAGGTGCCACACTCAGCACTTCTTTCCCAGGCTGTTGGGAGCTGGAGAAGTTACATCACAGGAGCTCATGATGAGCCCTCGGTGCTGGGCTGCTTCCAGAAGGTGCTTTAAGAGGAAGAACTGAGCCCACAGAAAAGAATCGATCTGGAGATGTTTAAATTGAAGTGTTAACCTCAAAGCAGCTTCAGCATCTGTAGTGGGTGGAAATTCTTGCCTTTCTTGACCACCTTTGTCTTCTGAACTCTTCTTTCAGCACAGATAGAGGGTTGGGTGCATATTCCCTGGGTCTAAATTAACTTTTTCCCCTTTTTAACTTTTCCCTTTTGTGGGAATACGTTTCTCTGTGGGGTCTCCCCTTGCTGTCTGCTGTGCCTGTGGAATCATTTACAGCCACAATCACCCATTTCTGCCCACATGGGCTTATTTGGTGCTGTTTGAGGATGTGGATAAACCAGAGGGGGAACTGTTGCTCAAGACCCACAGGCACCTGATCATTCTTCCATTGCTCCCGAGCTTTATCTGCACTCTGGGGAGCTTTTGGGAGCTGCTGCAAGGAGATGATTGCAGGGAGCAGAAAGGGAGCTGCTGGAAAAACTAATGAGTCAACAACCCTGTAAATGGCTACTTAAAGGACAATTTGTGGACAATTTGTGCAAATGGAACAGGTCACAAATACAGCTCTGTGTGTGTGCCTTATCCTGTGCATGGAAGTCTTTCTTCCCTGTTACCTCTCCCATATAATGTCTTTTCTGACCCAAAACTGTGTTCTGGTGTTTTTCAGACCAATGAATGGCGCCTGAGCTATGTGAACAAGGAATTCTCTGTGTGTCCCTCCTACCCTCCAGTTGCCATTGTCCCCAAGTCCATCGATGATGAAGCGCTCCGCAAAGTCGCCCTGTTCCGCCACGGCGGCCGCTTCCCAGTGCTGAGCTACTACCACAAGAAAAATGGGATGGTGAGCTGGGTTTGAGGGGTGCTTGTGCCTGAAGGAAGTGTGGGAATCTCTTGGTTTCATGCTCTGGAATTAACAGAGCTCCTGGTTTATTTTCCAGCTTCCTCAGTGGAGCTGGTTTTGGGTGATGGAATGAGTAATCTCCATCCTAGAAATAGCCGTTAATCTGCTTGGTTGGGAATGTGCATGGCAGGAGCTCGCTTACAGCAGTAAGAACAAGATGAGGCTTGTAAAGGCACTGCTGGCACCCTGGCTGGTTGTGTCTGCCAAGAGTTTTCATGGAAAGGATGGCAGGAGCCACATTGTCCTGTCTGCGAGCGGTGGGCCTTCGTCATAGCCGTGGTGACAGCAGAGCCAACGCTGTGTGACTGTGCAAGGAGGATCAGAACAGTCTGTTCTCTCAGCCTGGCAGGGAAACTCGATTCAGGAGTAGCAAAGTCTTGGTCTTGCAGACTTTGACAATCCAGAATCCAATGGAGTGACTGATACATTATAATTAAGAAATGCACAGCATGAAAGTGTTGTGTAATTGTCTCTTGCTGATGTAACCAGTTTGAGGACGCTGGGATGTCCAGCCTGCAGTTTTTAAACTTGATGCAGTCTCCTCAAATACTCTAATGCCTTCTCACCTCCTGTGGCCAAGATTTGTAAACCTTTGATTTGAAGCTGTCTACTCTGACTCAGAAGCACCTTGGGATTTTCTTTGCTTTAAAAGCAGCCAGCCACCTACTCCACATCAGTTGTGCTTTTTGCTTTTTCTCAGTTTATCTGAAAACCATTGAAGGAATATTTTTGCTCAGTTTTCTCTCCAAATTGTACATGTTTCATGTGAGGAGTACAACAGTGTTTGGCTCAGAGTGTTGCAGTTGTGACAGTAATGCTGTCACTCTCATTGCCCTCCTGGCTCCGAGTTCTCAGCTGTACCTGGGGGTGCTGACTGGCTGCCCTCACATTTCTGTTATGATTTGCGCTGCTGGGGTGCTTCTGAATTGAAAGGCACTTGCTGAAGAGAAATCTCAGCTCATCAGTCTGTGGACTTGAGGTTTATTAGTTCATCCACAGGGTAAAAATGTCACCTCTAACACATGACCAATTTGAGTGTTTTAAGAACAGAGTTGGGAATAGACCTTGAAAATGCCAATCCTGAAAAAGTTGATTTCATGGGATCACAGGATGGTTTTGGTTGGAAGGATCCTTAGGGGCCATCTAGTTGTAACCCTCTGTCATGGGCAGGGATGCCCCTCACCAGGTCAGGCTGCTCAGGGCCCCATCCAGCCTGGCCCTGAACACTTCAGGGATTTATAACACTGCCAGGGTTTGTAAAGGAGCCATCAGCAGGAAGGCAGCTCAGTAGATCACAAAGATGGTACTTGAGGCATAACTGAAGGGATACAGCCTCTAAGATGATGCCTGGCATTTAAAACTTGCCCAGCCAAACAAGTGCTGGATTTGAGGATTTCTACTTCAGTTTTAGATACATTCAATCCTTGAGAAGGATCAAACTGGAAACAACTGAAGGATTCAGGGCAAGGCTTGGCGCTCTGGTGCCTTTCAATCAGAATTCTCTCCACTTCCAGTGCCTCATCCATGGTTTTGTGTCTCCCCAGGCGATGATGAGGAGCAGCCAGCCCCTGACAGGCACCAATGGGCGGCGCTGCAAGGAGGACGAGAAGCTGGTGAACTCCACGCTCCGCTCCGGCCGGCGCGGCTTCGTCATCGACACCCGGCCTTTGGCTCTTGCCCAGCAGGCCAGGGCCAAGGGAGGAGGCTTTGAACAAGAAGTCCACTACCCCCAGTGGAGGAGGATTCACAAATATATCGAGAGGTGGGTGAGATCAGGCTCTGCCCTGAGCTCAGCTGCATCAGGTCGCACTGGCAGAGCAGTGATACCTCCACAAAGTATTTGCTCCTGTAAGAAGAGTGGTGTATCCTGGTTCCTGGCAGCAGGGTCATGTTCCTTCTGTGGCAAAACCAGGATATGTGGATGATAAGGGGGTTTTGGTTTGGTTCCTTGTTCTGAGCAACCTGCTGCAGTCTTCAGCCATCAGGCATCTCCCTGTGCTGTTTCTTTTTGTGACCATCTTCAGCCACACTCCAGCCTTCCTGTGTTCCCCTCTGCACAGGAAGGAGCAGGTGTCTTGCCAGAAAACTTCTGCTGGGGAGGGTTTGTTCTGTGGCTGTCACACTTCTCTTATCCAAAGGATTTGTCCTGAAAAGCTGTGGCTGCCCCAGCCCTGGAAGTGTCCAAGGCCAGGCTGGACAGGGCTTGGAGCATCCTGGGTTAGTGGAAGGTGTCCCTGCCCGTGGCAGGGGGTGGAATGAGATAAGCTTTAAGTTTCCTTCCAACCCAAACCATTCCATAGTTCTGTGATCCAGTGCTTTTCTCTGCACATCTGATACTGTTCAGCCATTTGGAGACAAGTTACTAAATTAGATTTAGTCTGGCCTTGTTCAACTTCTCTTAAAGCTTTAATTTGGGGGAATCCTACACATGCATGCAGTAATGTAACTGGAGCTGTAGGCCAGCTCTTGAGCAGTTGAAATAAGGAATTTCCTGGCAAGTACTTGAAGTGTTTGGTTTTGTTTCTAAAGATTTTATGTGAACTTACATTTGCTGTTGATTATTTACAGCATCAAAGAGCGAATAAACAGAATATACAAAACGCTAAATAATGCATGTCCTCTTTTTCCTGTGTTACTGCTTGTGCTTTCAACAATGTTTCCCTTTTCCCAAAGGTTTCATATCCTGCAGGAGAGCTTCATCAAGCTGGTGGAGGCTTGCAATGACCAGTCACACAACATGGACCGCTGGCTCAGTAAACTGGAGGCTTCCAACTGGCTCAGTCACATCAAGGAGCTGCTGACTGCAGCTTGTCTGGCTGCTCAGTGCATTGACAGGTAAATCTCCTGCAGAAAGTCTTGGGTTGCTCATTCACTGGTTACAGATTGCTCATTAAATACCTCTGGCAGTATCAATAACTGCCCACTGTGGTCTGGCTCACTTGTACCCATGGAAGATTCTGTTTCTTCATGGTGAAGGAATGTTCCTCCAATAAATCAGGAGGAGGGAGGAAATCTCGGCTAAGAAAAGGTTTTGGATCATGTGTTTGAGGTATATTCCTGTGTCAGTTGCAGCTAAGCTAATTTAGACAGTTTTACTGAAGGTTTAGTTTAAAATGGGTCCATCTGAAATGCTGTTTGATGGCCTGGAAAAGGGGACACAGAGATGTCTTTTTCTTTTTTTAAGAAGTCTTTTTTTTCTTTCCAGCTGCAAATTTCCAATACCACCCCTCACTTCTAGAGGTTAAAACAATGTCATTCCTTGTTTTCCCCAGGAACTGGTCCAGTGCTTTTCCCCTCTTATATTTTTATCCCCACAGCCCTATCCAGGCAATCCTGCTCATCCCTTTTAAGTGTTTGTGACCTCTTTTAACCTGACATTTCTTTCACAAATGCTGCTGACTCAGCTGACTTGTGCTCATACCTCAGGCTGCAGAGCCAACGCTTGCTGCCAGGTGCCAGGGTTTCTAAGGCCAGATGCTGGAATCCAAACTGGTTTTATCTGTGGCTTTGGGTGGGAAAAGCCCATCCCAAAATTTAGGGAAGAAACCTGGCTTTTCACAGGAGCTGAGGAATGTGTTCTGCAGGCACACAAGCAGCTGAAATGCAGGCTCAGTGGTGAAACAGCACTGCTGCATTAAAATGGGAGCTCTGTGCTTTTTAAAAGCTCTGACAGTGCTGCTTTCATTACTGGCTGTGCCAGCAAAAGATTGCTCTGGATCAATAGTTTTATCTGAAATTCTTTCCCGCAAGCATGTAGTGGGAAAGAACAGTGATGAAACCTTTCTGGCTTGTTGGGACAGTGGCTGATTTCATCATTTTTAATCTCAGCTTTGCTTTTTGTGTTTACCTGGAGCCGTGGCAGGTCAGTTCCAGGTGCCTGACCTGCCTCACTCGGAGCCTGGAGGTCAGAGCTGGGCTGACAGAGTTCTGTTGTGTTTTCCATGGAGAATGAATTGCTGGGACAGATCTTTCAGCATCTTAAAGGTCTGAAAAAGGGGAAAATAGTGTTAGAAAATTAGTGTAGAGAAAGGGGAAGATTAGGTAGGGAAGGAAGGTTTTGATTAAATATTAGGGAGAAACTCTGCATTATAACAGTGCTGAGGCCCTGGCACAGGGTGCTCAGAGAAGCTGTGGCTGCCCCATTGCTGGCAGTGTCCAGGGCCAGGCTGGTGAGACTTGGAGCAGCCTGGGATTATGGAAGGTGTCCCTGGCCATGGCAGGGGTGGAATGGGATGAGTTCCCCTTCCAAGCTGTAACTGAAAAGGATGCTAATCCCAAAGAGTGAGAACCACAAGGGAGATCTCACTGTGCACCTTCTGTGAGTGTGGGAAAGGATCTGGAGTTCCAGAATGCTCAGCAAGACACTGAGCCTTTAGTGGTGCAGAGCTCAGGTCACTGTTGATGAGTATCCAGGTGAGATCCATGTGGGATCCATGTGGGATGGGGCTGCAGTGGTGGCAAAGAGGCAGCAGAACCTCAACACTGGCAACATGGGATGTAGTATAAAATCCCAGTGTCTATGGGATGTAATCACATCCACTGGGATGGGTTCTGCTCATTCATACTCTGATCCCTTCCCACCTTCTCCTTTCCCAGGGAAGGTGCTTCAGTGTTAGTCCATGGCAGTGAAGGAACCGATTCCACACTCCAGGTCACTTCCCTGGCACAGATCATCCTGGATCCAAGGTGCAGGACCATCCGTGGCTTCGAGGCTCTTGTAGTGAGGGAGTGGCTGCAGGTAAGAAATTCCCCTGGACAGAACAGCAACCAGTTCCAGAGACACTGGGGTTGGGAAATAGCCTGAGAGGCAGCCAGCAGGTTTGGCCTTGTTGCAGCCCTGCTGAGTGTGAGTGTCCTTTGTCCTAAAGAGCAGCATCATTACCTGAGTCATTTGTCCCTCTGGCACTCCTGGGGCCTCTGCCTCTCACGGCAGGTTTTTGATTTTGGGGAACTGCCTGTTTAGTGTGTTCAGAGTGAGCATCTCTTACCAAGAATGGTTTGGGTTGGAAGGGACATTAATGCTCCTCTCATTCCAACCTTCTGCCCTGGGCAGGGACTCCTTCCTCTGGGCCAGGTTTCACCTCTTCCATCTCATTAGAGAAAACTGTTCAGACCAAACCACAAAACCTGAGTTGTGCTCTTTGTACCTTGGCAGTCTGGACCTCCAGTGCACCCACCCCAGCTTGTTCCTGCTCACATTCTCTGATCAAACACAGCCTGAGAAAGGCAGGGAAATCAGTCATAGACTCACAGAAACATTTAGGTTGGAAAATATCTGTAAGATTGTCAAGTCCAACTGTCCCCCAGCACTGCCAAGGCTGCCACTGATCTATGTCCCCAAGTGCCACATCCGTGTGGCATTTTAATCCCTCCAGGGATGGGGAATCCACCATTACCCCAGGCAGTTGAGCCAGGGCTGAACAAACCTTTCCATGAAGAAATTTTCCCTAATATCCAATCTAAACCTCCCCTGGTGTGACTTGAGACTGTTCCCTCTCCTCCTGTCCCTGTTCCCTGGGAGCAGAGCCCGACCCCCCCGGCTGTCCCCTCCTGTCAGGGAGTTGTGCAGAGCCAGAAGGGCCCCCTGAGCCTCCTTTTCTCCAGGCTGAGCCCTTTTCCCAGTTCCCTCAGCCTCTCCTTGTGCTCCAGCCCCTTCCCCAGCTCCATTCCCTGCCCTGGACACACTCCAGCCCCTCTATGTCTTTCTTGTCAGGAGGGTCCCAAAACTGAATCCCAGAATTTGAGGTGTCCCAGCAGAGGTTTCTAACAGCTTGGTCCTGGCTGCCTGAGCAGTTGCATGGACAGAACTCTCCCTGAAGTGATTTTTCCACATGTCCTCACATCCCATTCCTTGGTGTGTGTCCCTGATTCCCTCCAGGCTGGCCACCCTTTCCAGCAGCGCTGTGCCCAGTCAGCCTATTCCAACAGCAAACAGAAGTGGGAGGCCCCAGTGTTCCTGCTTTTTTTGGAGTGTGTGTGGCAAATCCATCGGCAGTTCCCCTGCTCCTTCGAGTTCAATGAGCAGTTCCTCATCATGCTGTTTGAACATGCCTACGCTTCCCAGTTCGGAACTTTCCTGGGAAACAACGAAAACGAAAGGTTGGTAAGGAGGCTTGACTTGAATCCTTCAAATGTTGGGCTGAATTTGACTAAAAGGAGGTCCCAGAATCATGGAATGGTTTGGGTTGGAAGAAACCTTAAAGATCATCTCGTTCCAACCCCCTGCTGTGGGCAGGGACACCTTCCACTGTCCCAGGTTGCTCCAAACCCCGTCCAACCTGGCCAAAAATCTCCACCCATCACCAGTTTATTTAGCTTCTCACACAGAAACTCTTCCATAAAAGAAGAACCAGCTGGAGTTTGATGTGAGTCACAGCTGTGGGAAGCAGACTTGTCCATGCAGGCCTGGAGGAGGAGGCTGAGGCAGGCAAAGGCCACAGCTGACAATTCTGTCCCTCACCTGTGAGGAAGGAATGTGACTGTAGCCTGATGTTCCTGAGACCCCCCCCTCTGGGAGTAGAAACAGGGAGAAGGACTGAAGCTGCTCACAGCTGCCAGGGAGGTTTGGATTCCTGTTTGGAGCTTGGCAGTTCTGCCCTCAGGACTCCTGGCTGCAGTAAGGCCATGGCTGAGGGTTTCCTGCTGGACTGAAGGCCATTGCACAGGAAGGGAAAAGCAAAAGTGACACTCCAGAGGAGGAAGGCAATTTAAAGCTTCCCGTAAACCTCCCTGTCCTTAAAGTAATCTGGGCCTAGAAGAGACTCTGCTGCCTTCTGCAGGGCTGCTGAGTCAGTCATCTGCAAAAGCAGGTTAGACTTGGAAGCAATAAGCTGAAATTCGGAGGAGTATTGAATGTTACGTGCAATAACCTCCTGTCACATCTGAGCACGTCAGCCTGGGAGCACAGGCAGGGGTTAAGTCTGATGTTAAGCTTGTGCTGTCTGAAGCATTCACAGGAGGGGTGAATCTCCTGCCTGGCTGGCAGCTCAATTTGCCAGTGAAGGCAGAATGAGATTTGCTGGAGTCTGAGGCATAGGGATTCCTGTATCTGCTGGAGGTGGGATTGCCCCAGGAAAACAACTCTGTGTGCTCAGTCCCTTCCTGCCACCAGAGGGACCTGTCAGACGTGCTCATTCCAGCAACTAAACTGCTTTCATGTGCTGGAGAATTCCATTTCCATCCTTCCCTGATGCAGCCCTGCCCCACCTCCCAGCTCTACCTTAGCACAGGAGCCTGATCCCTTTCCAAACCTGGCACTCAAACCACAGTGGGCAGGTGACTGATTCTTCACCTGGACAACAGGCAGCCAATTTACAAGTGTTATTTCCCCATCTTTTATTCAGAACTAATTGTAATCAGCCAGGCTGAGTAAATTGCTTTAGGTTTACACCCTGTGCCATGATGATGAAGGGATTTACTTGAATTATCTGGGGCAATAGCACGTGGGAAAACTTGTGGCCTTGTCTGTGTGGTTCTAACCAGAGCCTTACAGATCCAAGTGTATAAAACTGACTTGTTCTGTGGGTTTCTTAGGGCTAAACTGAAGCTGCCTCAGAAGACCATGTCCCTCTGGTCCTGGGTGAACAGGCCTGAAGAGCTGAGCAGGTTCCAGAACCCTCTTTATGAGGCCAACAGCCTTGTCATCTGGCCCTCCGTGGCTCCCCAGAGCCTGCAGCTCTGGGAAGGTGAGCCAGGTTTGCTTTCCCTGTTACAGGCAATCTCTCTTTTGTGATTTTTGTCAGGCTTCATTGCCTCATTCTGGAGGATCCACGTGCAGTGGGTTCCCTGCTGCAGAAACTTTGCCCATCCCATGGGTGCTGAGGAGTTCGTGACAGCGACACAAGCAGGCTCTGATGGCAGACTGGAGACTCAAAATGGTGTGGTCTGATAAGTGTGGGAGGAAAAAAGGAATTAACCCCTCCTCATTTTTCATTTTTGTTTTATTAACCTTGTTGAATGGGATGGTGAGCTTGGAGAGGAGGGGGGAAGCCATTCAGGGGGGAGGGAAAGGGAAGAAAATGTGAACTGTGTGCACCTTGCTTGAGAGCTGCTGGAATGCAAACAGCCTTGATGAATTCCTCCTTGTTTCAAGAACCCCTTGTGACCTGGGTGTCTCTGGGCTTCCAGGTGTCTTCCTGCGGTGGAACAGGCCTTCCAAATTCCTGGAGGAAGCCGAAGAAGAAAGGATCAACATTATCAAGTACAACAAGGAGCTGCAGGCCAAGGTGAACGCGCTGAGGCGGCAGCTGGCGGAGCTGGAGGCGGATGAGGAGGTGCAGGAGGAACCCTGAGCTGGGCTTTGCCTCAGACCTTTGCTTTCCCCTTTACATTGAGGAAGAAACATGGAAAGTGCATGTTCTGCTGAGCCCTTGGGTACAGCTGACCCTCCCACTGCTGAACCCTTCACTCCATGACTCTCCCTGCTTTTTTGGGAGGGGTTTTTGTTTTGTTTACAGAAGACACAGCTGGGCACAATGTCCCCTCTTGGCAGCTTTTCTGTCTCAGAATTGGGTACAGTGTCAGCAGAAGCTGGAACTCTTTACCTCCAACTGCGTGGATGACCAGAATGGGCCAAGAGACAGGATGTCTCCAATTTATTTTAGACTTTTTCTGGTTTTGTTGAACACTCACAGGATGAAAATACAGAGTTCTATATAGATAGGTAAAGGCATTTTGTCTAGAAGCACCTTTTCTCTCCCAAAGTAGGTAAGGCAGCTTAGTTCTTTAATTTCCTAGGAAATCTAGAAATTGTTAAAATGAAATTACAGGTTCTGCCAGTCTACACAATACTCTTAGTAACCTTCACATCTCACACTTGGGTTTTTGTGTTCAGCATTGGATTGGGAGCAGGAAATTAAGCACCAAACCAGAGCAAGACATTTCAATGCAATACAGAATTGAAGGAGAGATTCTGCTGCTAATGTTTAAGCCATTACCTTCAGGTGGAATTGTCCCTTGTGGACAAGGATCTCCTAAGGAGGAACAAACTTTTTTTTTTTAATTCTACCTGGAAAACAGAAAGGTTTAGTAGTTGGTGGGGGTGTTCACTTGCAGAACAGGGCTCAGAGCTGTCCTTTAAACCAGAGCCAAGCTGCCTTCTTGGAAATTCCATCCCCCCTGGCTGGGTTTGGACACCTGGCCAGGTTCACAGCATTGCCAGGGTGCAAGAGCAGCACTTCATTCAGAGCTCAACAAAAACACTTTTGCTGCACCTGGTGTGCTTTTCCTTCTTGTGCTCTTATGCCCATCTTGTGGAACCTCAAAAGCAGAAGCTGGAAGTTCAGGTGACCTCACAGATCTGCTGTAGATGAAGGGGCCATCACACTACAAAAAAAGAGTTCAGATGATTTGTAGCTGCTAAAAGTGCTTAAAGACTTTAGGCATAAGCTTTTTCCCATTTAACTTTGTAGCTGCTCCTTCCATTTCAGTGGCTTCAATCTGCTTTTTATAAAATCAGAGTACTCTCTTGTGATTTTTTTCTTCTTTAAAAAGACAGGTAGGGGTAGGTCTGAAATACTCCCTGAGACATTTTTTTCAGCTTGATTCCATGGGTAGCTCCACAGGACTGGGAAAAGTTGAATTGACAGCAGCACATGAGGCTGGGATTATCCAGAAAAGAGCTTCCTGTTAGCCTGGCTCTACTGGAATGAACAGAGCTGCAGTAGGTCAGCCCTGGGATCCCTCTGGAAACTGTTGAGCTTCCGAGTTTATGGAATGAAGCTGCCTTTATTTAAAAGCCACTTCACATAGGTATGTGTGAAAATGCAGGATCTGTAGTTGTAGCTGGGCAGGAACCTGCAAAAATCATGTAGCCACTAAATCCAGTCTAAGAAAATCCTATAACCAAGGAAATTATATAAAATCATGTGATAGTGGTCAAGTGCTCCTTAATGCCTTTTGTTCCGTCCTTATTTCCTTAATTATTTCCTTCTTGCCTAAGCTAAACTTAGCCCTGAAGTCCTCTGGCTTAAAGAATAACATAATCCCTTTTAAAACACTGCTCATTTAAGGCAGAAGAGTGATTCCTCCTGCTTGCAATGCCAATTTCTTTTTAGGTTTGGAGCCTTGTTCCCTAAATCCAGTCTGACACGGAATGCTGCTCAGGGTGGCTGGGGATCTACTCTGCGTGGCAGGGGAGGCAGAATCAGGCTGTTTCCTTCTCCAAACCCAGAGATTCCTCTGGGAATGTTGCTCATTTAAGCCCCTAAAATGATTGTTCACCTGTTGAAATGATGTCTTTGGGATCTGCACCTGCCTGGGTGGTGTTTCCCAACCCCATTCTGAATTTCTCTGTCTGAAATCCATTATCCCCAGCCAGATGGGAAGGATTCAGAAGGCACTATTTTCCCTGTAATAGAGTATAGATAAAACACTCCTAAAGGTTAGGGAATTGCATAACACAGTAATTATAGATTGAGCTAAATAATAGAGAAGCAGAGAGGGTTTTTTTGGATCTAATTGCCTGGCTGCTCCAGCCTCTCCTGCAAACTGCAGGCATCCGAGGAAATTGGGAAACCAGCTGTGACAGCCAACAAAAGGCAGCACGTTCCCTCTGAGCTGGCATCAATTTCAGCCTCCACTTGCGTTGAATCCACACCCAGGCTCTGTGTGTGCCTTGGGGAGGTGGATCCTGGGAATGTGCCTTCCTGTGGCAGTGCTGGTGTCCTTCTGAGCAGTTTATTCCACGGTTCCTGGGCCATGCAGCACCTTGTCCCTGTGGCTCAGGCCTGGGAGGGCTGGCAGGAGATGGAGTGGTGACAAGCTGTGCGGTGGTGTGGGTTCTCCTGGGACAGGACACTTCCCAGGGCTCTCCTGCCACGCTGCTCCCACATTCCCTTGGAAATTTCCATTCCCAGAGCTCCAGATTCGCAGCAGATCGCTCCCATTCTTTGCTTTGCTGCTTGCCTCCCCTGTTAAATCAGGTTTACTATCAGTGATGGGTTTGGTCCCTCAGAGGGGGATCCCTGCCCCGTGACCCCCAGTTTGCAGATTCCCTGTGTCTTCCTGAGCTGGGGCAGTGCCCAGCTCTGGCTCCTCCCTGTGCCACTGCCTTACGCCCTCGCTGCCACCCCGCTCCTGCTCTTGTGCACACACTCTGTGTAACAAGCTGGACACTGAAAGCCCCATCTCCAAATTCTGGGGGCAATCCACGAGGACACTCTGCCATTTACCAAAAAAAAAAAAGAAGGGAAAAGGAGCTGACTTGCACAGTTTTCATAAGGGAAATACGAAACACATACCTTCAATATTTTGATTGTATCAATTAACTCTTGAATGTGGCGCTGGTTTTGACGTGCACTATTGTCCCTGTTGCATAGGATCTAACTTAAAATTGCACTGTACTGCATTTTTGGTGTCTCATGTGTGCTTTGCTCAAGCCTTGGGCGGTGCTGTGGGTGTGTGAGGGGTGAGGTTTGTCCCAGCCCCGCCTGTGTTCTGTCAGGGCAGCGCTGTGAGCTGTGTGTTCACTGCTGCCCGTTCAGGTGAGGAGTGCACCGCTGGCCCAACATCTGGAACTGCTGTTTGGACGTGGCTGTTGCATCAGTCTTGGTTTTGTTTTCCTGTACAATTTGAAGTGCCAGCTGGGAGCTGTGTGCTGGTGTTAGGTATTTGCTGTCTGTGTACAGAATCCCAGCTGCTGTGCCCTGTGGAATTTATGGCAACAGCAACAACAAAAAAGTAACAAATCTGTGGAAAAAGAAGATGATGGCTCAAGGTTCAGCCATTTGAGGGGAACAAAACAGATACTAAGTGGCTGTAAACTTTGCTGTAGATATATTGAGAGCATAGTAGATGTGTCTGTTTAAATTAAAACCTTGAAGACTAAAAAGTTCTTTAATTACACCTCTGAATCTTCTTTATTCCTGTGTCCTTTGCTTCCCACTGGAGGGATGTGGGTGGGTGTGACTTGGATTAAGCTTTTGCTTGAAATTTTAGTTCTTTCAGCTCAACTGTGTTTTATTTTACAGCTGAACAGCCATGTGATGGCAGAAGGGAGATGAAGGAAGGATGAGAACCTGAGGCTGTGAGGGGCTTGCAGAGCTCGGCTCCAATGGCTTCAGGCCCTGGACAGCAGCTCTGCACATGTTGGATAAACAGTTTGATTAGCCAAGGTTTTATATTGGTATTGATCTTTTTATCCTGGTGTTGATCTCTCCAAAAGAAGGGCAGGGGTGTTCACAGGGAGAGGGGATTGTAGTGCAGCAAAGCCTTGCAGGAAGATGGATGGAGAATGGACAAGGGGGAGTAGCTTTAAACAAAAACAGGAGAGATTTGGATGAGATATTAAGAATGAATTGTTCCCTGTGAGGGTGGTGAGGCCCTGGCACAGGTGCCCAGAGAAGCTGTGGTTGCTCCTGGATCCCTGGAAGTGTCCAAGGCCAGGTTGGATGTGGCTTGGATCAGCCTGGGATAGTGGAAGGTGTCCCTGCCCATGGGAGGGGTGGGACTGGATGATCTTCAAGGTCCCCTCCAACCCAACCCATGATGTGACTCTGAGCTCCATCAGTGGCTGGGGTTGGTTTTAAGGCAGGGGGGTACATTGGTGCCAGGGGAAAGAACACAAAAAGAACAAACAGCTCTTGGGAAATGGAGGCTGGGAACTGTGGGAACTCCTGGATCTCTCCTGGCTGGTGAGTCAGGAGCCTGGGAACTTCTGGGCCATCTGTCTCCCTGTGGTCTCTGCAGCTCCTGGGGAAGGTGATGAGTTTTTGTGGCTTTTGGGGTTGGAGCAGATGGAAGCTGGGGGTGTTTGTGCTGCCCTGCAGCCTGTGCAGCCCCTGAGATAACACAGGGATGGGTGCTGAAGGTTTTGATGTGAAAAGATTGATATCCAGCCACTATTTGTGCAAGAAGTCACAGCTGAAACAGAATAGGTCAGCTTTAAAATATTTTCAGCAATGATCAGTCTGATTTGGGTTAAACTTGATTTTTGGTGGGGGGTGGTGACTAGCTAAAAAAATCACTGAGTGGGTTGTGTTGGAAGGGACCTTAAAGCTCATCCTGTCCCACCCCTGCCATGGGCAGGGACAGCTTCCATAATCCCAGGCTGCTCCAAGCCCTGTCCAACCTGACCTTGGACACTTCCAGGGCTGGGGAATCCATCCAAGCAAGTGCTGAAATATTTCTTTAACTTTTTCTGGAGTCTGTTGAATTTTTCTCTTGGAAATCCCAGGTGGTTTTGCTCAGTGCCACTGTAGGAATCTCTTCCACGCTGCCCGTTTTCCCCTGAGCAGTGAGAGGGGAAACAATGAGGAGGAATTCCCGTTGCACTGGCTGGAACTCGGGATGCTGGGCTGTGCTGGGCTGCTCACAGCTTCCCCTGCCCTGGAAATGTCACCAGGAGCCCCTGGTGTTTGTATTGCAGAGCTGAGCTGATGAGCCTCTGATGTTCTCTTGGGAGGGTGTTGCTGATGCCTTTGGGTGCTTTAGCTGATGCTGCAGGTCAGCTCATGGAGGGTTTGCTCTTAGAGCTCCAAATCCGCTCCCTCAGGATCTTAAAATACTGGCAGACAACCTGGGAACTGCACAGATGTAGTTAAACCACTAAAAACGCCAGTGTAGTCACTAAAACAGTGTTTTTTATAGCTTGGGCAGTTGGTTGGAACCATTGACATGAGCAGTTTGCACATCCCAGTTGGTTCTGGTTCTGCTTGGGGCATGGTTTCAGGTTTGAAAGGTGGAGTCTGTGGTCACTGTGTGAAGGAAAAAGGCTCTTTTGGCAAGTGGCTCATTCAAAGGTACAAGAGATAAAGGAAATCTGCTTCCAGCTGTTCTTTCCTATCATGGAAAGCATTTGTTTGGATGCCCCAGCAAGGTAAGTGCAGCATTTCTACAGGGATTCTTCTGGGTTTGGCTTCTAAGTACGTGGTGGAACAAAATAAAACATTTATGGCAGGAATAAAAGTTGTTCCAGAGTTTGAGTTGGTTCATTTTTGAGGTTTTTTTGGTTTTGTTTTTTGGTTGGTTTTTTTTAACAGAGAACTATTTAGCTTCTCTGTACTGTGCTCCATTTTTTGGGGGTCCAGCTTGAACACTTCTAGGGATTGGGCAGACACATCCATCAGTTGTTTTGGGGACTAAGCAGCAATTTGTACTACAGTGGGGTAAGTACAGGTCTCTGGTGTCTACATTTCCCTCAGTTAGGGAATAAAAACAAAAAAACCCACAAACCTGTGCCTTGCTGGGAAAAATATTTTCTTCCAGAGATCCTTAAAAGCCACTTGTGCAACATCAAGCACATGGAGTGTCCTGGCTGTGCTGCCAGCAGTTGGCAATGCTGTCATTTCACAATGGGGAAGGCTGAGGCAATCCTCAATTAAAGCTCTGTTCTGCTCTCCTCCACCTCCTTTTTACCTCCTCACTTGTGCTGGTCCAGCTCTTTCTGGTTCCACGTGGCACATGGGATTGGAGAAATGTCTGGAGCTGACACAGCCAGGAGGGAAGAGCCCTGCAGGCTGAGTCAGCATCGGGGGTGTTAAACGTGGCATCGATGCTCGGAGTAAATTAAGTCACAGGGAGGATTTGTAAGGTGAAAACCCACGTGGAACTGCTGGAGAGAGTCCAGAGGAGGCCATGGAGATGTTCCAAGAGCTGGAGCCCCTCTGCTCTGGAGCCAGGCTGGGAGAGCTGGGGGTGCTCACCTGGAGAAGAGAAGGATCCAGGGAGAGCTCAGAGCCCCTTGCAGGGCCTAAAGGGGCTCCAGGAGAGCTGGAGAGGGACTGGGGACAAGGGATGGAGGGACAGGACACAGGGAATGGCTTCCCACTGCCAGAGGGCAGGGATGGATGGGATATTGGGAAGGAATTGTTCCCTGTGAGGGTGGGGAGGCCCTGGCACAGGGTGCCCAGAGAAGCTGTGAGCTAAAAGCAGAGCAGACACACCTTGATCCTTTCCCCACTGCCACCTTACAGGAACCCTGCACTCAGCACCTCTGGCACTGTCAGAGGGACCAAAGGCAGCTGCTCTGCACCAATCCCACCCCGTGGGCAGAGCAGGGAACCAGAGGGACAGCACATCCCTGATGTGTCTCCACTGGGAAGAGCTCCTTGCCCTGAGCTCTCCAAGCCCAGTGGGTGGTGAGGGTTTGCAGGTTCAGCAGGGCAGAGGGCAGAGGAGGAGACCACAAAACCCCCGCGTGTGGGAAGGGATGGGAGGGACACCAAGCCCCAGGCTCTGGGAGGGGCTGATGCAGAAAGCTTTGAAGGAGCAGCACTTGTGCATGGCAAGGGAGAGAAAGATGAGAAAGGAGGCAGTGGTGGAGAGTGGGGAGAGTGAGAAGAGCACTCCTGGAGCCCCTGGAGCCATGGCACCACGCTGCCTCTGAGGGATGTTGGAATGTCTCCTGCTTCCCTCCCCTTGGTTTGTATTTCCAATATTCACCCATTAGCCTGTCTCTGAACCTCAGGCTGGCTTTTCATGTTTGCAGACATGGATCTGCAACAAACCAACCCACAAAACCTTAAACTCCAGATAACATGAAAAATATAGACCATACAAACTCCTGGGTAGCCTGTGCCCCTCCCTCTCCCCCTGGAGCACTCTTGGGGGCATCTGTTGACACACATGGAGGTTCTGTGAGCAGGATTGGAACTGGCTGCCCAAGGAGTCAGTGGAATTATTACCCTTGGAAGTATTCCAAAGGTGTGTGGATGTGGCACTTGGGGACATGGTTTAGTGGTGGATTTGGCAGTGCTGGGGAATGGTTGGACTTGATGATCTTAAGGGCTTTTCCAATTTAAATACTTTGAGGACACACACAGGCGAGGACTGTCACAGAATCACAAATTGGGTGGGAAAAGACAATAAAGATCATCTGATTCCACCCTCTGCCATGGACAGGGACACCTTCCATTATCCCAGGCTTCTCCAAGCCCTGTCCAACCTTACCTAGTGAGCTGCAAATCTGTGCTGCCCACAGAGAAAGACAGCCAAGGTGTCTGTGCTGCCCAAGGGGGGTTCATAAGGTGGGAGTGTCAGCTTCAGCTCTTGGCATTCCACACTGCTCAGATGCCATCATCCCACTGGGATGCAGTCTTCTCCCCTTTTGGATTTTCTGCCTTCCCACACTGATGCTTTTCCTCTTGTCCCCTTGAGCTGCTGCCTATCACATCCTGACAATCCAGCCTCTGTCCTCGGTTTTACCTTGCTTATCTCAGAGGGCTCTGTGCTCTTTCTCACAAGCTGGCAGCCTCCTCTGCTCAGGGAGGAGGGTTTTCCAGCTGGGCTGTATCTGGGAGGCCTTGGATTGCAGCTGAACCTGGAGGATCAGGCAGTTCAGGGCCAGCTTTGCTGGAAGCTCCATTTTGCAGATTTTGTGCCAGTTTGGTGCTCCAGGTGCTTGGCTCAGTGCTGGAGGAGGGAGCTGGTTTATGGAATCACTCCTGCTTCCCTGTCAGCCTGGGGGCTCTGCCAGCCTGGAGTGATCTGGGTCTGGGAGGGAGCTTTACTTTGTGTCCAGGAAAGGGGCTGGAGCACCAGGAGAGGCTGAGGGAGCTGGGAAAGGGGCTCAGCCTGGAGAAAAGGAGGCTCAGGGGGCCCTTCTGGCTCTGCACAACTCCTGACAGGAGGGGACAGCCGGGGGGTCGGGCTCTGCTCCCAGGGAACAGGGACAGGAGGAGAGGAAAAAGCATCAAGCTGTGCCAGCAGAGGCTCAGACTGGACATGAGGAGGGGTTTCTCCATGGAAAGGGTGCTCAGGCATTGGAAGGCGCTGCCCAGGGAGGTTTGGAGCCCCCATCCCTGAAGGTCCAAGGAGTGACTGGATGTGGCACTCAGTGCTCAGGGCTGGAGACAAGGTGGGGATGGGCCACAGGTTGGATTTGATGATTCTGGATCTCTTTTCAAGCCTAAATAATGCTGTGATTTACATTGAGTCAAGTGGTCAGAGACAGTGAAACCACCAGTGCTCCATGCACTCCCATTCCTGAGCAGAAAAATCCCTTTTGCTCAGCTGCTCGTCTGTGTCAGTGCTCTGGGAACAACAGGATCTTCTCTTGCTCCCTCTGCAGAATTCCAGGTGAGCCCTTGTCTCGTTATGGACTTTTGGGTTAAGTTCTTTTTCCCTTTGAACTGAAGATTGACAGGAGGGAGGCAGTTTTCTCTTGTTCGGTCTCAGTTGTTTATTCTTTCCTTATCAGCATTACAAGGTACAAGGAGCTATGTGCACTATGATAGAAAGGGGTAAAATGGATAACAAAAATCCTTTTCAAGGTCTTTTATATGTCCATTTACCCAATTAACAGATGCCAGCTAAATTATTTTTCTTAGTGACCCAATGACCCAACACCTGTGTGCTGCACTGTGGCATTCTCTATCCAATAATTTACTACCACCCAAAAACCTCTAGGAGAAGAACATGAAGAACAAAGAAGAAGGGACAAGAGACAACACCCTAAATCCTCCATCTTGTCTTTTGTTCTCTAAACTACTCTTTCACCCAGTGATTTAAGAAACTTTCTAATCTACACACTTACACTTTTTCCATCTAACTTCAACATTTGTTCTCATGTATCACCATGAAAACATGCTCATGAATTTCATATTATATGAAATTCAGTGTTTCTTTGAATCCTAGAACTAAGTATTAGAAACAAGGACACACACTCTGTATCTCAGACTCCAACAAGCTCTGTTTGCCCTCCCTGCAAGGCTGGATCCACAGTGCCCTTGTGAGGGCAGCCATGGAGCTGTGCTGGGGGCTCCTGCTTTCCTTCCATTTGGTGCAGACTCCTCAGACTGGAGCAGGGATTGCTGAGGACATGCCTTGATTAAGGTCTAAGGTAACTGGCATGGAATCACAGCATGGGTAAGCTTGGAAATGACCACAGGAATCATTTCACTGTAAGAAATTCTTCCCTGTGAGGGTGGTGAGGCCCTGGCACAGGGTGCCCAGAGAAGCTGTGGCTGCCTCTGGATCCCTGGAAGTGTCCAAGGCTGGTTTGGACGGGGCTTGGATCAGCCTGGGACAGAGGTGTCCTTGCCCATGGCAGGTGGGATGAGATGAGCTTCAAGGTCCTTTCCAGCCCAAACCTTTCCATGATTCCATGTGGTCCAGCCTGGCTGCTGGTGGCTTTGAGATGGGATTCAATGACCCTTAAATTTGACCTTTTGGAAGCTCCTGCTCAGTCTGTAGCAGGTGGATCAGTTCTGCTGACTCTCCCACATCTTTGCCTCCCCAGAGACTTTAAGTATCATTTTTTCCCAGGCCCTGCAGTGGAACAAGAGGGTTCTTTGTGTTTCTTTTCCTCCTGGAGCTTTCCCTCTTTTCAAGAGAGACATCTGCTCTGGTCAATGGTGCTTAACAGGCCTTTCAAACCCAATTAGGCACTCGAGAGGCAGGAGCTGCACAGCTTCCCCAGCCAGCTCCTGTAACACCAGGATTTTCCAAGACTTTTTAATAACTGGCCATGTGTTAGTCTGGAATGCTTGCAAATAACGGCCATTCCTGCTTTCTTTGCCCTCTGAACAATTGCATTCGGCACTTTTGAAGAGGGAGAAAAATAAAACTAAAAAAAACCCAAATAATCAGTCTCTGCCTCATCCCTGAACTGAGTCGAATCTTAGATCCACAACAAATAACAGGGATTTATTTATATATTATATATATATATATATGTATAATATAAAAATTAAAATATAAATAAATATGAATATATTAGTATAATAAAATTATAATATAATAACATAATATAATATGATTTATATTATATTATATTATATTATATTATATTATATTATATTATATTATATTATATTATATTATATTATATTATTTATATATAATATATAATAATTATATGTTATATATATATAAGCACCATTGACCAGAGCAGATAATATATATTATTTATATATATATATTATCTATATATAATATATGATATATATATATATATAATATTATTTATATATAATATAATATAATATAATATAATATATAATTATATATATATATATAATTTTTTTTTTAGTTTTTGAGAATAAAACCATTCTTGCATTTGAAATGGTGAAACCTGAGAGTGTTTCTTTCCCCTCTGTGGAGGTACATCTCAGGGCACAGGGGTTTTTGTAGGGTCTCCTCCTGCCCAGGAGCTGTGGCCGTGTCCTGCCCAGCGGAGGGAGGGATGGGATTAATCGCTGTCAGACGTGTTTGGCTCTGCCTCTGATCTCCAAGGCCAGGGATATCTCTGTGTGTGCACTGCAGAGTTGGATTTTGCTTAGCAGAGCTCTGGGAAAGGTTTTTCCCTCTCAGGAAATTGCTTTAATGTTCATCTTTGTCCTGAATGAAAATGATGATCTAAATATATCTATTTTTTTTTGTATGACATTTTTTTTTGTTTTTCCTTGATTTAGTCAAGCTCCTCCGAGTGTTTCCTGTGCTTTTAACAAAAGCATTTTAATATTTCAGGATTCCTTTTTGGGCTGCTGAGCTGAAGGTTCCAGCTCACTGAGCTGTGTGCTCTCAGGGGCCTGGGATACTTTACGTGTCACAATTTCATGCTCTGGGCTCCTTCTCAAGAGCTTCCAGGGCACACTGAGCTGAGCTGGCTTCATGCAGACCTGTAAGGAGGACCAGGCTGGTCAGAGCAAAGGCGCCAGCACCTCCATGCTCGGTCTCCAGCATCCACAATCCGTGGATAATAAAGGAGAAAATGTAGGGAATGGGACCAGAGCAACCTGGTCTGGTGGGAGGTGTCCCTGCCCATGGGGTGGAACGAGGTGAGCTTTAAAGTCCTTCCCAAGCCAAACCATTCCAGGATTCCAGGGATTTCCCAGACTCCAGAGACTTCTGATTTTGATTTAAGACAGAATTATTTAGGCAAAACCCCCTTTTTGTCCCCAAGGACAATTTTTAATTTGCTGAGATTGTTCTTTTAGCAGATGGAAAATTCCCAACCCGTGTGAGTTGGCAAGCTCTGGTTTTCAGCTAAAGCAGATGCTGATGTGTGTTTATATCCTGCTCCAACAAAAACTGTGGATAAATTGGGAGCTGAAGGCATTTCCCTTCCCCATTCCAACAGTCCTCATGTTGCCAGCAGGGGGTGGGTGGAAAAATGTCCATTACAGTTCAGTCTGTGGAAATATGGCAGCAAAATTTAATAAAATACGATTCCAGCTCTCTCACCTGCCCTACAGGGCACTTCCCTGTAAATTCAGGAAGAATTTTTCCATGGAAAGAAAGGGCTGTCAGGCATTGGAAAGGGCTGCCCAGGGAGGTTTGGAGTCCCCATCTCTGGAGGTGCACAAGGAATGTCTGGATGTGGCACCCAGTGCTCTGGGCTGGTGACAAGGTGGGGATCGGTCACAGGTTGGACTCAATGGTCTCAAAGGTCTTTTCCAACCTGAATTGATTCTATGAAACGAAGAAAGATCCAGAAAAGCTGACCTGCATCACCCACTGTCTGAGAAATACCGTGTGAGAAGGAGTAAATAACCTGCCTTTATTTCAAGAAGAGGACTATAAAACCTCAAGAGCAAAGTCTGTAGCCTCATCACGCTAAATTGCAGTGATTATCTAATAACACTGGGTGGAAAATGGAATTCTCCAAAGCCTTTGCCTCTCCCTGGTGTAACACGATGCCTTATTCCCTCCAGCAAAGGCAAGGAATTCTTAAGCTGATTTTTCAGTCCTGCTGTGGCTGCTCTGCTCCTGCACAGCTGTGAGAGGCTGGGGAGGCTGTGGGAAAGGTGCTGCCTGTTCCTGGAGGCATCCAGAATGCTCCCAGCACTTGATAAACGACTTTACAGCTGTGGTAGCAGCTCTGTTTTTCAGAGGTGACCAGTTTAGATTTAATTTTAAATTCATCTCAACTCTGCCCCAAAGTCTCCCCCTGAGGTCTTTGGCCAAAAGTCATTTATTTTACAGTGGTTTTTTGAGGTTAATTGAACAAAGCACTTGGGGGATGAGAGGTTTGGGTCTGTGAGACCTCGAAGATTTCATGGGATGCGTGGATAGGTTTTTAGCAAGCTTTTCTCAGGTTGGGTCATTACATTCTTCAAGCCCAATGAAATCCAGTGTTTCCCTGGAATTACAGACTTCCAGTGCCTGAAGGGGGCTCCAAGGCAGGAGAGGGACTTTTACAAGGGCATGGAGTGATAAGGAATGACCTTAAAATGAAAGAAGGGAAACTTAGATGAGATACTGGGGGAAAATGTCCAGGCTGTGAGGCTCTGGCACAGGTTTCTCAGTGAAGCTGTGGCTGCCCCTGGATCCCTGGAAATATTCAAGGCCAGGTTTGATGGGGCTTGGAGCAACCTGGGATAGTGGAAGGTGTCCCTGCCCATGGCAGGGGGTGGAGCTGGATGGGTTTTAAGGTCTCTCCAAACCCAAATCATTCTGTGATTCCCCACTGAGCAGCTGTGTCTCTATTCCCACATTTCAAAGGGATTGTGTCCCTACAGAGAAGCTTTATGTAACATTATCAGGTGAAACCTGAGTCCTCTTCATAAACTATTTATTCTCCAAAGTCTCATTAACAAATGTGCTCAGTAAATAGAATAAAGAAAATGGTTTATCACTGGTCACAGGGTTTTTTTCCACCTGTTCCTGGCAGAAAATGACCCTGATTATGGGGATTTTGTGAGAGAGACAGGACCACTTAAAGCCATTTTAAAGCATGATTTGTTTTAATAACAATTCCTCATCCACAGTCTCATAAAGGAATGAGAGCGTCTTCACCTTATTCACCAGATGTTCTTATTCAGTGGTCACAACACCACAGGTTACAGAGCTTTTTAAAGGTTAATTAGCCAATAAACTAATGCCACCAAAGAATGTTTCTACTTTCACACCAATAGTTAATTATTTTGTTTTATGTGTCTTTGCTGCAGTGTGGACATTCTTAACCAATCATAAAATGACACATAAAACTACTTGTTCTACCTTAAACTTCTTATTACCTTTATAACTAGTTCTGTAGCTTAACTTTAAAACCTTAAAAACTTTCCACTACTTAGCTAAATGTCTTTCTATCTAAACTCACATTCTTACTTATAATTCTATATCTGGAAGTCTTCTCCAAGGTCTTAAACCTTGTGTTCACGTCTGTGTCTGAGCTTGCATTTACAGGATTTTGAGAACTTTCTGTGCTTGGGGTTCCCACATCCGATGATCATCACCTCCATTTCCCAGTGAACTCTTTTCTGAGCATTCAGTGTTCCAAGGCTGATTCCTGGTGTTCTATGGGTTTCCATCTCTTGGAGAGATGGAGGTGAGCCACAGAATATCCCACAAGGATCCTTAAACTCCAATTCCAAAGGAGGGCGGTGATCTTCCATTGCTCTTTGTGGTGTGAGATAAACTCGGTGTGAGGCTTTCTCTGGATTTTTGAACAGTTTGGTTTTCACAGAGTACACTCCTTAGCCCTTATTTTATTTTTATATTTCTGCTCACCTCAGAGCCCTGAATGATCTTGTTTCCACACGGGTTTGTGTTGCTCCGAAGGACACAGACCTTTGGGAAAGCAGGCCAGGATTCCGTGGGCAGGGAAGGCTTACAGTGAGCGATCTCTCTTCTGCCTGCCCAACAGTGTTTGATGTGCTGCTCCTGCTTACTCTGGTAACTCATCCTTGTCATTAGCTGCACTAATTATGCATCTTCTTCCCACAGCCTGCTTGAAATGAATCCCTGTGTGGAAACTTGTGCTGCCAGGGCCAGTAAGGAAGGAGGAAAAATGGATTTTGTTTACACTCCAGACACCCTTAGTGAATCCAGCTCTGCAATAGCAGCTGCTGAGGGTTTATAACATTGCCCTTCTGCCTTTGTTTCTGCCTGTGGTTACTCATGTTTGTTTCAGGGTGAACGGTTTCAGCTTTTTATGACCAAGCTGTGAAAGGCAGAAAGATTTCTTGGGTTGTTTCTGCTGAGAGACTTCCAGGTGGTTTTCCCAATGTGCTACAGGAGCCCCACTGGAAAACTGGGAAATGGTCACAGACTGGTTTGGGTTGGAAATACCTTAAAGCTCATCCAGTTCCATCCCCTGCCGTGGGCAGGGACACCTTCCAGGTTGCTCACAGCCTCGTCCAACCTGGCCTTATCAGCAAAAGAAAACTGAAAGGCATTTTAAACTACAGCACTGCCCCTTGTGAGCTCCCTGTATCCACTCCAAGGTGTGAAATTCCTGCTCAAGGGCAAGGGACAGCTGCTGCATTTTCTTCAGAAGCATCAGGGCCCCTCTGCAGGCAGATGTTCATGAAAGGTAAGACACAGGGCCTGATTTTTTCCTCAAAAGTCCCTCCTTTCTGTCACCCATCTCAAATCATTGTTATATTTGTGACACACCCTCCAAAAAGGATGGATATCCTTTTTGCTGAGATGTGAGGCTGCGAGGCAGTGGAGGGATGGGTAAATCCAGGAAAGCCTTCAGGGAGCAAAGGGAGCTGTTTCCTTCCCCAAAATAACAATATATCTGTCTGGGCTCTAGGAATTCCTCCTGGCTGGTTGCTCCGCAGGCTGAGACTTCTTGAAGATTATGTAACCTCAGAACTTGTATCCCTGACCTTTTTTTATATTCCCAGGATAAACAACTCGTTATTTTATGTCTTTACTGGAGAGGCAGCAAGCAAAGGGGAGAGATTCAGGTGCTGAATGTGAAGAGGGGAGGTTTGTGAGCCTCTGTCTCTGCCCTGAGACAGGATCCACTGAACACACATCTCTGCTGATGGTTCTCACCGAACCTGCTCCTAAATCTCTCAGCAACACAAACTTCTCCCTCCCCAGGTGATCTTTTCTGGGACTTCCTTACAGCTAGAGGTTTGTCCCAGGGACTAATCTGGCTACTATTGGAGCACACGGCTTCAAGATCGATTTATCTGGAGGTTTTTCTTCTTTTGATGGTGCTTCATGCTGTGAGATTGGCCCCTTGTCCCCCTCAGCCACTTGTGCTTTTCACAGGTCTGTTTTCTCCACCTTTTCCCTTTATTTTTTTTGATAACTCTTGTTGCTGTGGGCTGTCCTTAATTGTGTTTCATCTGTCTTCAACACCTGGATGTGCCCTGGTCTCATTGACAAGGTGGGGATTGGTCACAGCTTGGGCTCGGTGTTCTTGAAGGTCTTTTCCAACCTTAATGATTCTGTGAGTGCAAAACCAATCACCATGAGGAAGTTAAAGCTGTGGATGTTAAGGAAACCAGATCATTTAACTGCCATCAGTGCATGAGCAGTATTGGGGTGCAGATTATTGCAGATCCTTGCAGGATTGCTGCCCCAAGGTCACAGAAGAAATGTTAATTTCAAGAAAGCAGCACAGCAGCATCTGGGGGGCACTGAGGGTTTGGTCCTGGTCCATTGCAGTGCAGGATGCCACAAGGTCCCTTTTCACAAGGAAATGTGGCTGCAGCCACTGCTGTCCCCGAGCTGTGAGTGGGAGGTAGCCCTGAAGAGAGGCTCCTTTCAGGCAGGGATCTCACACCCGGTGTGGAACAGCCAGGTAGAAAATGCCACAAGCAAAGACTTCCCTCCCTCCCAGCCTACCTGGAGGGGGAACACCTGTGTTTTCCCTTTGCAGGAGCTCCTAGGGAGGGGAATGAGGCCAGAGAATGTGTTGAAAAACAAGGCATCTGTGGCTCACACTGTGATTTCACCCTTCATTTAAAAAAATAAATAAAATAAATAAAATAAAAAGACAAGGAAAATCTAATTGAAAAAAAGATTATCCCGCGCATCATTTTAATTAAAAAGAACAATAAATAAAATCTTCCCTTTTTTCCTTCTCCAAGCAGGCAGCAATGCAGTGTGACACATGTTTGGGTGCAAAAGCGATGCTTTCACTCACAGAGGGAAGATGAGACCTGACTGTGATCAGTGTGAGGTTGTCCTGTGCTGCCAACACGATGTGACACCTCCCTGTGCCCGGGCACAGCCCGTGTCACATCTGCTGGGCATGACAAGCGTTAGGGTCAAACCAGTTCAGCACCACAGGGAGAAAATGTTTCTTCTTTTCACATCCTGTGTGGCTGAGCTGTCACCAAGGCCCAGCTCAGTGTCCCTCCTTGGTGACTCTTTGGGGCTGCTATGGCACATGTGGACACAGCAGGAGATCCTTTCAGGAATTGAAACTTTGCTTGGGTCTGGGTGACAGAGAGCCACACAAAATCCAGGCAAAATTCCACTTCCTTACTCATCTATCTCTGAGCAGCAGCAAAAGCTTGTGGAAAAACCATGGGAAAATGACCTGGTATAGATTTGTAGGCCTCCTTTGCAATGGGAAAGCTGGAGAGGGGGTTCTCCTTCGAGAACTATAGTGGTAAGACAAGGAGTAATGGGGTCAAACTGAAAGAAGAAAAATTTAGGTGAGATATATGGACAAAATTCTTCCCTGTGAGGGTGGTGAGGCCCTGGCACAGGTTGTCCAGAGAAGCCGTGGCTGCCCCTGGATCCCTGGAAGTGTCCAAGGCCAGGTTGGATGGGGCTTGGAGCAGCCTGGAATAGTGGAAGGTGTGGAAGGTGTGTTCCACCTGTGGAAGGGGTGGAACAAGATGAGCTTTTAAGTCCCTTCCCAGCTAAACCATTCCATGGTTCTAAGAACTGTGCTGGATCCCTGCCCTTCTCAAGTGACTACAGCTCCGTGGGGTTCTCCAGGTTTACCCAAGTGAGGGATCTGGTCCAGGAATTATCTGCTGCCACCTTTCCTGTGTGGCCTGGAAGCAGTTCCTGCAGGAAACCTCCAGCTGTTCTCTCTGTTTCCCATGTCTGGTTCAGTCCATGTGCTCGAGGGCTGTTGTGCAGTATCCGTGTTCCTGGTCAGGACTGCAGCCCATCCCAGAATCCCAGGTTGGGTCAGGTTGGAAAGGACCACTGGAGGTCATCGGGTCCCACCTCCCAGCTCCAGCAGGGCCATCCCATGGCACAGGGTTGTGACCAGATCATTCTGGAATATCTCCAGTGAGGAGACTCCACCTCCATCTCTGGACAATCTGTTCAGGGCTTGGTCACTGCACAGGGAAAAAGATCTTCCTCATGTCCAGGTGGAACTTGCTGGGCAACAGTTCCTGCCCATTCCTTTTATCCTATTGTTGGATAATAGAGCTGGTCCCTGCTCTGAGCCCTCCCTGCAGACAGAGACAGGGAAGACATCCCCTCAGGAATAAACAAAGTATTGGATATTTACCTTTTTATGTGGAGGAAGATGAAAAAGCAAAATATGGAAGGTGTTTTAGCTCCTGTCTTCCCCACTGTGAACAGTTTAAGTCCTGTTTATGGGCAGAAATTAGGCAAGATGGAAACACCATTATCTGCAGAACACTGTGAAATTTAACAGACTTCAGAAAAGATAAGCAGTGTTCCAAAAAATATGTTTAAATGCAAACTCCATGTCAAAGGAGGAGGTTTGCTTACCTTCAGCAGCACCTTCAAATACAGAGTACTGCTCAGAGGGAGGGTAAACATGACTCAAGTGCAAGTAGTTTTTAAAATAGAGGTTGATAAGCTGAACACCACATAAAAATGACTCCATTGTGTGAATAACAATCAAGTGGGTCCAGCAAACAGAAATGACCCGTGCTTCACAAATATAATTACTGCACTTGGCTGCCTCATGGCTCAATGCCCTGCTTATAATAAATGGCCTTGAAAACCAGCATTTTTATAGAGTGGTTGGTTTGCTGAGCTCCTCCTCTGCTCCTTGCTGTGCTGAGGCAGGAATTGATCATCACTCAGGGAACCCAATTCAGAACATAAAAGCAACCCCAGCAAATCAAGGTGAGATTCTCCTAATCCTGCTCCTTTGTTTCCAGCAGCAGCCTTTTCCCCACAGTGCTCCCACAGACTGTGGGATCTGCAGCTGGAGGACTTTCTGAACACTGTTTTTGGACACTGTCACATCCAGTGAGATTTACAGTCACTCATCATTAATGTTTTTCTCCTCCACAAACTCACCTGTGTGCTTTAGAAACTCAGGTAAGCTTGTGCCATCCACACTGGATAATATCCCCTCTCCATCTATAATTTTGTGTTCTCTAATTACGTGTAGCTAAGCTATTACATAAAAATCCCATCCTGTCTGCCAAGGGGTGGAATTCATAAGCAGGAGGGAATGTGGAAAAAAAAAATAAAACCAGGCTTATAAACACCTCTGTTGGCAAGATAATCTTATCTCAAAGCCTTTGTTCTTCAAGATTGCTCAGGGAGTTAATGTTGGTGGTTGTGAAAGATAGATGTGTTTGGAATAAGTGGGAAAAAAAAAATAATAACGTTGTTTGCTGGAGGTACTGCTCAGCAGAAGGAATCCAGAGAAGGATCTGGAAGCTCTTAGTACAAATGCTGCTGGGAATGAGAAGACTTGTCAGGATCTGCTCAGGGAAAGGAGGATTTGATCAGCACCTGGCTGAAGAGTTGCTGGATCAAATTGAGAGATGAAATCACTGGTCCATCAAAGATGGAATTCTGCTTGCCAGCAGCTTGTCACTTTGTCCTTCAGAGGACACCCCACCACCCCACACCATCCCAGTGCTCCCTTGAGAAGGGCAACAACACACAAGCCTCCACTGTGGGCAACTGCTTGTGCTGTCAGAAGTCACCCATTCCCTCAGCCAGGAGCAGCAGGAGAACCTGGATGGTCCTTAAGGTCCCTTCCCACTCTAATAATCCCAAGATTCTATGATTCTATCCTTGATTTAGGAGCAGGGTTCCCATATCAAACCCTTCTTCCGAGGCTGCCAAACCCCATCACACCAGGACTCTGCCTGGAGATTAAGAAAGTATGACGTGGGATCAGATTTAACTCCAAATACTTTGCACAAACTGCTCCAGGCCCTCTAATCCCTCCTGGCTGCTCATTAAGAAGTCCCTTAAGAACTTCCTGCTCCATGCAGCTTTACTGGGTGTCTAAGGAATCAGGCAGTGCCTGGACTGCACCAAACCATGAAATGTTTCTGGATTTCTGCAGTTTGGGCCAAGTAAGGTGCCTCTCTAGAAGGATTCTGGGAAATTTGCAACTTTGTCCTTGCTGCTTCCATACAGTCTTGGGATGGAAGGGACATTAAAGCCCATCCAGTTCCAACCCCCTGCCACGGGCAGGGACACCTTCCACTACCCCAGGTTGCTCCAAGCCCTGTCCAGCCCAACCTTGGATGAGGTTGCCACAGCTTTCCCATCAGGCTACCAGCTGGAGCTTCAAATGAAGAATAATTCCCCAGTAAGAAAAAATGAAAAGGTAGAATTTACAAGCAAGAAGCACAGCTCCAAAACCTCAGCAGAAATAGCTCTGAAGGACATGGTAAAATGTAGGACTGCATTTGTCATCTCACAGGGCACATTCCTGTGTTTGAGATCCAAAAATGCTGAACCTGGGTTCATAACCCGCCAGACATTCAGCTGTTCTTCATTCAAGAAGGATGTGCTCATTCCAGCACGCTTGTCCTCTAGAGAATTGTCAAGTTCCCAAACAGCATAAAAAGAAATGTGTCCAATGGAAAGTGCTTTCCTATTCCAGTTCAATGTACCTGATATCAAGAGAATTGTCCCTTGCTAAGGCTATTTTAGTTTTCCCTTGTGGAATCCAGCAGAATCTGGGTGTCAGCCTCACTCCAGTGGGGTTCTTGCTGTGGACATGAAGCTCAACCATCTTTATTCTCTTTGTGGCCTCCTACTTAAAAACGTATTGATGAGTTTTCTTCTCAGAACAGCTACGCCCATGTCCTGCACACAATCAGCCAGCAGGCTGTCCTGTGATATGGTAAAGGCTGCCCAGGAGTTTGATGAGCAGCTGTGAGTGTGGGTGCTGATAGGAGGGTGCATCTGCAGTTCTGAGGCATGGTGCCACAACTCAGCTGTGCAGAGAGCACAACAAACACGATGATTCCTTCAGTCCCTGGCCCAACAAAGAGTCTTTTGGCTGAGCAAATGGTGCTTTCTGCACCCAAAATCAACCAGGTGGCTCATTCTGCTGGGCTGAAGCCATTTAGGACATGGCCATGTACATGAGACACTGACCTTGATGGGAAAAGGGGAAATATCTTCTTCTATTGAACTTTTAGGAAACAGTGTAGAACCTAATAGGTCCTGCCCAGCCGCCGTGACCTCAGTAAGAGCAGGGAGACTAAAAACCAGAGTCTGAGCAAGGGAAAGTGAGTTTTAGCAGCAGGTAGAACAGGCACTGGAAGGATGTGAAGGCAGCAGAGGAAATTTGAAATGGAGAGATGATTTTTAGCAACTCAAAGATCATCTGAGTACTACATCCCTCCCATGTCTGAGCAGTCAAGGAGCTGGTGGTACAGCCTGGGAGAGACAATCATACTGGTGTGATGGAAAGATGATGAAGGGAACATTTCCCTGATGAAGAAAGGCTGAGGGAGCTGGGGCTGTTCAGCCTCGAGAGGAGAGAGATCCTGAGAGGGAACCTCATCCCTGGCTGTCCCTGTGAGCAGGGAGGGCTCAGAGCAGGGCCCAGGCTCTGCTCCATGGGGATCCAGCAATGGCACCAGAGGAACGGGCAGGGATTGATCCCAGCAAGTTCCACCTGAACAGGAGGAAGAACTTCTTCCCAGTGCAGTGACCGAGCCCTGAGCAGATTGTCCAGAGAGGGAGTGGAGTCTCCTCACTGGGGATATTCCAGACTTGTCTGGACACAATCCCTGTGCTCTGGGATGGCCCTGCTGGAGCAGGACCACTGGAGGGACCAGACGACCTCCTGTAGTCCTTTCCAACCTGTCCCATCCTGTGACTGGAAATTGGGAATCCTAGGAATCGGGGATTCTATCACCAGAGATATGTTGTACTACAGCTCTGCCTGTGAGTGCTGACCAACAGGAGAGCTGGAGAGGGACCTGGGACAAGAGCATGGAGCAACAGGAAGAGAGGGAATGGTTTCCCACTGCCAGAGGACAGGGATGGATGGGATATTAGGAATGAATTGTTCCCTGGAAGGGTGGGGAGGCCTTGGCACAGGGTGCCGAGAGAAGCTGTGGCTGCCCTTGGACCCCTGAAAGCGTCCAAGGACAGGTCGGACAGGGTTTGGAGCAGCCTGGGATAGCGGGAGGTGTCCCTGCCCATGGCAGGGGGTGGGATGGGATGAGTTTTAAGGTCCCTCACTCCCAGACCGCTCCAAGTCGCGGTGTCCCCGTGGCCGGGCCCCGCCCGCCCTCAGCTCCTGCGGGACCAGCGCGCCCCGCCCGGCGCCGCCGCCCCTCACGGCGCGTGACGTCACTCCCGCGTGACGTCACCGCCCAATCCTTTGGGCGGCCCCGGCTGACGTCAGGCCCGGCGCGAGCGGCCCCGGCTGAGGGACGGGGCGGCGGCGGGAGCGCGGCGGGAGCGGGGTGAGCGCGGCGGGAGCGGGGGAGCGGGGGGGCTGTGGGGGAACTGGCTGTGGGGGAACTGGTTTGGGGGACTGGTTTGGGGGCATTTGGGATCGCGGGGCCGCCCCGCTCCCGGCGCGACCGAATGAATGAGGTGGGGGAGGGGCGGCTTCCTCCGGCACCGTGCGGTCCTCTCCTTTGGGGACACTTTGGGGACGCTCCGGGACCGGGCTGGGGGCGGCGGTTCGGTGCTCGTGGCACTTTTGTGCCTTACCGCAGGCTCGCTGCGGGCGGGCGGGTTTTGTTCGTGTCCATCACCCGCACCGGCCCCTTGGCTTCATCAGCGGAGGCTGTGCTGGGTGTAGTGCCAGGGAATCGGGGAATGCTTTGGGTCCGAAGGGACCTTAAAGATCATCCAGTTCCAACCCCTGCCATGAACAGGGACACCTCCCACTGGACCGGGTTGCTCCAAGTCCCCTCCAGCCTAGCCTTGAACACTTCCAGGGATGGGGCATCCGTAGCTTCTCTGCAATCTATGCCAGGGCCTCTCCACGCTCACAGCCAAGAATTCCTTCCCAAGAGCCCATCTAAACCTACTTGTTTTTTTATGTTTAAAGCCACTGCGCCTTGTCCCAAGTCCCCCTCCATCTCTCCTGGAGCCCCTTTAGGCTCTGGAAGGGGCTCTGAGCTCTCCCTGGATCCTTCTCCGGGTGAGCACTCCCAGCTCTCCCAGCCTGGCTCCAGAGCCAGGTCCAGCCCTTTGAACATCTCTGTGGCCTCTTCTGGACTCTATCCAGCAGCTCCACATCCTTGTGCTGTTGGATCCCAGGGCTGGAGGCAGCTCTGCAGGTGGGGTCTCACCTGGGCAGGGCAGAGGGGCAGAATCCCCCCTCCCCTGCTGCCCACTCTGCCAAGGCTACATTGGACGTTCTGGACCAGTCTTCCTTACCTGCTCTGGGAATTTCACGCCGTTCAGCAACTGCGTAATCTCCCTTTTTTTTTTTAATTTTTTTGTTTATTTTTGGTGGCTGAGGTCAGGTTTCCAGCGGGTCCCTCACAGCTCAGGCTGACGTCTCCTCTTGGCAGGCTCCCCGAGGGGCTCGGCCTCATCCCCGGCCGTGCGTCACCCCTGGGACAGGAGCCGTGCGTAAGTGTCAAGGTTATTTCAGCCGAGCTCGGCCAGCAGCTCCCTGCCAGAGGGAACAGCTCCAGCCTGGACACCCTTGCACATCCCCGCTTCCAGGGGACACCGGCAGGGACGCAGCGTCCCAGCCTGGGGGGCTCTCGAAAGCGGAGGAATTGCCAGCAGTGAGTGTGTGATGCATTTGGGCTGCCCAGCTATCTGGGCAGCAGTCACTGGGGTTGAGCTGAGAGTGTCCCTTAGCTGCTGCAGCTTAAGTGCTCCCAAATGCAGGGATCTGATGGAGTTTCCACCTGGCAGCACTTGGGCACCGGAGAGGCTTTCCCATGGGCAGAGTGGCTTATGCTTCATCTTCTGGATGCCCAAGGAAGGTGTTGTCTTTCTCCTCAAGCTCTTGATACAGTCAGGAAAATTAGAGGAGCTTCCAAAAGCATAAGCATATCTGCAGGTCTGGAGCAGGAACTGTGGGGTTTGGAGCCAAATGGGAGTTGAGAAGTTGGAGCTCAGCGTGCTGGTATGGACCATGTTCCCGAGGTTGTGGTTGGGAATCTGCGAGATCCTGTGCCTTGCAGGGTCCCTTAATTTTCTTCAGTAAAAGAAAGTTCTGGATTTTTTGGTTTAGCTCCCTGGAGGGGTATCCCAGCAGCTGTGCAGCCCCAGAAATCCTGTGGGAGCTCTGGGTTTGGTTTGACCTCTCTTTCCTCCCTCTCTCCCTCTTTTCTTTGAAGCTTGCAGTGAGACTTTTCAGAACAAGTCCATGACTTTCTTATCTTTCTTATCACCGTGACATTCTATTAATAACTAACATAGAAGAACTGCTGCTTTCCATAAACATTTTTGACTTTTATGTGAGCAACAGGTGTTGCTGCTTATGTAACACCTTGGAAACCTCACAGAGGATCAGCAGCTGGCAGTTCACTCACTAAATGTCATTTTATGAATGCGCCTTGCTTTTTTTTTTTTTTTTCCTTCCCTCTTTTCCCTCTCCCTGTGCTTTAATCTTCTTACAAACCCCAGAAATTTCCTGCTATCCCAGGCAGATTATTGTACATTGGAATACGTGTTTGCTTTCTGCTAATCCTTTGCACTGCCACTAATTAGTTTAAACTCTGTCCTTCAGCCATGACCAGGGGCTGGCTGGTTCTGGGACTTGGAGGAGCTTCTTGTGCCCCTTCAGAGCCCTTTCCCTGCCTATCCCAAACTTCCAGGTATTTCAAAATCAAGCAGGAGAGAACAGAGATATCCCTGGCTGCTGCTTCTCTCACATGCACATTTTTTGGGTTTTTTTTTCTTTTTTTTTTTTTTTTTTTCCCTAAGGTGTGGGACAACTCCTACTCTGTGCCAGGTTTTGATTGGCTTTCCGAAGAGGCAGTGTCCTATAAATTGCCTTCTCAGCTCTGCTTCTGCCTTATCACCAGCTGAGGCCCAGGTGAGTACAGGAGAGGGGAAATTCCAGCTGCAATTCCATTGCCTAATCCTTGAAATTAGCGTTGGTTATTGGTTTGAATTAGTAGGGTGGGGGAAATAACTTTGGTGTTTCAGGATAAAGCTTCCTCATTTTGCTGACACTTTCTAATATCGGTTTGAGTTGCTAAATGAGATCAGGGACTGAGAAACTATTCAGAAGGGGACATGGGAGGGGGGTTTGAAAATATATTGTGGAATTATGGAATGGTTTGGGTTGGAAGGGACCTTAAAGCTCATCCTGTTTCGTGGGCAAGGACACCTTCCACTATAAATTATATCTATATATTATATAATTTTTTTTGTCTTCAGTGCCCAACAGAACAGAAGTATTCCCCTTTGGGATAGTAAAAAGGGAAGCCTAAAAAAAATTAAGTTATTTTACATCAGTTAAATTAATATTTTTGTGTGTGTTCAGAGCTGTTAATAACTCCTGGAAGTTATTTAAGATGGGAAACTTGAGTTAATCACTGTGTGGGGCTGACTTCAGCTATTTGGGGTAGTATTTTAAGGCATAATACTGCTTTCTTTATATATCTGTGCATTTATGGCAACTCTAGTAGCCAGTAACACCTGTTTTTTTCCCCCCTTTGTATTTGAAATAGAAATAAATGTCATCAGTGGAGGTTTTTTGCAGCAGCTCTGCTGCCTGGCTGTTTCAGTGTCTGGTATAAAATGCATTCATTTACTGTTCAGAGTCAGACCTGGGAGTAAATTCTCAGCTTAAGCCTTTGTGGTTTCACACCAGGTGCGTTTGGAAAAACCAGTCCAGTCAGTGGGAAACCAATTTTACTCACAGCCAACTTGTGTTTGTACTTTGCAGAGCTCAAAATGCCTTTTCAGGTACTTGGAGTGGAAATTTTTTGTCACACAGACCAGTGAGTGTCTCTCGGTGCTGGAAGATTTTATTTTTCCATGCTGAAATAGGAAGGGATGATCATGAGAGCTGGTCCCTGGGTCTGTGTCCAGATGGAATTTGGATATTTCCAAGGGTGGACACTCCCATCACCTCTCTGGCCGTCTCAGACCTAGTCTTTTTGATCAGTTTAAATGTATTTTTTTTAATAATGCAATTTTATGGGGCTGTCTTACTAGACAACAGGCAGTTTAGCAAATCTGTATTTAAATAGCACAACTCCCTCAAGTACCAGAAAATTCTCAGTCAGGCGACCTGAGAAGTGAAAGGAACACCCACATTAATCACTTGTTTGCTTTTCTCTGCAACTGGAATTCAGCTGCAGCAATGAACTGCTGCAATTTCCTGTGGAGAGCTTCCATCTACCTGACTCTCCTTTTTAGAATATATGCCCCAAGAAAGGATTTGGCAGGGTAACCTCATTAGGCAAGTTTGAAAAATGCTTTCATCTGGGAATTTACATATTCCAGATCATTGGGAAAGAGTTAAAAATTCTTCAGAGGGGATAAGGAAAAAATAAATGATTGTGCCTTCAGGATTTTATTTGAGAGAATTAAATTTGCACCACTGAAATGACCATCTGTGGCTGCAGGTGTCATTTATTTGGGGTACTTTGCATTTCCTTCCCCAGTATGAAAGATTTGGGGAAGGAAACTTGAAAGCAGCACACAATAAATTATAATTCTGTGAAATGATTATGACATTTTCCTGAGGCCTGGCTAAGCCCTGCCACTCCTCTGTTTGCTTTCTCTGTACCGTCAGTCCTGAGTGTTAAATCAGAATAAATCTTCCTTTTTTCAAGAGCTTTCCTGCTGCCTCCTTGGCTCAGCTGCTCTTGCTGATGCAATCCTGAGGAGTTTTGCTTATTCACAGCAGCCTGCAAAACTTTCACTCCAAATGTGGCATCCCAGCAGCTTTGTTTTATTCTGTATTTCTACTTAAAATCACAGCTTTGAATGCTGTTTTAAAGAAGGTTTAAACTTGAGCTTTACAGTGTTCTCCCTGTCCATTTTCCTGCACTGTGGATATTTTCCTGAGCTCACTCCAGGGAATACATTACCTCTGCTCATGTTACATCCCAGGCTGCTTTCAGCCATTGCTTGGCACAATCCCCCAGCCCTTGGATGGCATCGAATTCCTCTGGATCCCTGCAGAGTTTTCTGGGGGAGCGTTTAAAAGCCGTTTAATGGGGTTGAATCACTCGTGACTCATCTTTTCTCTCTCTCTCCTCGCAGCACACCTGAAGGGGGAAGATGCCAGTCATCAGGAACCTGGGCAGAGCTACCAGCCAGCTGCTGCAGAGCTCTGGCTGTGGCTGTGGGGTGTCCCTGGTGCCCGTCCGGTCCATCGGGGTGTCCCCACGCCAGGTGGCCTCCGACGCCAGCTTCCACTCGGTGACGTTCTCCGAGTCGGATCATCCCCGGGTGCTAATCACAGGTCAGCATTCCTTGCACAGCTGGGTTCCTGCTTGTCCCCCAAGCTTTCCCACTGCTCTCCTCCCTCCCCAAAGAGCACAGTTCTGGAAGCAAAAACAACCAAAATATCCTGGAATTGGGATGATCTTTCCCATCAGGAAAAGACTCAGATTGGAGTCCTGTGTGAGCTTTCCTATTTGAATTCCAGAGCTCTTCTAAAACCAGTTTCTTGAGAAAAAAAACATAAAAGCTTCCTGACTTGCTGAGAAAATCATGCTAATTCTTGATGTGATACCGATAATAATGGAATTCTACATTGTGACTGCCCCTTTTCCTCTGATTTTTGTCTCCTAGGTGGTCTTGGCCAGCTCGGAGTGGGACTTGCAAAGCTGCTCAGGTGGGTCACTACTCCCAGGTTTGCTGGGAGTGAGGAATTCCAGCTTTAGCCATCACTTCTAGGAGCAATGATTGTCTGGAAAGTTGTTTATAAAAGAAAATCTATTTTTCAAATTCTGGTTTTGCCTCTTGGCTTTGTAAATAACGTTAATAGCTGGACTTGATGATTTTAAAGGTGATTTCCTTAATGATTCTTAATGATTCTATAATTAAATTTTCACCATCATTTTATTTGTCCCTCTGGTGCTTGCTGTGGGTTCCTGACGTACTTTCTGCGTGTCCATTGGTCACAATTCCCAAAATAGCAGGATTTTGTCTGAGGGACTGTCTGCTGGGCTGTTTGCTTCCAGTTAAATGGGAGTATTCAGAGTCTGAACCCTCAGAGTTTTCCTTCTTTTTCCGTCGCCTCTTCCCTCACCTCAAGCACAGTTACCTCTTTTTGTTACGATATCTTCTCAAGAAGTGTGAAATGCTCCCAGAGCTCTCCCTTATCCCTTGTCCATATCCAGCTCAGCTCCAGTTTATCATCTGCTCATAGTCTTTTTGCTGGAGAGGATTTGGACCAAGACCAAAAGCGAGCAGATTGACTGCACTCCACACTGTGATATTTTCTACCATTTCTGTGATATATTTGAAAATTATCCAGATAATGGGAGGCCAGAATGTGCCCCAATGCCCCCAGATTCGTTCTCTCCATTAGCCTTCTGTTGATTAGCACAAGGTCACGATTTCTCTCTTTTATTTGCTTAGTTGATATAAAAGTAGCTGCAGTTACTACAATCCCAGTGGCTTTTTGTTGTCTACAGGGGAGTAGATTATCCCTGAGTAAAATTTTCAGTAAGAAAAGGGTAGGAAAGTCTCTTTCCCCAACATATTTTCACTTTCTAAAAAACTTCTCTATCCTTATGCACACCTTGACTGCTGCTAGAAGTATTTTATCATTTTTTAAGATGCTATGTTGATATTTAAAGGATTGTTGGGTGTTTTTTGTTTAGTGCAGTAACTGATTTTATTGTGGAAAATATTGTTCCTCTGCTATCACTCCTGCAAAACAGAATAGCAACTGATGGATTATCTCAGAAAGCTGTGGTCTCACTGTTCCCTGTGGGTATTTTTACACAGGAAACGCTTTGGAAAGAACAATGTGATCTTGTCTGACATTAGAAAGCCTGCAGATAATGTTTTTTATAGTGGTAAGTGACTGGGGAAGCACATGATAAAAAAAAAAAAAAAATCTTGACTTTACCTCTGATGTTCATTAACTAATTATCAAAGTGATAAGTGGATTCCACTGACAAGCTGCTCTTCAAACCTTCTGCATAATGCCTCCCTGCTTTGAAATCTTTCCAAGATGTTGGTTTCTTCTCTTGTTCCCTTTTCCTAAATATTTCTCTTTGCTTTTTTTCACTGCTGCTTTGCCACTTTGCTGACTCAAATACCTATTTGAGGCATGTCGTGCTCCTGCTATAAAAGGAGGTGCTTTTATTCTTGTGGAGGGAGGAAATTGGAAATGAAACTTGTGCTTTGTTTTCACATGCTCAGGCAATCTTTATTATGAGGAGGATATAGAGCAGGATTTAAGATTCTTTGATTTTCACTGGAAACTTGCTAAAGTTTTTCCTCAACATCGCTGTTCAGTGATGTATTTAGGCGGTAGAAACAGCAGCCTGAGCTTCTTTCAGACCCATCCTTCCACCCATTCCTGACAAATAATTTCCCACTGCTCCCATCTGCTCCAGGTCCTTTTATCTTCGCGGATATCTTGGACTACAAGAACCTGCGGGAGATCGTGGTGAACAACCGCATCACGTGGCTGTTCCACTACAGCGCCCTGCTCAGCGCCGTGGGAGAGGCCAACGTGCCCCTGGCCAGAGCTGTCAATATCACTGGTGTGTGCTGCGTTTTGAGTGCTTAAAGCTGTGCCAGGGGAGGTTTGGGCTGGAAAGCAGGGAATGGTTCTTCTCCAGAGGGTGTCCGGCACTGGAAGAGCTCCCCAGGGAATGGGCACGGCCCCAAGGCTGCCAGAGCTCCAGGAGTGTTTGGGTAACACTCTCAGGGATGCACAGGGTGGGATTGTTGGGGTGTCTGCAGGGCCAGGAGTTGGACTGGGTGATCTTGATGGATGTCTTTCAGCTGAGAATATTTTATAATTCCCACAAGGGCTTGAGAAAGTAGAAATACTCTGATAAATCCTGTTGTTTTGGTTTTTTTTCTCAGGTTTACACAATGTTCTGGACATTGCAGCTGAGCATAACTTGAGGCTCTTTGTTCCAAGCACCATTGGAGCCTTTGGACCCACCTCTCCTCGAGATCCAACTCCTGATCTCTGCATTCAGAGACCAAGGACAATCTATGGAGTCTCCAAGGTCCATGCTGAACTTATGGGAGAAGTGAGAATTTTTTATTTTATTAATTTCTTAAAAGGTCTGAGAGAACTTCACTGAAACAGGTTTCCCAAAGAAGCTGTGGCTGCCCCATCCATGGAAGTGTCCAAGGACAGGGCTTGGGGCAACCTAGGATAGTGGAAGGTGTCCCTGTCCTTGGCAGGGGTTGGAATGTTCTTTAAGGTCTCTTCCAACCCAAGCCATTCCATGATCCTGTGATTGGAACTTCATTGCTCTTGTAAGATTCCTCACTCATTCTTTTCCCCATTTTTCCTTCATTTAGACTTTAGTACTCAGCAGTAGTCTGAGGCAGCTCTGAAGGTTAAATACCTTTTGAGTTTTTTTGGGAAAAGCACAAAGCATGGGAAGCTGGCAAACAGCTGACTTTCAGTGTCATTTCTTTTCCTGTTTTTTATGGCTTTGGCCTCTGTTCCAATGTGAATGGCACTGCAGAAAGGACAGTGCACAAAGCCTTGTGACAGCAGGTGCACAAAAAGATGACTTTTTGCTCTTCCTCTCCAAAAAAACACTTTAAAACCAAAGCCTTGGAACTGTGCACATGCAAAACTTTTCTTTTGGCTTTTTAGTTATTTATAAACAATATTCTTAAAGCTGATATTTTTATATCAGTTTCCTCACATAGGTCTGAGGACTGTATTGTCCTGGAAAGTTTCACAAAATTGGGAATGTTCAGTTTCTGAACACTGTAGATCCTACATGAGTAGCATGACAATCCACATCATTGATCCATATCTACTGATGTGGATGTGAATTGGAAAAGAGCAGGGAGGGAGATCAGCTGCCAGGCAGGGAATGGGGATTGTTCAATAATTCCTTCCCTTTCATCCCTGTCCTGGGACAGCTGAAGGTTCATCCTGTGTCAGATTTTTCCTGTGAAATCTGTGGGTGTGTGACCAACTCCTGGTGTGTAACTCTGTGTTTCTCCCCCTCCCCAGTACTACCACTACCGCTATGGCCTGGACTTCCGCTGCCTCAGGTATCCAGGGATTATCTCTGCTGATTCCCAGCCTGGAGGGGGAACAACTGGTGAGTGACTGTGTGTGACAAGAGGGCTGGGGAGGACTTTCCACAGGGACATGGAATGACAGGACACAGGGAATGGCTTCCCACTGCCAGAGGGCAGGGATGGATGGGATATTGGGAAGAAACTCTTCCCTGTGAAGGTGGGGAGGCCCTGGCACAGGGTGCCCAGAGAAGCTGTGGCTGCCCCGTCCCTGGCAGTGCCCAAAGCCAGGTTGGGGGTCTTGGAACAGCCTGGGATAGTGAGTGGCATCCCTTCCCATGGCAGGGAATTGGAACTGGATGGTCTTTAAGCTCCCTTCCAACCCAAACCACTCTGGGATTTCATGATGAATATCACACAGTCCTGCTGCCAGATTTGAGACAGGAGACTTTGAGGTTGGTCTGAGGTTTGCTGACTGTCATGAAGTACACAACACAGATCATACACATCCATTATTCTCTTCCCCAGACTATGCTGTCCAGATTTTCCATGATGCCATAAAGACTGGCAAATTCAAGTGTTACCTGAGGCCAGACACCCGGCTGCCCATGATGTACATTGATGACTGCCTGAAGGCCACGCTGGAGGTCATGGAGGCCCCTGCAGAAGCCCTGACCATGAGGACCTACAACATCAGTGCCATGAGCTTCACTCCTGAGGAGCTGGCCCAGGAGGTGCAGAAGTATGTCCCTGAGCTCCAGATGACCTACAGTGTGGATCAAGTCAGGCAGGCCATAGGTTAGTATCTTCCCTGGCAGCAGGTAAGAAAAAACATCAGCGGGGAAAAATAAAGTCTCTTTTCTTTTTAGGAACTGAGAAATTGCTCCTGTGAAGTTCAAGTCTTATGGCTCAAAATTCAGCTTTAGTAGTGCTGAAACATCTCTAAGTTCAGAGAGATTTTTCCTATACCTCACCTTTCTTGGTTCTTTTTTTTTTTTTCCCTGCAGCTGACAGCTGGCCCATGAACTTTGACGACAGCAACGCCCGCAGGGATTGGGGTTGGAAACACGATTATGACCTCCCCGAGCTGGTGACCACGATGTTTAGCTACCTTGGGTCTGACTCCAGGATTGCCCAGGCTAACTGAAATGCTTTCAGATGTTTCCAGATTTCCACAGAGGACCAGGAAGAAATGGCTGAATTTTAGTTTCTAATTTTCTGAGTCTTAGAGCATGTCAGTTACTAATTTTCGTAAGTAGCAACAGAGTTGGGCAGAAATGTCCTGTAGCTGGAATGTCCTTTAGATACACAACAGCACTGGGTGCTGTCCCCAAACACAGCACTGCTGACAAACACAGGGTTCTTGAACATTCACACTTAGGGAAAAACACCAAAAGTAACACTTACTCCTGGCTGATGGCTTTCCAATCATTCCTGCCTCTTCCTTGGCAAACAGCATTGGGATAGCATTGTCCAACCTGGCCTTTCAGGCACATCCCAAAAAGTTAACAATAGGTTTTGCATTTCCCTGGTGGAGGATGTTAGGTTGTAGCAAGATCGTTTTTACTCTTTGCTTACAAAAGAGATGTCAGAAGAGCTGTTTCATGTTTCCAAATTCCAGGGGGTTGTTGCAATTCTAGTTTGAAATCAAACTTTGCTCGATAGCTCCTATTTATATCTTTCTCTAGTGCTGTCTAAGCATACACTTTTTTATACCTAGGGCAAACAGAGTAGCATTCTTATGATGCTGCTTCTAAATGTGAAGTGGAATAGGACTTGAATTCTCATCATGCTTTAAAAAAAAAATACCAGGGTTTACAAGCAAAGCTTTGTCCTGTTCTCTGCAAGTGCCGCTGCCTTCAGTGCAACCTCGGAGGGAGAGCTGAAATCTGAAGAGCTGTTCCATGGATGTGAGTCTGGGTGGGATTTCAGGGAGGCCAAGCCCCTGGCTGGGATTTTTAGCAGTTGTTTGGTGTCCCTGCACGATGTCAGATTGCCTGGAACAAGTTTTAAAGGTGGGCTGAGGATGGAGCCTTACTGTAGAGTCTGGTCAGCCTTGGAAATCTTTCCCGTTCACCCCATTTTTCACGTGCACTGTGTTTGTAGATGCTGTTCATGTGTAACTCATTCCCTTTTATTCTTCAGAGAGGGATCCAGAAGCTGAAACCATCTTCTAGCTACAGCTAAGAGCTGGTCTGCTCATTGAGTTTCATGCACAGGAGATTCTGGGATGAACAAGGGAGTTTTAGTAGATGTGTGAGAGGAAGAGGTGTCTGTTCAAAAGGAGACTTCAGGAAATGACAACCTGGAGAGACAGGAAAGTCATTGTAGGTAAAATATGGATGTGAGTCTGAGCTGTCAGCTGCTCTAGCTGAGAAACAGCCTTTGGGAGCTTTGGACTTTATTTTTTTCAAAGAAAAAAAAATATCTCATTTTTAAAGTGACTGGAAATTCCCTACAGGAAGCTTTTTTTTTTTTGTCTTGTGTACTCCAGTAGTGTGTATAGGTAAAAACATTCAAGTTTTTTTGGTTTTGTTCTTTTTTTTTGTTTTTTTGTGGTTTTTTTTTGCCTACAACTTGTTTGCTCTGTTTTCTGTGACGGTGCTTTGGTGGTTGTGAGTCTGTTGTGTTCTCTGCAACCCTGCCACGATCAGACTTTTGTCTCTTTGTGCAGGAGTTCTCATGCAGGGAATACGTTTCCTCACAAAAGTAACCTTCCAGTGAAGATTCTGTGGCGAAACCCAGTTTTTTGAAACATTTGTTACACTTGTATCTCTTGGTTTTGTATGTATTTTATTGTTTCATCTGTGGGCAAAGTAGGAATTTCCCAGGTATTTAAGCTCAAGGGTCGTGGCTAATACTGAAACATTTTTATATTGTTTACGTTGTGAAAGGACAAGTTTTTAAACTTCAGCCACTGTTGTAACTCTCACCTAACTCAAGTGTAATTTTTGGCCCAATGGGCCAGTGGAGTCGGCCTGCCCTTCACCCTTGGAGGAGAGACTGGCTGGGCTTGGTCCTCTGCCTTGCCCAAAAGGATGGGATCCAGACTGGATTATCTCCCAGGGGCCTGGAGCCAGCAGATGAAGGGCTGGAAAGAAGCTGAAGTGTCTTGTCCACTCTTCAGTGCCTCTGTTCCACCCTCAAGAAGTGTAAAATAAAGAGTTGTTGATGGGTCTCACTCCATTTCCTTACATCACTCAAAGTCCTGGGCTCTGATTCCCCTCACCCTCATTCCAGCTCCAGTTTAATTGGAGTCAACAGGAGTGAGGGGCAGCAATGTTCTTTCATCTCAAACTGTCCTTGGTGGTGGAATTACACAAAAGCCTTGGGACAGGTGTCACAGCAAAGGTGAAATTCCACCCTGGCATTTTGAACAGTTTTGGTCTTCCTGCTAAGATGTTACTGGCCTCATTTAGGAGCAGCCATTTAAGCAACTTAAATTTTAAAAAGTCTGAAATAAACCATGTTCCAATAGAGAGGGGTCTGGAGGAAACTGGTGGCAATCAGGGAATGTTATTAAATGTGGCTGCAAGGTCTGTTTCCTGTTTCAAGTTCCCATTTTCAGTCTCATCAATGACCTGTATGTTTTTTCCCCCCATGTCTTCCACATTAACTTATCTTGTAATGATGTCACAATTTTATATTTTTTTTCTGTATTAAACAAACTTGATGTGTTACAAAATATCTACCTTTTGCTACCAGTTGGAAATTTGACTCCTGGACAGAGACTTCCTTCGTGACACTTGAGCACTGTGGCTGTTAAATTACATATTCAGGACAAAAAAAAAAAGTAAAAAAATAAAAAAAAAAGGTTGTTAAAAATATTTTTTCAACTATTGTTAGTTGTGGGTGATGCCTACTTTAATAAAATCCTATGCGGATGGACCCTGGGTTTGTCATCCTTGGCTGGAGCAGGTGAGAGCAGTGCTGGGGGCTCCTGGTCAGTGCTGGGGGAGCCAGGAGAGCTGGAGAGGGACTCGGGACAAGGGGAATGGCTTCAAACTGCCAGAGGCTGGGGTTAGATGGGATATTGGGAAGGAATTCCTGGCTCTGAGGGTGCTGAAGCCCTGTTGGGTCCCTGTTGCTGTCTCTGAGCAGGTCCTGCCTCCAGGTGTTGCACAACCTGTGATGGATCAGCAGGAGAAGCTTGGGTGAGGAGATCACACTCGTAACTCCACACAGCCCCACCCTGCCTCCTTAATCCATGGATAAACCCTCCCTGCAGGTGAGATGAGGCCTTCCCCTCCTCCCACACCTCGGCTTTCTAATGCTGGGAGCCTCTGGTGGAGAGAACGTTCCTCTTGACCACGGTTTAATGACTGACACAGCGTGGCCGTTGTGTTTCGGAGGGTGTTGCAGCACCGTGCCATTCCCAGCCGCTTCCCTTTGATCCTCGGTCTGGATCTTGTCGAGTCCTGTTTGACACAGGCCCAGCCTGGTTTTTAGAGGTGCCACAGGGCTGCTGCAGCTGGAGCCAGGCTGGGAGAGCTGGGGGTGCTCACCTGGAGAAGAGAAGGATCCAGGGAGAGCTCAGAGCCCCTTCCAGGGCCTAAAGGGGCTCCAGGAGAGCTGGAGAGGGACTGGGGACAAGGGACGGAGGGACAGGACAAGGAGGAATGACCTTAAACTGAAGGATGGTGGGTTTAGATGGGATTTTAGGAGGAAATTCTTCCCTGTGAGGGTGGTGAGGTCCTGGCTCAGGGAAGCTGTGGCTGCCCCATCCCTGGGACCCAAGGCCAGGTTGGATGGAGCTTGGAGCTGTTTTCTTCCCTTGGCTGTTTAAAACATCAGACAGGCACAGGAAGAGGAGGAAGCCTCTGCCCTCAGTGGGAAGGTGTGAGGGATGTGGAGGATTAACCCCTGTGCTTTTGGAAAACCCTTCTTGCTGCTCCTCAGGTTGGAATCAAGCTCATAACTGTTTGTCAGTTCTGCATTCCTGCAGAGAAGAGAAGTTTAACCCAGGGAGGTGAAGAGAGGAGAGCATCTGGGTTATCCAGAGGGAAATCCAGGGGTCCCCACCTTGCAGACCCCTCCCCACACTCTGTGTTTCAGCCAGGTCTGGTGGTTTCCTGCCCCCCTGCAGGCAGGTTGTGTCTATTTTAGCTGAACATCAGCTGGCATTTGCCCTTCTCCCGGAGCCTCGGGCCAGACAAATGCTCTCCAGGCTATTTCTGGCTTCATACCATAACTGTATGTGATCCTAAATTCCCCGTGGGACTGAGTGCCTGTGGCATGCTGGGGCTGAGGGGCAGGGAGGGGGCAGCTCCTGGAACAAAGCCAGGGATTTCAGGATGACTGGGATGACACAGAGCAGCTCAGAGCTGGCACACGTGGCTGTGGAGACGCAATTCAAAAGCCAGATCTGCCTCAGCCAGCACCGTTATGGAAGCTAAATCTGGACTGGGCATTACTCAGACAAAAGAAAGTTGTTTCCTGCCCTTGTTTCTGCAACTGGGAGCAGTTTAGGATGTTTTCCTGCCCCTACAGTCCTTGTGCAGCTCCTGAGAAGCACACAGGTTAATGTTCACTTCAGAGGGGATTTAAACTTTTAAACAAAAAATGTAAACAGTCTTGTGCCCTCTCCCCCATCTCATATGGATCTGCAGAGTAGAAAATACCTTGGGTACAGAATACTATTTCTTCTGACCTCAAGCAGAGCTTTGATATCTCAGTTTGGAGAAGAGAAGGATCCAGAGAGACCGGAGAAACCCTGCCAGGGCCTAAAGGGGCTCCAGGAGAGCTGGAGAGGGACTGGGGACAAGGGGTGGAGGGACAGGACACAGGGAATGGCTTCCCACTGCCAGAGGACAGGGATGGATGGGATATTGGGAAGGAATTGTTGTCTGTGAGGGTGGTGAGGCCCTGGCACAGGGTGCCCAGAGAAGCTGTGGCTGCTCCTGGATCCCTGGAAGAGTCCAAGGCCAGGTTGGACAGGGCTTGGAGCAGCCTGGGATAGTGGGAGATGTCCCTGCCCAGGGCAGGGTGTGAGAATGGGATGCTCTCAAAGTTCCCTTCCAACCCAGACCATTCCATGACTCCATAATTCTGTGAACACTTCCACAGATGAATGCGAAGTTGAATGGAAAACTAGGCTGGGAATGCATCCTCAGGAATTTCCCTGCTGCAGTGAGGCCACCACGTTTTCCTGGATGTGTGGGATGAGCTTTGGACCAATCCTAAAAAAGTGGAAGTTTTTTGGCAGGGCACACCCAGCTCCAAGGACACCAGGAGCCACTGTTTCTGGCACGGCAGGGACATTGCTGCCAGTGATGTCACCTCACTGTGTGATGCAATGAGTCCTTCATCTCTCCAGCCTTTCCACAATTCCAAGTTAAAGATCCGTCACTGGCAGAGCTGTTGCAAAAGAGGTGAGTCAGGAGAGAGAAGGTAAAGTCCAATGTTCATCCCCTTTGACACAACACGGCCCAAAAGTCCCCAGATTTCATGAGTTTTTACAGCTCTTCTTCCTTGTGATGCTGAGATACTCTCATAGGTGGTTTAGAAAAAATCCTTACCTTCCTAATCCTTGTGATTTTAAGGGAAAAAATTGATCTTCTAGAAATGAGTATGAACCCTGTGAGTCCAAAATCGGTAATTAATTTTTAAGACAGTTGAGTTTTAATATTTTATCACTATTTTATTTATAATAATTCTTTATCTTATTATCTTGCTTACTTTAGTGGGATCAGTTTTTCACTGTATCCACAGCAATGTTCCTTTGGTGAATACAGGAATTGCTCCATAATTGCTCAGATATGGCTTGCCAACATGTCCTACATTGTGATAAACTGCTAAAATGATATTTTTTTAGTAGGGAACTCATCACAGAGTGTCTGAACGTGTTTGTCTGCATACAAACACCACTCCAAGGATGCTGTTCCATGGGATAAGTGGTTTATTGAGCTCCAGCTCCAGGGAAACTTGGTTTGGTGTGGATTTGTGATTGATGTGGGTGTCTAATATTGAAATAAAATATGTTCCTTTTGCCTGAGTCCAGCCCCATCCTGGGGGGCACACATGTGCCTCCACACTTTTCCCAGCTGCACTTGCCTTTGGTAAAAGGAGGAAGGGTCAGTAAATGAGCAATTTCCTTTTCTTCATGTTTCTTCTTTTTTCCTCATCTCTCCTCTGTGTTTTTTCCATGGTTAGGTGTGGTTTGGGCAGGTCTGAAGTCATGGCAGGGACCAAGAAATTCCACACTTGGTCTTGCTGGAGGCAAATGTACTTTGAAATCTGGGGATAACCCCAATTCCTCCTGCAATCTTTCCCCCACCTAGAAGTGGTGTGGGAGCTGACACAGAACAAACAAAAGTAATTCCCAGTCAGGTCAGAGCCAAATTTGCCAGATCTGAGAGTAACAGGAGGAAGAGGGGGTCAGTGAGGTGCAGATCCTGCTCATCCAGGCCCAGGACAGCTGATCACAGAAACAGAGAATGGAATATTAGCATTAAGGTGGGAACAAACCTCCAAGGTTATCAAGTTCAGCCTTTGGCTGGATCCCATCATTCCCACTAAACCTCGTTGTGAAGAATCCTCTGGTTCCCCCCACAAGTCCCCTGACACCTTGACCCCACCACCTCTCCTCTCACTTCTCCATGAATTTTGCCACCTCCATGGAAGGCAGAGGCCTTACAAATCCCCAGTTGGTGCAGGGCCCACCCAGAAGTTTGTGTAGCTGTTTTTAATACACTGCCTGGCTGAGGAGCTGCCAAGAAAACATCAACACATCCATCCATCATCCATCCATCCATCCATCCATCCATCCATCCATCATCCATCCATCCACATCCATCCACATCCATCCATCCATCCATCCATCCATCCATCATCCATCCATCATCCATCCATCCATCCATCCATCATCCATCCATCCACATCCATCCACATCCATCCATCCATCATCCATCCATCCTTCCATCCATCCATCCATCCATCCTCCATCCATCATCCATCCACCCATCATCCATCATCCATCCATCCACATCCATCCATCCATCCATCCATCCATCCATCCATCATCCATACATCCATCCACATCCATCCATCCATCATCCATCCATCCTTCCATCCATCCATCATCCATCCATCCATCCATCCATCCATCCATCCATCATCCATCCATCATCCATCCATCCATCATCCATCCATCCATCATCCATCCATCCATCCATCCATCCATCCATCCATCCTTCCATCCATCCATCCATCATCCATCCATCCATCCTCCATCCATCATCCATCCATCATCCATCCATCCATCCATCCATCCATCCTTCCATCCATCCATCCATCCATCCATCCATCCATCATCCATCCATCCACATCCATCCACATCCATCCATCCATCATCCATCCATCCATCCTTCCATCCATCCATCCATCCATCATCCATCCATCCATCATCCATCCATCATCCATCCACATCCATCCATCCATCATCCATCCATCCATCCATCCATCCATCCATCCATCCATCCATCCATCATCCATCCATCATCCATCCATCCATCCATCCATCCATCCATCCATCCATCCATCCAGGAGACCTTCAGCCCTTCAGGATGGAAGAGCTGCCCTGTCCCCTGACCAAGAGCCGCAGGGTCTCTGGGCCCTCTGTGGGTGACAGGGCAGATGTTTGGGTGCTGATGACCCTGGGGCTGTTTGCTCTGTTGGCAGCATGTCCCGGGATCAGTGCCAGGAGTGGATTTCCCACCTCCAGCCTTCCTGCCTGGCAACAGCAGCCAGACCCATTGGCCTGAGATAATCCTGAGCCTTGGGGGGACATTTCCCGCTGATCCCTGGGCACGTAGGCCTGGCAGTGATCCCAGGGCCTCAGCTGGCCGGAGACTGAGGCCATCAGGGTCTGCATTCCATGGGAATGGTGGCACCTCTGCCCCTGGGGATGCACCCCAGTCCTCTCCAGACAATGTATCTGTGCAAGTGCCTGGAGATTTTGGTTCTCCAGAGGTTACAGCCGTGGTGTGAAGGGAGTTGTGATGGAGAAGGGCTAGGATCTATGGAGGGTCTGCAGTCCACAGCCCCCAAAGGGTTGACTCAAGGCAAATAAATTGTGATTTAATTATAAAAAATTGCATTAAAATAGTAGAACCATGGAATGGTTTGTGTTGGAAAAGATCTTAAAGACCATCTCATTCCAGTCTCTGCCATGGACAGGGACACCTTCCGCTATCCCAGGCTGCTCCAAACCCTGTCCAGCCTGGCCTTGAACACAGAGGCAGCCACACAACCCTCACAGCCAAGAATTCCTTTCCAATACCCCATCTATCCCTGCCCTCTGTCAGTTTTAAAGGCCTTATTTCAGTTTTCAGGCCTGATTCAAGCTCTGAATGCAGTGATGATGATGATGATGATGATGCAGTGGCAGCAGAGCTGCTCACACTGAGCTCAAAGCTTGGATGCTCTTCCAACACTGTTCCATTACTGCCAAGAAGATTCCACTCATGGCTCTGGCTGATGCTTTTTAATGAGGAATTTTTTTCCGTGGCTGGGGATCAGATATTTGCTGGGCTGGAGGCTTGTGCCACTCTCCTGCCAGTCCCCGGATCCCTTCCCACGGAGCCACCTGCCACTCCACCAGAAGCTGCCTCGTCTTCTCTTCCAAGACACTTGGAGCCAGACAGAGCTTTGCTTGTCTGGCCAGGGCAGCGATCTCCGTCCTGCTGAGGCGCCTGTTGAAGTGGAAAGTTTAATTTAAGGCTGAACTTGTCCTCTCCCCAGAAGCCATTGAATAACTGGTGCTGGTTTGGCCGGGAGGCTGGATCGGAGGTGGTGGAGGTTGCGGTGCTCTGGGCAGAGAAGATGCAGCAGCTGCACAAATTTGGGTTGTGCTTGGGGCAAGCAGCACTGCTGGAGCAGGAGAAGCTTTTGGAAAGAAGATGCTCTGAGGGCTGGAGCCCCTCTGCTCTGGAGCCAGGCTGGGAGAGCTGGGGGTGCTCACCTGGAGCAGGGAAGGCTCCAGAGAGACCTCAGAGCCCCTTCCAGGGCCTAAAGGGGCTCCAGGAGAGCTGGAGAGGGACTGGGGACAAGGGACGGAGGGACAGGACACAGGGAATGGCTTTAAGTTAAAAGAGGACAAAGCTAGATGGGAATTTGGGAAGGAATTCCTGGCTGTGAGTGTGGGGAGGCCCTGGCACAGGGTGCCCAGAGAAGCTGTGGCTGCCCCTGGATCCCTGGAAGTGTCCAAAGCCAGGCTGGACAGGGCTTGGAGCAGCCTGGGATAGTGGAAGGTGTCCCTGCCCATGGCAGGGGGTGGAACTGGGTAGTTTTTAAATTCCCTTCCAACCCAACATGTTCTGGGATTCTATGAAAAGTATTGGAGATGCAAAAACACTCGCTCGCGGTGAGAGACTTCTCCAGGGTCAAGCTGTTCAAGTATAAGCGATTTATTATAAGAGTAAAAGGAGGGGAGACCCGTGTCCGCCACCAGCCTTGGCGTCCACGTGGTCCGGGGGAGGGGAGACAGAACAGGTAGAGCAGGGAAGGTGAGGTTGGATGGGGGAGGGAGGGAGTAAGAGAGCAACAGAGGGAAAGAGCAGGGAAGGCGAGAGGGGTAGGAACAGGGAGAGGGGGCTGAGAGTTAAGAGGGGGGAGAGGGGAGAGGGGTAAAGGGAGGAGGGAAGAGAGAAGAGTAAAGAGGCAAGAGGTAAGAGGTAAGAGGTAAGAGTAAAGAGTAAAGAGAGCGAAGTTCTTGTTACAATCCAATATATCTTTTTCTATCGTGAATATTCTAATTACCAGAAACCAATCACCATGAGACACACCCACTAAAGAATTTACATACAACCTATGGGCTTCCCTATATTAACATACAGTGTTGCATTTTATACTCTACAGAGCTTTACAAGTTCTTTCCTTGCTTCTTTACTTTTGGACTCTTCTTATTAGCAGAAGGACATTGTTTTATCAACAGGGATTCTCCTCTAGCTGGCTAGGCTATTGTTCTTTGGTTAACCAGTACTCAGTATCCTATAACTCAAAGCAGGCTTTCATTTCTACTTTGATTCTAGCCTTCATATTTTCACAATCTAGTGCCAAACAATCACATTCATAAGGTTTCCCTGTTTCACCTTCCCCAACAGAAAAGTTTTTTCTATGTCCAAGATGTCAGAGAAACACCTGACCCAGGATTCTTCTTTAAACTCAAAGAAGCTGCTCAAAGGATGATTTTGAAGAATTGGGAAGGTGGAGGATTCTCCATCCTCACACACTGAGCCCAGGCCAGGAAGCTGCTTTGCTTTATCAAATCCTCTCTCCCCGGCACCCTGGATTTTGAGGACTTTGTGCATGATGATGCCAGCAGGGGCTGATGATTCAAAACTCCCCCAGTACTGGATTTTGTTTGGATATTTGACTGTTTTGCATTTACAAGGGAAAATGAGGGTTGTGCACAGTTGGGGTACACTCGTTTATGTGAAAGCAGCTCCCCCTCCCCAAAGGTGTCACTGTTTCCATGGAATCACAGAATCACAAAATCATGGAATCATGGAATCATAGAATAAGCAGGAGGCCGGGATGGAAGACAGAAAGAGAGAGACAGGAAAGGTCTCCTTGAAAGAAATCTCAATAAATTCCCAATAATGGGAATGGGAAGTGGTGGGATGGGAACCAAATCTCCCCCAAGAAGATTGAATTCAGGCAGGGACCACAACCAGGTGTTCTGCTGGGACAGGATACATGGGACCAGCACTGCATTTTAACTTCTTTTCCTAAAGGTCTTGAAACCCCGCTATTCCCCTTTTTTCGCCCCCAGTGTCCCATGCCATATGTATTTTACAGCCTTCTCCCCAAGGAAATGCAGCCTTACACGCCTGAGTGTTATCCCATTTTCCCATCAGCCCTTCCCCAGCACTCTTTGCATCCCAGGATTGACTCCACTGAGAGGCAGAGAAACAAAACAAATTGCCAGATCGATGGAAAATTTGAGTCAGGAGCAGCTGGAAGGAGCGAGAGAGATGCCCTGGGGTGAGCTGGACCCCATATCAGACACAAGAGGAGCCCCACCCTGGCACAGGTGGCTCCCAGGTCTCGCTCCCACTCGTGGTTACTTTCACCCCCAAATGTGGGCTCGTCTTGCCATCTGCTGGTGCAGTCTGGAGCCCGTCAGAGGAGCAGCCCTGGGGGACAGAGGACATCCAGGACAAGGACAAGGGGAAGACTGAGTCCTGTATTGTTGTTCTCACCTCCAGAGGGGACACGCCTGGTCAGGAAGGCGCTGAGCACTGCCTTCCAAGGTAATTTTTTGTTTTCCAGAAGGATTTCCTTGCTCTTGGAGCTGCTAATTCCTCTTCAGACGTGTTAATCCCCATGATGAATTGTTCCCTTCCTAAATATCCTTCAGGGTCCCTTCCCTGGACCCCAGGCTTGGCTCAGTCATGTTCTCTCCTCTGTCTCATCACTGCTGCTGCTCTCCTGGTTCCACCTTCCTCAGCACAGAGATCCCAAGGATGAACTGCAGGCGTCCTGGCATGGATTTTGGTGGAGTTAGGAGGCCGTGAAATGCATCCCAGGATATGGGATGGACACCAGGGCTTGGAAAAGCAAAAGGATCTGTCCCACATGAGAACATGGATGCGCTGGGAGGAGGTGGACATGGGAGACACGCTCTGTAGGCCTGGGGGATGTGTCCCAAAGATGCAAGGCCATGCCTGGCACGGTGCTGGTGGTGTTTTGATTTGGTCCAACATGTTTAACAGGGTTTTCTGGAGGAGCTCTTGAAGCACACTGAACCCCGTTACTCCTTCTGAAACTTCAGTGGGTGAACCATCTTCACAATTGGACTTTGGGGACACCTGGGCCGCTCAGGAGTTTTGTTCATGCTCCTGGCCTGGGTCTGATAGGTGAAAAGCGATCCCAGTGCCTTCCCCACCAGCTTTTAGAGAATGGCTGGACCAGTAAAAGGAGTCAGGAGAGGGAGCCAGAGCCTCAGCTGAGAGCTGTGAGAGCTTCAGGGAACGGCTCTCACCGCTGCAGGGACACCCCGAATTACACAACCACCCCTTTGGAGCTGGTCCCAGCCACATTCAAGGATGTTCAAAGCATGTTAGGGCCTTAATTTTTGGAGACTGTCCTTGTTTCATAGAATCACAGCTTGGGAAAAATCAAAGATTCTTGATTCCAGCTGTTCTGGCTGTGGTAGAGGTAATTTTCTTCCTTGTAGATGGCAGAGTGGTAAAATCAGGATGGAGACACATCCCAGGGTAGTCAGGACAATAATTTTAAGCCCTGTGTGAGTTTTGCCTGGAATTTTAACTGCATGGAGTGCTCTGTGCTATGCATGGGATGTCCCCTTGTCCCCTCTCCCGTGGCATGAGGAACCTACATCCCGTTTTTATCTCCCTCGACAAATGCAATCCCTCTGCTTTGCTGAGTCCACCCAGAAGCTCAGCTGATGGGAAGTGCATCCAAGGATGGGTTGAACTCACAGTTTAGCAAAATACACCCCCTGTGCTGTTGTGTTAACTTCAGCTTCAGGCTTTTTCCTTCCAGTTTTCCTTCCCTCTGAGTTTAAGGGTTGTTCAGGAAGATGTGGCACCCCCAACCCAATGTCTCAAGGATGAGAAGAGAGAAGCATTTCTGGCTGTATGTATACTTCAACCTCATGAATAACACCCTGTTCTAAGAAATTCAAAATCTTACCCAGGGCAGAGAAAAGGGCAGAGCTGTGTGTGGTAAGAGGTGGTAAATGTCACTTGTGTCTTTTTTTGGGAGGAAACCTGGAACCTGGTGGCTTGAAACCAGGGGAGAGGCAGGATTCTGCCACCTTCACTTGTCAGTGAAGCAGGAGGAAGGGTGGGGAGCCTGAATTTGGTGTCTGGCCCTGGAAATGACAGAGCTGCATCCCACTTATTCCCCGTGATTTGGCCGCCCCAACCCCGGGTTCTTCAGGCACTGAACGAGCCCTGTCCTGCCACTCATCTCCAGCTCCATTTCAGAGCTCCCTGAATTATTGATGGCTCTGATGCAGGAGTTTATAATTAGCTCCCCAGACCTTTTCCCTGTGGGCTGGAGCCCGGAACAAGCTTTCTTTCTCAGTGGTTTTGCTCAGAGTTGAGCAGATTGAGGAGGGAGGAGGGGAGTAGGGGATGGATGGGGACGGTGGGGGACATCGAGGATGGCTTTGAATGCATGGGGTGATTTAAGTGTGGCCACCTTCAGAGAAAGGGGTCTAGGGAGATCCTGGGTTGTCTGAGGGGTCTTAAACACAACTTGAACAGTGTGGGAGCTGTGCCAGGAGCTGGGAGAAGGCAAAGGGTCTTCGTGTCACCTTTAGGGACCTCCTCAGCCACAGTGCTCATGGATTTACAGGTCAGACTGGGAACTGGCTGCTCAGGGAAAGCCAGATTTCATCTTGAGGGGACAAAGAGCTGTGTTTGTGTGTGTCTGGATATAGGAAATGATGGGTTAGAGGCACAGCTGGGCAGCCAAAGGGCGGTTCAGTATCTTAAAGCTCTTCTTTAAGGGCCATTCATAGCCTAAAAATGGCTCCAGTGATTTCTATGAGGTCTGGGTGCAGTAACACTCATTCCTTGAAACTCTGAGTCCCAATCAAAACAGGAGCACAAATTCTCTGGGGTTCTGAGGTCGGAGGCACCAGCCCTCAAATTTAAATCTATGAATTGCTTTGTGAAGACCAGGCTGTTTGAGCTGAGTTTAACCAAGTCTGAGCTGCAGCAAAGAGTGGCACCTGCAGAGTGCTTTGGCTCCCAGAACTCTGATTCAGGGGCTCCCGAATTGGTTATGCTGTGGATATTTTGTTTATACATTTATAACCCTTCCCTGGAAGTGTCCAGGGCCAGGTTGGAGCAACCTGGGATAGTGGAAGGTGTCCCTGTCCATGGCAGGGGGTGGAACTGGGTGGTTTTTAAAGTCCTTTCCAACCCAAACCTGTTTATGAGAGGCTTGGCCTAGGACTGCTGGAGACCAAAGGCCTTCTCCAGCCTGAGGCCTCCCTTTTTTCACTGGTGGAAATCTCACTGCACAATGCCAGTGGGAAAAACTGGCAGGTAAAGGAGGGCAGGATGATTTTGGTTGCCAGATGAACTGTGGGGTTGAGTCTGAGGGCAATCATCTCCCCCTCACCTGAGCTGAGCACGGCACAGGGCTCCCTGCAAGCCCTGCCTGGAGAGCCCTCAGGCACCGAGCAGAGATGAGAGCCAGCAGCAGGAAGGACCCACAGCAAGGTTTGTGCCACTGCTGCCAATGTTCTTTTGGGTCTGGGGGTGATCAAAAGCTTGCCAGGAGAGCTCCCATTCCCACATCCTTGCTCCAAGGTGGAATCAGAGAATCGCAGAACAGTTTGGGTTGGAAGAGACATCAAAAACCATCTCATTCCAACCACATGCCATGGGCAGGGACACCTTCCACTGTCCCAGGCTGCTCAGAGCCAGCTAAACCTGGCAAATACTTCTCTGGGCTACTTTAAAAAATGGATGGAGATTAAGGAATTTCCTTTCTTGGATGAGACGGGCACTTGACCTTTCAGCAGGACACTTCTTCCAGGGAGATGCAGCAAGTCAAAGGGAATAAAGGAATTATCACATCTCAACAAGAAGGAGATGAGTTGTCTTCAGTCCCAGAAAGTCTTGGCCTTCCCCAGCACGGTGACAGGGGCTCTGCCTTGGAGGAAAGCCTGGACAGCACTGAGGGCCACTCTTGCCTGTCCCAGCACACCCTCCACTTTCCTTGGGGACTGCAGCATCAAGATCTGTCTCGAAACAGCAGCAACCAGGCTCCAGCAGGAAACTGCATCTATTTATAGGGTATCTGCATAGTTTAAGGCAGAGCTGACCCGTGGCTGACCTTGTATCCCATTCACAGGACAGGTCACCCTTCCCCCAGCACCACAAGAACCCATCCTGCCCCAATCCCATCTCTTTGGACACCCCTCACTCTTCCCTTGGAGGTCTCACCACCCCCTGCTTGCTTCAAGACATACATTAAATACATATATTTAAGCACATCCCCTAGAAATTGCCCCTTTTTTTCAGAAACCTGGAATAATTAAGGGTTGATTTAGTTCCAGTGGTGTGGGAAGGGCTGCGGGCAGGCTTGGGGCTGTGCTCCTGCTCTGAACCTGCTCACCCCGAGCTCTGGGCAGAGCTTTGGCCAGGATGAATCCACTGACCCAAACAGCCACTGTACCCGTGCACAAGGGGGTGGTGGACTGAAAATAATGGGTTTTTTGGGGAAAAGGAGGATTTTCCTGATGACACCTGCAGGGCTTGGATGGAGATGAAGAATTCTGATAAAACCTGTGGCTACCCCTGGATCCCTGGAAGTGTCCAAGGCCAGGTTGGACGGGGCTTGGAGCTAGCTGGGATAGTGGGACGTGTCCCTGAACATGGCAGGGGGTGGAATGAGATGATCTTTGAGGTCCCTTCCAACCCAAACCATCCTGTGATCCTCACTCTACATCACAAGCATCATCCTGGGGTGAAAAGACAAGGATAAGGATGTGCAGCCATGGAACCAAGCAGAGATAAAGAGGATTTTTCAGCCTGTGGCAGAGGAAACCCAGGGCAGCTGGGGCAGAAGGTGATGGACACGATGTGGGTGTGGCACTTGAGACCCTCACATGGATGTTGCAGGCTCAGATTTCTGTGTAATTTCTGCTCCCTCAGGGCAGGGAAATAATCGGGAAAACCTCTCAAGGCACTTTGCAGATCTCTTTATCTGTGTTTCTGAAGGGCCCAGCGAGCCTGCTAGCCCACAGGCTGACCCTGCCTTCCACCCAGCCAGGCAAAATCCCAGAGACCAGGGGATAAGGGAGCACAGGGGGAGGCTGAAGTTCAGGGCACAGGTCATGGGAGCCCATAATAAATAAACAAGGATTGTTTAGGAGATGATTTATGCTGCACTAACACTGTCCCCAGCCTCCCACTCATCACTGGGAGCTAATTACCCTTCCTGGAGCCATCAGACTTCCCTTTGCATTTCCATGCACTGTGCAAAGGCCTGGACATGACCTGGCAGCTGGGGGCTGGGGCTGACCTTTCTGTTTGGGTTTCTTTCAGCTTTTCTGCTGTAATTGGTCCTGCAGTTCCACACTAATGAACTGTGTCCCGGCCTCTGAGCAGCTCTGGGTCCCTGCCACGCTTCCTTCAGAGAATGTGGGGCTGATAGGAGGTGAAGTCCCATATAAATCTTATATAAGGCTCTGTGCAAACAGACTCGGGCTGAAGTGGGATTCATTATTGTGTTTGTGTCAGCAGAGAGGGTTCCTGAAGGCTGGCTGATGGGTGTGGTGGACCAAGGACATCCCCAGCTGGGTTGTGATACTTCCTCACGTGGTTTTGGTCACAGTGCTTGCAAAATAAAGGGGTTTTGCCTCAAATCTTGAAGGGGAGGATGGTGGAGAGTCTGGGAACCAGGATGCCTTCCCCATGGTTGGTCTGTGTGGCCTCTCAGATGTGAAGCTCCTTCTGCCAAGCCAGGACTTCACAGAGGTTTGAGTTGGAAGAGACCTTTGAAGGTCATTTATTCCAACCCCCTGCCAGGAGCAGGGACACCTTCAACGAGACCAGGACCTGCCTGAGGACACGTTTTGTGATGGAGAGCAGCAGTCCTCGCTCTTTGCTCTCCTTGCCCTTTCACTGGCTCGAAGCCCAAGGCTCCTTGGGCCACCTTTGCCGTGTGGTGTCACGGTGGGGAAGGTGGGTCCCTGACCAGGGAAGGGTCTGCTTCATGCCAGACTTACATCAGATGGGATCAGTGGGCCAAATTCCCTCCCATTGGAAAAGGTCCCCTTTTATGACCTCAACAACACCCCATAGCTCCTAAAAGCTTAATTTCCACCTGCCATGCTCCCAAGGCCAAAGACTCCTGAAAGTTTGCAGGAAACATAAAATCCAAGGATTTTTTGTGTGTCTGCATCTGAAAAGGGTTGATTTTAGGTGCTGGAGGCTGAGGGGCAGCCCTGACCCACCCCACTGATGTGGGTGCAGGGTGTGGCTGGAGGAGCCTACACCAACCTGCAGAACATCCTTGCTAATCCCAGGGATTTATTTAGCCATTAGTGGAGGACATCTGGGGAGTGTAAATGTAATCCCAGCCTCAGTTTGTCTCCAGTGCAAAGATCTACTTAGAGCAGAACATGGGCAGATGGGAATGGGGGAATGGAGGTGTGGATGGGGCTGGTTTCCTTTGTGGTGGGAAACCAGGAGGAGGCACAGGAGTCTCTGGAGTTGCATGAACTGATCTCACCAGCCTCAGGAAAAAGTTGGAGCCAAGCACAGCTGAGAGCATTCAGATGTCTCTTTTGGGAGAAATTATCCCTCTAAAGACAAGCCACAAAGCCTTGTTAATAACAACAGACGGGGCAAGGCGTACAGAGCTGGGGAATGGATTGCAGGCAATCATGGAATCGTGGAATAGTTTGGATTTGAAGGGATGATCCTTTTAAAGGTTATCCAGCCCAAAAACCCTGCCCTGGGCAGGGACACCTTCCAGGTTATCCTGAGCACGTTCCAACCTGGTCTTGGACACTCTTCCAGGAATGGGGAACAGCCAGAGCTTCTCACCTTTGACAATGTTTTACAACCCTCATTGTAAAAAATAAAAATCTCCTTTTATCTAATCTAAATCAACCCTTCTTCAGCTTAAACACATCACCCCTTGCTCTGTCACAACAGGATGAGGCAAAGCTAAAACATCCTTTACCAAGAAGAGTTTGGCTGTGCCTCAAAATATTCCCGAATTTATCCATTGTTTCCACCTGAGCATTTACCAACACTGAATTTCACTGCCACAAAACAATCCAGCATCCCAGCAATTTCCTATCAGCTTTTAGCAGGAACAGCACCTTTCAGCAAGGGGTTGCCACATTTCTGGGAAGTGAGTCCATTCTTAAGCACTTTCCCAGCTGAGTTGAGCCTGGGTGGAAAACAGGGTTCCAGTCAGTCTCTTGGCACCTCCTCCAACTTCTGGACACAGCACTGGCTTCTGTCCCTCCAAAATGCTGAAGCAGGGATGGGGACAACAGATCCTTTCATACTTCAGAGGAGAAGGAAGCAGGGCCACAATGCAAAACACCCAGATTTTCCACTTTTCTGGGCCAGACAGGTGGAAAACAGGACTGCCAGCAAAGCACGAAGGGAAACCCAAACACCTTGGGCTCAGTGTTTCATGGTGCTCCAGCCAAATTCCAAATTCTTGCCCCTGAAGGTTTTAAAATTGCTCTTCCCAAGGCTGGAGATTGATGGGTTCATTCCTTCCTTTCCCAAATGTAATTTCTCTTATTCTGACCCTATTGTAGCAGCTCCAAGTGTTTCACATCTGGGATATTTTCCAGGTAGTTTAAACATCAGCTTCAAGGGCTGACTTGATGGTTTCCTGCTTTATTTCATGCTGCAGTGGGATGCAGAAAGGGATGCAGGTGATTTCTGTCTGGCTTTCTCCACAGACCAAGAGGTTTCCATGGAAAGATGTGAATTTGCCCCTCCTCAGAATTCACTTTACCCTTTCCACCTGTAACTCCTGCTTTGCTTTTGGAAAATTGCTCCAATATGAGAATTGCTCCAGTTTTGCTGAATCTGAGCTGTTCCCAGGAGATCCCATTCCCACCTTTGAAGAGCCTCCTTCAAGGCTTTGCCAGGACCCTTCTGGGTGAGTGGTTCCCATTTATTCCAGGTATTGCTGTCACTGATGTTCAAAAATGATCTGGAAAAGTTTATCTTAAGAAAAGAAACCAACCACCAGACGTAGCCCCCAGGGTGGGAATTTGCTCCAGGCCTGGTGGCTGGCAGTAGTTATTTTATTAATACAAACCACAGCAGCAATTTAAAATTGTGGATAATTCGATCTGGAAGGAATTAATGGAGCTCATCTCATTCCATGCCTTGATCAGTGTAGGTCTAATTAAATCAGGTCACTGAGGGCCATGTCCAGGTGTGTTTTAAACACCTGCAAGGCCATGGAGGAGGATGAAGAAGGGCCTGGCCATGTTGTGTAAGGTTTTGAGGTAGGATGGATGCCTGTTCCCCATGCCTGGCATAGTTTCCCTGGTCCAACATTGAGCCAGGCAGGGGCAGTGATGAATATTTATTAATAATATTTGTTCAGCTCTGCAGCCGTGGTACTCCTGGATTGGGTTGGGAAACAACCATTTCCATCCTCATCACAGTCCTGGGCTTTGGAGGCTTGTCCTGAGAGAGCTGGGGGTGTCCAGCCTGGAGAAGAGAAGGATCCAGGGAGAGCTCAGAGCCCCTTGCAGGGCCTAAAGGGGCTCCAGGAGAGCTGGAGAGGGGCTGGGGACAAGGGATGGAGGGACAGGACACAGGGAATGGCTTCCCAGTGCCAGAGGGCAGGGATGGATGGGATATTGGGAAGGAATTGTTGGCTGTGAGGGTGGGGAGGCCCTGGCACAGGGTGCCCAGAGAAGCTGTGGCTGCCCCTGGATCCCTGGAAATGTCCAAGGCCAGGCTGGACAGGACTTGGATCAATCTGGGATAGTGGGAGATGTCCCTGCCCATGGCAGGGGGTGGAACAAGATGGGCTTTAAGATCATTTCCAACCCAAAACACGTTGGAGTCAGACCCCAAGGGACTCATATTCCCGGTGGGAAATATCCCCTGGAGTTTGGCCATCCAGGCACCCTGGGGCTGGACAAGATGTGGCAGGGCTCTCTCCCAGCAGGGATGATTCCCAAGGCCTGTGGCAGAGGGAGGGGTGTGAGTTTCATGCTCTGGATGGGAGCCACCAGCCTCCAGCCAAAGGACACGTTCTGCTCCACCAATCTGCTCCCTGTTTTTCCTCATTAACGCCACTTCCATGCTCGACAGTTGTGCTTTGAATAATTTGGACTGATTGGTGTTTACACAGCAACATTGGGAGGAAATGAAACCACACCAGAGCCAGCAGCCAAGTCAAGGCTCTGAGACACCATTTTTGGGGAGTTTCTAAAGGAAAGGGCCCTCATAACCTGCAGACCTTTGTCACTTGCTTGCCTGCGATTTTGGTCACCTGAAATTGGTGACAAATCACAGCCACGTCTGATCTGGGGGTGCAGCTCCCAAAGATAGGTGGTTTTTGAAGGTTTTAAGTAAAACTGGCTGCTGGCTGAAGGACAGGAGATGTTTGGCACTGAAGGGAGGGCAGGGATGGCAATGCCTGAGATTGTTTATATCCTTTAAAGCATGGATCCAGCAGCCATTATGTGCCTCTTCCCTCTTGCTCAGCACCTGGAACATCCCAAACAAGGCCAGGACAGGGGGTATCCACAGCCAGGAGAGTGAGGATGGAGAGCAGACAGAGTCAAAGGAGAGAAAGCAGTGAAAAATTGCACCTGGGAGGTAAAGGGGACTTAAGCAGAAAAGATAAGGGTTATGGGAATATCTTGGAGTCTTGTGTGAATGGGGCAAAGCAGCCTTGGAGCTGTGGGACACAGATGTGAGCTCTGTAAAGATTCACCCATTTCATGGAGCTTCTTTGCCTTTTTCCCTGATCAGAGGCCATTTTCCAATGGTTGCTGGGGATGCAGAAACACTTCCAGGGAATCCTCTGCCTTCCTTCACCTCTGCAGGCAGAGAGGCCTCATCAGACCTTTCCCTGGAAATGGATGTCCTGCCCCCATCTCCTCCCCGTTTCCATCAGCTGGAAACTGATCCATGAAAATGTTGTGTGCAAAGCCAGGAGGGTTCCTCCTCCTCGCTCTGCTTTTGGCACTGGCCACTTCTGCTTTTTCCTGGTCTGCTTGGGGCTCAGCACTTTGTCTGAGCTGACTCAGGTGATGCCAGAAGTGTCCTTGTAGATACCAATGGGGGGTGTTCACTTCAAGGGGGCTCCAGGGAGAGCTCAGAGCCCCTTGCAGGGCCTAAAGGGGCTCCAGGAGAGCTGGAGAGGGACTGGGGACAAGGGATGGAGGGACAGGACACAGGGAATGGCTTCCCACTGCCAGAGGGCAGGGATGGATGGGATATTGGGAAGGAATTGTTGGCTGTGAGGAAGGTCAGGCCCTGGCACAGGGTGCCCAGAGAAGCTGTGGCTGCCCCTGGATCCCTGGAAGTGTCCAAGGCCAGGCTGGACAGGGCTTGGATCAACCTGGGATAGTGGGAGATGTTCCTGCCCATGGCACTGGGGGAGCTTTAAGGTCCCTTCCAACCCAAACCATTCTATGGCTCTGTGAAACTCCCTAAGGCAACAGTTGCAGGGGGGATATTTCAGTGCAGGGGGAGAATCTGAATAACTTCAGTGGAGCTTTTGAGCTCCACCAGTTCACTCAGTTTGAGCTCTGGGTGCAGCAGCACTGATGAGATTCCCTGCACAGGATTCCCCACCACAGAGGGATGGGAATGGAGTGAATACAGAGATTTGGGGATCCTTTTGTGCTTTTATTCCTGCTTTACTTTCCCCTCTCCTCTGAATCCACCCTGCAAACACTGACATTCACCTGATGACAGCATTTCCCACCACCCTCCCCCTCCTATAAGCTCCAAGCAACCAGGAAAAGAAGACAAGGATTTAAAAGAAACAGAAATAATCAAATCCCAGAGTCCTCCAAGGCTGATATTTTGTCTGGGGAAGGGAGCACTGAGCCCCCTCAGTGCCTGCTGAGAGTGTGATCCAAGCACTGATATTATCCAGGGGATGCTCTGATCTCTGTCAGTGAGCTGAGTGCAAAACCCTCGGAGAACTGCAGGAACCTCCCTGTATTTATTTATTTATCCGACACTGTGAGCGTGGGCAGGTTTGTTTGTGTGTGTAGGGGTTTCTGAGGGAGCACAGGCTTGGATTTCCTTGCTGGCTGGGTTGTTGTTTTGGTTTATTTTCCCCTGAAAAGATCAGACTTCACCCCTCTCATTTAGGAAGATCTGAGTGTTGGCAGTGACCCCATCCCTTCAGCTGCTTCCTCAGTGTCCCCATGGATGGTTGAGCAGCCTCTGGCTGTGGCTGCGTGTCCAGGCCCTCTCTAAATGAGGGAAGAGCCAACATTCCTGCCTTTTCCTCTCCTGCCAGCACACAGTGCTGCCGAGGAGATGCAAAATCATCCCTTCCTGGCTGCAAGGATTAATAACCAGCTCATTGAGACAAACGACAGCAGGCTCAGCCTGTTCACAGCTCAGCGAGCACCGAGCGCCGCTCTCCCAGCTCCGCGAGCACCTGACTCAGGCAGAGCTGGAATGATGCTCCCGGGGGGAAATTCTGCTCCCCTTGAGATCCCAGCTCCCTCAGTTTTCCAAGGTCTCTCTCCCTGCAGGATTTCTGGGCTCTGTGAGACGTCTTTGCCTCCCTGCTTCCCGAGTGTGGCCTCTCAGGATGCGATTCCCCAGCAGTTTGGGCGAAGGAGCATCGGCCACAAGAGAGACTGTGAGGATCCAAGGCAGGAGTGGGTGTAGGAGACCTCTCCAGGGTCACAGCACGGCCCCCTGAGCCCACCCTGGCCAGAGAGATGCTTTGTAGGGAGAGCTTGCTAATGCATGGACAGGAGCTCATCAGCAGGCCCATCCTCCAGTGCTTCCTTAGCATCCTCATCCCTGGAGTTAGGGGTGCCAGAGAGGACACCCCAGCCTGGCCTTGAGCGCTCATTCATGGCCTTGCTGCTATTTCTCACTCTTTCCCCAACATCCTTTTGTTTTCTGATGGTGCTGTGACAATTTGTGTTGCTGATTTTAAACGGATTCCCTGAGGGTTTCATCCCTTGCTCCCCAGGATTTGGGGAAAGATGGGTCTGTAGTTGTCATATCTCAGCTCCTTTATGGCCACTTGACACAGCCAGAGGCATCTTGGGCCAGGGGACAAGTCCTGGAACTGGTCATTTCACCGGTGTGGATGTGTCCAGCCTGTGTTAGATCCTGGAATATGGAATCCTTTGGGTAGGAAGGGAAAATAAATATTATCTCTATATAACCCCCTGCCATGGGCAGGGACACCTTCCACCATCCCAGGCTGCCCCAAGCCCCATCCAGCCTGGCCTTGGACACTTCCAGGGATCCAGGGGCAGCCACAGCTTCTCTGGGCAGCCTGTGCCAGGGCCTCCCCACCTTCACAGAGAAGAATTTCTTCCCCATATCCTACCCAAATTCCCCCTTTTCCAGTTTTAACCCATTCCCTGTGTCCTGTACCTCCAGACCCTTGTCCCAAATCCCTCCCCAGCTCTCCTTCAGCCTCACTGGAAGGGGCTCTGAGTTTTCCCTGAAGCCTTCTCCTCTCCAGGCTGAACAACCCAACCCTCTCAGTCTCCTCTGGATAAGTGCACTGATGGAAAAGCACTTGAGGAACATTTGTGGGAATGTGACATCTCTGAGGTTCACTGGTCCTTGGAATCTGGCCGGGATGAGGAGATTCCAGAGTTGTTTGGGGGGAAGAGGGGCTGGGTGACAGCAGGATACACAATCAGCATCAATCTTAAGTGTCATAGGAAAAAAAAACCCAAACACACCAACAGCAGCCTGTGCATCAGCAATCCAAAGTGATACCAGGAGAAGGGAAATCAGGACAAGCGGGAAAATTCTACAAGGCGCAATTAATCAGATCCAAAAAATAAACCACAGCTCTGCCTGTGAGGCAGCTGGAGAAGCAGAGAAGCAGAAAACGAAGCTGAGCCTCTCCCTCTCCCCATACCCAGCATGCAAATCCATCCTGAGCAATTTCTGGAGCAGCAGAAGGTCAGTAATTGATTTGGAGACCCGAATTTCTGACTGCATCACCACACAAATGTGCTTCCCAGCCCGGCTGGCAGCTATGCAGCTCCCACTGCAGCAAATCAGCTCGGAATACCAATGGAGAGGGGAAGGAACACTCTCTTTCCCTGACAGAGGAGAAATGGGGAGGCAAAAACCTTTCCATGCTGAATTAACCCAGTTTTGTCGGGGGTTGCAACCCCCCTTCCCTGCCTCCCTTCACTCTTCAGAGCAAAATGCCTGTTAAGGGCTCCCTTGCTGGGGTAAAAGGGAACTGGGAATGCTGGAGGAGAAGGAGGAGGAGCAGGGGATTCACCTGGGGCTGTTTTTAACTTGGTCTGGAAGCTGCTGGCCTTGGAAATGATGCTGCTGTTTCAAAAACCAGAGTGGCTCTGGTCCTTCCCACTTCTCAGCCCCACAGCTCAGGCATTCTTTGGGAAGCACTGGGAGCACTGAGAACCTCGTTCCAGGGATGAATCCATGGTGCTGTGGTGGGGAATGGCTGCTCCTGGCCCAAACAGCTCATCTCCCTGTCTGGATTTGAGAAAAAACCTTAAAAACCTCTTGGTTCCTGGAGAGCTGCATCCTCCCCAGGGACTATGGAGATTCAAGGAAGGGATGAGAGAGATCCACGCAGGGTTGATCTATCCACAGGAATTGAATCTCATTCGGGAAAACCTCACACGGATGTCAGAAGCTTAAAAGTGGGGCCCAGGCTGAAGATGAGATCCTCCAAAATGAGATCCTGAGGAGGCAGGATCCCTTCCCACTGAAATCCTGAGCGTGCTTGGCCTTTGCCATGATGGGGATTATCCCAGCTGATGGGCCAGTAAAGGCTCTTGGGATGCTGCCCCTCATCCTGCAGGACCTGGGTGGAGAACCATGGATTTGTGCAGGGTGATCCAAATCTCTGGTTTTTGGGGTTTGGCACCCAAACTCCACAACCTCGGAGTGCAAAGCAGCTGCCCACAGAAGTGATGGTGTTGGGAGATTCTGCTGTGGTTTTAAAAGGTTCAGAGGGCCCCTAAGCCCAGTTTTGTGGGTTTTAAGCCCAGACTGGCTCCTTACCAGCTCTGGATGTTGCAGCAGAGGAATTGGAGGAGTAACTCAAGAGCCACTATGGGAAATCCAGGAATAAAAAGCAATGTAGTGCCCAGAAGAGCTTTGGGCAGTGGGGTCTCCAACCCTCATCAGCCTTACCAAAATCTGTTCCTGCCTGCTTCAGGCTTGGACTTTGCATGTCTGTGGAGCTCCAAACCCCACATCAGCCAAGAGGGATTTCCTGGGATACAGCCAGTGCAGGATGAGCACTACATGGAGCAGAGAAATATCCAGGAACACGACTCAACAGCAGGACAAGGCCAGCACAGCTATTCTTTATTTCTTCTTTGATTATATCCTTTCTTTTAAAGAGATCCACAGTGATGCAGGGGACAGATGGGCTGGACGAGCTGAGACCATTCTCTGCTCCCCCTCACCCTCGTCTGTACAAAGAGATGCTGCAGGGAAAGGCAAATATTTGAGTGTTTGGGATTCTGAGGAAAAAGAAACCGGATCATGAGCCAGCAAGCAGCTCTTTACTCAAGCAGAGGTTTCTGAGGCATGGATGCAGCCCTCCAGAGGGGCTGGAGCAGGGGGTCCTGGAGGCAGGTGGAAGGCAGGATGGAGGAAGAACATCTGCATCCTTTTCAAGCCTGCACCCTTATCTCAGTCCCACAGCCGAGGGTGTTTCAGAGGAAAAAGGGTGTTGGAGGGGAAGCTTGGGAGGGGAGAGGAGGAGGAACCCTGGGAGACAGAGGCTTGGAATGCTGGTGTAAAGGAGGTAAAAGGGATTGGGGAATGAAATACGCCATGAGGATCCACCTTCTGACAGTGGCCCTTGAGGTGTTATTTCAGTTCCAGAGATGCCTTCACCTGCTGTCCCCAAGGACAGCCAGCACGGATCTCCTCCCTCCAGCCTGCCCGTGCTGGCACCGGCCCCTGGGAGCAGCAGGGCTGTCCCTGGGCATCCCCTGTGGCCACCGAGGCTCCGTGGAGGTGGGACAAGGTGGCTGAAGGTCACAGACACACCAGACAGCCCATGGGGTGTGCAGCCCTACCCCAGAGCGTGGACATAAAATTATAGAACCTGTGAACTATTAAGGGTGGAAAAGACCTTTGAAATCGTGGAGTCCAACACGAACCCATGTCCCCAAATGTCACATCCACACGGCTTTTGAGCACATCCAGGGATGGTGACTCCGCTCCTTCCCTGGGAAGTCTGTTCCAATCCTTCTCACAGAATCTCCATGCATGTCAACAGATGTCCCAAGAAGTGCTACAGGGAGAGAGGGAGGGTTACAGGCTGCTGAGATATTTGTGTATTTTATATTTTTCAGACTGCTGAGTAGTTTGTCTATTTTATGTTTTATATATTATCTGCATTTTAAGGATTTGTGGATTTGTTTGTTGTTTGTGTTTGGGGTTTTTTTTTAATCCATGTCTAAGAGCCTGCAAGCATGAAAAGACAGTCTGAAGTGGAGGAATATTGGAAATACTTTATGTTCAAAAAGAGCTTTAAAATCCTTGAGTCCAAGCATTCCCCCAGCACTGCCAAGCTCACCACTAACCCATGTCCCCAAGTGTCACATCCATCCTTTAAATCCCTCCAGGGATGGAGACATCAGCCTGTTCCAATGTCTGACCACCATTTCAGTGAAGAAATTGTTCCCAAAGTTCAATATAAACCTCCCCTGGTTCACGTTCAGCTCCAGAGCCTGGCTCTGCCCCTCTGGTCTGCTCAAGGAAACATCCTGAAAATGAAAATGGGGAAATGAAAATGAAAATGGAATGTTGTGGGGAGCCAGCCCCCACACAGGGGCACGATCCGGGCAGCCCTGCAGGAGGGCACGGCCAGGTCTGAGCCACAGGGACATCATTGCCCAAAATATCCCCTACCAGAGAATTTTGGCCCTTTTATCTGGCGCATCCACTGGGCAGATGGTGGCAGGACGTGGCTCAGGTAGGGAGGCAGCTCCTGCACGCTCCAAATCCTTCCTTTTCCCTCTTCTTCCTGGCAAGAAAGGGGCTGATTAGCACAAAATCCATGGCAACCCGGCCAGCAGCCTCGGAGCCAGCTCCTCGCTCCCTCCCCTGCTCAGAAAGCCTTTGTCTGCTGCTGGCACATCCCTCAAGCCCTCGTTTTTTGCTCTCCTGGATTTTGGAGGGAGAAACTTTGCACTTCTCTTTCCCTCTGGGCAGAGCTGGCCAGGGAACAGAGGATTCAGGTTTCCCTCCTACCTGTAAGAGACACTTTCGCTCCTTTTCCTATTCCCAGGTAATTTCTGAAGAAACCAGGCAAGGGATATGCCCTGAGGATTCAGGCTTGTCCCAAAGATGAGTAAATACCCTGGACTGATGCCCCTAAGGAGATTATTTCCACCTGCAAACAGTACAGGGGGGAAAAAAAAAATATCAGGCTGTGACTGCAGAAATCTTTTCAACAACCACCTGGCAATTACAGATCAGGGTGTTATTATAAATAATAACAGTCAGGCGTGCTCTCCTTTGGGGTTAAGGGTGTTCTTGGGGCAGTGAAGCAGCATTTTTTCCCTCTGGGTCTCACAGAGCATCCTGTCTTGAACCAGCCTGGAATCCAGTCTGTGCCTTGCCTGAAATCTGAAAGTGCAGCCTGCTGAGGATAAATCAATGGGAAAAGGGGAATTTTCCTTTCCAAGGAAAGCCAGGCTAGAGGGAGTCCCCCCAGATCCTCTCTGATCCCGCTCACCAGGCCCACTCCACACATGAAAACCGTTTTAAAAGCAGCCCTTGAACCCCCCCATTTCCCTCCCTGCTGGAATCAGCCCCCGCCGTGTGTGGAGCCCTCCAGGTACCTGGGCAGGGTGAATTGAACCTTTCCATCCCAGACTGGCAGAGATTCCTGCCATTCCCCCTGCTCCCCTTGGCAATCACTCCGGGAGACCGGCGTGAGCCCCCGAGGAATCCTGAGCTGGCAAGAACTCCCCAAATCCTGTCCAAGCAGCCCCAAACCCTCTGGCCGGTGCCAAAGCGATGGCAGATGACCACAGCTGCAGGAGCATCGTCCCCTCAGCATCTTCGAGTGAAAACTTGGGGGAAAAAGGGCAATTCTTGGCAGTGGGGGCTGGGACAGGAAATTTTTTGAGTGCTGCAGGAGGACCTGGGATGCCTGGCACGATCCACTCGGTGTTCGAGTGGTCCTGCTGGAGCCTGTAGAGCTGGCTCTGCCTAAAGATAATTCCGAGCCTGCAGCCCGGGCTGGCTGCAGCCCAGGCCGGCACAAAGAGGGCTTTGTGCTGGAGGATGCTCCAGGGGCTGGGGCAGAGCGGCTCTCAGGGGTACTGAGGGCCCGCAGACAAAACGGGGAGAAGCTCAAAAGGGACCTTTCTGTCTTTGCTGTCTGGGAGATGGAAGGGGAGCTGCACATTGGGATTAAAAAGCTGCAGGTGATCAAACCCCCGCGGCCATGGGGCGGTGAAAGGGGAACAAAGAGTCCCAGGGGGGAGCAGAGCAAACACTCCACGGGGATGTGATGGGAAAGAAAGGAGCTGGGAGGCCGAGCTGCCTTGGCACCTCTCGGATCTGCCCGGCCCGAGCTCATTGAAAGCCGTGTTCCTGCCGGGTTTGAGATGATGCGGGGAATAAAGCGTGTCCTTGTGTCCTTTACACAAACACGGGGTGCTCGGGTGTGTGTGCAGGGGGAGCCTGGAAATGTCCCCTCCATGGCTGGAGGATTGGAGAGGAACCTCTGGCAAGGGCGAGAGCTTGGCTCGGTTCAGAGTCACGGAGTGGTTTAGGTTGGGACACTGGAGGTCACCAGGTCCGAGGTTCCCCTAGAGCAGCTTACTCAGGCGGCTTTTAAAAATCTCCAGGGAAGGATAAATGCAGAACTACAGGTTTGGGTTGGAAGGGACCTTAAAGTTCATCCTATTCCACCCCTGCCATGCACAGGGACACCTTCCACTATCCCAGGTTGCTCCAAGCCCTGTCCAGCCTGGCCTTGGACACTTCCAGGGATCCAGGGGCAGCCACAGCTTCTCTGGGCACCCTGTGCCAGGGCCTCACCAACCTCACACTGAGAAATTTCTTCCTAATATCTAATCTAAATATTCCCTCTTCCAGTTTAAAACTATTTCCCTTGTCCTGTTACTCTCTGCCCATGTGGAATGTTGATCATCCTCTTCTTCATAAGCCCCTTTAAGCCCTGGAAGGGGCTCTGAGCTCTCCCTGGATCCTTCTCTTCTCCAGGTGAGCACCCCCAGCTCTCCCAGCCTGGCTCCAGGGCCAGGTCCAGCCCTTGGAGCATCTCCGTGGCCTCCTCTGGACCTGCTCCAGTGATTCCATGGCCTTGTGCTGAGCCTCCAGGGGTGGATTGGGTACTCCAAGCTGGACATCACAGGGGCAGAGTAGATGGACAGAGCCCTTGGTCAGTTCCTGTCCACATCCACCAGAGTCTGACCTGCTGTTCCTAAAGGAGAAGGAGCAGAGCACAGCTGTGGTCAGGGTGGGGCTCTCAGAGCTGTGAAATAACTGGACTTGCACCTGGAGAGAGGCTTGAGAAGCTCTAGACTGAGGACTTTGGATTTCAGGAGAGTTGACTTCAGCTTTTTGGGGAACTCTGAGGTTGTTATGAAGGGAAGAAGGTGTCCAGGACAGCTGGCTGATTTATTTTTAAAGAAAACTCATTCAGAGCTTGGGAACAAACCATGCCTTTGCTCATGAAAATCAGGAATTTCAGCACAAAGCCTCCTTGGCTAATTAAGACACTTCTTAGTGAGCTGAGCTGTTAAAAGGGAGCATACAAGAAATGGAAATAAGGAGGGGAAATGAAAGAGGAGTGCAAATGCAAGCCTGGGGTACTTAGGGATGAAAGCTGGAGGACTGAGGACCAGCTGGAGCAGAGAGTGGCCAGGGATGCTGAGAGTGACAAAAAAAGGGGGTTTGGAAACGTTTTAACAGCACATTTCAGGGAAAATGTGTGTGTGTTGTTGGATGGGGGGACAGCCTCACAAAGGCTGATTATGGGAGAGGTTGAATGCCCTTCTTTGCCTCGGTTTCTGTAGGTCAGACTTGCTCCAAGCTTCTGCACATAACAGCAGTGTTTGGGAAGGAGAATAACCAGCAGCTGGGGAAATGAAATTTTAGGGGCTGTTTAGTGAAATTAAATGTATTTACATCCATGAGGCTGGTTGGAAGTGCTCTAATGGAGCTCTGTGGTGGAATTGTGGGGATGCTGCCTGTCACCTACCAAAAAACTCCTGGTGTCTGATCTCTGCCCACCCTCAGGCGTCTCCAGGATTTATACCCACATTAAAAAGGGGACAAAGGAGGATTTGGAGAGCTCTAGATGTCAGCCCCATATTTAGACCCTAGAAAAATCATGGAGCATTCTGGGAATTAATTTCTGGACATGAGAAGACCAGAACTCACAGGCTCTAAGTTCAGCTCTCTGGATAAGGTGCGTAAGGTGTTCTGCAGAAACAGAATTCCAGGGAATTCCTGGGAATTCCAGGTGAGAGGAAGCACACAAAGCAGTCAGCCTTTCTTCTTCTGAGGCAGTAGCTCTGAACTGGGCCAGGCTGGCGTTTTGAGGATGTGAGGAAACCCCTCAGGAATCAAGCCCTGGTGCTAAATCCTTTCCTTCCCTGCCAGAACTGGGATGGAATCATGAACAAGGAGGCAAATTTCACCTCGTAGCACATGGCAAATCTCGAGGTTTCTAAAGATCAGTCCCTTCCCTTGCTCGTCCCAAAGCTGGGATGGGAAAATGGTGAAAAACTCCAAAAAGGGCTTTTCCCAGGAAATATGGCCAGGTATATACAGCCAACGTTGGGCTTGAAGTGTTCCTTTTAGCTCAGGGCAAGGGCTCAGCCTGGCTCTTGTGTGACACCCTGGCTTTTCCCACCCAGGAATATTTTTTTGGTGGCTGTTTTTTGCCCAAAGGAAGGGTTTCCAGGAGCACCACCACCTGCCATCCTCCACAGAGGTGCTGGAGACTGCAGCTGCTCCCTGCAGAGCTCCTGGGACATCCTTCCTCCTCCATCCTCCCCTCCTGCATGGCAAGGAACTCTCTGATAAATAATTCCCTTTTTTTTTTGGCTGATTGCATGCTGTTACTAGGAAACCTCCTGGCATCCCTGGGACTGCAACTCAGAGCAGGCTGGCAGCTAATGGAGATAATTAAGATTTTACAGCCACCTTTCTGAATGAGCTGGCCACACCCTCCCTCTGGGGGTCTCAGAGGGCTGGGGGCCTCTTTCTGTGCTGAGTGGGCTTGGAAGAGACCCAGGGAAGGAAAAATAACCTCTCCAGGACTTTGCTGGTGTCCATGCTGGGGCTGTGTTAGGGCTGGGAGCAAACCAAAAGCAAAGGGGCATTTCCAGGTTCTGGATTTCAGTGTCCAAGGGGACAACAACCCCGAGGCAAATCTGGGAGCTTTCATGGGTCAGGGACGTTCCTAAGGTGTAGTTTGGTGTGGCTGCTGTTCTGTAATTAATAATATGGACTTGATCAGATTGGGCACGTGGTCTTAGGCCAGAGGATGGGTCCTGGTTGCTGGTGAGGACACAGCTCCTATTCCCATCCAAATGAGTGATTCCACTTCTGGGGGAGAGGTTTGTGTGTCACAAGCCAAGAAAACTTCGCCTCTACAGCCTTGGATTAAAAATGCACTGGGGAATTGTCCCTTTGCGAGATTTCTGAGTCCTCGGTGATTGCTCTCTGTAAGAAAGGACTATTGCACTCTGTCCTGGCTGAGTTTCCTCAGCTCTGTGGGGGAACTGAACAGCACCAGGGCCACTGCTGTGCCCAGGATTCCAGCTGGTACCAGCCCAGGTCTGTATGGTTAAACCCTCAGCACCCAGGCTGGCAGTCTGGGGTGACCCCTGGCTCCCACATCTCCTGAGCCCAACCTGCTGTTGGAGGCACTGCTGGACCCTCACCATGCCAGGAACCTCGTGGAGCAGGCAGAGCCCACCCTTGGCAATCCAGCTGCTGGGATTGGCAGCCTTGGAAGGGAGCAGCACGCTCTGAAAGGCTGCTGCCTTCACAGGATGCGACTGAGAGAATTAAGAACTTGATCCCTCTGATCTGGTTAGAGGCCCTGCAACAGCCTTTGAGTTTTAATTCACCTGCAGGGCAAGATTTCCTCTAACACCCCAGCCCCAGCAGCTTCCAGGGTGGTGAGGGACGTGCTGAGCCTGCCCACAGCTGGGAGCCCAGGAGCTGCTCAGCTGCATCTCCAGCTCAGCCCACCCCAAACCTCAGCTCCCACCTTATAATCACAGCACAATCCCTCCACTCATCTCTCTGGAGTGGCAGGAAGGAGCTGACCTTTTCAGATCTCCACAGGGCACTGCCAGCAGCATTCCTGCTTCCCACTGAGCTCTCTCCTCGGCTACCCAGGCTGGGAGCAGTGGAGGGCAGCTCCCTCTGCCCCCCTGAGCAATCCCTGCCCAGGAGAGATCCCCCCCATAGCACATGGCATTTCTGGAGCAGCTCCTTCCTGCCCCCCATTGCTCCTGGGAAAGGCAGACAATGATCTAAGAATGCAAAACTCCTGAAACCCCTCCAGAAAGCCGAAATTTATGAGCAGCCTGTTCCAACTGGCAGAGGGAAATTGTCAGTGGAACAAAAACATTGTGTAATAACCTCCCTCCTCCCCCTCATCCCCCTCTTGGGGGAGAGCTGAGGCAGCCACAAGGGAGAGGGGGGATCCAGGGAAGGAGCAGCGGTGAAGCACTGAGCATCCTCACGGAATCACAGAATGGATTGGGTTGGAAGGGAAAATAAAGATTATCTCATTCCAGCCTCCACCTTCCACCACCCCAGGCTGCTCCAAGCTCTGTCCAGCCTGGTCCTGGACACTTCCAGGGATGGCACAGCCACAGCTTTGGCACTGCAGACCCCTCTCGGTGGAGGCCCCACAGCATTTTAAAACACATTTAGGTGTTGAGGGCAACAATGACCAGAATGATTTGTCTGACCACAAGGACTCTGTAAAATCCACCTTTTGCAGCCAGTCCAGCTCTTGGCTGCTCTGAATGACGGGTGAATGAAATTGGTTTCTTGATCCTTCTTCATAAAATAGTTTGAAAATATAAAAGAAGAAAGACTGAAATCCGGAGTTTTCCACATATTCGATAATTTACTTTAAATTCCACATTTACATTTCCTTTTAACTTCCCAGCCATTGGAACCTGGGGCTCCCAGGAGTGAGTGTGATCACCCAGGGCTCAGGAGTGTCCCATGCCTGGGAATGCTGGTGCCAAACAGCTTCCCAGATTTCCCAGGGAGATGAGGGAGGGTTTTAGGAGTGGTTTGCACACCCTTGGGTGCTGCTCCTCCTGCACAGCTCCTCTGGCCAGCATCTGGTTTATAAGTGATGCCAGAGGGGTGTTTTCTCCTGGGTTTTGGGGTGTCTCACTCCCACGTGTGCATCCCCTCACTCGGTTGTGAAACGTGCAGCGGGGGAAGCGAGTCTGGCTCCGGTTCTGGTGTGGAGCCTGACGCCTCCTCCTTGAAATCCCTTGTTTTTTCCTTCCCCCTCCTCCTGCCTGCCTCGATCTGAAGGAAAACCCACTCAGCAGACAGTGTCAGGCTGTGAAACAAACTGGGAATACTCCAGCTGGGATTTTTTTCCCCCCCATATATATCCTTATCTATGTTATCTGTATCTATAAAAAAGGTTGAACTGTGATAGTTGGAATCCTGTGTAGCAGAGTCAGCCTGAAAATTCAGTCTTTGAGCCCTTAAATGTGTCACTCCTTGGCTTTCCTGGTGAGAGGAGACCCAGTGTGGCATTTCTGTGAGTCTCCACTGAATTTAATTAAGGTTTTATGGGGGTGGTTGTGGGAGACCTCGAATCACTCACTGATTACAGGACAGCAACTCCCAGTGCCAAAAGTGTCTGGAATTAGACACTTTTCTGGGAACAGTGACCCTTTTCATCATTTCTGCTCTGGGGCTGTGACAGAGGAACAAGGTCCTGTCCATTATTAGGTCGTGGCAGCCCATGACAGGGAGAGCAGCCAGCTGATCATGAATTAAAATGTGCAAAATTGCCTTGTGCTTCCTCTTAATTGACCCAAAGGAAGTAAAAAGGGAAAAAAAAAGAAATCTGGGAAAATTAATTTTTAACTGATTTTTTTCATGGTAAGAAAATGTAGAGCTTTGGACTGACTAAAACTTCAGGGATTGGATCTAGCTGAAAAAGAGAAAGTGGAAAAGTTTTATTAAGGTTCCTTCAAGGGAAATTTTTTAACAGTTAATAGTAAAACAATGTTTGAAAGAAAATGAAGTGTTAATGTCCTGGCTGTTATTAAAATTTTTTAGAACTATTTTTGTAGAATCCCAGAATGATTTGGGTTGGAAGGGACCTTAAAAATGATTCCGTTTCAACCCCCTGCCATGGGCAGGGACACCTTCCACTCTCCCAGGTTGCTCCAAGCCCCATCCAGCCTGGCCTTGGACACTTCCAGGGATCCAGGGGCAGCCACAGCTTCTCTGGGCACCCTGTGCCAGGGCCTCCCCACCCTCACAAGGAAGAATTTCTTCCTAAGCAAAGAATTCTAAGCAAAGTGTTTAAGTTGTGAGTAAAATTAAAATTTATCCAATTAAAATGCTAGACTGATTCCACACACACACACACCCCCACCCACCCCCACCCCCAGTTTAAAATATTCATTGAGCTTTTGGGAACAAGGAAAATAATCTGAAATTTTATCTTCCAGTCAGCCTGGAGAAATCCACGGTCCTCCAGCCTGGCCACCTAAATTAAAAATGCAGTTAATTATTCCCATGGATTAGTCTGAAACTGGCTCTTCCACTTCATGAGGAACGTGTCTCACTGCTGAGGACAGCACTGGAATCAGCGCCCAGAAGATTCCTGCTTCCAAGAGATGGAGCAGCAGCCACTGGTGCTCCAGATGGAGATGCAGCTGGCCCATAAAAAAAGAATTTTCAGGGTGGACTTCAGCAGGACCAACCTTGATTTCCACCAGCCTTTGTCTCCAGGCTTCTGGGAGAGGGAATGTGGCTGCAAGCCACAGGAGAGGAAGCAGCGCTCCAGGGTTTGAATCATCTCGTTGTGGACAGCTGAGACCTGCAGGCTCCTCTCCGGGAATTTTGTGGTGGGAGCAGTGACCTGTCCTCATGTTTCTCAAATCTGATCCAACATTTGGATGACTCTTTATTTTAAAGAAAATTCAGCAAAAAAAATCAGGCCTATTTCTATTTATTTTTCCTCTCTAACCTGATAAATGTCAAGTGCCTGGACCCACTTTTCACCCAGTGATTAGCTAACATAAAACATAAATTATTTTTTTAATATTTTTTTTTTTTGCTTTATTTCCCACACATTTTTGTCCAAATACACCATAAGTGCTTCAACCTTATTTTCCTCCCATCCCTCCTGGACTGCCAGGTGGAGCTGAAGGGTGTGAGTGGATACAAAAACCTGCTAGGCAAATAAAACCTGGCACACCTGTAATCCTGGAGCACACCATTCTGGTGCTTCCCCAACACAGTGAGAGACCAGAGGCAGAAATCAATACAGACAGAGTTTTTATGATTAAAAAAATTGTGCATTTCGACAAACAGCTGGCAGTTACACCCACCCCTCATCCCCCTTAATGCAGAAAATGCATGTCTGGAACCCAGACGTCTGATTTTCTAATGCCACGTGTAGTGACCCACTAGGACTGTGCTTGAGTTAATCTCCTGCTTTTGGCTACCAGACAAGAGCCCAAAGGCAGGCCCACCCTGTACTTCACTCCAGTCGACCCTAAAGAGAACCAATCCCCCTTTCCAAGGCATTATTTTCATGTAAAAAACCTATAATTTCTATCCAATGTTTGAAAACACCTCTGAAAATCAACATGTGGGACACAAACTGATTTATTTTTAGGAAAAAATGTAAACAAAGAAGAATTTTAATGAGGTGGGTTTTTTGTTTTGTTTTTTTTCCAAGATGTCCATGGGGAAATAAGGCTGTTCCTAGTAAACTGAATGGCACCGTGGCTGGTTGTCTTGTCCAGAGGCCAAGTGACAGTCTGGTCACAACCCAAAATAAAAGGAGCACAAGGTTCAGCACCTAGGCATGGTGCTGATGGTACAGATAAAGCCCTGGTGCCTGAAATTCCTCCTTCCTTAGCAGAAAGAAAAGATACTCAGGGAGCTTTGGAGGGGATGGGGAGGCATCACCCAGGGGTTGTGGGGGATGGAGGGCTGAGCTCAGCTCAGACTCCCCACCCCACACGTCTCTGAACCCCTCAATTTGTCCCTACCAGGCAGACCTGTGGCTGCACACGAATTATTTGTCTCCCCTGCATCAACCTAAAACCCCCTGTGGAGCCCCAGGTCTGGAAGCCTCCTTTCATCTTCCCAGGCACGTCGGGGTCTCGCTGGATCCCGGTTCCCGTCACATTTCGGAACAAAGGCGTGAACCCAGCCCGGAGCCTCCCGGGAGAGGCGTCCTGCGGGCTCAGATGCACACACACAGCGACTGACACGCACACACACGGAGCTCACAGACAGCTACAGGCACACAGACACAGCCACAGCTTCCAGAGCAGTGGGATTGCTCCTCCTGCTCCTTCCCAGGCCTTGGGCTGTGGACACAGCCAGGGCTGCTCCTGCTCGGGCACGGGGTGAGGAGCAGAGTTGGGCTGAGATCGTAGAATGGTTTGGGTTGGACAGGACCATAAAGATCATCTGATTCCAACCCTCCTGCCATGGGCAGGGACACCATGGGCAGGAGTGCTCCACTCTGACAGGGTCAGGAGTGGTGTGGGCACAGGAGGGAGAGCCTGAAGGCATCCACAATTGATCTGTACTGTCTTGGGTGCCAGGTGCCCCAAAATTGCCATGGCAAGACCTCTGGAGTCCCTTTCTGGGCAGCACCAGAGGTCTCTGCCCCCCATGCCAGGTACAGGCAGCTGTGTGCACTGGAAAGGCAAGAAAATACAGCATCCATCTCACATTCTGCTGGGCAGGGAGCACAGGAACCCCCTGTGCTGCTCATCACAGCAACTTCTCCCTTAGATTTTAAGTCTTATTTTGAGTTCATTACCCAAAAGTCCCCTTCCTCCTCTTGAAGTTCCTCTCTCGGATGGATGCGTGCTGCTACAGAGGATCCGGGGTTTGCTGGTGCTGCTGCTGGGGGGTGTCAGCCTGGGGGTTTCTCTGTCAGGAGATGTCTTGGGTACAACACTTCCTTGTTTGCAGGGTGAACCGCAGGGTGTCTTGTGGCTGACAGCAGGATCCAACAGGGCCAGAAACACGTGTTGCTCCGGGTGTGACTTCCAGGGCACACAGGAGATTTCTGGGCAGCTGGAATCTCTGAATGTGCCCATGCCGAGTCCATGATCTATGCCACAGGCAAGAAGAGGCTGTAGTGCCCTGGACTCTACGGAGCAATCCAAAAACAAACCTTCTCACCGCTTCTTGGTGCTGGTGCCATTTGACCCACAGTCCTTTGCTTGCTGGGAGGGCTCCTTCCCACTGGAAATCAGCTTCCCACCTGAAGCAGCCCCATGGATCACGCGCTTGGAGCAGCAGAGGCTGAGGGTTGGTGCCCAAGGAGACATCCGTGGAGGAGAGCGACGTGGTTGCTCCAGCCTGGGAGGAGGGGAAGGGGAAGGGAAGAGGGATTTTGCTTTGTGGCTGATTTTTGACCCCTCCTTTGATTTCTGAGCACAACCACCCATACCGAGCTGCGTCCTGTGGGAGGAAGAGGAGGAGAAGGGACTTGGCAAAGGAGCTGAGTGCATGTGTTGTGTCTGGATGCTCTCCAAGCTTCTTCCACGCAGGTCCTGCCTTCCCCACGAGCCGTTCCAGTGGCCACCTCTACGCTGCCACCAAGCCCAGCTGCGGGTTCCCTGCTTGCTCCCGTTCCCTCTGCTCCTCGTTGGCCTCTCCTCACCCAGCCATGAGGCAGAGAGAGTCCTCTCCCTCTTTCTCCCCCGTCCTTCCCTCTCCTTCCCCCCCGTTCAGCACAGCGAGAACCGGCGGGAGTTGATGTTCATCTTGGTGACCCCGATGAGCTTGAGGGGCGTGGAGAGGCTGAAGGAGCTGACGAGGGGGAAATCACAGAAGAGGTCGGCCAGCTCGTCCCTCTCCTCCAGCTCGTAGGTGGCATCGTTGAGCATGCGCTGGTGCAGGTGACACGTCTGCTCGATCTTCAGCTTGTTGATGTCGCTGCGCAGCCGCATGAGCTGCCTGGCCAGCTGCTGGTCCTGCAGGCGCATGTCTGCCTGCAGCAGGGAGGGAAAAGGCCTTTTAGTGGCAAATCCGCTGTCTCCCTGCTGGGGAGGGTGAATTGTGGGGAATGGAAAGGTGTTGAGGTGCTTGAGCGCGTCCAGAGAAGGGTGACAGGGCTGGGGAAGGGTCTGGAGCACAAGCCCTGTGAGGAGCGGCTGAGGGAGCTGGGGGAGCCTCAGGAGAGCCCTCATCATCACCATCATCATCACCATCATCATCACCATCATCATCTCCATCATCATCTCCATCATCATCACCATCATCCCCCCAACTCCCTGACAGAGGGGTGCAGCCAGGGGGGGCTGGGTTCTGCTCCCAGGGAATCAGCAACAGGATGAGGGGACACAGCCTTAAGCTGCTCCAGGGGAAGTTTAGGCTGGACGTTAAGACAAAGCTCTTCACAGGAAGAGTGATTTGGCATGGAATGGGCGGCCCAAGGAGGTGACAGAGTCACCATCCCTGGAGGTGTTTAAAAAATAGGCTGATTGTGTCATGGTCTGGTTGGCGAGGTGGAGTTAGGTCACAGGTTAGACTCGGTCTCAAAGGTCTTTCCCAACCTTGCTGATTCTGTGAACTCATCCAGAGGTGCTGGGTCTGTGAGGGAGACAGGGATCTTCCAAACCAGCAATGCATCCCAAAAAATTACCAGCTCAAGATGGGGAATTTTTAACAATAAATTCTGTGCCTGCTCATGTTTTCAGGAGCACCAGGAAACGGGAATTAAAGCCGAGCCAAGGCTGTTGGCTTGGGTATCCGTCAGGCTTCAGAGCTTCCTTCTCAACCTTAAACAAAGCCCAAATTAATTTTGCTCATAAGGCAGCAGCCACAGGGAGACAGAGCAATTAGAAGTGGAAAGGACCAATTAAAAGAACACCAAGAAAAGAACTGATCACCAAATACTCAGCCTGGGTTTCCAGCCTGCATAAATCAGAGCTGGCCCATGACAGACTCCACCTTCCCTGTGGCTTATTTTATCTTGGTGATTTGAAGTGGCTCTCAGGATGGGACCTCCATGGTTTCCCACAGGACAGAAAACTACAACCTCCCAAGCTAATGATCTAGATGTTTTGGAGGTATTTTTTTTCTCCCCTGGCACCTGGCTTGGGAAGGTGGAAGACTCAGAAGAAATGGAAAGAAAGAGGTCTTTTATTAAAAAAAGGATCTAACTCATAACTTAGAATATTCATTGTCACAGGATGTTGCGGGTAGTGAAGGAAGGAGGTGAACACTTGGTGTGGGAATCAGCCTGGCAAACAGGAGCAGGCAGGGCTGGAAAATCAGATCAAGACAATTCCCACTTCCCTCCTCACAGAAAAGCAACAAAACCACAAAAGCTACAAAGAAAAGAAGGTGGGAAAGAAGCCGAGCAGGCTCACCAGAAAGGGCTGGAACAGGATGATCTCTAAGGTCCTTTCCAGCTCAGCAAGTTACAGGAATCTGAAATGTTTTGGGATAAATTTCCCTTTCCTGGATTTTAGCAGCATGGATGTGATCAGACCATATCAGTTTCCCTCCAGGCCTGAAAAGGAGCTGCTCAATTTGTAGGTACACATGTAGCTCTGGGGACAGGAATAAATTACTCCTGGCCTGGTGGCTTGTGCATGAAGATGCAGAAGGGAAGGGAGGAGGGAAAGCTTGCCTTAGAGACCCCACAGAGACCCTGATATTCCTACACGAGACCTTTCCATGTCTGACACAAGGGCTGCTGCAAGGAGGGTGTGAACCAAAGCAGCCTCGGGGTTGCTTTAGCTTGTGCCATGATCCCTCCTCCTCCAGGCAAACAGAGAATCCCAGAATGGTTTGGGTTAGAAGAGACCCTAAAAATCATCCAGTGCCACCCCCTGCCATGGACAGGGACACCTTCACTACCCCAGGCTGCTCCAAGCCCCATCCAACCTGGCCTTGGACACTTCCAGGGATGGGAACCTGTGTCAGGGCCTCCCCATGCTCACAGGGAAAAATTGTTTTCTGGTATCTAAATCCCTTCAAACCCAAATCATTCTCTGATTCTCTGACTCTACAGAGGCATCCTGGGGGACCTTGCCTGATGCTCCCAGCCAGCAGCAAGACTCCAGATTGGCTGTCTGGAGAGGATTAAGTCACCTTTGTACCAATCTCTGAGTGAATCTCTCTCTCAGGAAATCTCTCTCAAATTGTTGGCACAGTTGGGGTCATTTACCTTTATCAAAAAACCCCCACTATTTCCTCTCAGACCTCATAACCTGTGCCCCCAGCAGAGCAATGCCACTTGGCAAGTTTTTATTCTCCCACCTGAGTTACAATAAAAAAAAAAAATAAAAAAAATCATGCTGTTGATATTTTTTTCCTGCCTCACAACAAATGCTGGCTTTTTATCAGCGAGGTGATCACAGGTGTTATTGAGTGACCCTGGGTCATTCTTTCTTCTCGGCGTATCAAGTTACCTAAGAAATGCCAACAAAGGCTTTCATTGAATATTTGGAAGAATGTGGGATTAAAAAAGCCTCTGCTGCCAGAAAACAACAAAAAAAAAAGCATTTAAAAGAGAATTATGAGGCCATTGTGCAGAGGGCTGTGTGTTATAGGTGCCTTTTTTCTCTTGCTAACCAGCTTTACATTTTTTGACCTGTTCTTGTTTTCCCCCTCTTTTGAGGAATCTGATTTCATGTAAGCTGGAAGGCAAAGACCTCCAGAAAACAAAGATAAGGAACAAAGCCTGGCAATGGTTGACTAAAACGGTGTGGATGTGGCACTTGGGGACAAGGTTTAGTGCTGGCCTTGGCAGTGCTGGGTTAACAGCTGGACTTGATGACCTTCGAGGGCTTTCCCAATTTAAGGAATTTAGAATTCCATGTTTTCTGGGTTAACAGCTGGACTTGATGACCTTCGAGGGTTTTCCCAATTTAAGGAATTTAGATTTCCATGTTTTTGTGAGAGGATGGTGCACACAAGGGGCAGATGGAAGATGGGATGAGGGCTGTGCCTGTGCTCCTTGGAAGGCTGCCTTGTCTTCCCAAGGGCTTGGGAGTTCCTTTCCTGGTGACAGGTCCTGTGGAGGCAGCTCTGTGGGGGGACAGCTGAGGGTGGAGCACCAAAATTGAGCTGTTCTGTGGGGCATGAACCCTCACCCCCCACACTCATCCCTGGGGCTTGGCTGGAGATGCAAACCCCCTGCCCTGCACCCTTGGAGCTGTCCCATTAAACTCTGCTCTGTTCAAACCCTCCCAGAACATCGAGCAGAATTGCAGCCAGAGCCCAGGAATCCTCCTTCTCCTTCCCTTTCCCAGAGGCTCTGCACCAACACTAAATCCATTTCCCCCCATCCCATGCTGGGGCCCAAACAATCTCTGGAAAGGATGGGTGATGTCCCTTTAAAAGCAGCTGCTGTCAGGCCAGCAGAGCTCCACAAAGCTGCCTGGGAGTGAATTCTGGGATTACAGGGGGGAAGCTGTGGGGTTTTTGGCTTGCAGAGTCCACCCACAGGGTTGGTCACCACGGGGTAACTCCACACTCCAGTTTATCCATGTGGGGTGGCAGCAGGATCCCACACACCAATGCAGCATCCTGGAAAAACCCGTGGGGAGCATCCAGCCAAAGCCAGGATTTTGATTTTCTTTGATCCTCTCATGGCCAGGGAAAGGAAGAGCCTTAGGTGTGTCTAGCTCATAAAAACCAACATTTTAACACATTCTGCCTCTCTCTGCACACCCAGCTCCAGCTGTTTCTCACCAGCAGGGCTGGGGAATGCTGTTGGAATGGACAGGATGCCGGGTTGAGCTTCCCAGGCTGGAAGGGGGAACCAAACTCAGGTCCTTCCTGGCAGTGAAGCTGAAATGGAAAGCTCAGGACCACAGGATCTTATGAACCTAGGGAGGATTTTCTGCTTGGATTGATCCTCAGAGTGTCCCAGGGATGTTTAATATGGGTGAGGGAGACAAAGCTTTGGATGCATCCTTTGTTTTCCAGTCTAGGTGGCTCATCCTAAATAGCTACATGCAGTTGCCTTCAATTTTGCCTTCATCAGACAGGAAGACCTGTAATTTTCCCTTTTCCAGCAGCCCAGCTTTTCTCTGCATTGCTTTTGGGGGATTTTCAGCAGGCAGCACCTCAAGGCATGGAGGTGAGGAGCTCTTTGAGATTTCCCTCTCTTCCCAAAAGAGAAGATCCCTGTGGATGAAGCCCCAGCCTGGTCCATGGAGCTCAGGGGGATGGTCTGTGGAGAGGCAGCTGCTCCCACAGGGCCAGCCCTTTTCATCTCCAAAAGATCAAAAGAAGCTGAAATGTGAATTGGCACTTTCCTGAGTGCACCCACTTGGATTCAGGCACAAAGAAGTGCAGGCCTCTTGTCAGATCCTTGCCAAACCTTTCGGACAAGTCCCCTTTGTGTTTTATTTTGGGGCTTCTTCAGAAGTGCTCAGATGCCACCATGTCATGGTTAATTTTAGGTGCTCACGCCCTTGTGGTGCAACCCACAGCCCCAGATGAGTTTTCCCAGATCCTTCTGGAGCCCCTGGGAGTTACCCACCACCAAATTCCAGGGGACCTCTGCCAGCTGGACCATGCAAAGCCTGTCATGGGCCCCACATCTCACTCTTCCTCAGTGTTGTTCAGGCTGTGCTGGCTCCCTCTCTCCCCAGAACAGGGTGGCTGCACCCAAAGGGACCCTTGGGGGTTGTCCTGTTCCATGATAAATCCTAAACTCTTCCCTGCTTTCAGCAATTTAACAGCAGAGGTCACAGAGTCACAGAATGGTTTGGGTTGGAAAGGACCTTAAAGCTCATCCCATCCCACCCCCTACCATGAGCAGGGACACCTTCCTCTATCCCAGGTTGCTCCAAGCCCTGTCCAACCTGCCCTTGGACACTTCCAGGGATCCAGAGACAGCCACAGCTTCTCTGGGCACCCTGTGCCAGGGCCTGCCCACCCTCATAATGAGGAAATTTGGTGCTGCTTCATTGTTTAAAGTCACTCAAGCACTTGTTCAGCCAATATGAGTATCCCAAATGAAAATAAAAGGGCTTAACATTTAATTTTTAAAAATCTGACCAGTAGGGCACTGGTGTTTTATGATTTCCCAGGAGGGACCATCAGACATTTGTGCTCCTTTTCAAGTCTTTCCTGCATTCTGGCTCACACCCCAAAGATTTCAGTGCCAAGCTGGTGAATTTGAGATAGAAAACTAATTTTTCTTAAAAAGACAAAGTTAAAACTGCTCTAAGATGTCCCTGTTCATAGGGTTGTACTTTAGCCATACTTAGGAGTGAGAGTGCTTAATTTTATAACTTGTAAAACCTGGCAGATTTCAAAGAGCAAAGTGTGAGTCCTCGAGTCTGTCACCCTCCCTGGGCTGGTGATGGTTTTTCTCTGGGCACAGATGAGGAGCTGCCACTCTTGACAGGGCAAAGGCAAACACAAGGGCAAAGAAGAGGCAGGAGGAGCTGGGGAGGGAAATGCTCCAGCCCCAGGGCAGCTCAGCACACGCTGAGAGCTGCAATTTGCTCCTACACCTCCACAGAGCCTCTCAGCACAAAAACAAGAGCAGTTTGCATGTCTGAATAAATCAGCTTCTCAGGGCCAGGTTCTCAGCAGGGCCCAGCTGACGTGGCTGAGGCTCTGTGGGTTTATTCAGTCCTACAAACCCGGCCTGGGGTGCAGAACCAGGGTCTGGGACGGGTCACGTGAGGTGACAGGCCAGGAAAAGCAGATGGACAATAAAACCTTGGGTTTGTCTTTTCTCCAGGTGAGCAGCCTGAACCTGGCTGAAGCCAAATCAGAGCAGGCTCTGGAGACACACAGGAAAATTCCTTGCAGTGTCAGATGATGACTTTTGTGCAGATTGGGAGTAACAAGAGATAGGGCAAGAGGAAACGGCCTCAAGCTGCACCAAGAGAGGTTTAAATTGGATATTAGGAAAAATTTCTTCAGCAAAAGGACTGTCCAGCCCTGGCACAGCTGCCCTGGGCAGTGGAGGAACCCCCATCCCTGCAGGGATTTGAAAGCTGTGTGGATGTGGCTTGGGAACATGGTTTAGTGCTGGCCTTGGCTGTGCTGGGGAGTGCTTGGACTCGATGGTCTTAGAGGGCTTTCCCTACCTAAATCCTTCCATGCCTGTACCAAATTTACTCTCCTGCCTCTGCTGCTTTTGGCTGGGAGAGAGTTAAATCCAAATCTGGGTGGTCCTGTACCAATTGCCTGTTGGGAACAGCCCCCAGCATGTGCAAACTCCTGAAGCTCTACGTGCTTGGCAGGACGCTCCCTGGGACAAGCCAGAACCATTCCAGGGGGATGCTGCTGAAACAACCCAGCCTGAACACTCTGGGAGCTGTGCTGAGGGTTGGGGGTGATGGAGCTGCACACTCTGCCTTTCATTCCATAAGGACATGGCTGCTGCACTTCTTTCCTGCATGGAAACAATCTCCACACTCACCAGATTTTGTCCCTTCATAGGATAGGTGGAGCCTACAGACCCTAAATAAACATATGGTGGGATCACAGAATCGTGGGATGGTTTGGCTTGGAAGGCACCTTAAAGCTCATCTTGTTCCACCCTGCCATGGGCAGAGACACCTTCCACTGTCCCAGGTCGCTCCAAGCCCTGTCCAGCCTGGCCTTGGACACTTCCAGGGATCCAGGGGCAGCCACAGCTTCTCTGGGTGCCCTCGCCACTCTCACAGCCAAGAATTCCTTCCAAATTTCCCATCTAACTCTGCCTTCTGGCAGAGGGAAGCCGTTGCCCCTTGTCCTGTCCTTCCAGGCCCTTGCCCAAAGTCCCTCCCCATCTTTCTTGTAGGCTCCTTCAGGAACTGGAAGACCACAATTAGGTCATCCCAAAACCTTCTCCAGGCTGGACACCCCCAGTTCCATCAGCCTTTCCCACAGCAGAGCTGCTCCATCCCTCTGCTCATCCTGGTGCCTCTTCTGGGCTCTCTCCAGCAGCTCCAGGTGCTCCCTGTGCTGGGCCCCAGGGCTGGGGCAGCTCTGCAGGTGGGATCTCACCTGAGAGGGGCACAGGGACACAATCCCACCCTCCCCTGCTGCCCACACTGGGGGATCAGCCCAGGACCTGCTTGCTTTCTGGGCTGCATCGTGCTGTGGAGCCTTCCTGATGGCTTTGCCACCACAACACGAGGAAAAGCGAGGAAAAATCCTGTCTGTGTTGGGATGTTTGGAAACTTGTTCCTCTATTTGACAAGAAACTGGATTTCACCCTTGAAATGTAATGTGAAATGCACCTTTTGGTTCCAGCACCGTGTGATGGGATGGCCTGGCCACGCTCCCTCTGCCTGCTGGCAGCTCTTACCCACACTCGTGCCTCCAGCACAGCTATTTCACCCTGTGCTCAGTCAAAAAATTGCTCTCTCTTTTGGGGAAATGGTTCTAAATTACCAGTCACGTCCAGATCCAGCAAGGACCAGTATAATTAAGTGGCTGGGAAATGGAAAGTGAGGAACAATTAGGGTTTGCTTGGCCTTTTCTTGTCTTTAATTTAAACTTTCAGTTTCTGACAGATGGTGGTTTAGACACCACACCCCAGTCTAAGGGTAGAATCAGACTCTGAGACAATTTGTACTTCCATCACAGGCAGAGATTGAAAGAAAGCCCCAAATCTTTTAAAATCGAGGGTTCTGAGAAGGAAAATCTGCTTCTTACTCTCTTTGATCATCTTGAGATTCAGGGTTTACATCAAGTGTGAATTTAAGATTGCACCCAGATTCAGGTCACAGATCTGGAGCTGAGGTTCTCCAGAGCACTGAAGGGCTGTAGGGGATCATCTCAAAGCTGTTCCTAATATTCCTGAAAGCCACAATCCTGAGAAAGAAAGTCACCAAAATGCAATATCCAGAACCACCTCTGTAAATAAATCCTCAGGGGACCAGTGGAGTTGGGTGAATGTAGCAACAGAAAGTTGACAAATCAACGTTATCTGAGGCAAAAGTCACAAAGAAATCTTTAAAACTGTTATTAGTTTTTGTCAGAAGTTTTCCTCAAAGATTTCAGCGCTTCTCAGAAGCAAAATGTCTGCACAGGACATTTTCACTGCACATTTTCATTTCTGCACATTTTCACAAGTGTTGGCCACAAGTGATGTCCCAGACCCTGCTGCAAATATTCCTGCTGGGACTCACAGGCAAAATTCCAACTGGGCAACAGAAACAAAGCCACGTGTCATGAGTCACTTCCAGTGATTGGGGCCAAATAAATAAAGACTTTTCGTGCCAGTGAGGAGGAGGGAAGGATCATTGGGAAGTGTGATTTTGGTGTCTGATTGCTTCTACTCTTGTGAAGAGCACCTGAACTCAGCCTCCAGCTCTGTCTTTAGCTGCTGTGACAGGGAGATATCCATCCTATAGACCCCCAGAAAATCAGAGAATATCCTGAGCTGGAAGGGACCCACAAGAATTGAGTCCAACTCCTGGCCCTGCACAGGACAACCCCAAAATCACTCTACGTGCTCAAGAGCATTTTCCAAACATTTCTTGAACTCTGTCAGGCTTGGTGCATCCTTCTGGGAATTATCCCCAGGCTGTGCTGACTCCTGGGCTCGGCTGGGAGCTGGGCCAAGGATGAATTTGTGTCAAAGACCACGAGAGCAAAGTGACAGAGAAAAGGTGAATTCCAGCCCTGCGCCCTGGCTCTCTGGATTTTCCTAGCACAGATTCCTAGAAAAGACAAAGCAATTTTTCCCCTCCTTCTCTGGAAATGTCCAGCACGTAACCACCAGAAATAAACAGATGGGTGAGACAGGGCCCAAGGCTGGGATGGGAGGGTGACTGAAATGCAGACTGGATCTGAATCAAAGAAAAGGCAACAGAGGATGGACCTGGAAGAGCCAGGTGTGGAAAACCCAATGAGTGATGGAAAACACAATGACTGATTGTTGCTTTTCCACCTGGGGCTGCAGGCAGGTAGGAACAAGGAGTTTCCCCACTCTTTCATTTTTATCCCCCCTGGGAAATCTGTGCTAACAGGGACAGGCAATCACTTACCAGCTCCTTCCTGAGCCACGTCAAAGCTTCGTCGATGCTCTCAAAGCCACCTATTCTCCCTGAGGTGACAGCCCCCTTGTCCTGGGCAGGGCTCCCGTTGAGGTGCAGCTGCACCTTCCTCATGGGGACAGTCTCCTCTGGGGTCTTTTTGGCCTTGGTGGCCTCGTCCTCCCCGTCCCCCTCGGGCTGGGGGCTCTTCCAAGCCTGCTCCTCCAGCTTTGCCTTCCATTCCAAGTAGGAAGGGCGCCTGGTCTCCAGTCTCAGCTTCTCTGTCAATGCCTTGAGGGTCCTCAGGTGATCATCCGGAGGAGGAACCCCCCCAGACCCTGCATCCATGCTGTCCAGAGCCTCTTCTATTTGGATTTGGGGCACAGACATCCTCTCTGGGGGTCCAAAGGCATAGAGGTGGGCTGGGAAGGACCAAGGATGGAGATGAGAACCTGGTCAAGGTTTGCCCAGGGGTCACGAGGTGCTCAGCACAGCTCCCTGGAGGACAGCTGAGGTGTGGGCCCCTGCTCAAGCACCAAACTAGCCTTGGATGAACACCTGGAAGAAAAGAAAAGAAAAAAAAAAAAAGGATTGGTTTTGAGAAGGAAAAGGGAGTGAGGAGTGACAGCTCTTGCTGGAGCAGGGGAGTGAGGGTTTTGGGAGAGGCTCAGTGCCAAGGTGCTGCTGGGGAGGGTGACCTCACCTCGGTTATCTGAGTGCTCTGGGGCAGGAACAGACAGGCTTTTAGCAAAGCTCTGGTTACCTGCACCTCCAATCTTAACTCAAGGGGCCATGGAAGGGCTGCCAAGGAGGCTGGGACACATTCCCAGACCCCAAAGTCCTCTGGAGACAGCAGTGGCTGCTGCTGGATGTTGGGCTGTCTGGTTTTGCTGATTTTCTGCCTGGCAAACCCACATTTCCCCATGGAGGCAAATCAGGTCCAAATGAAATAGGACAACTTGAAAGAGGGGAAGTTTAGATAATATATTAGGGAGAAATCCTTCTCTGTGAGGGTGGGGAGGCCCTGGCACAGGGTGCCCAGAGAAGCTGTGGCTGCCCCTGGATCCCTGGCAGTGTCCAAGGCCAGGATGGACATGGTTTGGATCAATCTGGGACAGTGGAAGGTGTCTCTGTCCATGGCAGGGGTGGCACTGGATGATCTTTAAGGTCCCTTCCAACCCAAACCTTTCTGGGATTCTGCAAACCCAAACTTCTCCCAAGAGTTTGAGTCAAAAGGAGAACTGGAAAAAGGGATTTATTCTCCCCCACACCGCACCCCCCTCCAGTTTTACAGATCTGGGTTTGTTAAAGCTGCAGCCTGAGGATTCAGCTCCTTCCTGACCCTCTCTGGCTCCAGTCAGGAACACGTCCCTGCCATGTGAGGAACTATCTGGGGTGCTGGCATGGTTTGGGTTCAGACACCCAGGGAGACTTGGATTTGTGGCTTCCATCACTGGCCACATCCAGTTTGTCCAGTGGGAATAGTCCCTTGCACACACCCCTCAGGAGCAGCAGCACAGGAGCTTCCTCCCCACTGTGCCCAAAGCTGGTCTGACAAACCCTGGCACCTGGAGGGGCAGAGGACTCAACAACTCCTCAAGAGTTAAGCTCAGGCAGCTTCTGTATTCATTTGCCAGCAGGATCAGATAAGAGACATTTTCAAGGTCGTGTGCTCATCTATAGCTGAGCTAGGAATAGATCCAGAGCTCTCCTCTGAACATCAGGCACAAACCAAAATACTTTTCTGCCTGCCTGGTGAGATGCTTGGAAAACCAGGCAGGATGTGTGCAGCTTCCTAGAGCTACTCAGCCATTCTTCTGCCTGCCATTTCCACAAAGGCATGTGCAGCTCTGAAATCCAGACCATAATTACGCCTCTCCAACCTTTTCAGTAAGAAGATTCAATTTTAAATAAACACTGAGTGAGAGCAAGACTTATCCCAACAATTGTGTGGGGGCACATGAGCTGAAGGAGGAGCTGATAGTGTACACACAGACAGTGTGGGGGTGGAGAATTAGTCATGTTGTGGTCTCCTTCCTGCTCCTATTTATGTTAATGAGAGTTTTTCGTGGAGAGGGAGCACTCACAGACACTCTGTCAGGTTGAAGCCAACAGCTCTCATGCCTGGAACAGAAACAATTTTCCTTCTTCTCTTGAAAAAGAGGGGAAAGCAGTGGGCTGCCCTGGTGGAGGGGTGCTCTGTAGGGCTCAGGGCATGTCGATAAATTTACATTTCCTCCCACTCCAATTTCCCCAAATCAATAAAAGAAAACAAGTAATGACTTTAAAACCTCGTTTCTAAGCTGTTTTTGGGTTTGTTTCTGTCCTATGAGACCTCTGTGGAGATTGCTGAGGGTGGCCCAAACCCAGCAGGCAGTCCAAGGGTCTGCTGCAGTTCCACACTGGGCTGCTGGATTTGCTAACCCCCAGCAAGGATCGTATTTTTATCGTTTTCTGAATGCCACAGATACAAAACAGAGCCCCACACAAACCCTCCTGTCCTGTTCTTCAGCCTGTGTGGAATCCTCAGGGTGAGAATGGCCCCTGGAATTCGAGCCCTGGGCACAGCTGAGTTAACATTTAGAGCATTGGACCATGAAAGCAGGACAGCAGCTTGGAGCATCCCCTTTGTCACAGCCCTGCTGACATCTCCCCCTCCCTGCCACCACAACTCCCAGCAGCTTCGGAAGAGATGTGGTTTTTCTACCCCAAAATCAGCATTGATTCATCCCTCACTTTCTGTCTGGTGTAACATGAAACATCTCGTTCCCTCTGCAGGGACACCCCTAAACTGGCAGCTCTCTTCCCCAGCCTGCCCAAACCCCAGAGTGACAGAAGGGAGCCACCTCTCCTTTCCTATCAATATCTTGGACTTGGATCAAAGACCTGCTGTGGAGAAAGAGATCTGAGAGTTGTGAGGGTGTGAAAATCGCCCTTGTGCTGTAACACAAACCTTCTGATGCCTGAGAGTTACCAAATTGCCAGGAACAAACCTGCCTCTGGCTCAGCTCCACATCACCCCAGTCACCCTGCCCTAGGCTTGGCCCCCCTGGGCTGGCCTGTGATGAGGGGATTTATGTGATTAATCCTTGATTTGTCTCATTATCACACCCACCACAGGGAGTTCCTGCCACCCCTAATTAGGGGTACCGAGTTCAGCCCCAAAACAGGGTGAGGGTTTGCTCACACCTCAGTAAGAACCTCTGCTCAGGGCTCTCCCCTTCCTTCAGATGAACCCTGAAAGCACAGAACACAACAGGTCATTGAGACAACAACAAAAAACCCCTTCAATTGATTTCTTGGGTTAGGTTTCCATTGGAGAAGTCAACTGACCTATCCCAAGGGATCAGCACAGGCCTGGGATGGAGAAATAATAGGAATGTTACACTGGGAGTTCAACAATTAGCCAAGGTGGAGGCGTGGGGAGCAAATTATTCTTCTTCCTTCGCTATTCCAGGTGGAGTGTGGATTCCTGTAACACCATTTCTTACTGCAGAGGAGGAGCAGTGACTGCAGGAGTCTGGGTTAGAGGAATCCTGCTCCTCTGGAGGCTGGGAAAACAAAAAAGCCTCGATATGAAACAAAACCTCAGCTGACAGAAGCCTTTTTGCCCACACAGACCACGAGTGACACTTCTGGCATGGAGCAAGCAGGGCAGAGGCAATGGTTCAGCCTGTGAACGACCTTCAAAAAGCACCTCAACCCCTTGGTGCCTCAGTTTCCCTCTCACTGAGAAGTCAGTCCCTGCAACTGCCCTTCAGGGAAAAAGCTCTTGAGGATTTTCAGAGCTGTACAGAATTCACCTCTGGTGTCCCCAGGTCTCACCTGGGTGCCCATGCTCGCACTCCAGCGGCTGCAGGAACACCCCCCATGATCCGTGGAGTTCAGGATGTGCTGCCCCTGGTTCTGAAGGTTTGCACAGGGGTCACCCTGGGCCGTGCAGACACCCCCTGACCCTCCAGAGGAAACCCCTGGAGTAAATCCAACCTGCCAACATCACCACCCAGCTCCCAGCAGCAGAGGTGGGATGAAGGGGCAGCGAGGTGGAGCGGGAGGAGGGGGACAGTGCCTGGTGTGCAGGGAGAGCTGTGTCTGCCTCCCTCCTCGCACAGCAGTGACACAGGGGTGGGGTGGGGGTGACTGACCCCCCTGGAGGCCTCTGACCCCCCCGGGTGGCTGCTGCAGAGAGGAGGAGATGCCTGTGAGAAGGGGTTGCCATAGCAATGGAGTACGGGAGGACTCCGGCTGCTCACCGAGGTGGATGGATGCTCTGGAGCATCCCCAGGGCAGCAGAGACCCAGAGGCCTCAGGAATGGGGTGAGGGAAGGGGAGACCCATGAGGAACAACGCTGCAGCTCCCTGGAGCTGGTGGTTCCCTTTCAGGGTGGTTGCACATCACTCACTCCTTTCCCCATGCCAGGATGAGCTCTGTCAGGAGAGGAGCTGCTGTGCTCTGTGGATTTGGTGAGCTGGGGGCTTCCTCACCCTGACAGAGCCCCCCCACCCTTCTGCTCTGCACTAGGATCCTGCAGAGAGAGCAAACCCCACTGACCCCGAGGACAGCTGGTTTAACTGGGTTTTATTATTCAGTGTTTACCCACCCAATCCTTTTCTGTAGCAGCTGAAATCCTCTCCTGCAGAAAACCAGGCTGGTCTCAGAGTGACCTTCAGCTTCCCTCCCTTCAAAAGGACAAAACAGCACCATGAAGAGCTGTCTGATCCCGAAGCCAGGACATGCTCCAGGGCTGGAATTGGTGCTGTCAGGATCAGATGCTCTCTGCCTGCTCAGGATGGTCGGGACAGGATGGAAAGGGCTTTGCCCGTGCTGGAGGAGTCATGGCAGAGCCCTCAGTGACACTGAACACGGTGCCCATGGAGACCTTCTGGCCACACTCCTGTCTGTGAGCTTGTTCCTTTCTCCATGGAAAAATGACAGCACTGATGAGACCGAAATGGGCGTTACAAGCACAGACGTGGACATGGCATCCACAGAAAAACGGGAAAAGGGAAAAAGAGAGGCTTTCCATTCACATATGACCTGGAGCAAGATGAGGGCTTGCTCCAGCACATCCTTCTGCCCAAATGGCCTCCAGAAAAAGCCCTGAACACTGCAAGGGAGGAGGGGGGAGCAGTGGGGGCTGCAGAAAATCCATCAGAGGGGTGGAGGGATGCAGAGGTGGCTGCCCCTGGATCCCTGGAAGTGTCCAAGGCCAGGCTGGACAGGGCTTGGAGCAGCCTGGGGTAGAGGAAGGTGTCCATGGCAGGAGTATCCCCATGGCAGGGGGTGGATGAGCTTTATGGAAGGAACCTCCCTTCCAGCCCAAACCATTTTGTGATTCTGTGAGATTAGAGGGGACCAGTTTGCACTCCCTGCCCCGAGGCACTTCTCCCTGGCTGGTTTCCAGCATCACTGGTAGAGTCTGAACCTGTTTCAATAAACACATCTGCACCTTCCTGCCCGACTACACCTCATCCCTCCTGCATCCCCCCCGCAGCTCCTGGCAGCCTCCTGGTGGGGGAGCAGGGCTGAACCTGCTGCCTGCTTCAGATGGACCCCTGAGCTCCATTTTCAGACTGTTAGGTTCCCCTGGATCAGCAGATTTCCAGGCTTTGTGTGGAAATCCTGCATGAAGAGGTGTTTGGCATTCCAGCAAACCAGTCTTCCAGTCAGCTGGAAGCAGCTGCAAACTGGGGAGCTGAAGGGGGTCAGTGCCTTCGACCCATCAGCCCAAACCAGGTAGGATTCCTCGCAGGAGGAAAAGGCTTATGGAGCAGAAGCAAAGGCAAGTTTTCAGGCTCTTGGTGAAGTCTCCATGCCCACCCTCAGAGTGTTCTACTGAGGTCTGTGCAGCCATGGATTATGGGCAGGGGTTTCTTCTCCACGCCCTGCCCCAGGCTCCTGGCAGGTTTTGGAGGTGGCACAGCTAACCTGTTCCCAGAGATGCCCCCAAAGGACCTGTGGCTTGGCACAGCCACGTGTTCCCCCTTTTTCCCTGCTGCCACCCCAAGCAGGGCCACATTTCAGCAAGGAGAGGTGGGGATCCCTGTGCCCGTGTGCCCAGGGTAATGAAAAGGGCTGGGATTCCTTGGGAATGAGCCAGGGCAAGCTGAGAAATCCTCTCTTCCCAGGAGACAAGTACAGGGAGTTATTTTTTTTCCCCAAATGCAGCAGGCAAGGGTATGTTTTCAGAAAAAAAAAAAAACCCAAACAAACAACAAAACAAACCCTAACCTTTTTCTGTGTTTTGTTTTGTTGAGGTCCAATCTGCCCAGCACCGAGCTCAGCCCCTGCAGGGACAGCACCAGGACCCACTGGAGAGCCCCAGGCTCCAAGTTAACATGATCAGGGGAGAGGGGTGAGCCCCTCGGTGACCCTCTAATCCCCTTTACATGCCCCCTGTCCCATCCAATTATCCAAACCGTGATCGTCCAACCTCTGTCCTCAGACCTGTCTTCTCCCAGCGCTGTGGAATTTAATAGCATTTAAGATCAGCTGGTTGCAAACAGACCCTCCACTCCCTCCCTGCAGAAGGGCTATGCTGCTCTGAGGCTGATTATTTTTATTTATTTTTTTTTTCTATTTTTTTTTTTTTTCTCTTTTTCCCCGCAGTGTCTCTGCTACATTTTGCAAACACCTAATGGCTGCGGGGCTGTTGCAAGCCCAGAGCCCGGCAGAAGCCGGATTCCTCCCGTTCTGCTGGATTTTTGTGGTGTACAGACCCCCTCCTCCCCTCCCCATGAAGGATGGGGCGGGGGGGACTTTAATGGGAATATGAAAGCAGAGAAGAGCTGGGATGCAAAAGCCAGCAGCAGCTCCCGTGTGCTGAAATGATGGCTGGCACAGAGCGAACCCACAGCTGCCAAAACAGGCTCGTTCCCGCTGGAAAGTGGGGAGTTCCTCGGATACAGGGGATGAGCAGACAAAGCCAGAGGAGCCGGCTGGGCACAGCTCCTCGCTGGAAGCCAGGAACTTGCTTTTCATCCATTTCCCCCCAGCCCTCCGCTGAGGTCCCCGGTGTAGGAAAGCTCCGGAGGGCGCAGGATTGAGGGACAAGAGGGGGAGCACGGCAGGAAAACAGGGAGGGGTGTCCTTGGAGAGGTACCTGTGATGGGAGAGGTGCCAGCCCGCCCGGAGCAGGATGGGGATGATGCCCTGGTGCAACACCCCGGGGCTCTCGGGCTGGGCTTGCACAAACACTCGTGCTGGGAGGGGTGTGGGCTGGCGCTATTATTTTAACAATTAGCCCCAAGCTGTTGTGAAGGGCTCTGAAGAAGTTCTGGCTGGCTTTTTTTGTTGGTTTTTTTATTTTTTTATTTTTTTTTATTTCCCCCTCCTCGGTGTAAACGTGAGCTGCGAGGGCCAGAGCTGAGCAGGTGGAAACCTGCTCTGCTCAGCACACGGAGCCTGATTCAAAAACCCTCGGTAGCTACGCCCTGCGAGGCCACCACGCTCATCCCACCATGTCTGCACCGCACAACCCCGCAAACCTTCCCAGGGCTCCCGCACATCTCAGGCTGGGGGCAGAGGGAGCAACAGGTGATTGTCCCGAAACCCGGCCAGCCTCTTCCCTGTCACACCTCACCCAGGGCGGAAAAATCCTCCTGGAGGGGGTGAGAAGCACGGCGCTGCTCCCAGCTGAGAGCAAAATCCACAAACATCATCGGCAAGGAGGATTCAGATATTCCCAGTTAATGGGGAGCCAGCCGGCCATCCCCAGGGAATGCCGGCGAGGCAGGAGAATGCGGACAGGGGACACTTTGCAAACCCCAGCAGGGCAGAACCAGAGCCCAGGGCTGAGCTGGTGGGGTCCCCATCACCCCTCTCTGCTGCTCCCCAGGGACCTGCTCCTTTTCGGGGGTCCCCTCCAGCTCTCGGCAGCTCCCCGTGCTCGGTGTCCCCGAGGTGCCTCTGTCCCCCCAGGCCACCACCAGCGAAAAACTTACCGGGGCTGGGCTCAGAGAGGGGACTGCACGGACATCCTGGCTCCCTCCTTCCACCTCGGGTCCCCAACTTGCTGTTTGCAGAGCGGTGTCACCAGTGCCTCCCGGAGCCTGGCTCATCCTCCTCCTCTGTGTCTCGCTTCAGAAATCTCTGTGTGTGTGGTGGTTGGTTTGTTGGGGGTTTTTTTTTTGGGTTGTTTTTTTTTTTTTTTTCATTTAAGGGACTTTTTTTTTTTTTTTTTTTTTCTTCCCCCAGCGGTTGCGTCAGGGCTGTTGCCTGGAGACAGGCGAGCTATTCCAGTTTGAGCTTTTCAGCGCCGATTCCTCTCTCTCTTTCATTCATACCACCAAGCCCTGGACCTACCTCCCACCAAGCAATAACCCTGGAGAGACCTGAAAGGGAGGAGCTGCACAGCCTGGGTCCTAAACATCCTCCGGCACCCCGGAGAGGAAGATCAGCGATGCTTTCGGCGTGGAGAGCAGGGATGGAGCGGTCCAGGGCAGGGAAGGTTCCCTCAAGGCTTGCCGGAGATGCCCGGAGAGCTGCTGCTCTCCCGAAGGAGTCTGTGGTCCTTCCCGGCACCAACCTGCTGGTGTCCCCATGCTGATCGTGCTTCTTACCATGGATATCAGCACCCCCAAGGAGTTTGGGATCCTCGGGAGAGCTTTGGGATATCGTTTTCCAGGTGCCACAGCTCGCCCACGGTCCCTGCGTGTGCCCAGGGGAATTTTGCAAGGATGCATCAGGCATCTCTGGGAAGCCCCAGGGTGGTGCCTCGGGGCACCCTGGCTGGTACCATCCCTCCCCCGGCAGAAACCAGCTTAGGAACCAGCCTGTGCCTGAATTTTGTACTGGGGAAGCTCCTGTTGCTTCCACAGCTGCCCCAGTGGGGCTGGAAACCATTTTAGCTGCTTCCGAGGAAGGACTGAGAGAGGCAGTGGCCCGGCTGCCGGCTGAGTGAGCTCCAGAGTCAAAGGCAGGGGACAGAGGGGGTTTCCTTTCTTCCTTCCTTCCTTCCCCAGAAGCTGGAGATTAACCCCTCAAAGCCTGGGGACCGCTCTCCAAAGCATCCCACACATCTCACACATCCCACACCTGGGGGCTCAGAGCCACCGCCCGCCTTTCCAAAGCTGGTGCTGTGAAGGGTTAAACCTCGGCCAGCGACCCCCAACCATCCAGGCCCCTTTCCCACATTCCCACATCCAGCTTTTGTGAGAGAAACCCCTTCACAACCTGTTTTTGTTTTGTTTTTTTCTTTTTTTTTCCCCCTTCTCCTGCTTGAACCATCCCTCCTTCCCCGCCGCGGGCAGCAGGGAGAGATTTACAGCCCCTGCCTGAGCTCCAGCAGGGAAGGGCTGACATTTCCCACCTCCCTTCGAATGCCAGGGGCACCCCAGACCCCCACAGGAACTCAGAGGCTGTGCCTGCACAGGGTTTGGAAGTTTGCAGTGCAGAGAAGGGGGGTGCCCTGGATGCAGCAATGCAGATTCAGAATGAACAGCAGCATTTTCACGTTTCTGATGAAAATGTAAATTTTTAATTTTTTTTTTTCCTGCTTTTCCAGCATCCATTTATTTTTTTTTTTCTGTCAGATTTCAGATCTGCATGTGCACACTCAGCCTGGTGATCAGCTCTCACTGTGCTGCAGGGAGGCACCTGAAGGCTGATGATGATGGAGAGGCACCAAGGGAGATGGAAGAGCTGCTGGCTGCATGTTAAAACTGTCTGACAAAGACCCACAGGAGCTTTTAGCAGCAGAAGGAATCCCAGAATCCCAAGATGGGTCAGGCTGGAAGGGATCACAGTGGGTCAACTGGTCCAGCCTCTCTGCTCCAGCAGGGCCATCCCAGAGCACAGGGATTGTGTCCAGACAGGTCTGGAATATCCCCAGTGAGGAGACTCCACTCCCTCTCTGGACAATCTGCTCAGGGCTCGGTCACTGCACTGGGAAGTTCTTCCTCCTGTTCAGGTGGAACTTGCTGGGATCAATCCCTGCCCATTCCTGTTATCCTGTTGCTGGGTTCCCCAGAGCAGAGCCTGCTCCACCCAGCACGTGGAGGTTCAGTGTTTTCAGCAAGATCTCATCCAAATGAAAACCGAGTCTGTGCCCATGAGCCAGACAGCACCAGGGAACAGAGAGACACAGGGTGAAAGAGCCCCTGGCCTGGTTCTGGTGTGGGATGAGCAGCCCCAGGACATGGCTAGAGAATGACAAAGGGATCCCTTCCTGACAAACAAATTGGATTCAGCCAGCCAGATTTGATAGCCAGGAGCACTGAATCACAGGGACGTGGCCAGGCAGGGTCAGTTTGTGTCAGGGCCAGAGCCCAGGTCTAGCAGGGTGAGTTTGCAGCAGAGGTGCTGCTCCCAAGGCTGGATGTCTGTCTGTCTGTCTCCTCACAGGAACAGACCACACACTGTCACTGCTCCCTCTTCTGTAAATGTTTATTTTTAATTCAGTTGCATAATGGATTTCAAATGAGCTGCCATAAGATAGCAGTGAAAGGCTGCAGCCGCATCCCTCTGATGCCACTCCATGGGGTTTGAGTGGTTTTTGGCCTGGAATTATCTTGGATAAGTTGTCTTCATCCAAAAAAACCTGCTGAGGAGCTGCTGAGGGACAGTGGTGCTCCCACTGGTGATGCTCTAACACCAACCACCTGCAGTGGACACCTTGAATTAGGTGTGATCAGTCAAAATAAACCTGTGCAACACCAGCACTGTCAACACCTACGGCTCAGTATTTTTCTCTTTTCCTCAGGCACAAGGAATCCTTTCTGTTGCCCACAGAGCTCCAGAGACTGCCTGTTCCCACAGCATCCCTGAGCACAGGACCTTTTCAAGAGGACTGTTGAATTCTTGGGAACACATGGATCCAAGCCTGAGTTTTTGCTGGGATGAGGCTTTGCAAAGCTGGAAATGGCTTGCTGTAGTGGTGGTTTGTGGAATCATGGAAGGGTTTGGGTTGGAAGGGACCTTAAAGCTCATCTTGTTCCATCCTCTGCCACGGGCAGGGACACCTCCCACTATCCCAGGCTGATCCAAGCCCTGTCCAACCTGGCCTTGGACTTTTGCAGGGATGGGGCAGCCAGGCTTCCTTGGGATCTCCTGTGCTGATCTGAACATGCTTTAAGGTACCTTAGAGCCCCCTGAATCTTACCTGGACCTTCTGAGCTGCCTCTTACCACCCAAAATGGGCAGAAATGACCATTCTTTTATGAGAACAGCAGCAGCTCAACTCAATTTGGATTTGAACCTTCTGCTTCTTGCCCTTTCTGCTGGATTTGGGTGATTTCTCCCTGCAGGTATCCTGCTAACAAAGCGTGGAGGAGCTGGATCTCCTGGCAGGGTTGTGTGGCTGTTCTGTGGGACCAGTGCTGGAATCCTACAGGAGCATCAATGGTTTCTTCTCAGCTGGTCCCCAGATAAATGCTTTTCCCCTAAAGCAAAGTCCCTGTAAAGAAGAGTTGCTAAAGTACCTGAAGGGAACTGACAGGAAAGCTAGGACAAGAACATGGAGTGACAGGACAAAGGGGAAAGGGTTCAAATTTCAATTTGACACTCTCGCTCAAGAGAGTGTCTTTAGATGAGATATTAGGGAAAAATTCCTCCCTGGAAGGGTGGGCAGGCCCTGGCACAGGGTGCCCAGAGAAGCTGTGGCTGCCCCTGGATCTCTGGAAGTGTCCAAAGCCAGGTTGGATGGGGCTTGGAGCAGCCTGGGATAGTGGGAGGTGGCAGGGAGTGGGACTGGATGGTTTTTAAGGTCCTTTTTAACCCAAACCATTCTGTGATCTATGGTTCCCTGGGGCTCAGCCTCCCAAGGATGGGAAGAGGAGGCTGTGGTGCTCTCAATCATCATTATCCCATCCTAGCCAGGAGCAGCCTCCACGCCCTCCACAGGGATTTGTACCAGGAAAGTCCTCTGGAGGATCCCCTGGGAGCAAATCAACCTGGAGACGTGGCAGAGGCACCTCCAGAGGGCAGCAGGGCTCCAGGTGATGCTGTCCCCTGGTGTCCCCTGGTGTCCCCTGGTGTCCCCAGAGACCAGCTGTGGTCACCTGGCTGCTCATCTCCATGGATGATCATCCCATGGATCACTGAGGGACCTGGCACTGGCCTGTTTCAGTCTCCACAGAATCACTGACAGGCCTGAGTTCGAAGGGACCTTAAAGTTCGTCTAATTCCATCCAGTGGACACCTTCCACTAGATCAGGTTCCTTCCTTGGGGTATCTACTTTATTTTCTCTATGGGTTTCTCCCAGGTGAGTCAAACATCAAAGACCAAAGTACAATTGTTCCTGAAATCCTACCAAAGTCATGGTGGCAATTATCAGCCAATTTGGTTTTTTTTTTCAAAGGTAAATGTTCCATTTGTTGATTCCATGATGAACTTTGTAAGTGTGTATATTGAGTTAGTGAATTATTCTTCCCTCAACTCAAAAAAATTCCCAAGAACTGAAGAACTAGGAATCATTTTCAAATAAAATCAAGACCCTTTCCAAAGATTTTGATTGTTTTGTAATGGCTTTCCTTTGATAAACCTACTTACCCAATTCATTGCAGCAATCCATAAAACTAAAAAGCATTAAAAATCTTGAAAATTTATATTTTAAAATATTTATATATATATAATATATATAAGTATGTAAGAATATAAATATAAATATAAATATAAATATAAATATAAATATAAATATAAATATAAATATAAATATAAATATAAATATAAATATAAATATAAATATAAATATTGTCATGGGGTGACTTTACCTTTAAGATAGTTTTGAGAGCTAAAGAAATTGATAATATAAATATAAATATTTTATATTTTATATATATATATTATATTATTTTATATTGTAAAATATAAAAATATATGGTTTTTCCACCTATCTTCTTTGCTGGAAAAAGGGGATTTCAGTTCTACTTTCACTCAAAATATTCGGTAAATTAATTCCAAAAGTGAATAGTGAATAAAAATTATTTCTCCAGTCTTACCTGTCCATCCAGTAAGGCTTCACCACCAAAACCCACAGGACTGGAGGGATCTTTAAAAATGCTGTGGTTGCCCTGAATTTATTTCCTAGGCTTTGTAAGGAAGGGAAAGGTAAGAAAAGCCCATCTTGGACTCTTGCTTTAAGTTGGGGTGAATGCAGGGTGGAGTCCGAGCTGCAGCTTCCCCCCCCTTGTCACCCCAGAATCACTTCCTGCTCTCTCCTGCAGCAGGAGCTGGGTGGAATTCCCTGGATTTGTAACTGATTGTCAGGGAACACAGCTCTACTTCAGCAATTGGTGGCTTGACAAATTGAATCTGGACAATCTCTTCAACCCAGGACGATAAAATGAAAGAACAATAATTTGATTTTTTTTCTTTATTTCACCCCAGCTGTTGGAACTCTTTTCCATTTCTAAACCAAACTGACTCTTTTGGGGGCATTGAAATGCAAACAGCACTTGAAATGTGTTTGCTTGTTAGTTTCCTCTTCTTGGCTGTTTGTTCAGACTGATGAATGAGCCAAATAATCAAATGTTTGCAACATTCCCCATGTGAACCATTCCAGAGAGATCCACACTTTGGAATTTGCCTCCAGACAACTTCCTCTGCAGAAATCCATCAGAAGAAGGGTGTTATCTCAGCCAGTGGTGATCCTTGGAACTGTAGGACCAAGAGTGAAGATCCAACCTTCTCTTGAATAATATTTTCATCCCTCGCCTCAAAAAAAAAGCTGATAAGCATCCATCCCGTTGCTCAGCCAGTCTCAGGCAGGATTCCTGTTGTCCTGTTTGATGAGGCTCTGGCTGGTTTTCCTTTCTCCTTGTCTCAACGTGCAGCAGCTTTATCCAGAATCCAGCAGGATCAGGAGGAGGTGACACTCATCGGTTTCCCGGCCTTCAGATGAGTCGGTGGGTCTGGAACCCTGAGGGTGAGAGTAAAAATGGGAATGATGGAGCTTCAGAGCACTGCATGGTGAAAAATAGGAAGGTCCTGGAGCTTCTGGAGAGAGTCCAGAGGAGGCCATGGGGATGTTCCAAGGGCTGGAGCCCCTCTGCTCTGGAGCCAGGCTGGGAGAGCTGGGGGTGCTCACCTGGAGAAGGATCCAGGGAGAGCTCAGAGCCCCTTGCAGGGCCTAAAGGGGCTCCAGGAGAGCTGGAGAGGGACTGGGGACATGGGATGGAGGGACAGGACACAGGGAATGGCTTCCCAGTGCCAGAGGGCAGGGATGGATGGGATATTGGGAAGGAATTGTTCCCTGTGAGGGTGGTGAAGTGCTGGCACAGGGTGCCCAGAGAAGCTGTGGCTGCCCCTGGATCCCTGGAAGTGTCCAAGGCCAGGGTGGACAGGACTCGGATCAGCCTGGGATGGTGGGAGGTGTCCCTGCCCATGGCAGGGGATGGAACAAGATGAGCTTTAAGGTCCCTTCCAACCCAACTCATTCTGGGATTCTCTGGTGCCCAAAGACCCTTTGGAGTGGAAGGCACTGAAACCCCCCAGTGCAGTGAGATTTGAGCTGGGCCTTGCCCACAGAAGCTCCTGATGGGCACTGGGTGCTCAGCACAGGCAGAGCTTGGTGCAGTACCACAAGCAGTTAATTGCACAAAACAGAGAGGGAAGGCAGATCTCACGAAATCTCACACACAAGTGATTAAGAGATAGCAGGATGTGCTGTCTGCTGTCTCCTGTGCTCTTCCCCCTCTGCCCTACATGGCATCAGCTGTCTTGTTCTTGTTGAAGAAAGGAGGAAGAACATGACCAGTCTCTTTAGGTGAGGTCTGAAGCGGAAACAGAACCTCAAATGGAAAGTGAGTGAGGTTACAGCCCCATAACCCAGCTGATTACAAAAAAAGAAACTTCTCAAAGTCAAACTTGACTAGTGATAAGCTCTCTGAAAGCCAAGTGCAGGCAATAAATAACCCCACCCCTTCTATTGGCTCAGACTGCTCTGGGCTGTGAATGGGCCAATTTAGACAACTCCAGACCCATATTTCTCCTCCCATTTTCAGACCAGCTTTATACCCTGAGTCTCCAGGGGACGACTTTCACCTCACCCCAGCCCGAATGAGGGCAATTCAGGGCCCAGTTTGCAGCAGGACCGGACTTCTTACAGCCTGAGGAGCCTTTGTGGGTTCTTGCAAGGTAGACCCCATTCTGATGTTATTGGTGTGTGAGAAGTGTGGTCATAGTGCTGCTATAAGTGTAACAAACCAGCTTCATTTGTCATTCAGCTGCTGGCAACAGGAAACCACCAACAGCAACTCAACACACGGCGACAAGAAGAATTAGGGCTTTCTCCTTCTGCGTGCTCCAAGGACTGAAGCTCATCCAAAGGAGCTGATGGTCCCAAGCTGATGATCTGGAAGGGGTTTTTCAACTCTGCTGGACAGCTAAGATTGAGTGGGGTATGATTTAATCTGAACACAGGACTCTCAAGGTAAGTGCAAATGGTTTTCCAGCAGTTTTGCTTCCTTCCTGATGCCTGTTTGTTGTCTGGTGCTCCTCTGGGCGTGTTCCCTGAGGGTATTTAAGGATTTGGCCCATCTAAGGTCCAGTGATTATTAAGGCTTTTAGGATTTAGGTGGGATGTCCAGTGAGACAAACTGCTGCTGTGGCCCAGGACAGGGGGTGTGTTGTGTTTCCTCCTGGCAGCTTCCCAGTGCTGGAATTGGGAATGCTCTGAGGTGGGACCACCCAGTGGGCTCTCTCTCAGGCACAACCTTTTTTATCTTAAAAATGGTGAAAGTAGATGATAAACGGGAATGCACGAGTTTCATCCAGCTGAGTTTCTTGGAAATGAGAGTGACAGGAGAAGGTGAGATCAGGGACCCAGCTCTGAAGCTGAGGGGAGGTGGAAGTTTGGGTGCTCAGCTTCCAGCACAGCAGCCTTTGGGTGCTGCAGACAGTGTGGGGAAGGGTCGAATCTTTAATTCCCCACTTGTAGAGAGGCACATCTGGGATTTTTTGCTTTCTTCCACCACACAGATGGTTTCAATGGTCTCACTGGATAGAATATTTTGTTCTCACCAGCTCCTCCACTGAAGCTGGTGAAACCACTGCAAAGATAACGCTTGTTTTAGACAGAGCTTCTGGCAAAGTTGGAAATCTCCAAGGGATCTACAGGAAGAGTGGACTTGCTGCTTCTAACCTGGTCACTTCCCAGGATCTGCACTAAGCCTATAACTTTAATTCTGATTAAAATTTAGGTCAGGCTCAAAATTCCAGAGCTCTAAGCTGGGGCATGGATATTTCAAGCTATCCCTGCTTGCTGTGGCACTTTTGGGAGGGAATAGCTCTTGTTCTGTTGTGGGGTATTTGCATCTCAGACCTCCTCAGGTGTTTCCTCAGGGCTTTGTGGCCGATAATGCCCCACTGAATGCTCTTCAAAGTGCTTTATTTACCCCACTCGTGATTTGGGGCTACTTCTTGCCTCTTGTGATGGGCTGCTCTGGTATTTAATTGATTAGGGATCTTTAAAAGTGCAAAACCAGGACACTGCCAGCAGTGAGGGCTCCGGCTGCATGCAGAGCACACGCACATGGTCCAGGCTTGGGTACGTGCTGGAGATGGAGAAGGCAGATGGAAATGAGGAATACAAAAAGGACAGCTGCAGGGCAGCCCAGGCACCCTCATTAATATGCTCAGTCAGCCATTCTGTCAAGGTTTAAGTCATTTTTATCAGAAGATTTGAGGGCTGAGGAGGTTGTGATTTCTTGTTCATATTCTGCTTTCTTCTCCCAGACCTCCTGGAGCATTTTCATTTTATTGGTACCCAAAAATCAGTGAAAAAGCCCTTCTGGCCCATTCTTCTTTTGTTCTGCCAACAGAGGGCTATTGCTGCCCCGTGAGGATTGCAAAGTCAAAACCTGAATTTTCTGGTGGAGGAGGAAAGACCCAAGGCATATTAAAGTGAAAATTCTGCAAAGGTGCTGCTGATTATTCTTCCTTTTCTTTTGCAATGAATTTCCATGTTCGGTTTAATCAGCGTGGGATGTTCTGGGATGCTTTTATACCCCCGGCTTTCAGCGGAGGTGGTGCGCTCCCACCCCCTCTTTACTAAACCCACAAAATCCCAGGATGGGCATCCCATTCCCTCATAATTTGGGCTGTGTGTCCCTTTCAAACACGGCTATCAGCTCCTTTATTTATGCTTTGTGACTTTCTTCCTGACCGACCCCTCAACCTTTAATCCTCTGCGGCACCTTGATGGGCACATCAGCATCCGAAAAGGCCTTCAGGACATTTTCAGAAACAGCCCAGGTTTTTTGTCATCTCAAGCAGGTGTGGGAAGGGGGGATTCTCATGGATGGATCTCACAGGGATCACAGGGATGTGCTGAGCAGAGTAGGAGCTCCTGGGCACACTGTTACTTCATTATTTGCCGTCCTTCCTTCCCCTCATTCTTTCCATTCCATCTGTGTTAAAAAAGGAGTTTGCTCACTGCTCCTCCACGGTTCACGAGCCTCTGGAGGCAGCCAAGCATTGCCTCCATGTGGGTGAGTTCCCTTCTAGCCAATCATTTCCTGCAGGGGTTCTATCATGGGCAAAAAATCCTTCAGGACACCTGGGGCTAAATCCTGCAGGAATCCTCGTCAGCCCCAAAGTTTCCATCCATGTCTTAATTCCACGTGGCGCAAGTCAGCTCTTTTCATTAGGCTGACACCACATTGTAAGATTAGAAGTAGCTGTGGGGGCTAAAAAAGGATGGAATTCCCCCTTGCAGAGGTCTTGGCAACAAATCACAGCCCCAGGGTCCTGATGGTGCTTCTGGAAGGAGCAGTTGCACCGCTGGACATCACTGGATAAGACAGGGTCACGGTCAATTGCTTAAAAATAAATAGGAATGTAAACCAGAATTCCAAAATTTCATGCTGGACAAGATATTTGCTTCTCACAGGTCAGCCTGTTTTCTACACCAGGTTTAAATCCATCAGAATGTCCAGCCAAAAATATCTCCCCCACCACCAAAAACCAAGCTCAAACCACAGCAGCAACTTGTGTTGAAGTGAAAAAATGGGTTTCAATTATAATTTTTTCCCAAGGAAACGTTGCAACTGAGCAAGAGAACAATGCTCCTGTGGTTTTACGGAGCAATTTTTTCTCTGTTATTGCTGGTCAGTTTTAATTTCAAAAAGGTTGTGGCCTTGCCTATTCAAAACTCCAAACCCAGTGATAAATGCCTGAAGGAGAGGGACATGGTTGAGCTGAGGTGTGGGAAGTGTGAACTGTGTGGAATTAGCACAAGAAATGATGTTGCTTCATTTACTGGAGACACAGCAAAGAGGGAGGGAATGCTGTTCACCATGGGATCATGGAGTGGTTTGTGTTGGAGCACCTTAAGGATCAGCTCATTCCAACTCCAACGATTATCTCATTCCAACCTTCACCCTCTACTCTCCCGGGTTTTTCCAAGCCCTGTCCAATCTGGCCTTGGACATTTCCAGGGATGGGAAACCCACCATGGGCAGGAGAGGGTGTCGTGAGCCTTTCAGTGAAGGAAATTAGTGGTGGTTGTTAGGAAATCAGTTTAAGGCTATGGGAATTAGAGGGCTGGGATAGACTGACAGGAAGCAGTGGGAATTTCCATCACTGAAAGCTTTGAAGTACAAGTTAGGGGGTCTCTGAGATGAATGACCTTCATGGTGCCAGTCCTACGATTCTGCCACCCTGTGAAATACGCGTGGCTTCTGAACTGAAATGTGCTTTTCAAAATCATCCCCCTGAATTTCCCCCTCTTTATTTATTTACTTACATACTTATAAAATAGTTTTCCAAATCTGACCCAATCTCACTGAGGATTTCTGCTCCTCTGGGAGCCAAGGAATGTGTTACTGATCAAAAAGCAGCGAGCAGCACCCCTGGGGTCCCGTGTGTCAGGCACATAGGAGACACAGCAGAAATAATAAACACATGGCTCACAAGTGAATTCTTTGCTACTTAACGAGTGGAGAAGAATGAAAAATTACTCAGTGTCCAGGATGTCTGGTCTGCCTTGGTGATGGCAAAATCAGGGATGATTTTGGTGGATGAATCACAGAATCACGAGGTTGGAAGAGACCTTCAGGAAGAAAATGAAGGTTGGGTGAAAAACACTTTGTCCCGTGATAAAGGGACTTTACAGCCAAGAGGCAAAAGAGGTGTTTGGGGCCATGCCCAGGTCCTTCCCATGGTCCCAATTTACTACAGGACGGTGTTTCCTCATTCATGGAAGGTCCCTCTTCTCCATGAAACCTGTGGTGGGAAAGAAAAGCCGTGACAAAAAGCCTGGTGCAGAGGAACTGCCAGACTTCTTTCAGCCCAGACAGTTCCTTGCCCAGCACCTGAACATGGCGGCGTCCAGGGTTATGTGAATGACCTGGAAACATTTGGAATTTGGGGCAGAACATCTCAAAATGTGTCTGTGGGAGGATGATGCTTGGGAAGTGGGTTTTGAATAGAGGCTGTGGAAAAATCAAGGTGTCACCTGCAATGCATGATTGAAAGAGGGAGAAGTGATGCCGTGCTAAGCAGGCAGAGAAATTGATATAAAAGCTTTAAATTGACTTTTATCTTGACATTTTTTTCCTGGCTGTCTCTTGCATATTTGGCCTTGGCCATTGTAGAAGCAGAGGAAGAGGAGCACAGCTGCTTGAGACATTAATGCAGCAAACTTGCATGATTATTATTCTTTTTTTTTCCAGTGAAAGGTGCCAATATTTGTGGTGTTTCTGTGACAGAACCTTTTGAAAGGTGATTTCCCATGGAATGCTTTTTTTTCCCCTGAAAATTGTGGTGAAAAAGTTGGAAAAAGCATTCTGAAAGTTACTGAGTGGTCTGCCAAGCAGTAATAACTGTGAGTGGAAGGGAATTGCGAATGTGGGACTCTGTATAAGACTGGTCCTAACCAGGTGAGAAGAAATCCTGGTTGTTTTAGTGCAGTGGTGCTGATGCCAGGCACAGGATGGACAATGGCAAAGCAAGAAACTTTAGGAAATAAGATTTCTTCTGGTTCTGAAGCAACAAATTCAGGCCAGATCAAATGTGAGGTAAGCAGAGAGTGGATCAGCCCCATCCCTTCAGTGCCATAAATAATGACTTTCTGTAACAAATCTGGTTGTGAGGTTTGGCTTTGCTCTGCCACATTTCTTTCCCCTTTGAGCACCAAAAGAATGTTTTGATATTATTTTAATTCTGAAAATGGAGTTAATCTTCTAAGTTTGGATAAAGGATTAAAGAGTAATGGGTTCCTTCTTTCTTTACGAGCATCAGAAAGGAAATAATATTGAGACAAGGTCTTGGCTACTGCAAGGAGCCAAGAATAGTCCTGGTGTGAGTGTAGGACAAGCCTGGCAGGGAGGACTGGTCTGGGTAGGAGTCACTTTCTCTGTCCAAGAAGACTTTTCCTCACGGGATCCAGACAAAATCTCTTTATGGTAATTACTGCCAGAATATCTCCCAGCTGCCATCAAGCAAAACCTGCATTTTCATCCCAGTCCCTGGAAATATTCCTGCAAAACCACGGGGATTTATTAATAAATAATGGTAGTGAAACAAGAGGGAGCCCATCCTCATGCCACACTCGGGGTGATCTGGTACCTGGTGTCTGTGTCTGGGTGTCATCCCCAACACAAGGATGGGATCAGGGAAAATCCTCTGCTTCCCTGCAAATCAGGGATAAAGGGATAGCCTGTCTCTTGGAGAGATCCAACAGGAGGGCTGGTGAAATCAGGATCGACTTTAAATAAACATAATTAACACACATGGATAAATACAATCCGGGAGCCACCACAGCTTCTGGGCACCATCAGGTGTTTTGATGCAGCCACCAAATATTTCAGATATTTGCCTGTTTTCGTAGTTGTGATGCTGCCCCAGTGTTCAAAAAGTCCTCGGAGAGCTCCAGAAGTCTCAAAATGGAGCCTGGTGGGTTGGTTATAACACATCAGCCTCTCCCAGGAGCAACAGGGCACTGTCAGTAAGCTTTTAATCTGCTAGAGGAGCGGGAACAGGGAGATCCTGATGGTAAAGGAGAATACTCATTCCTAAAAGGGAAGAGAAAAGCTTGGCCAGCCCATGAAAACAATGTCTAGAGGAAATGAGCTGCCCAGCTTTTGCAGCAGCAGGATGGGGAAGAAGTCCTGGGGTCCAGCTGGGAAAGCAGAGGAACTTCCATCCCTCTTGGAGGGTTCAGAGCAAAGCTGGAGTCACTTCTGCAGCAGAAACCCCAACAGGAATGCCTTTGGCTCAGTGTGAAATGGATAAAATGCCATGGGATGGGTGTTGCTGCAGAAGGAGGCTGTGCTGGGGCCACCACTGCAGGAGCCTGGCTGTGGGGTCATCCTGGTGGGGTGTGGGGTCATCTGGAGAGAGGCTTTCCCAGGAACGGCTTCAAACTGAGAGAGGTTTAGATTGGATATTAGGATAGGATAGATGGGATATTAGGAAGAAATTTTTCCCTGTGGGGGTGCTGAGGCCCTGGCACAGGGTGCTCAGAGAAGCTGTGGCTTCCCCTGGATCCCTGGAAGAGTCTAAGACCAGGCTGGACAGGGCTTGGAGCAACCTGGGATCATGGAAGGTGTCCCTGCCCGTGGCAGGGGGTGAGACTGGATGATCTTTAAGGTCCCTGCCAACCCAAACTATTCTGTGATTCTATAATTCCATCATTTCACGTTCATGTAGGGGCCTGCAAAGACACTGGGGAGCATCTGGGGGCTGACATATGAAAACAGGGTGGAAGCCACCACCATAAAGACCCTTCTTGGCTGGGTGAGATCACAGCCTGTGCTTTCAGGTTGGGGGAACAGGAACAGATGGAGCCCATCTGGAGTGGTTGGGAGCTGCAAAAGAGAGGCTTTTTCCCTTTTTCGTGCCATTTTTCACAAGGTTTCTCAGGGTTCCCCCTCCAGCTGCTTTCAGAGGACATCCCTGGGCTGAGGAACCAAATTGTCTGGACTTCTGGACTCCAGAAGCTCCATCTCGTGGCCACGAGATCCCCAGGCTGGAGGAAACAGAGGAGGCCCAAGGATGAAGGGATGTGCCCCAGGTGACACACAGGGTACCTTAGATACCAGAAAGGCCTCCCTGGGATGCAGCAGGCAAACCACACCACGTGCAATCCTATTAATTTTTAATTCTTGCTTTTGAGCGGCTTGAACTGCAGCCATGACTGGGAGAGCCTTTGCAGCAGGCAGCTGCATCTGCTGGGTTTCCCCGCTGTCAGCAGTGAGAACGTGTCTCAAATCAGAAGCAGGTTTCTGTCTGGAGCTGCCATGCTGTCACCCTGCTCCCAGGATGACTTGGCAGGCTCTACCTCAGCGCTCAGCCTTTGCTGCACCTCCTGGTGGCTCCTCCTTCCCACCCCAAGGGTGGATGACAGCTTTCTGAAAGAACAACTTCCCTTTTCTTAGGGATAGGAGGTGAAGCTCATTTAGCAGAGAGAGGTCACACACCAAATGTGAGGCCCTGTCCTAAAGCTCAAAGCACTCCACCTGACCTGACATCGTCCTTTTCTTCCCCAGCCCCAAACCTGAGCAGCTCCACCTCCGTGCCCTGTCCTTAGCTGGAGGAGAATTGGGAAGGGAAAGTGCAAACTGCCAGGGGGAAGTTTGGCAAATCAGCAAGGGCTTCCTCATTTCTGTGTCTCTGAGAGCAGGCACACTTGGCTGGGGCCTGCTGGGCTGGGTGTCTGTCCTGATTGTCTTCGGTGTCACCCAGGCTTGGAGGGTGTCAGAGGATGGTGACAGGCTCATTTCAGTGGTGCCCAGCCACAGGATGAGCAGAAATGGACATAAAATAAACCACAAGAAATTCTACCTCATCCATGATGAAGGAATTCTTTATGTTGAGTGTGTCAGAGCACTGGAACAGCTGCCCAGGGAGGATGTGGAGTTTCTTCTCTGGAGACATTCCAGATCCACCTGGATGTGTTCCTGTGCTACCTGCTACAGGTGATCCTGCCTTAGCAACAGGGTTGGACTGGGTGATTCCAGAGGCCCCTTCCAACCCTCAACAATTCTGGGATTCTGGGAATCTGGGATTTAGAGATTCTGGGATTCTGTGCTAACCCTCCACATGATGGACTCAGTGTGACCCCCAAGGCCTTGCAGGCCCCTGTGTAGGGCCCAGACAGCCCTGCAGCCCTCCATGGGGCTGTCTTCCTTTGTCGGGAGCACAGCTGCAGAGCCAAGGCTGATTCCCATCTCAAGTTTCCACACAGGGCCACCAGCCATGTGCACCCTGGAGCAGCCGCCCCCACCTCACACGTCACCGTGTCCTCAGCCACCCTCTTGTTGTCCTGGTGTCCTGTGGCTGGTAAAGGCCTTCTGCCGTGACCTCAGCTCAGATCTGCCCTGTGAAGCTTTTCCTCCTGTAAACAGCATCACCAGTGTGGGGTGACCTTTATCTCGTGCATCACAGCCGGCAGATGCTGGCTGGTGTTTGTCCTGCTCAGTGGGGGCAGCTGGAGTGTAAACCATGTGAGGTCACCCCAGCCAGGGGCTGGCTGAGACACAGCGTCCTTTTCCCTCCTGCTGCCACCTACAACGCAAAGATGACGCCGTGCAATTACCCACAGAGGTGTACACGGTGGTTTTTGGGGGCCTTGTGTTTGCAACAGCTTAAGAAAATACACTGAAAACACCCCAGAGGAGCCAGCTCGTTGAACACCCGCCACGGGAAGCCTCTGTAGAAACAAATCCTGCCTCTTATACAACATTTATCTCCCAGGACACACTTCCAGTCTCTCAATTGAGCATGATGAGGCAAAGTGAGAAAGTCACTTCCTCAGAGCCACCCACAAGTCCCTGACCAGGTCTTAATTTGTTAGACCATGCTGCTATGCTTGAGTAGGTTCATAGAGGGATGGGGCTGGCTGGAACAAGATGTGTTTCATCAGAAAAAAGGTCTTGTTTTAGTCACAGAAAGGAAAGATCATTGCAAAGCCACTTTGTTGGGTTGTTTCCTAAAATTGGGTGGTTTGCATAGTGGAAGCACAATCATTTTCACTGCTTTTAACAACAGCTGTTAATAGCCTGTGGCATTTGCTGGGGTTTGTGTCTGGATTCTCTTTGTGTTTCTCGCCTTCCTCATTGTTATTTTCATTGGCCAGGTTGTCTGGGAAGTGCAACTCCCTCCCCCTCCCAGGTGATCATTTTTATAATCAAAATAGAGCAAGGAATCCTTAGGGGGGGGAGAAAAGAGCCAGTTCTGACACAAAGACCTGATTAAAAAAAGAAATCCCATTAAAGGCATTTGCAAAACCAGGCTGCTCCTGCGATCCGGGGGTGTAAAGCTGTTGGTCTCATGGATGGTGTGGATGTGGTGGAAGACAGAGGCCTCTGAAAGAAAAATTTGGGAAGGGCCTTCAGCCCCATGGAGCATCTGTCATGGGTCCGGCCAGTGGCTCGTGCGTCCTCGGATCGTGTCCCCAGGAGCAGCAGCGTGGGAAGCAGGCAAGTCGGGAACATCCCACCCCCATCCATGGTCTCCTGAGGGTAGGGAGCAGCCCAGCAGGTTTTTCTCTGTCTTCATCCTCTCTCCCATCCCTCCTTGTCCTGTTTCCTCTCCCCACAATCTGTGGGTTAAAGAGATGATGGAGGCACTTCCCAGCTCCTGCAGGATCCAGCACCAAGGGATGGTTTGCAGGGATGCTGTTCCCTCGGTCTGCTGCAAAAGGAGGGGAGCACAGAGAACTGCCAGGTGTGCACATCCTGGCACTCCCATCCTCCCCATTCTGGAGGGGAAGAGAGGATTTACATGTGGGGAAGGCTGACAGGAGCTGGACTCAGCTGAGTAGGAAAGTGCTCTGGCAAACCATTGCTATTCCTGACACGTAGCTGGAGGTGTTCAGGTGGGGAATTGGAGATGTACCTCCTTCCCTATAGACCTCTGCCTCAGCTGAGTGAGGTGGGAGGGAACATCCTTCCCTCCAAGACCCGATCCAAGGAATGGAATTCCTGAGCACCAGCCTGCCACCAGGTTCATTTCTCCTCTTGGTCCTCTAAAATGCTGTCCTCTCCCTGGGAAAAGTCATGCTCTGGAATGCAGGGCCTGCTCCCTGGGCAGAAGTTAGGGTGTCCACATACAAAGCCATGGATCCCATCCATCTCTTCACCTTCTCAAGGCTGGGAGATCCCTACGTCCCTACAGATTCCTGAGATGTGTCCTCCAAGTGCTGTGGGATGGAACATCAGGGATTCTGGCCAAGGGACCATGGCCTGTGCCCGTTTCCATAGGGTTTGGATGCCAGATAGGGGTGGCCTGAAGAGGGGATTTCTCCCTGCTGTGCCCCAGCTCACTCAGCACCCATCCCCAATTTGGTCCACACCAACCCTGGGCAGAGAGAGGTTTGAGCTTAAATTTGGGTTGAAATTCCAGGTTCTGCAGGAAGTGCTGTTGGGCAGTGGAGTTCTGTCACAAGACCTGAAGAACACCAGAGTGGCTGCAGGTGCCCAGAGGGATGTGTCTCCTTCTCCTGGACCCATCCTGCTCCTTGCCCACTCCAGTGCATCCTGCTGCCCCTGAGTCCTGCAGAGACATTCCCAGCAGGCATCCACCTTGCTGCCTGGGCTGAGCTCATGAGGGAAGCATGAAGGGAGGTGGGATAAGCAGTCTGCCCTCCTGCTTTTCCCCTCTCCAAGACCCTGATCCCTGGCTCTGTTTCCTGGCCTGCAGCCTCCTGCAGCCCAGCCGAGCATTGGCTTCCAGCAGGATGCAAAGCTCAATGTAAGCAGCCATTTTTCCTCCAGACAGATGTTTTGATTAGGGAATGACCAGTCTGGCAACAGGAGGCTGTTTTATTTCTTCTGGAATGAGCAAGAAGCTTTTATTATCTTCTCTTTATTTTTTAATTTTTTATTTTTTTTTTATAATTCCCTGTCAAAAAACTTTCTGCGTCTGCTTAAACTCAAGGTCCTGGAAATCTGTGCTTTCCCACATCCCTCCAGCCTCACACAGCCTTCTGCCACAGATTGTCCCAGCTCTTCAGAAAGCCCTGCAACAGATGGATTTTCCGCTTGGTTCGCTTACTTAGGCCAGGTTCACCTGCAAAGCATGGCCTAAGAAAAATGGTAGATTTAGGACAGATATAAATTGTAATAGAAATGGAAAGGTGGCTTGGACTGTAGCAGGAGATCCTCAAATAAGCCAGTGGGCTTCATTCTCTTTCCTGAAATGTGTAACCCTCACTTAGGGATAAATCACAGGACCACAAAGCTCCCGGATTTGTTGTCCATCTGCCCTGGGCTGCCAGGGAACAGATACTTCCAAGACAATTTGGCCACACTGGCTGTGCTCAAGACTGGGACCTGGACAGAGTCCCAGCCAGGGAGGTGGGATGCACTGGAAAGGGGAAGGAGGAGAATGGGGCCAAGAGAAGGAGGCAGCTACAGCTGTTTGGGATTCTTTGGGTGTAAGAGGCTTTATGATGGATCAGCCCCAACATCAGCAGCTCACCTCAGCAGGAGAGCCCGGCTGCTCCTGGGGGTTCTTTGTCCTCCTTCAAGGACCTTTGACATGGACCAGAGTGTTTGACAGAGTCCTCACTGCACAAACACAACCTGGTGTCAAAGATCAGGACTGGAATGGGTACTGAACACTGCCAGTAGGATATTCCCAGTTCTCCAGCGGGGATGCAACATGGAAACCAAACATCTGCTTCTCTCCCCTGCAAGAACCACGATGATTCTTGCTCTGGTCTCTCCAACTCTTCACAGGGACTTCCTGCAGTGCTGGAATCACAAAATGGTTTGGTTTGGATTGGACCTTAGAGCCATGGGCAGGGACACCTTCCATTAGACCAAGTTGCTCCAAGACTCATCCACCCTGGCCTTGAACACCTCCAGGGATGGGGCAGCCAGGCTTTGGCCACCATGTCACAGAGGATGGCTGTAGCCTCCACCTTCTGCCTCTGAGAAAGACCTTGCTCATGGTTTCAGTGCTCTTTATAGCACAGCACCTTGGTTCGGAGTTGTTTTCTTACCTCCTCTTAGCATTGAAGTCACAAATTGTTTCAAAATATGAGTTAAGAAGGACTTGACCAAAACCCAGCAGAAGCAGAACACAGTCACAGCAAAAACTGCTTCAGTAGCAAATCTTCTTTTTTATTTAAGGAGCTAATCCACCAAGATCTTCAGTAATTCTTCAATTTTGTGTCTTGCAAAGCAATCCAAGGGTGCTAGGTCAGGAAATGTTCTGAAGAGCTATTTGATAGAGGGAAAAGAGATTTGAATGCATCTGTGATGTGCTGAGAACTGGAGGAAATTTATTTTACTGAATTTTTTTTGCTCCTCACTGATGCAAAAATGCAAATTTGGAATACATAAATTATTGCATGTGAAGTGAATTGATTTCAGCAATTCTTTCAGGACAGGGGAGGACTTGAAAAGAGAAATTCAGCATTTAAACCCTCCATAATAGGCTAGATCTGCAGTTTCAAATTAATTATTTTAGAGTTTTTGAATCCATTTCCTTTTAAAAATGTGTTCTTATAAAAAGTGACATTCTTAAGTTTTAAAATTAATTAAAATATCTGATCTTGGTGAACCGTTAATGCACTTTGTTGCACCCACTGCAGAATCTGGGTGGAAAGGGGGCTCATTTTGTGATTTCGGTAGGCTTAGGGGGTTTTTTTTGGAGCTGCCTTCAGAGTGAAACTCTGTTGGCTTACTTGGGTATTAACCTCTTTTTCCATGGCAGTTTCATGGGGTTGAGGCAAATGGTGAGCCAAGACTTCTGCTTTTCTGCTCGATTTGGTCTTGTTTCCTTTCCTGTACCCGCCCATGCAATCCCAAGGCTGCCTGACAGTGTCCTCCACATCCCTCTTGCAGAAAGCACTGAATTCTCTTCAGAAATGACTTTCAATCTCTTTTGCCCTGGTAGAGGAAAGCAGCCAATGGCAGTAGGTGGTTCAGGGCTGCTCACTGTAAAAACGAGACGGACAAAGCTTTGAAATGACAGAACCCAAGGCAATGGTGTGAAACTGAAACCAGGGAGGTTTGGGTTGGATATCAGGGAAAGGTTCTTCCCCCAGAGTGTGTCAGGCACTGGAAGAGCTCCCCAGGGAATGGCCACAGCTTCAGGGCTGCCAGAGCTCTAGGAATGTTTGGACAACGCTCTCAGGGATGCACAGGGTGGGATTGTTGGGATGTCTTGGGTAGGGCCAGGAGCTGGATCGATGATCCTTGTGGGTTCCTTCCAACTTAGGATATTCTGCTATTCTGTGATCTTTGGAAGGGCTCCCTTTGACCCATTCCTGCAGAAACACTTGAACCTGTGTCCACCCTTCTGTAGCCAAAATGCCACCTCAGTTGCCCCTGTAAAGGCTGCTAAAATTGCATTCTATCATTCCCCAGTGTGGGCACACAGTCTGTTTTAGAGGTTCTGCCCATAACATCTGGTGTTCCTGTGACCTGTTCCTGCACATCTGTCCCACAAATTCAGGGCTGGCTGCACCACAGAGTTCATTGTCCTGGTGTCTGTTTGATCCTCAGCTTGGCTCTTCCAGGAACATCTCTGCATCAAATAATTTTTACTCATGACCTAGCAGCAGCTGAGCTGCACTCATAAAACTGTAGAATATCCTGAGTTTTAAGGATCCCACAAGGATCATCAAGTCCAGCTCCTGGACCTGCACAGGACCACCCCAAGAATTCCATCATTTTGTTTCTAAAAATGATTTTTGTTATTTTTTTAATGCATATAGGATCATAAAATCATAAAATGATTTGGATTGGAAGAGACCTTAAAGATCACCTCATTCCACCCCCTGCCATGGTCAGGGACACCTTCCTCTATCCCAGGTTGATCCAAGCCCCATCCAACCTGGCCTTGGACACTTCCAGGGATCCAGGAGCAGCCACAGCTTCTCTGGGCACCCTGTGCCAGGGCCTCACCTCCCTCACAGGGGAGAATTTATTCTGTATATCAGACCTAAATTTCCACTCTCAGTTTAAACCCGTTTCTCCTTGTCCTATCACTTCATTCCCTGATGAAGAGGGATATGGAAAAAAAACTTTGTGTTGCCTTAAAACTTTTTTGTTCTGCTTGTTCTGCTTTGATTTTTGGCCACTTTAAAAAGGACTTGTTTTATAAATTTGGAGGCTTGAGGAAAAAAGTTTCTCCCCTCTTAGTTATTAAATAAAACCAATATTTTTAGATGTGAAAAACTATAAATTCACTAAAGGAAATTTCCATGATTTTCTGAGTTATTGTGTTCTCCACCATGCTCCTTTCCAGTGGTGGAAAAAAAAAATAAAAACTGGGTGGGAGAACTACTCTAAATGGTTTTTCTCATTTGTTTTTTCTCGTGAAGATAATTTTTAAAAGCATTAATCAGAAGTGAAACACGTTGGCGTGACGTACACTCAATTCAGCTGCCTTTATTTTTGAAAATAAAATTATTTTTTGACAATTGAATTTCAGCTGTGAAATGGGAACCAGCAGCTCTCTGTATCCAACATTTGTCTGCAGGACCTTTTTGGGTTTTGTTCAGCACCTGCTGGCCCAGGGGATGGTGGCGTTGGGTGCCAAAGGTGTCAGAGGCAAGTGAGAGAGTGGGACTGGTGGAATTTGTAGGGATTCTGTGAATCCCCAGAGCTGCTCTAACCCCTTCTGTGCGTGGGTGGGAGCGAGTGACCTTTGTGGGAGGCTTGACCTGCAGTGGGCTGTGTTGTTCCCCTCTCTGAGCAGTTGTTGCACGGCTGTGTCTCCGACACTCATGTGGGGACAAGGCTGAGCCTGCCCAAGGCTGCAGAGAGGTGTTTCCAGTCTCAGCAGGGTGCAGAAAGGGCTGCAATGTCCCCCCAGGGGTGCACAGGTCAGGTTGTGGTGCCCACTCCTCTCAAACACTGCCAGAGGAGCTGGGATGGCCCCAAGCCCTGGTGGGGCTTGCTGAGGTTGATGTTCCTCCAGGCCTTTCCCTTTCTGCCCCACCTGTGCAGTCACCACGAGAAGATTCTTGGCCCAGTGGGAGAAGCAGGACACAGTGATGGTGTGGATGATTATGATTAGATTTATAGCTGATACAATAAATATTGCTGATGAATAAATAACAGCTCCATCATCTATGGCAATGTTATAATGTCACCAGGTCACAGTTTCTCCTGGTGAGTCACGAGATCTCCTCGCTTTCTAAATGGCTCAAAGTGTGTCTCAAGCCACTGAGGCTCGGATTTGGTCAACAGGCTATAACTAAAGCATTACAGTGTAAGCAAGTTCAGCTAGAAATGTACACATTTTCAGTCTTTGGCCCTGCAGAATTCACAACTGCAAAGCACCTGTGGACCTACTTTAGGATTTATCTCTGTATTTGAACAGAGAAAATTGAAAATGTAAATTAAATTAAATTAAATTAAAATTGAAATTAAAACTCACCCACCCAAAAGTGAGTTCTCCCCATCTTTGGGCTGCATGTCCTGCAGGTGTCCTTGCCAGGGTCAAGACCCATCCAGAAGTTGCCTTCCTTCTTGGAAGACCAGTTGGTCCAGTGGGTCAAATCTCCAACAGAAGTTTATACCCTTTTGCAGGCCCCCAGATAATCTCAAAAATAATAATAATAATAATAATAATAATAATAATAATAATAATAATAATAATAATAATAATAATAATAATAATAATAAGTGTATTATATATTAATATAATAATATAATGTTAAATTTATATATTAAATAATTAATGCATTATTAAATAGATAAATTAATAATTTATTAATATTAATGTTAATGTTAATGTTAATGTTAATGTTAATGTTAATGTTAATGTTAATGTTAATTTTATTTATTTTTTTAGTTAGTTAGTTAGTTAGTGTTCCATTAATTATGTGAGTACCTGGTGTTCTTAGTTTTGGATGAATTACACCGCTCGACACAGGGAGGAAGGGGAGAGGGAGGATGTGTGTGGGAGGAGATATTTGAGAGGGTATTTTTCATTGCTATCACGCATTGAGAGCAACTGGAAACCCCAACAGAAGCATCCATGATCCTGTGGATGTCTCTCAGTCTTCCCATAAGATCATCCTTGTGACACAGCTGGCAGTCAAAGCAAATTGCTGACTTGTGCTGAGTCTCACTTTCCCTAAATCTGCTGAAAACATGTTAGTTGCATGAATTATCTCTCATTTGGGAGCAGAGTATAGCAAAGATCCCAGGATTTTCCAGTGAGACCATAAAAAGGACAACAAATCCATGTCAAACTTGTAGGTGGATTTTCTGTCTTTCACAGCTGGTAATGAGTGACAGCTAAAACTTATCCATCATCCCGCCTTGAATTAAAATGATACCTTGCTGTTCCCTGCGTAAAAAGAAAATTCCAGCCACTCTCATGACAAAAAACCCATGATCCAGAATCTGAAATCCTGGCAGGAAGTTGTGAGTGGAAGAGCAGAAAAAGTTCCTCTAATGAATCATGTGCCATTGCCCCACCAGATCTGCTAAGCAGAGCAAGCTCTGGGTGCAACCTGGAGGCTGTCAGATGAAAATGAAATTGCTGCAGGAACTGTCCTGGTTGATTTAATAGGTGAAACTCCCCCTCTGACCACGCTGTCAGTGCCTGGAGAGGAGCTGAGGCTTGGGGACAGAAGGATGGGCCATCTGTAAACTCAAGTCAAAGGAAATCTCAGAGATGAAAAAGTTTTGGATGGAGGGGAAATGTGTTTCAGGCTATCCTGAAGTATTTCACCAGTTCCTTCTGTTTTGCACACCTTATCAGTGATGATAAAAATAAAGCAGTAGGGAGAAAGCATTTAAAAAAAAAAAACCTTAAAATATTGTGGTGGCTCCATTAGAAACCTCATTTCACAGTCCCAGATTTTGAAATATTAGATCCATGCTAGAAAGCAAAAAAAAAAAAAAAAGTTGTTTTTACTGGAATATGTTTCCCTGTGAGTCTGGCTTGCTTGGAGCTTTTCTGAACACACTGGTACCAAGACAGTGCCAGACTGACATTTGGGGGATGTCCCTGGATCTGAGGTCCCTGATCCTCCATGATCAAGGCAGACATTGAGGTATTTTGGCAAGAATAGGAGTCAATTTTGTCTCTGCACAGCTGTGACTATTCAGGGTTTGAATTTTGGGGGTTTTGGGGCATATAGGCCATACCTTCCAAAGCCTTTGGTTCAAAGCAGGGGTGGGACAGACTTTGGCACTGGATGTTGCACTTCAGCAATGCTGGCTTCATCTGCTCCTTCATTTTTGAGGCTCCAAGCAGAGTTTGGCCATTTTGGCTACCCAGACCCATTATTATCCTTGAATTCCTGACCGGAGCTGAAATTACATTTCTAGGATGAAAGTCAAACACTCCTCAAGCCCAAGTTTGGAAACCTTAATGCAGACCAGATGATGATCCATGGAAAGGCTTTGATTCCTTTGTATCTAGTGATCCTTGGGGTGTCCAGGAGGTCTGAGGCATCCATAGGGTATGGGGGAACCTAATCCATGATTTCTGGGAGAACCGCACCTTGTGAGGACCCAGAGCACACCAAAAAGTACCCGACTATTGCAGATGGACGAGACAATCCCTCAGCCCACACTTTACAAGCAGGATGGATGCAAGCTGCACCACATTCCTAAAACTTCTTACAGTATTCCAAAGGGCCAAAGAGGTCCTGTGGCTTCCTGGACAAACCAGGTGTCTGTGCTGCTGAAACGTGAGGAGCAGCGGGACCGGTTCCGTGCACGGCCACGTCTGCGCGCTGCCCTCGCTGCGTGGGAGGGACACGAGCTGCAGAAAGCTCTGAGCAGCCCGAGCTCCTGGGCCAGGCACTGTGTGACCCTCCTGAAGCCCTGGTGCAGCTGAACAGCTCAGCACAGGGCTGTTGATAAATCCATCTTCATCCCGCTGGCATCACCCAGCTCTGGAGAAAGTTCAGTATCAGGTGGGGATCTCTGAGTTGGAGAGGGACATATCCAAAGAATTTCAGCCTTTTTGTTTTTGTTGTTTTTTTGGTGATTTACAGCATCTGTCTGAACCTCATTTGTGAAGTGTGAAACACCAGGGTCATATGGGAACAGAAACCATGGGGCTCACAAGGTCCAAGGTAGCAGGAGGACTGTAGACAGGATGGTTTTAAACTCCTCTCTTCCCTGTCCCATCGTCCTGCATTCTGATCTTCCCCACCTGGTTCTTCATGAATGCAAAGACTGTTTTGTGCCTGCACCTTTCCCCAAGAGCAGTCTCATCAAGAACAATTTCTGCTCTTCCTTCCAGGATGGGGTTGTTTGGCAGCAAAAATCAGCTGATGCCCAATGAGAAACACACTTCTGGAGGCAACCCAAAAACCAAGGGCAAACCTCCTCCTGCCCCACCCAAGGTAAGCCTGCAGTTTTGTGTCCTTTTGGGATCCCCTCACAGCTCAGCTGGTGTCTGGAGTGATGCAGGCAATATTTAGAATCACAGAATTATTTGGGTTGATGGCTGAAAGCCCATCCAGTTCCACCCCCTGCCATGGGCAGGGACACCTTCCTCTATCCCAGGCTGCTCCAAGCCCTGTCCAACCTGGCCTTGGACACTTCCAGGGATCCAGGGTCATCCACAGCTTCTCTGGAAAACCTGGTCCTCCCAGCTGATCCCTTTTGGACAGGGATGGGAAGGGCTCCAAGAAACCTCTGTATATATAAAACCCCTAAACCACTGTGTATTGGTACTTTGAAATATCTTCTCATCAGCACTTTGAAACCCAGGCTGATGTTGCTGACTTGCAAGATGGGTCAGATTCAGGCTAAGATTCAAAGCTGCAAACCACAATGGAAACTTCCCCACTGTGAGTCCTCCACGGGCGCAGAGAAGGGGGTCTGCAGCCGATCTGTGTTGGGGTGAGCTGAGACTCAGAAATCCTGGGCATCTGCTGCTCCCTTTGCATTGCCCCAGCCTCTGCTGGTGTGGACACAGAGCAGGAAGGAGCTGGGGAAGGGTTTGGGAGAGCTCAAATGACAAACTTCTTGTTTAAACTTTGTGAGTCACTTCACCTCTGCTGATGTCCAAAGGACATGAAATTGTTCTGTCTTTCCTTGCCCCTGCCAGCACTGCAGCCAGCAGCCAGCACAAGAGAAACTCGAGGTGCACCTCTCATGTGAAAACCACCTCGAGCCCTGGGAGAGGGGAGGAATTGCTAATCATTGCTTTGTATGACAGCTGGAGATGTTTTTCACACCTTTACTTGCTTTTCTGAGTTCTCCCATGGCTATTCAGTCCAGTTTTCATGACAGCAGATGTCAGTTGACAAAAAAGATGTTATTTTCCTAAATTTCGCTCTGTCCAGCCCACTGGAGAGGAGCCACTATCAGTATAAATACTGTATCACTGACCACCATTTGCCATTTGTTACTTTTTGCCACAGGCACTCAGCTCCAACATGTCAGGGGTAATCCAAATTTCTTCCACTTAAATGGAAGGGTGGTGCAGGCAGAAAACACGAGGTGTTTTTAGTTCTGTGTCTGTATTTCACCACTTTAGCACGTGTATAAAAGTACCTGCTGTGGTCAAACACCCACCACAGGCTCTGTAAGGTGGGTGAAGGCCAGTTTCAAACTGTTATCCCCCAAAACAAGGTGGTTCCATCCCAATTCATTTGGAGTGATCTATGGACAATTTGCCAGCTCCAGCAGCAGGGCCAAACCAAACCAGGGCCAAAGTCAACATTTTAAAACTGCCCAGGTGAGTTGCAGTAACTTGCTGATATTTGTCTGTTAAAGCAGGTGCTGTTGGAGTCTCTGTGCAGGGCCCAGAGCTGGATCAGTGATATTTCTGGGCCCCTTCCATCTCAGGAATCATAGAATCATTGAATCACAGAGTATCCTGAGTGGATATCCACAAGGACCATTGAATATTCTATGATTTCTGCAGCTCTCTGATGAATTTGCTGTCGCAGTTACTGCCTCCATTTTTTGAATGTAATCTTGAGCAAAGGATATCATATACCCATGACCCTTGGGACAATTATGGCAGACAATATCTCTGTTTTTCTGCTTCAAACAATTCTGAAATTGCTATTTCTCATTTGGACCATTCCTATCTCATCCCTCAGTGACCCGAAATCTGGCATCAGTGGACAGGGGTTGGACAGAGCGGGCTCCAAATGAGTGGGCAGCAGATTTCTGCTTTAGCCCAGAGGGAAGCCAAGGGTTATTCCAGCTTTCTGTGGAGACAGCTATGAACACCTCATGGCAAAATGTGCTAAAGCCATCACGACGTGTGGAGCCAGGCACAGGGGCTGCTGACTTACTCCGGACCAGACTCCCACTTGTCTGTGAAGCTGAAATCAGTTCTTCCTGACACACAGCAAAGTAATAAATACCTCCTTTTTTCCTTTCTATTTCCATCACAGGGGAGACAAGCTATCAACAACCCTCATCTAAACCAAGCCTCTGCACAAGGTAAGGTTCTGCTTTCTTTGCCTCCCGGCGGGGTTTTTCAGGGTGGTGGTCCCCAAATGTCAGGGTTTGAGGACAAGCCATCACGTCACTGGCCTGTGGTTTCTGCATTCGCAGCTGTGCCAGACGGGGAGTTTATCAGATTGCTTCAGAAAACTCAGTTTACATCACCAAGCCTTTGCAGCTGCCAATTTCCCCCTGCTCATCAAGGAAATGGAGAGGGAAAAGCACTCCCTCTGCTTTGGAACCAGGTGACTTTAAGGTCGCTTTCAATCCTGTGATTCCACGGCTGGAGGAGCAAAGGGAGACTGAGACTGGAGCTGTGTGAGATTTCTCTGCCCTGTCTGCAGACTGACAAGTCACGGATGCTTTATCCAGCCAGCTGAAAGTTTCAGAGGAAATAGCAGGCATCAGAGAGCCCAGAGAGGCTACAAAGTGAAGGAGAAGAAAGGAAAGAGCATAAAATAAGGATACACAGAGCCCCTGCCTGGAGACGGGCTGCTGGCTTCATCCACCTCTGCAATTATCTGCGGGTCACAGATGGTGTTTGGAGATTATTGTCTTTTAGCAGGGAGCCCCCAGCTCCCTCTGCCCAGCCTCCAACAGCAGCTCATGTGTATTTCTGTCAAAGAAGTTCTGCAGATTAAGGACAGAAAGAGAGAGATAAGTAGAAGAGGGGGGGAAAAAATAGAGGAAGCTTGGAAGAGGGCAGTTAGCAACTCATGGAAGTTCTTCATGTGGATGAAAGGGTAGGATTAGGGGAGATGGTGTGAGGGAAGAGAAAAGGGGGTGGTGAATAAATGGGAATGACAGTGTTAGGTCCTCTTAGGTCTTATGGATGGTGATGGAGGGTCCCTACCATGGGCCCAGCACAGGAACTCCTGCAGCATCAAAATATTCTTCAAATTTGGCTTTTGTTATGGAGATCAAATTTGTGGGAGGTGAAGATCCTCAACCGTGTGAGCTAGGGTGTGTTTTCATGGAAATACCATTTTTCCAGAAATTCTTTTGCTGAATTGTTTTCATGGCACATTTCTAAGCGGCCGTGCTCTCCCACCTCCCCAGCTGAGCAGGGATTGACTTCACAGACTTTCACAGCATTTTTATCACAGGGGTTTTATCACAGGGGTTTTATCACAGGATTTTTATCACTTTTTTTTTCCCCACTCTGGGTCAGAGTCACAGCAGAAATTGTGATCAGGGAGGCAGATTTTACTTCTCCTTCATGCCTGAAGGCAGAAGTGGAAAGGTGCTAAAAAAATGGATTAAGTACAATATTAGCCATTTTCAGCTCTCAAAATGAATTTTGTTCATTAGATTCAGTTCCAGTTCTGGAGGAATATTCACACTGACAATGTGGAAAGCTTCCTATTTTTCTCTGCCAGTGTCTGAGTTTTCTGAAATGATAGTACATCTGACTGTGCCCTTCGTGGCAAAACAGGCTGATAAGAATCATGCAAGATATTTGAGATACCAGAGATCTTCTTCTAAGTGACAGCAATTCAAATGAATCAAAAGAGAAAGCACAAAATCCAGGCAATCACGTCATATAAAAAAATAAATTCAGAGAGATGAATTAAATCCAGTGGGAGCACTTTAAATTAAATCAGGAAAAATTATTGGCTATGGAAGTGTGGCATGTAATGTAAAATCAACCCTTTCTTTTCCTTGTTTTTTTTTTTTTTTTAATTTTTGTGTTGTTTTTTTTTTCTCTCCTTGCATTTTGAATGATTTTTCTTTGGTTTTTTTCCTGATCTTGAGTTGTTGAAATTGTCTCACTCTTTCCAGCTTTCACACCCCTGTCTCAAAAATCATTCTGTTTTTTTTTTAACAAAAAACCCAATTCCTCCTGACATTATTTATCCTCATGGAAGTAACACAAAGGCAGCCAAGGGGTGCAGAACTCTGGATTCAATGTGGTGCATGTGGCATCACCAATCCTTTTTTCATCTGGGGAGGTTCTTCCATGGTGTGAGTCTCCCATTCATTTTAGCACCATTCCCTGAGCAATCACAAAGTTTTTAAGGCTGGTTTTAAGTCTCTTTGGTGTCAAAATTTTAATTCTGAGCCCCCAAAGCCCCCGACACTGCAAAGTCCTGGCCCATGGTGGGCCCCAAACCCAAGAATCCCATGGTAAAGCTGCTGTTTGCTTGCTTTGGATGGATAAGACATAGAAAATAGGCAGAATAACCCCTGCTCTTGCCCTGCCAGCTGCTCACAGCTGGATTCAAATCCCACAGATGGAAAGAGCTGGTGGTTTTGGGTGCTTGTCCTCAGGGATTTTAACAACCTGAAGCAGCACAAGGAGTCAAACTCTCTGTGAGGCCACTTCTTCTCATGAGGAACCACAACTTCTTCCACCTCTTCACTTGCTTCTTTCTGACCAAAATATGATCAGGACTGAGTTTCAGATCCAGATGCTCTGGAACTTGAGGTCTTTTGCAGCATCTCAAAATTCATGCTGAAATTCTTGGTCGTTTCTGTTGTTGTTACATGAATGTGGTTTTGCACTTGAATGCTGTCAGAAATGTGAGTTTGAGATGAAGTGGGAAAAGGAAGGGTTGTTTCTACTGAAAAGGATGAGTTTTTAGTGAGAAATTAAAACCTCTCATCAAAAATGTTTACCTTGATCTGGAGCACATCTGAGGAAAAGAGGCTGAGGGAGCTGGGAAAGAGGCTGAGCCTGGAGAAAAGGGGGCTCAGGAGGGAACTTCTGTCTCTGTACAACTCCCTGAAAACAGATTGTAGCCAGGTAGGGGTTGGGCTCTTCTCCCTGGTAAAAAGCAAAAGGACAAGAGGAGATTTAACCCACCAGGGGAGGGTTAAATTGGATATTAGTGAAAAAAAAAATCACAAAAAGTATTATCAGTCTCCAGATCAGGCCGCCCAGGCAATGGAATCACCATCCCTGGAGGGATTTAAAAGCCACAGCAATGTGGCACTTGGGGACATGGTTTAGGGGTTGCCTTGGCAGTGCTGGGTTGGACTTGATGACCTTAGAGATCTTCCCCAAATTTAGGATTCAGTGATTCCAGCCCATGGCAGGCTGAGACAGAGAGCTGACCCCATTTCCAGCAGCAGTAACCCACAGCTCAGTGCACCCTGCTGCCCAGCGTGTCCTGCAGGCTGTCACTGACACCAGGACCATCCTAAAAGGGCTCCAAACCAAGGGCTGATCCTCTGGGACACCCTGGCACAGTCTGAGCCCAGCTCTGTGGCCATGAGGTGGTTGCAAAGTCCTTCCATTCAGGACAAGCCAGCAGTGGGAGGATTGGTTGAATCACCCCCACTGAGCCACCAAGCTGGCACTCAGCCTCCTCAAACCCTGCTGGTATCAGACTTTCCTGACAGCAGCTCCCAGCCAGGATGTGTCTGGCTCCCAATCAAAGCCTGGGGCTGGCAGCTTTATCTGCAGAGCCTCTCGTGGCCCAAGTGGATCAAACTGGCCAAGGCAATGCTATCCATGCATTTCTCCTGGTGTGATGGACTCAGGGACAGGAAGAGCCCCTTTCATCATGAGATGGCAACTCCTGCTGGCTTGGGCAGAGAGAGCTTTCTTCTGGCTCATTTCAGTGTTCTCAGCGCCTGTTTTGGGATAAGAGGTGATAAAGCATTTTTTTCAGCATACAAACCCTTTTTGTCCTTGCTGTATTCCCTCTTTTTAACTTCATTTATTTTCACTTACGTCAGTCACTTCGAGATCAAAACTCCGTTTTCATTTTCTGGAGTACCCAGCCACTCTGGGCTTGGAGATATTTCCACATTTGCTCCCATTTTTCCAAGCAGGAGCGTGATCACTGCATTATTTCCCTTTCCAGAGGAGAGGGAGAGGGTGTGTGTGTGGATCACAGGCTGGCTGTGGACACCTCACAGGAGGCACACGGCCCAAAGCCTTTCATGTCTGAGCAGATGTGCGATAACAACTTTCTCAAGGAGGCAGACAGAGTTTGGGTGCATTGCTAATTCGAGCTGCCTCAAGGGGAAGCCCCCAACCGTGCCAGCTATTTTCAGACTTCAAAGCATCCTCCCTCGTGACTGATCATCCTTTTCCCATCCTGGGAGAGAGGCTCTGCTGGAACCTCTCATGGATCTCCGATTTCCTTCTCAAAAGCCTGCAGGGAGCTGCTCAGGGCTCTGCTTTCCAGAGCTGCCTTTCCTCCCACGCTGACCCTTTCTCCTCGCTAACAAATTGCCATCGGAGCAGCAGCCAGCCCTGCACAGACACGAACCCCAAGTTGCCCCAGAGACAGGGTTATCTTGCTGTGACAAAGGGCCAGTCTGGCTCCCTTGCTGGTGGCATTATTTGAAAAGGTCACCCAAAGACAGTGGCTTGACAGGCTGTTTTGAAAAATGCTAATAATAGGCTGTCCATCCGTCTCCATGCATTAATTAGGTTGAGCCTTTCTGCAGCACAGTTCCCGTTCTTTCTTTTTCTTCTTCTTCTTCTTCTTCTTCTTCTTTTTCTTCTTTTTCTTCTTTTTCTTCTTTTTCTTTTTTCTTTTTCTTTTTTCTTTTTCTTTTTCTTTTTCTTTTTCTTTTTCTTTTTCTTTTTCTTTTTCTTTTTCTTTTTCTTTTTCTTTTTCTTTTTCTCTTTTTCTTTTTCTTTTTCTTTTTCTTTTTCTTTTTCTTTTTCTTTTTCTTTTTCTTTTTCTTTTTCTTTTTCTTTTTCTTTTTCTTTTTCTTTTTCTTTTTCTTTTTCTTTTTCTTTTTCTTTTTCTTTTTCTTTTTCTTTTTCTTTTTCTTTTTCTTTTTCTTTTTCTTTTTCTCTTTTTCTTTTTCTTTTTCTTTTTCTTTTTCTTTTTCTTTTTTTCCTTTTCCTTTTCCTTTTCCTTTTCCTTTTCCTTTTCCTTTTCCTTTTCCTTTTCCTTTTCCTTTTCCTTTTCCTTTTCCTTTTCCTTTTCCTTTTCCTTTTCCTTTTCCTTTTCCTTTTCCTTTTCCTTTTCCTTTTTCCTTTAAATTTTAATTTTTATCCTATTTTTATTTTTCTCTTTCTCTTTATTCTCAATCTTTTCCTCCTTCTCCTTCTCCTCCTCCTCCTTCTCCTTTCTTCCCTCCTTCTCCTTTCCTTTCCTTTTTCACCACAGTGTTTTGGTCTGATTTTCGTGATCCTGTACATGTGCTGATTTTTTGTATAAATTTTGATTCTCCCCAAAATAGCTGTTCTTTTCTGCTTCAGCAGCTCAGAGCGTGCAAAGCACAGGGGAAGGGTTGCACAGCTTCCCCGAGAGCAGCCCCAGCACCCCTGGGCTTTGCAAACCGAGAGCTTCAGCTGCAGCCCCGGGCTGTGACAGAGCATGGTGGCACAGGACAAGGCTCACAGCAAGGAGAGAGGGAATTTTCATATGGGCTGACAGAAATAGGATGAGGGCCAGTGGTTTTAAACTGGCACAGAGCAGGTTTGGGTGAGAGGTGAGGAAGGAATTGTTCCCTGGGACAGGGTGCCCAGAGAAGCTGTGGCTGATCCATCCCTGGAAGTGTTCAGGACCAGGCTGGACAGAGCTTGGAGCAGCCTGGGATAATGGGAACTCTCCCTGCCCAGGGCAGGGGGTGGAATGAGAGGTCTTCAAGGTCCCTTCCAACCCAAACTATTCCATGATCTGCAAGGAAAGGTGTTCAAGAGGGAGGGATGACAAGATCCTCAATGAGCCCAGAGCACAGGCCACAGACCATGAGCCCACAGAGAGCTAAATCCCAGAAACAACCTCAAATAACAGAGACTGCAATGACTTTTTGCTTTTTCAATCAAAAAGCCCACATCATTTAGAGTCAAATTCCACAGCCACCCTGGGAAGTGTTGCAGTTTTCATTTACCACTGTGTAAAATTCAGACTCAACTTTGACAGGTTATTTATGACCCTTCTAATTCCACACAAGTCCCTTTTTCTTGTTGGCATTCTGGGTTTTGTGGACTGGGGGGCTGGTTCTGCAGTGTTTTAAAAATATGTACACAGGAAATGCTTTGTTGAATCAGTGTTAATCCCTGAGCAGAGGTTATGGTGAGCAGGGTTGGTAGAAAGGTTGGGTTGGGGGGTGGGAGGATGACAGAACCCCATGTTTAGGGGCTGAAATGCCCCACCAGACACCCAGGTGTGCATCAAGCCGCTCAAGGAGCAGTCTGGATTCAAAGGTGTTAATTCTTCTTTCAGATCACTTGTTCGTGGTTGCACTGTACGATTTTCCTGCCTCAAGTGACCGTGACCTGGAGCTGGTCAAGGGGGAGAAACTCCAGGTCCTCTCCAAGTGAGTGACCTGCTGCCAGGAGGAAGCTCAAAAATGAGGACAAGGAGGCTGGGAAAGGGGGGACCTTGGGGTCAGACACCACTTTGCAGCTGACCAGAGCTGAGCCTGTGCCTTGGCTTTGCTCCAGAGCGTGGCTGCGGGCTCTTCTCTGCACAGCGACACTTCTGTGGGTCACAGATGCTCTGGGGCTGGGTATTGTCCCTGCCTGGGTGCTACCAGGACCCTCTTTGCCATCAGTGGGTGCAGAAGCAGCACAAATAACAACAACAGAAAAAACATCTCCTGCCCTGTGTTTGTGCTGATTCTGCTTCTGCAAAGGATGTGGGTTGGGTGTAGTCAGAGGAAAGGACAGGACCGAGCCAGACACTTGTGAGGTTTCATTTCAGCTTCTCAAACTCACCACAGAAGAGGCCCAGTCCACAACAGGGCAGAGGTGGGCTTGGGGCCCCCAGACCCTGCAGGGCTGCTCCAGCCCTGGCTGCTCTGTGAAGTGGCCTCCAGAGGTGACGTTTCTCACCCAGACACTCTGGATTGGGACCTGTGAGACAAGGAGTTGGAGAAGCGCTCACATGGGGATGGCTTTGGGGCATGGCTGGTGGCTCAGGCAGCAGTGGGACAGCAAGGTGAGGTATCTGGAGCACAAAGGAGGGAGCAGAAAGGACCCCACTGCCCTGTTCAAGAGACAAAATAAACCCCGTGACCCTGATGCTCCTCCTCTCACTCGAGGTGTGTGGCAAAGGTTTGGGTCTGTGGTTGCTCCTCGTTCATGGAAAGAGATTTTCACCTCCACAAGTCCCTGAAACACCAACAGCCTCCAACCTGGTTTTGGTCCCAGGGAATCCAGAGGGAGCTACAGAGAAGATTATGGAGTCTTAGTCCATCTGCAGTGCTCCAACCCCACAATCCCCATCCTCACAGCCTCAGCTTGTCCCAACACCTCCTCTGGGCACTCACACCTTTTCCTCTGCTCCCTTTGCAGCGAGGGGGACTGGTGGCTGGCAGAGTCCCTCAGCACTGGGAGGAAAGGATACATCCCCAGCAACTTCGTGGCACAAGTGGACAGTTTGGAAGAGGAAAAGTAAGTGGGAAAGCTTTTGAGAGATCAACACAGATGCAGTGCCCTGGATCTCAGCAAGCTCCAGGCGGAGATTTATTGACTGCAGGAAGGTGTCACTGCTGGGCTGGATGGCAGGAGGTCTTTCCTCATCCCAAACAATGCTGCCCAAAATCTCAGGACAAGTTTTTAATCATCATATTGGTGTGGAAAGAGAGGATGAGGTTGTTGTGGGGAAAGTGGGAAAAGGTTCTTGTCCCATTGATTACACCCACTGTGGGAAACAAGGATTTGGGGGAGGATGACAGAAAGGTTATGGGGGCAGTGCCAGGGACCATCTTCTGGTCCCACTGGGCCAGTCCACCCACACAAATGGTGTTAAACCTCTTCACCTTCCATATGTAAACTGGGAATCTCTGGATGGGGTGCATTGATCCAGGTCTTGGATCTGCCAGGGACCACACCAACAATTTAACAAGGCAGAAAACTGAGTGCCAGTGCCCAGACCCACTTTAAATGGGGTCATTTTAAAAGTGCTGCTTTTAAAATGAGCCCAGGTGAAGCCTCCCTGCAAGGGAGATCGAATGAAAGACTGGAGCCAAAAGAGTTTGTTTTGCCTATAATACAAACAGAAGGGGAATTTTTTTCCATGAGTTATCTTCCTCTTTGGAATTCAGCTCTAAATGATCAGTCCTGCCTGCAATCTCTTCTTGGAGGGACCCAACCACCACTGAGTTTAGCAAATATTTAGCAGCTCACAGAAAGGTGGCAGAGACATAAAAGCTCTTTGTATCCAAAGCCTGAACTTCTGTGTATGGGATCCAGCACATCCCATCAACTCCCCACACTGTCTGAATTTCCAGGCTGTGAAACAAGCCCAAAGTGACCCAAATCTGGTGTTAATCTACCCAAAACAATCTATTACTTTCCAGCAGATACAAAACTACTTGATGATAAGAACAACCCTCAGTTTCACAGTGTAATAATAATAATAAAAAAAAGAAAGAACTAAGTGGAAGAATTTCCTTTTTCTTTAGGGTTTTTCCTTTTCGAGCCATGATTTTGTTTTTTCTGTCTCCCAGGTGGTATTTTAGAACTCTGAGCAGAAAAGATGCTGAAAGGCTGCTGTTGTCTTCTGGGAACAAAGTTGGCTCTTTCCTGGTCCGGGAGAGTGAAACCACCAAAGGTGAGATCCGTGGAGCAAAGGTAACTCCTCATTGTCCAGACTTGGAAAACCTTCAGCAGGGATCTAGGAGTGAGCTGAGGGTTTGGAGGGCAAAGATTTGCTCATGATGCCACTGAGACTTGCAGTTCTGGCTGTGGTGAGAGTGGTTCTTCCATCAGAGTTCGTGGCAGAAACACAGGAACACAAATAAGCAGGTTTTCCAAAATAGTTTAGAGGTTTTATTTTCCTTTTCTTCCCTCTCTCTTTTTTTTTTTTTTTTTAAAAAAAAAAGATATTTCTATACACTCCTGAAGGGGTATTTCTCCTTTTTGCAACAGAAACTTGCAGAATTTTTTGGAAAATACGTCATTTTCCCAGGGGAAAAGACAGGGGAAACATGTTTTTCCTGGTAGCCTATGGCAAGGGGAATTCATACAAACCAGAACTCTTGGAAGGAGACTGACTGGAGTAGGATAGATGGATCTCATCCACTTTCTTTCCATATGAACACGTCTGACTTTTGAAAAAGTGATCCAGTGAGGATGGAAAGGCCAGAGCATTGCACAAACTCTTCATGGGCAGTGGATATCATTATTAAACAGAATATATAAATCATTATTAAACATAATATTTAACCATGTAATTCAATTCCTTTGTTCCGTGCTATTAATTCATAGAGTCTGGAAATCAGTTTAGGTTGTCCCATGGGAATTTCATGTTGTTTCTTTCCTACTTTTTTTCTCTTTGCTTCCTCTGGGCCCTCATGTGTGTTGACAGCACGGAGGAACTGATGATGGTGGTGGTCCCGTGGTTCTGCTCTGAACCAGATCCATGGAGTACTTCAGGAAAGTGTTTCAGTCTTGCTGTCATTAGGTTCCTTTCCCTTCAAATGGATGCAGGACTTTTTCCTTAAGAAAAGGTGCTTTGTGTCTTCCCAACAGAATCAAGGAGTTGTTTAGGTTGGAAAACCGCTAAGATCACAGCGTCCGGCTGTGACTTGTTCAGTGGAGAGTTGGAGCATCAGTCTGATATCCTATGGAACCTTCTTTTTGACTTCTTTCCCAAATACTTCCAAAGGCCCAGACAGAGAGGGAACATTCTGGTTCCTCCATCCTACAAAAGGCTCTATGGTAGAGTCTCCTTCTGCCTTTCTTGTCTCTTTTTTCCTCCTGTTCACAAGGGAGCTCTCCAAGGCAGCATCTGTTCCTTCCACCACGGAGGTGTTCCTTCCACCACTTCCCTCCAGAAAATTAAATAGTGCCAGGGTCTGGATGCAGCAGCTGGAATCTCATCCAGTCTCTGTCTCCCTCAGCTGCCAGGGACGTGGTGCTGTGTCACACTCTTAGCATCCTGCTTTGAATTTCCCCCTCTGCCCTGTGCCTGGGCTCACCTCCACACGTCCCTGCTGAGCTGATGCCAAGCAGGAGAGCTGCTATCCATAAGGATTTGCAGCTTTCAGAATTTTTAGGGAACATTCAGTTCAGGAAACAATTAAGAGATTTGTTTCAAAGCATTTCACTTTATAAGTCACTTTTTCTGCTGTATCTCAGTTTCCCTGCTACCTTTGTGGTGCTTTTGCAATGATCAGGCTTGGATCTATCACCACGTGCTGCTCTTCTGTTTATCTCACTCCCACTCTCCCTTTGTTTGCTGGGATATCTGGGGAGCAACACAAAGCAAACACTCGTGTGCTGTGTCTGAAGCTCACACATGATCCTGGTCTCTGTGGCATGTCTAGGTGCCACACATGCATGGGATCAGACTTTTCCCTACAATTGTCCCCAACTTCTGCAATTATCTGGAGTGTGGGTGGGTCTTGGTCACACAGGGCTCGAGCAGAGGTGGTGGAGTCCTGAAATCCAAGGAGAAATCACCGGATCCTTGATGCCCTGTTTGTGCCGTCAGGAAGAATGAAGTGTGTGATATTCTGCATTAGCAGATGTGGGTTCCCCTTCATGGAAGCCCCATGTGATTTCCAGATGCTCAGATGTGTCTCTGCCCTATGCCTTTTCTGATATTTAGGATAAAACATGGGTGTTGTTGCTTCAAACACCTCATCCTCTGAATCATCCTGTGTGTGCAGCTGCTACTGAGCACCCTGTGCTTTGGGCTGCCTGAATGACCACGTTTGATCCATCTTAGCAACAGCTTCCTCCTCCCTAAAGAGGAAGGGAAAAGACAAAGCCAGGCATCCCCAAATGTGCCATGGAGCTGAATTCCCTGAAGTAAAGCACTCTGTGGCCCACCAAGAGATATCCAGAGCAATAGATTTAATTTACCATGGAATTAACCCCAGCCTTGTAGCCCCACTGTTTTTCTGTTTTCATTCACTTGGCACATCACCAGCAAAACTGGACCATCAGGGACAAGCACTGGGCTGAGCTAAATCCCATTAGTGACCTAAACTGGGAGGTGGCTGTCCCATACTGGGATGTCTCAGGCACGGCGCAGGATGGGTTCTGCACCCTGTCTGGGGCAGCACCAATGCCCTGCCCATCCTAAGCAGAGTCTCGTTTTCCTCGTGGTTTGAGATGCAGAAACTCTGCAAATCTTCAGAGTCAACACTTGTCAGAGTCCAGGAAAGGCACATCCAGCGCCCTGGGAAGCTGGGACAGTGTGGGAAGCGGGCCGGCAGTGAAATCATCGGCGGAGCACTGTCCTTGCTGAGGCTGCTGCAAATAAACAAAGTCCCCCTGAAGTAACAATCATTCCCAAAGCTGCAGGATCACATTCCCTCAGCTGTGCCGAGCCAAGGGCTCCTGGCTCCCAGCAGGATTCCTGTGTCTCTGCTCCTGGCAGGAGGGACCTCACTGAGCTCAGCCTCTGCACCCAGCTGAGCTCCTCCTTGGGAAGGATTTAAGGGGCTGCTGAGAGCTGGAGGAGCAGGAAATGGACTAAACCAGGTCCTCAGGTGCCACACCTATGTGGCTTTTAAACCTTTCCAGGGACTCCATCACTGCCCTGGGAAGCTGTGCCAGGGCTGGTCAACCTTTTGATGCAGAAATTGTTCCATGAATTTTGTACTCTCGACTCTACCAGCCCAGATCTGTGCCAGGATGTGGTGCAGGACTGCAGAACAGGTGAATATCCCTTGTGGCTGAGGAGCAAGGACTCCTTTTGTCTCTCCTGCATATCATCAGGGGGAATTAGGAGTCACTGATTTTCACTTTCTGCTGTCACTGGGAGCAGGGACCAGGTTAGATGGGGCATGGAGCAGCCTGGTGTGGTGGAAGGTGTCTCCATCCATGGCAGGAGGTGGAACAAGATGAATTTTAAGGATCCTTCCAGCCCAAACCATTCTGTGATTCTGTGAAGGAAGAAGTGAATCTTTCCATCTTTAGTGCATTGCCTCTGCACAGGAGCTCCCAAGGGAACCGGCCATGGACAGTGAGAGGGAAGCTCCACCACACTCCCTGCAACAAATCAAACTGTGACTGGGGCTGAGATCCACTCATTAGCTTAATGACAGGGTAAGAATTAGCCCTGGCAGCTGAGATTGTCCCTGTCTCTGTTTGAAAGGTGCAGGAGAGTTTAAAGGGTTGGTGGGGCCTGGAAAGGAGATCCTGTGGGAGCAAAATATTTAGGGTACAACCACACTGGCAGCCAGGGCAGGTCTCCTCTTCCCTGCTGACTCTCAGCCCCCAGACACCCCCTTACAGACGTGTTTGTCATCAGTTCCTGGATTTCCTTCTGCAGGATTGGTTGGCCTGAGTGCAGCTGCCTCCACACCACGTTTGGCTCCTTCCTTGAGCAGGCCTGGCCCTGTAAAAATCCCACACAAACCCTAACAGGGTCCCAGGCACACCAAGAACCCTCTCAGTCTTGTGCCACGTGAGCCCAAAGCTCCTGGGCTGCAGCCTGGCCTGGGCAGTATTTCTGTCTCTTTGAAATTAAAACAACATCATCACCCTCAACAGCAATAATGGAAGTTAATAATAGCATGATAATAGTAATAGTAACAGTAATAGTAATTGTAATAATAATAGTAATAATAATAATAATGATAATAATAATAATAATAATAATAATAATAATAATAATAATAATAATAATAATAATAATAATAATAATAATATAATGTTGTCATCATTGTCATATTCTTCCTCACAGACTCACAGAATCATTAAGGTTGAAAAAGATCTCTTAAGATTACCGAGTCCAGCCTTTGGGCTTGATGTTTATCATCATTATTTTGCAACTTAGGGCCACATGGGTGCCACAGAGGAGGCAGCAGAGCCATTTCTTTGCCTTTCCCTCGAGGTTTTATTGCCCCATTGAGGATGTCCCAGGGCTGTTTCTCAGTTGTTCAACTCCAGGACTAATCAAATCAAAAGGGCTTCTCAATTTGTCTCCTGCCTGACATTCATGGTGAAGGGAAGAGAATCAGAAGAGCTTTCTCTGCTGAGGAGAACATCAAATTTGAGGTTCCCTGGCTCTGCATTTAAGCCACCAGGTTTTTCCATGAATTTTACACCGCTAGATCTGGTCTCTGCAGGAAGGGAGTCCCCTCAAAATGATTGCTGGTGCTTGGAAATAACTTTAGGCTCTTCCAAATTCTGCCTGTAAAGATTTATGATCGCTCCAACAGAGCAATTATCCACGGAGGTGAAGGGTTTTTTTGCTGCTTTTTATAAGTGCAAATGGTTTTCAGGCACAGTGTAAGGAAAACTGCTGGTTCTGGGATGGAGAAACACCAGCCAGTGAGGATTTTTATGTTAATAAATCTTTCCCTCATGTGCAGGATTTGGGTTTCAGAGTTGTTGTGGATGGCCCTGCTTCTTTTCATGGTCTTGCATGAACAGACACACACTTTTAAACATGTATAGCCTTGCCTTTTCATTAAAAAAACATCAAAAATGGGCAGTTTGTCAGCCCGGGTGACATACCAGAACAGCCAAACGGGCTTGTAACAACTCACTCCAGAAATATGACCCAGACAAAAGGGAAAAATCCCCACTGCTAAGCTGAACTGAATCACACTGACTCAGGCTGGAAGTTCTGCTCTGCAGCAACACCTAGTGATGCTTTTGTGCACTAAAAACCCAACCTCTTTGGAGGTTTAGATTCTCACAGAGGGAACAGCAGGTTGGAGTGGTGGATGGCTGAGCAGTTGTCTGGAAGCCCAAAAGGGACGAGATTCCAGATGGGAATCTCTAGATCTGACTTGGCCACAGTCACAAGTTTGTGGCTGAACAAAACAATTCTCCTGGACCCACCTTCTGTACCCCCCAGGTTGAACCACTGACCTTGGCACGAGGTTTAATAATGTTTAATCCAGAGAAGAATGGCTTTAAATGGCTGTAAATTGAAAGAGGGTTGTTTTAGATTGGATGTTAGGAAGAAATTCTTGGCTGTGAGGGTGGGGAGGCCCTGGCACAGGTGCCCAGAGAAGCTGTGGCTGCCCCTGGATCACTGGAAGTGCCCAAGGCCAGGTTGGATGGGGCTTGGATCAGCCTGGGATAGTGTAAAGCATCCCTGCCCATGGCAGGGGGTGGGACTGGATGAAATTTAAGGTCCTTTCCAACCCAAACCATTCTGATTCACCATGCTGAGTTTGGCAGAGCTCAGATGGGAATATGGAGCTGTGAAAAAAATCATCCTGACCTAGGGAGCATCTGACTGCTCTGCCTGGAGAGGTGCTGCTGGTCCCCACAGTGCTTCCATGGGGCTGTTGGCCAGGGCACAGGCAGGTGTTAATCCAGCAACCTGCACAGGACCAGTTAAGCTCTGATGAACTTTTGTCCTGTCCCCTGGCCTCAGAGAGAGGGAAGTGTGGTGCAGCTGTGAATTCTGGGGGACTTGCCCTGGAAAGGCATCAGCCAGGGCTGGTTTGGAAAGCCAAGGGAACATTCAGCTGGGCCCTGACTGTGGGGCAGTTTGTCCTCACAGCTCCTTCTGTCCTTCTCCAGATGCCTACTCCCTGTCTGTGAGAGACAACGACTCTGCTCACGGGGACATCATCAAACACTACAGGATCCGCTCCCTGGATGGGGGAGGGTACTACATCTCCCCCAGGATGACTTTCTCCAGCCTGCCAGAGCTCATCCATCATTACAGCCGTGAGTTGTTTGCCTTCCCTCACGGATCTGTGTCCTGGAAGAGAGCAGGGATCTGTCCCTGGATGATGGGCTTGGGAGACACCACAGCTGCTCCCATGGGCCAGGTGTGATCCTACAACCAGAACCCTGGTTTCCATCCCAGGGAATTGCAAGGGGGAGCTCTGTCCCCAGCCCTAAAGTCAGGGAGTTTCCAAACTCCTATCAGGAAAGGAAAGAGGGGAATGCTGTCAGGATATGCAGGAGGGATGCATGGGGAGCAGGGTTTGGAATAACTGGGCAGGATAATTTGCTCCTCTATGGCTCCTTTGAGCTTTTCCCTTTGACTTGGACCATTCTGTGTGCCTTGTTCCCCGTGGCTGAAACTTTTCATGAAATCATAGAAGTATAAAGTTTGGAAAAGCCCCCTAAGAGCACTGAATCCAGCTGTTCCCCCTGGACTACCAAGGCCACCCCTAACCCATGTCCCCACCTGCCACATCCACACAGCTTTTAAATCCCTGGAGGGCTGGGAACTCCACCACTTCCCTGTGAGGTTGTGAAGGTTTCCACAGGTTGATTTTTCCTGGCATTCATGGATGGAGGAGGAGGTTTTCTCTGCCGTCCCACTGAACTCTCCTGTGCTTTGTCCTCATCCAGAGAAAGGGGATGGCCTGTGCCAGCGCCTCACAGCTCCCTGCACATCCCTGGTTCCCCAGAGACCCTGGGCCCAGGACGAGTGGGAGATCCCTCGGGAGGCCCTGAAGCTTGTGAAGAAGCTGGGCAGTGGGCAGTTTGGGGAAGTGTGGATGGGTAAGTGGAATCCCCTCCATTCCAGGGAAAAAAAAAGACTTAAGGAGAGAAAATGGAAAGCTCTTTTATTTCCCTAAGGCAAGGCTATCCTGGGGGTGGGCATTCTTGAGGACAAGCACATATTTATGGGTACACTCACAGGATTTGCTGCAGGATTGCTGGGAAGGACTGGGCAGCTCATGTTTGCACAGATCAGTGGTTGAGCAAGGGCTTCACAGGGGATGTGTGCTGGAGTCACTATTTACTCTTCCCCTGGGATATGCACTCATTCTTCCTGGGAATTCTGGGCACAACTGTAGTGATGCCAGTGATCCTAAGTCACACCCAGTAGGGTACCTGGGTGACATTTTCCCACTTTTTCTGCCTCCCTGTTCCACTTTTTACCCCTGATCTCCATCCCTGATGCCTTCCTGCCTTCTGCTAATCAGCAAGAGAGGAAGTTGAGGGAGCTCAGCTTCCTTTGCCACTCTCTTTGTGGTTGCTGGCTGCCCTGGAAATTGAGATTGTGGGCAGGACTGGGCTGATTTTGTGTGCTGTCTGCACAGTGCTGCCTTTTTGGATGGCATTTGGATGATTTGAGAGCCCAGCTGGCGGGAGGCCCCAGGGGTTTTTCACCCAGAATGGGTCTGGGAGGGTGGTGTGAGGATGGGCTCAGGGCAGGGACAATCCCTGGTGCAGCCTCATGGACTGAGAGCTGTGGCACGAGTGTCCCTTCTCCTCTCACACCTGCTGGCACTGAGAGTTACCATGTCTTCCTTTATGAGGGATTCAAGCTGTTCCTGTGGTTTTCTGCTAGAGGAGCTCTTCCTCTCCTTATTACACCACCCCACAGAGCCTGCAGAGAGCCCAAAATTCCCCAAAACGTCACAATCTCTCCGCAGGCTACTACAAGAACAACATCAAGGTGGCTGTGAAGACCATGAAGGAGGGCAGCATGGATCCTGACGCCTTCCTGGCAGAGGCAAACCTGATGAAGAAGCTGCAGCACAACAAGCTGGTCCGGCTGTACGCCGTGGTCACCAAGCAGCCCATCTACATCGTGACAGAGTACATGGCCAATGGTAAAAACCCTCCTGGAGCTCCTGGCTGGGCTTTTGCAGAACCAGTTGGGTGATCTGGCCAATGCTCCCTTGCAGAATGAGGGTGGGCAGGAGGGGTGGTACCAAATGTGCAAGAAAGTGACCCAAATAGTTTGATTCTACTACAGAGACTCTCTGGGTGATGAAAAAACCATGGTGATGCTCCATTTGAAGAGTGTTTAAAGTTCTCCTCTCCACTGTTCTCACTGGAAGTTTGTTCTCCCCTCATGGTGAAATTGTCCTTTCTTTTGCCCCTCTTGTTGATAAGTTTAAACAATGAATGCCCAGTGGTTTGGAACAGATCCATGCAAAAACAGAGGGGAATTTGGGCTGCTTGGGAGCTTTCCTAATGGAAGATGCTGCAGTGGACACCCATTCTGGTTCCTCAGATTTTCCTTAGGATGGAGGCAGATTTGTTGCATGTATTGAGAGAAGCACCAGGGAAAACAAATTTATAGATTATTCAGAAGAGTTCCAGCAGTCCCTTCTCTCCTGCAGGGTGTTTGCTGGATTTCCTGAAGACAGAGGAAGGAAGCCAGCTGAGTCTCCCCAAACTCATTGATATGTCTGCTCAGGTCAGTGAACAGTAGCTGGGAAAAGGGTCCAAGATTTGTTATTGCCTCAGTGTGGAACTCCTGCAAGCCTGAAGTCAGAGCAAAGATTTCCTGGAGAAAAACAGCTCCTCCTGCTGTGTTCTCCTAGGGATTCTCCTCATCTCTCTTGTGTCCATGTGCATATCAGTTCTGTCCTTAGGGCAGCCCTCTGATAGCTTAGTGCAGGGCTAGAGATCTGGAGTTGGGGCTTTTGGGAGGGTGGTTGAGATTATTTTGTTCTGATATTATTTATTTTGCTTTTCACCCTTACTCAGCAGGAAATAAAGTTTGTTTTTTTTTTCTTTTTACCAAAAAAGAAGAAGAAGAAAAAAAAAAGTTCAGCAAAGAGACACCCAATGAAGCAATTCTGCCCTTCTGATGATGAGGCATAAAGGATGTCCTGACTCTCAAATCTGGGAATATTGTTCTTTAGGAAAACAAACTTTTAACTTTTAAGCATCTCCAGCCTGCAAATCTTAATAGTTGCAGCTGCACTGTAACATTTTTGTCCAGAAGTGCCTCTAAACACAAATAGGGCAAAATTAGGGAAACCACATGAAGAATGAGAATGGCAAAATCACTGAATTTTGGTCCCAGCCAGCTGTTGACAGAATTTGGCTCATCCAGAGCAGAGCTGGGCTAATTAGGAAATACTGGGGGAAAAAACCCTGAAGGATCAGGCTGAATAAAGTTCTGGGATTTATCCACAAAATCACTCAGCTTCTCTTGTCAAAGTGGATTTGAGGAAACAACATGTAAAGGTTGCTGGTTCCAGCCCTTATGTAGAGTTACTTTGTAATGAATTAACAACTGGAGAATCTTAATATTTGAGGAGATGTTTTATGATAGTGAAAGACTTTCCTTCTTGCTTTAATCAGGATGAAAAGATTTAAATTCTTTGAAGAAGTGCCACCTTCTGTAATTTTTACTTTGAACTGTCCATAGGGGTGCAGAGGAACCTCTTTCTGTTCCTTCCCTCTTCACTACTGATAAATTTTCCGTATCTGCAACTTCATCATTATTGTCTGTGAGATGTTATGGGGACAAATTCACCCTTCCTGTTCAGGGTATTCAACTTAATTACTTCCTTCCTTCCCTCCTCTCTTGAAATCCCCACTGCCCTCCCTCCATCCTTCATCGTTTCATTCCCTTCTTGAAAATTATAGCTTGTGGTTTGTGATAAATTCCTGAGGATAAGGAAAATGATCCCAGTTAATCCATATCACAGAGCCCTTGGGTTTAGTGGGAGCATTCCCTAGAAATTGGCAAGATGCATTTCTGTGCAGGAGGAAATTGCCGAAGCCAGAGCAATCTCTGGGTGACTCAGAGCAAAGATTTTGGTCAATGTTACAGAATTATGGAATCATGGAATGGGTTGGGTTGGAAGGACCTGAAAAATCATCTCATTCCACCCCCTGCCATGGGCAGGGACACCTTCCACTATCCCAGCTGGCTCCAAGCCCCATCCAACCTGGCCTCGGACACTGCCAGGGATCCAGGGCAGCCCCAGCTTCTCTGGACAAACTGCACCCCACAGCAGGACCAGGATAATTGAACACAGACCAAACCCCCACACCCCAATCATGCAACACCCACAGGAGTCACCCTCAGCATGGGGTAGGAAGGATTTTACCCATCCCTGAGGCACTGGAAGAGCAACTTTCATCCTTCCCTCTCCCACCCCAGCACCACCTCCCCAGGGCAGGGACTCACATTCCCTGGGTATCTCTGGGAGGAGCAGCAGGGGGAAAGGGCAGTCTACTGACCTATTTTGTCACCTGTTTATCTGTGGTGTTGGGGTGACATCGCAGCCCAACAGGCTCCCAACCCTCTTGAGCGCATTTTTTGATCCGATGACATCCGTGGGAGTTAAAATTAGAGCAGTCTGGGCCGAGGCATTCGATCCTGTGGTCAGTCTTGAGGGTAAATGCTTAAAAACACTCTGGGCTGGAACAGGCCGAGCACCAGGTCCTATCTCATTAACATCAGGACAGGAAATTACATCAATTCTTCCATTTTCCACTGTAGAAACCAGCCCTTGCACTAGAGGGGTGTTGACACAGGTTAGAAATGCAGCATTGGAAAGTACGTGTGAGTATCCTGTTTGAAACCACACGTGAGTTCTGAGGCTCATGTGAATCTGCATGGAGTGGAAAACTGCTCTGCCCTCACCCACAGGCACTTAAAAGCTTTAATAGGTGCTACCCCTATAGGGTATAGGTGGCAGGGGCTGCACACATCCACTCACCTTCCCAATTAATGCCCAGTCCAAATCTGAGACTCCACCTGGCAGCCTCTGTCTTCTACCAATCTCCCTTCTCAACCCCCAGCACTCATCAATGAAATATTGCTGCTGTCATTGATGGAGGCTCATCACACGCCAGGTACCTCAGCTAGATTTTAGGAATAAGTTCTTCCCTGTGAGGGTGGGCAGGCCCTGGCACAGGGTGCCCAGAGAAGCTGTGGCTGCCCCTGGATCCCTGGAAGTGTCCAAGGCCAGGCTGGACGGGGCTTGGGCCAGCCTGGGATAGTGGAAGATGTCCCTGCCCATGGCAGGAGGTTGGAATGAGAGGATCTTTAAGGTCCTCAGGTCCCTTCCAACCATTCTATAGTTCTATGATTTCCTAGTTTGATGTTTTTGTGTTTTGTTTTGTTTTTTCCTTATCTTAATTCACATTTTTAACCTGGAATATTCATGACTAAAATCCCCACTGGAGAGGTGAGACTTGTGGCAGGAACTGGGAATCCAGTGATGTGGTTTTTGCTGCAGACACGACTCAGGGCTGTGCCTTCTGAATAGGACAGAGAGTGGTGCTTCTGTTCTACTTCACTTGTCTGCTCAGGCAGGTAAAGATGAATATCTGCACCTGTACAAGGGCAGTAGATATTTATTTACCTGTCTGCTGGTCCACCTGTCCATCCATCCATGGGGAACGGAGGCACATCCATGATCAGGGAGAGATAGCAGCAACCCTGTAAATATGCTGTGCATTGTGAAGGAGGGTGAGAAGCAGCAAAGCTAGCCTGGGGAGGTGATGATGAGGATGGGCTCTTCCTCCCCTCCCAGGTGGCAGAGGGCATGGCCTACATCGAGCGCATGAACTTCATCCACCGGGACCTGAGGGCTGCCAACATCCTGGTCTCGGAGACGCTCTGCTGCAAGATCGCTGATTTCGGCCTGGCCAGGCTCATCGAGAACGAGTACCTGGCTCAGGAAGGTGGGTGTCCTTCCCAGCCTCCCGCCCTCCTGCCCCCAGGAATGCCAGGACACCGGGCTGGCATCGGGCACAGGGCACCAGAGCCCGCGGGGCTGCTGCTGTCAGCACCGGGCAAGAGACAGAAACACCCAAAAATCCAGTCCTGGGGGAGGCAGCAGCGCTTGGGGACTGTAAAATCAATTGAAAGCTGCAGAGGGAGATGAGAAAAAAGCTCTTTTGGTTCTGTTTGAGGGAGTCCTGCTGGCTCTCCAGTTGTTTGCTGGGGAAATTTGACCTCAGCTAATGAAAGCTGCTGCCTGTGGCCAGGTTTTCACAGGGGTCCATCCACAGGGAAGGAATTAACAGAGCTGGAAATCCACAAATCTGGATCCAGCAGCAGCTTCCACGTGTGCCAGACAAACCAAACCACATCAGGTCCCTTCCACAGCAGAGGGATCACTTAGAAAACAATAAATCATGGAATCATTTAGAAATCATTCAGATTGCAAAGGGGCTCTACAGAGCATCAGGGAAAGCAGCAGAAGTGACTGAAATAAAATAATTAAGTCAGGCATAAGTGGCCCTTACCAGAAGATTTTCAAACTTTGGAAATCTGTTTTCTTCTAGAGTTGGGATGAGATAGAATTCCCCTTAAAGTATTCCCTGAGGAAAGGAAATTTAATTTGTTTTGTGAGCTTTTTAAAATAAGATAAGAAATCAGGTTTTTTTCAATTTCCTGTCCCCCAAATACTTTTTGCTACAAATTATGCCCATTTCAACATGCAAAACTATTTCAGGATATTAAAATGTAATTTGGAAACTGCCATGAGGAGAACTTCGATTTTGCTGCAAATTTTTAAGGCAGTTTTATCCTTAAGAGGAGCTTTGATGAAATCAGTGTAATTCTCTTAATAACCAAAGGATCTTCTATTCCACTGGAAAACAGTTTCCATCAGCATTTTTCCAGCAAGCTTTGCTCTGGAATAACAGCTCCCCTCTATCTGCTCTGAGCAATTCTCACTTCATAGATTGCATTTCCCAATTTTGTCACTCAGAGTGTGATGTGCAACAACTGAGGCACTTATTTCACACCCTGCATTGGATTTCCAGTCCTGCAAGGATGTGTATAAATAAAAATGTGATTTCCTCTGCAGTGTAACATGATCAGTTCCCACTTATCAGGGTGGTTTTGCTGTTGGTTGTTTTTGGTTTTGTTTTGTTATTTTTTTTTTATCTTAGCTAAATTGAAACTGCAACCTTATGGTCATTGCTGCCCACAGTGGGTTCAGCAAGAACATGATGGACAAAATAAAATGGGGCTTATTTTGGTTTTAATAAAACTATGCAGCTTCAAGGACTGGGGAATTTATATTTGTTGTAATATTTATGCATTTCTGCCAAAAACAACCCCCTTCTGATAAGTGATTCCACAGAATCACACAGTACCAGGTTGGAAGGAGACCTCAAGGATCACCTGATCCAATTTTCCTTGGCGAAAGCCAAAGAAGTTTTATACAGAATAAAAATCCTACGGTTGTTGTCGTCCCACAATAAATCTGCCAAATTGTTTCTGAGTATTCCATCCAGCTCTGGGATGGAGCAGGTCCAGTGGAGGACATGCAGATAATCAAAGGGCTGGAGCCCCTTTCCTAGGGAGAGCCACAGAATCATAATCAACAGCCCAAGGGAGCCAGGGGTCAGTTTGGGGGAATTGCTTGTGGGAGGTGAGGGAGATGCTCTAGATCCAGGAGTTATTTCCTTTTGTTTCCTTTGGGACAGGTGCCAAATTTCCCATCAAATGGACAGCTCCAGAGGCCATTAACTATGGGGTTTTCACCATCAAATCTGACGTGTGGTCATTTGGGATCCTCCTGACAGAGATCATCACCTACGGCAGGATCCCTTATCCAGGTACAGGATCACCTAAACAGGTACAGGATCCCCTAAACAGGTACAGGATCCCCTAAACAGGTACAGGATCCCTTATCCAGGTACGGGATCCCCTATCCAGGTACAGGATCCCCTAAACAGGTACAGGATCCCCTAAACAGGTACAGGATCCCTTATCCAGGTACAGGATCCCTTATGCAGGTACAGGATCCCCTAAACAGGTACAGGATCCCCTAAACAGGTACAGGATCCCCTATCCAGGTACAGGATCCCCTAAACAGGTACAGGATTCCCTAAACAGGTACAGGATCCCCTATCCAGGTACAGGATCCCCTAAACAGGTACAGGATCCCTTATGCAGGTACAGGATCCCCTAAACAGGTACAGGATCCCCTAAACAGGTACAGGATCCCCTATCCAGGTACAGGATCCCCTAAACAGGTACAGGATCCCTTATGCAGGTACAGGATCCCCTATCCAGGTACAGGATCCCCTAAACAGGTACAGTATCCCTTATCCAGGTGCAGGATCCCCTATCCAGGTACAGGATCCTCTATCCAAGTACAGGATCCCTTATCCATGAACAGGATTCCTTATCCATGTAGAGGATCCCTTATCCAGGTGCAGGATCCCCTAAACAGGTACAGGATCCCCTAAACAGGTACAGGATCCCCTAAACAGGTACAGGATCCCTTATCCAGGTGCAGGATCCCCTAAACAGGTACAGGATCCCCTATCCAGGTGCAGGATCCCCTAAACAGGTACAGGATCCCTTATCCAGGTGCAGGATCCCTTATCCAGGTACAGGATCCCCTAAACAGGTACAGGATCCCCTAAACAGGTACAGGATTCTTTATCCAGGTGCAGGATCCCCTAAACAGGTACAGGATCCCCTAAACAGGTACAGGATGCCCTAAACAGGTACAGGATCCCCTAAACAGGTACAGGATGCCCTAAACAGGTACAGGATGCCCTAAACAGGTGCAGGATCCCTTATCCAGGTACCAGGTGCTGGGAATACGGGATGAGTGTCCCGGCCCTTCCAAGGATCCCGTGCTGCTCCTGGCTCATCCCGAGGTGCTCACTGAAGTGTGCCCAGACACACACAGCTGTCTCCTGGAATCACAGAATTGTTAAAGTTGCAAAAGGCCCCTAAATTGAATTAACCCAGTGCTGCCAAGGCCACCACTGACCCATGTCCCCAACTACCACATTTACACATCTGGAAAATCCCTCCAGGGATGGGGACTCCAGCACTGCCTTGGGCAGCTGTGCCAGGGCTGGACAGCGCTTCCCATCAAGGAATTGTTTTTAATATCTGATCAAAATGTCCCTTGGTACAACTTGAAACCATTTCCTCTTCTTATCTGAGAGAAGAGCCCAACCCCCCCGGCTGTCCCCTCCTGTCAGGAGTTGTGCAGAGCCAGAAGGGCCCCCTGAGCCTCCTTTTCTCCAGGCTGAGCCCCTTTCCCAGCTCCCTCAGCCTCTCCTGCTGCTCCAGCCCCTTCCCCATCTCTGTTCCCTGCCCTGGACACGCTCCAGCCCCTCCAGGTCCCTCTTGTCACAAAAAGTCCTTCAAGCTGGCTTTCCTTCCCTCGGTTCTACCGTGCAGAGCCAAACCTAGAGAGGGGAACCATGGAGAGGACAGAGGGACGGAGGGGAAGCAGGACCCTGAGGAAGGGACAATTCCCAGACACAGGAACCATTGCAGCCCCTCCAGCCCTGCCCGGCTGGGAGCTGCTGACCTTCCCCCTCTGGCTGCCGGGTAACTCCTGCTGGGCTGTGTTCCCCTCCAGGGATGACCAACCCCGAGGTGATTCGCAACTTGGAACGGGGGTACCGCATGCCCTGTCCCGAGGCGTGTCCCGGCGAGCTCTACAGCATCATCCTCAAGTGCTGGCGCAGCAACCCCGAGGAGCGCCCCACCTTCGAGTACCTGCAGTCGGTGCTCGAGGACTTCTACACCTCCACGGAGAAGCAGTACGAGCCCGAGCCGCAGCAGTGAGCCACGGCCCCGCCAGCTCCTGGGGACAGCGCTGCGGGACCGCCACCAGCGCCCTTCCCTTTCTCCCGGCCGTGCGTGGGGATGGAGAGCGAGGAGGGACGCGGGGGAGGAGGATGCTGCCGGCTCGGTGGATGTCGCAGAGACTGAAGAGGCGGCTGAGAGATGTCACAGCTGTCTCCGAGCGCCCCGGAGGGCTGTACCCACCTGGCAGGCATCACCTCCGGCACGGAGGACAGAAGACTCCTTCGCCACCCACCTGCATAGAGAAAAACCTCTCAGCCCCGCACCTGCAGCTCCGGGGAGAGGGGGCCGTGGCCAGGGTGCTGCTGTTGGGGGTGAGGAATCTCTGCCCCCTCTGATGGCCCTGCTGGCCATCCTCCACCCGCTCCGTGCCACGGGCGGCGCTGGGAGCGTGTCCCGCCCGCTCCTCCCTGGGCCGCAGCGGCTCCGGAGCGCTGCTGCCAGGCGGTGCCCCCGCTCTGCCTCGAGTCAGTAATAAAAAACTGGATGCGAGGATTTCCCGTCCCTTTATTGAGGCGACAGGGTGTGAGCGAGCCCCTGTCCCCCCCGCGGCCACCCGGAGGAGGAGGAGGAGGAGGAGGAGGGAGAGGCCGGGGATGATGCTGGGGTGGTACCCGGGGAGGAAATGCGGGGATGCTGGAGGAGCAGGAGAGGTGTTCGCGGTGTGGCCACGAGATGTCCCTCCTTCCCAGCCAATCTGGACGGCTCTTGGGGAGTAAAAACTCGTGTAAAAAAAATAGTTCGGAAATAAAACCCTTCAAAAAAACCCTTGCAAGCTCGCGGTGCAAGAGCCCGGCAGGTCCCGCTCCGCACCCAGCGCCGGGAGGGCTCAAATGACATTTCCCTGGTTTCTGGTGAAGCTCCAGCCCGGGGGAATGACCACAAGAGGCTTCAGGCTCCAGTCAGGAGTTTCGCTGGGCTGAGGAGTGGAGGGCAAAGAAAAAGGGCACAGATGGCACACGGGAGGTGTGTGAGCACCACAGGAGTGAGCTCCAGGCTGGGGCACGGGGGAACATTCCAGAACCATCTCTCCGGGGTGTTTCATCTGCTGCTTTCTCCTCCGTGGAGTAGATTTTGAGTCCAGCTGTAGAGGGTGCATTTCACAGTGAAGAAGGGATTGCCATGGGAAAGAAACAGCCCAGATGGAAAGAGAAATCTCCAATAGACCTTAAAATATTCAGATTGGGTTTGTAAGAAAGATGGGGGCAGACTTTTGACCAGGATCTGTTGTGATGGGATAAGAGGCGATGTTTTCAAACTAAAATAGGGTAGATTTAGAGCAGATATAAGGAAGATGTCTTTTTAGAATGAGGGTGTAAAACACTGCCACAGGTTCCCAGAGAAGCTGTGGATGCCCCTGGATCCTTGGAAATGTCCAAGGCTGGGTGGGATGGGGCTTGGATCAGCCTGGGATAGTGGAAGGTGTCCCTGCCCATGGCAGGGGGTGGGAATGAGGTGATCCTTAGGATCCCTTCCAGCCTAAACCATCCCATGATACTGTGCCATGTGAATCAGAAAAAACACCCAGCCAAGCCCAAGACACGGCACAGAATTACCTGTTCATGCCACTGCTGCACAAGGGCCTGGGAGAAAAAGGAAAGAGGGGGAAAGAAGGATTTAATAACAATAAATGATCTCCCAGACTGAGGAAGAGGGAACTGGCTGAGATGACCCAGTCTCAGAAATGCTACATCTAGTACAGAAAACCTAAAGAGTCCAGAATTTTTCCATAGGGAGGGTGGATGGAGGTCTATGGGAGACCTGCACCCCTCTAGGACTGCCTTGGAGCTGGATGGGAAATCTTGGGCTGTGGAAAAGATCTCCATCTTCACCATCTGAACCCTGTGAACTCAAGGCTAGTAAGTCCTAGAAATAATTTCAGATTAATCAGGCTCGGTCCAGTTCCTTCGTGGTTCCCAAGAGACAAGTGACATGTGCTATAATTACACAAAGCCCATTTTAAACCACAGGGAAAAAAAGCCATTTATTCGATATCTTCACTGGAGTTGAAGGAAACCTCTTTCCCCTTGCTGAAATTCCAGTTTGGTCTCTCGCAGATCCCAGGAACTCCATGAAGAACCAGCAGATTCCTGTTAATGAGATGATAGTCAGGAAATAAATACAGATGAAAGCTATTTGACTCCTTGGCTGTTAATATTTTATTGAAGTGAAAACTGTGGACTATTTGTGCTGGAGCAAAGCAGGAAGAAGAGCTGCAGGGTGTCTGCTGAGCACTTGTACATTGCATTATCGCCCAAGGCCAAAGTGTCAAGTGTTGTAGCTCAAATTAGAAAGGAAATGGATATTTTTATGGCCAGTTGCAGCACGTGGCCAAGCCCAGGGTGAACATAACAAGAGGCTGTGAGCTGAGCTTCCTCTGCACTGGACACCATGGTTCTTTTTGCTCCTGCTGAACAAACACATTAAATTTGCTCCCTGGGGCAGACCTGGCTCCATAATCTCCTCCATGAAGCCACTGGAAACTCTTCCCTTGCCTTGGGGAAGCAGGATGGGGCTGTGCCACCAAGCTGAGCCTCTCCAGGGCATGGAGGGAGAACATGAGCTCCCTGAGGATGGTTTTACAAAACACCCACAATTTCACAAAACACCCACCAAAACCCCTGGGAAATGGGCCCTGCAGCTCCTCCACCACAGCTGGAGAGAAAAGGACCTGCTCTCCTGAGCATGGACATGCAGTCCAATCCCAGGTGAGCAGTGGGGTGCTGTCCCCTGTGACCTCCAGCCCAGGATGTCCCCAGTGCCATCAGAAAGAACCCTCTTGTCCCCATACCAACCTGGCAGCCCAAGAGGTGTCTGTCCACATGGGTGAGCTCCAGCCAGAGGCTCACAGGGGAGGCTTGGAGCAGCAGGAAGGTGATAAAAGTGATCCAGGCTCTCAAATTCAACCTACCCAAGAAGAACTTGCTGGGCTGTGCAGAGGTATTTTACAAGATTTGAGTCAATTCCTGCCACAGACAGAGCTTGAACCCCTGGATGGCCCAGACAAGGGTTTAAATGATTATCAAGTGACGTGTGTCCTGCATAATATGCAAGAAAATCCTTTCATTTCTTCCCTGGGTGGCACTGGAATGGTCTTTCCAATCCTCACACTGAAAGATTCAGTCCTCCATTATTGATCTTTGCTTTCCTCCACAGCCCTGGCCCTGTTCCTGCATCCCCATCATTCTGTCTGAAATTTCATCTCTGTGGGTAACGTCTGGTCTTGTGCCGAGTTTGTTGTCATTAACACCCTGTTTACAAGTGGTTTGAGGCTTTGGAGAGAAGGTTTTTGTGGTATTTCTCAGTTCTTCACCTTGCAGATATAGGAATAGCCCCTGGCTGCTGTGTAACACCTCTCTGGGCAACAGCTGTGCACTGGGACATCTTGGCAAAGTGGGAAGTGCATCTGGACACCTGGAGCCAGCACCAGCAGGGGAGACAGGCATGGAAAAATCAGCAGGTGCTGAGGGGAGAGAGGTGGGAGAGGGAGGGAGAGCAAAGGAAAACCAGTGAGAGGGCAGGGCTGTGGGGAGCTGCAGCACTGGGTGGTTTTCCTGCTGTCTGTCTGGTAAGGTGTGAGCCCCAGCTCTCCTCAGAAGCCAGGCACTCTCAGTAGTGTGGATTTCCTCATGTCTAATGAAAGATTCAGCGTGGCACACACTCCCTCTGGACCCTGAGCTGTGAGGTGGGCTTGGGCAGCTGGGGTAAAACAAGAGCAAAGCAGCATCAAAGTCATGTCACAGAGCCATGGAATCACAGAATGCTTCAGGATAGAAGGAACCTTAAAATTAATCTTGATCCAACCCCCTGCCATGGGCAGGGACATCTTCTGCTATCCCAGGTTGATCCAGGCCCCATCCAGCCTGGCTTTGGACACTTCTTGGGATCCAGAGGCAGCCACAGCTTCTTCACAGACAAGAATTTCTTCCTAATACCTAATCTAAATCCACCTTCCTTCAATTTAAAGTTGTTGTCCCACAACAACTTGTTGGGATTTTATTTCAAAGCCATCCCAGGCTGGGCTCTTGTCTGGAGCAGAGCAGCACTGGCAGGAACAGCCCATCCCTATGCACACTGCCACATTCCAGGAGCTCAGGATCTCTCCCAGGGGGATAAAAGGAGGGTCCAGATGTCTCCACCTGCTCTGTGCAGGACAGGCTGCCTGGAGCTTGCCTTGCTGGCGCTGCAAACCGAAGCTGCTGGAGAAGGGAGGTGCTGAGGAGCCCTCACCTTGCTCTGTTATATCTCCACCCACACACAGCGGGGTAAATATTCCCTGGCAAACACTGCAGAGCAAACAATGGCATCAGTGTCCTGCCAGGCTGAGCTCTGGTCTCTGAGCTCCTCCACCAAAGGGAACAATGACCAGGGCCCCCTCCCTGGCCAGGCCTCTCTGTAGCCCAGAGCCCAGGTGAACCCTTGGAGAATTCACCAAGCTTGCTTTTCTGAGGAGTCTTGGTTCAGAGCATTCTCAGGGTTGGTGATGCTCCAGGCTGGCTCTGAAAAGCATTTGTGGCCATCCCTGAGCACCCCTCACCGAGGAGAAGCTGGGTCTGTGTGTCACAGCCAGGCTGTGAGGGTAGCAGGGAGCACAGATGTGTTCCTGGTGGGAAGCAGAGACAGAGCCTACAAGAAATCAGCCCAAGGAAAGTCCTGTCCATCACCACTGGCTACTCAGGGCAGCATTCCATCTCTGCCAGCACCCAGGAAAACCCCACAGGGATAACGGGGATCAAGGGAAGCATTTTCCTTAGTCACTCAGGGCTCATGGCTGCCCCAAAGAGGTTGTGTTGGGTTGCAGGCAGAGGGCTGGGGCTGTTTCTGGAGGATTGCTCATCCCTCAGGGGGCTGAGCCAGGTGTTACAACACCATCCTTGGCTTGGAAAGTCTCTAAATGACTGAATTTCCTTGTTCTGCTCTCCCAGGGCTGGTGCTGCACCCTTCCCCATGACATTGCCCACCACTGCAGGTTGTGACCTGCCATGGGTTCTCCTTTCCTAGGCTGCTTCCAGACCTCCTTTCTCCAGGGCTTCCTCCTCCCTCAATCTGTCCAAGGTCACTCCCAGCTAAAATCAGCAGTTTACCCAGAGATTGGGAGAAGGGATGGCCAGCTGCTCTGGCCTGCTCACAGTCCTGGGAGCAACAGGAGATGCAGCTCTGACTCCCCTTGGAGATGAGGCTGGCATTGCCATTCTGGTGGTCACAAGGAAAGGATTGTCCTCTGACCTTAAACCTGAGCTACAGTTCTCTGCCTGCAGAGCAGGAGGAAGGAACATTTCCCTGGAGCCACCAATCCCTGCCACCATCCTCCAAATGCCAGATGTCACCCTGGTTCTACCTGAGCCAGATGTTTTACTGGCCATCTCTGTGACAGCAGGAGATTCCCCTCAGCCTTTCAAATGTGTATTTAACTCATCCTCACCTGAATTCCTTCTGGCCTTATCTTTCCTCTTTTCTTTTCAGGGTAGGCTGAAGCCACAGGGTGGAGACGGTGGAAAGGCAGCTGTGGCAGGGTGGTGGGAGTTTTCTGTGGTCAGCCCACTGCCCTGGGCTGGAGGTGCTCGGGATCATGATCAGAAATGGCATTAAAACCATATTGATGTCTGGGAATGAGGTAACAGGGCAGTGAGTGAATCACCATCCCTGGAGGGATGAAAAGCTGTGTGGATGTGGCACTTGGGGACATGGGTGAGTGGTGGCCTTGGCACTGCTGGGGGATGGTGGGGCTCGATCCCAGAGGGCTTTTCCAACCTAAATGATTCCATAACCACAGGGAGCCTCCGAGCCACAGGGATAAGCTTTGACTGGGGACTGTGCTCTGGCAAGCTGGGGGATCCACAGCTGCTCTGAACAGGTGAGAGGCTTTACCCTCTTTTCTTATCCAGATCAAACCTCCAGAACAACCGATCTGTCTTATCCAGGGGATGAGAAATTAATATCACACCTTGCCTCTTCCATCTGCATCTGAACAACTTCCATAAAATCACAGAATGGTTTGGGTTGGAAGACATCTCAAGGATCATTCAGTTCCAACCTCCCTGGATAGGGACACCTTCACTAGACTTTGTCATCTTCAGACAAGGACCTCAGGGGCTTTCCTTTGGCAGGACAAACACTGCCAGGGCTGCTCTGTCTGGTGTTGATCTCCAGTACCTTAAATTTTGGCACCTACTCAGTACAGCTGTGCTCATAAACAAAAAAAAATGTCATTTCTTTCCCCTGGTCCTGAGGCCAGCTGGTCTGCTCTGGCCATGTCCATGCTATTAAACTCTCTCAGCCTTCAAAACAGTGCAGACAGATCCAAAATGTATTCTGGGAGCTGTTCTTGATGTGTGCTGTCTCCAGTCTGATGCCCGGGGATTGTTTGGATTTTTAATTGTTTCTGGGAGGAACGGGTTAAGAGTTTAGCAGTGCAGATGATCATATTCCTGGCTGTGTTGAATTTAATACAACATAATACATTTAATACATCCAACAAACACAAATTTGCCTGAAATCACCAGCGCTGGTTTTCATCTGGTGGACAGAGCCACCTTTCTCCATGGGTCAACACCACAGAGAACACAAATCAACCCAACAGGTCAGACTGGCAAAAATCACCTCCACCACCCGTGGACTGGCAAATGTTTGTCCAAGGTGTTTGGATGCTCCTATAGGTTCCCAGCCCTGGCTCTGTAGGGGCCAGGAGCCCTCTGTATCTCCAGATCTCCTCCCCTTGGGCTGGGCAGCATCTCCCCACAGCTCCCCTCGCACCGTAGGTGGTCCTGCGGCCCCACCGCATGGTCGCTTCCCCCTGATAACTCCAGGGTCTCAAAGGTCACCCCAAGGGCAGCGGGGGGACATGTATCAACCAGCCCCGACACGCTGCACTCCAGGAGTAGCTGTGTTTAGAGCCAGCCCCTCTCTGATCTTCAATAACCTGGCAGCAGCTTGTAAACAGTGCGTTTGACGTGATAGCATCCTCCGTGAGCAATTTACACCCCAGCCCCCTGCCCTCTTCTCGCTCCCACTTTGGCTGCTGGGATTCAGAATGGCTGGGAGAGGCTCAGCCTGTGGCTGGGTGTTGGATGCAGTGGGCTGGGGAGTCGGGGAAGGCTGCAGGGTGGGAGGACTGGTTTGTGTGTGTGCTCTGCGTGCACAGTTTGAGTGTGTGGTGCTACAGAAGCACCGATGGTGTTTCTAAAATATTGCTTTGTCTATTACGGGTTTGATCTAGAGAGAGAGGGACAGTGGAACACTGCAAAGCCTTTGGCATGGACCAACAATGTGCCAGCCCCCAGGTGTGACATGAAAATGCAAAGCCATTCGTTGGGAGCAAAGCAACACCCACCAGGATGGTGATCTAAATTCACCTCCAGCTTCATAGAACACTTGAATGGTTTGGATTGAAAGGGATCGTAAAGATCAACTTGTCCCACTCTCCCAGGTTGCTCCAAGCAACCAACCTGGCTCTGGACACTTCCAGGGATCCAGAGGCAGCCACAGCTTCTCTGGGAAACTTGTGCCAGGGCGTCACCACCCTCACAGGGAAGAATTCCTTCCCAATATTTAAACTATCCCTGCCTTCTGGCAGTGGGAAGCCATTCCCTGTGTCCCATCCCTCCATCCCTTGTCCCAAGCCCCTCTCCAGCTTCCCACCCCCAGCTCCTTGTACACAAGTAAGGAAGGTCTGAGCCCTGGGGATGGACTCATCCCTGGGGATGTGTTTTACTCAGAGGGGTTCTCTTGGCCTTGTCCCATCTGGATGCAAAAGGAAGGAACATTGGGATAGCTCATTGCAGGGAAAATGACAACCAGTGTTCACTCTGAAGCAGGAGGAGCTCAAAAAATAGGTGGAGGGAAAGGGGATGACCCCGTTTCTCTGTCTCTCCTAGAAACACAGAAAAACCCCTTTGAAGCTCCATCTCCAAACTCTCCATCCTGCTTAGTCTGGCACAGGTCTGGCTTGGCCTGGGTGGCACTGACCCAGGTGAGTCCAGGCATAGTTTGGGGGTTTTTATGAGCCAGACACCATTCCCAAATTCCTGATAATCATTGTGAGCCTGGCCATCCTTTTCTGAAGGTGAAGAGAGCTTAATAGGATGGATCCAACCCACGCTGCAGGACCAGAGGGTCCTTCCACCTGGGGACAAAACAAAATATGAAAGCAGGAGAAACCAAAGAGCTCTGCAACCACATCTCCCCTTTCCTTTTTCCCCTGGCAAAGCAGCAGGTGAAGGCCACGGGCCAGAGCCCAGCTGTGCCGGCTACTTCCAACGCAAACCTCCCACGAAATCCCTGCTGTCAGCCCCACTCCTCCTCCTCCTCCTCCTCTTGCTTGGAGCAGAACAGCAAAACAACCCTGCCGTATCCCCGCTTGCTCCGGAGCTGCTCAAGGTGACTGTGTGTGCACATCTGTGCCCTGTCCCCCCGGCCACCCCTCGCCTCCCCTCGGGAATGTTCCGTCCCCGGCAGCGGGGGCGTCACGGGGGGAGCCGCCTGCGTCAGGCTCTCCTGCACGGAGACCTTGACTCCTGCCTGGGAACGGGAAGGACGGGCCAGGGCTGCGCTGGCAGACGAGCGTGGAATAACAGGGTTGGGGCGCAGGATGCTCCTGTCCTGGGTCCCCTCCCCGAGCTGATGGCTCCAGGGTGATGCTTCAACAGAAAGAGCTGGATGCCCTCAGCAGCAAGCTGAGCAGTTCCCATGGGATGTTTGGTAGATCCCGTTCTCCTCCTCCCCTCTGACGTAGGGTTTGTACACCTGGCAAAGCCCCCGAGTGTTATCTAAAGTCTTGCTGGTGTAAAATTGGGTTTTCTTTCTATCCATATAAACATCCACACTGTTTTCACACCGATTATAGATCCACAGTGATTTTGAACCCATGGAACCAGCTCTTGCTAGTGCTGATGGCCAGAACCCAAATGAGAACAAGGAAATATCAAAGCCCTGGAATCCCTGGAGATGAGATGCAGAATTGCACTGGAGCCTGGACCCACCATGCACAGGGAGAGTGTTTTAGTCTTTGCTGCAGTCCAGGCAGCCCACCAGGATGGATAGTGAGAAAAGTTGTCTTATCCATCCTAAAAAGAAACCTGTTCTTAGCCAGAGAACATCTCTCCTTCCCTGGTAATCCACTGAGCACAGCCAGCCCGCAGGAGGTCAGGTCTCCTCCTCATGTCTTTCCTCCTTTAACCTCTTCTCTGAGGTGCAACATCTGCAAGGTCCAGAGTGCCCAGCAAGATGGAATCAATTCCTCCCTCCTCTCCGCCTGAACAGGGGCATTGGAGCCACTGGAAGCTCAGCCATCCATGAGCAGGGCAGCCCCTTTGCCCTGTGCACCATGAGAAGAAAACTCAGCACCGGGAAGTGCCACAAGATCTCAAAGATCAGGTGGTGCCATTTTGGTTTTTACTTTTATTTTATGTATTCTCTGTATTCTTTACACATATATTTTTTATGTGGCAGGACCTTTGGTCACCAAGACAAATCCAAGCCTCCCTAAACCCCTCACTGCCCTGCGAATCCAGCTGAGGAAAGGTCCAAACCCACCCACAAACACACCACAACTGACAGGCAGCCCTCTAAGGCTCCTCACACAACACTCAGCCCACACTCAGCCAGAAAACAACAGAATTTGGGTGAAATGCAAAGCCCAGTCTGCCCAGAAATGTTTCTTCCTGCTCCTTCACCTCCTCTTGTTGTTTCAGGAGACATCTCCATATCTGTCTGGTTTTTAGCTGCCTTTTCTCAGCACAAGCCAAGAGCAAGAGAGGCTGGCTGCCACTGATCTGCTGCTGCTGAGGAGATTTGGGTAGGCAAGAAACCCTTTGGCACCAGGGTTGACATGAAGAGCTCAGGCTATTTAAAAAGGGTGATTTAATCAGCAGAGGTATTTCTGCCCAGCTCCCTGCACGGCACATTTGGCATTTTGCTGGAATCAGACCAAGGTGTTTTATCAGGAGCAGCGAGGAAGGAAAGGGCAAAGCAGATGTGGGTTCAGATGAAGAATAAAAAAGAGAGGCTTCCAAGGCTCTTCCATAAAGAAAAGCAAGGAAGAGAAAACAGAGTTAAAAATAATGTCATGGCATGTTCTGGGCAGAGATACCAGCATTCTAGGAAAAATATATGCCTTTATTTTTTTGCCAAGAGGGAAATAAAAAGGAGGATGAGGGAGGATGCTGAGGCTGTTCTTTGATTTAAAAACAAAGCAAGGCCGAAGAGTAGAGACAGTCACTGGCATTTTTCAATGGAATCTGCATTTTACTGCTAAAGCTGAAGCAAACTGGGCTTGAAACATGCCAAGTGCAGGAATTTGCTCAGAGGAAGAAGGGTCAGATTCAATCCTCTGCCACCAAATGTTGCTCTCACAGTCCTGTAGGGAAATCTGTGCAAATCCTTGGATGGGGTGAATGGAATTAGTGGGAACTCTGCTTTTTGCTTTCAGTGGTTGTTGGTTCAGTCCCTTCTGCTGTCAAGAACAGCCATCACCATCTAAGAATGAAGGGCCAAAGTCATCCAAGAATTAAGTAGTGACTCTCCATCATTTGAGAGGGAGTTAGGTACATGCATTCCTTTAAGGAGCTAACCATAAAGGCTTGTCTGGAAAGACTTTTGCACCATTTTAACTTTATCTCTACAAGACAGCTCTGGGTTTTGTCTCAGCTGGCTGAAATTTTTCATGACCATCATTAATTCACTCAAAAAAATGCAGGTTTTGGCAGATCAAGTCTCTTTGCAAGTTCAGGCCAAATTTGGCAAGTTCAGCCAAGAAAAAAAAAAAAAACCCACCTCAAAAAAAACCCCCAAACAACAACAACAACAAAAACACAAACAGAAAAAAAACCCAAAAAACAAAAAAAAAAACCCAAAAGAAAACCCCAAATGAACAAAAAACCAAGCAGAGAAAACTTCAGTGCATTTTCCCCTGAGTTTCAAAATGACTGAACAATGCCAGCTATCTCAGCCTTTCTTCTAATGATTTTCATGGCTTCCCCATTTCTTTCCCACTGAGGAATCATTGCAGCCAGGACAGCTAAAACTCCAGCTCTCTATCCCACTGCCATGCAGACATCAGGGAGCACCAGAGCTTTTCTCCCTCTGGTTGGCACCTTTTCCACAAGCAGCTCTTTGGAAGAGGGGTCCCAGTTTCTGGTGCCTTTCCCAGACTGAACTTGCTCATTATGGCTTTGTAAACGAGGAGCAAGTGCAGGGATGGACTGAATAGCACAGCTTGGGGAAGCTGGGGGCCTCTGAAAATCTGGGAGAAATGAGCAGAGCAGGCACTCAAGGCCATTTCAGGTTTGGCCCAGAATTAGAAATAAAGGGTGTGGCTGCATCACAACCAAAGACAACCTTTGAGCATCTCTTCAGGAGGAGCTGTAACTAACATTTCTTTCTCTGGTGAGCTGGATCACTCATCTCAGTTCACTGATGCAACATTGGCTCCCACTGTAAAATCCCAAGGTGGGAAATGCCAAGCCACTGGGATCTGCACAAAATACTGGTTGTCTGTCAAGAAAACCTGCACACCTTGAGGTCCTAAATAGCCCCAGAGGTTAGCAAAAAGCCATTAAATCTGGTTCCATAGGGATTCCTCATTCATTTCAGCTAACAATAGCTGTACTAGACACCCCCACATCACCTCTTTGGTCCATAAATGTTGATTCTGGTTCATTTTCAATCATCCTTTGCTGCTGAGACACAAAAGCTGCCATGCCAGCTCATGGATCTACAGGAATTTCCAGAGTGCTCCTCCAGAGGATGCACAGAACACAGGCTGGATCACATGGGCAGCACAACTATCACTGCTCATCTCCCCAGATAAATTACACCACTCAGTGTCAGAGCCGAAGGATCCCAAGAAATGATCAAAGATGATTTTAGGCATCTGAACTCATGGTAGCCCCCAGGCCCCACAGAAAGTGGCGCTTGGAGAGCAATTCAGCTGGATGGAGGTGTCTGCTTTAACATGAGCTGAATCCCTCCAGACTCTGCTGAGTGTCTGGGTGACACCTCCAGTGACCATCACAGGACACATTCGACAGCCACCGTGAGCAAAAGGAGCTAAAACCCACTCTGCTCAGATATTTTCCATGCAAAAACAGTAAATGATCAAATCTTATCCTTCTCCTGGAGTCTGATCCGGAGGAGGTGTTGAAGCCTTGAGATTTGAGAGAATCTTTGCAGCGCCGGGTTTCACTTGGAGGAAATGGAAAATCCTGGTGGAAGTTTCTGGGCTCATGACTCAGTTCTGGCACGGAACAACTTGTGACAACACAGGGGCAAAAATCCCTGCTGAAATCTTTACCTCTTGTTCTGTCCACCCAGCAAGCTGTGTTTGTAATTCTCCAGGTGCTTTTGGAGAATTCCTTGGTTTGGGTGGATTTCTGTGCTCCAGAAGGGTTAAAGGGACAATCAGCTCCTGGTTTGCTCTGGAGGAACAACGTCCATTGCAACCAACCCTCGGTCACAAGACACAGGAAGAGCAGTGAACGCTGGGGTAAACGAGGAAAATTTGGATGTTAAAAATGTGCAGGGACTGCCAGGAAGCACTGGGAGGATATCTGAAAGGCAGCAGGGGAAATGAGATGGAAGCGAGGTCTAATTTACAGATAAATGCTCCAATTTGCATTTATTATCCTCAACCCACACCCTGCCTTTGCTTTGGCCATTTTTAGACCCAGAACCTTTTTTTTAGGCTCCCAGATAGTCAGGATTGCTTTCATATTTAGTCCAGCCATCCAGAGGTAAATGATTTGCTGCCTGTCCAGACACCAGAGGTAAATGAAATCTGCACAACAGATACAACAGCTCCATTGCTTCCAAATCCATGTCTGGGGACTTCCTCCAGCTTGCTGTAAGCTTTCCAGATCTTCTCCATGGACCAAATTCCCAAAGGCAGGGGAGCTGGAAAACTCAGTTGAGCACCACAAATTTTTTTTCAAGATGTTCCTGCAAGTTAGGGTTTACTAACCACAATCACCTGGCACAAGTGGTGACAAAATTTTAGCAGGGCCTGTTGTGACTAGGAGCGATGATTTTAAATTAAAATAGGATATATTTTGACTAGATATAAGGAAGAAATCTTTTACAGTGAGTGTGGTGAGGCCCTGGCAAAGGGTGCCCAGAGAAGCTGTGGCTGCCCCTGGATCCCTGGAAGTGTCCAAGGAGGGCTGGACAGGGCTTGGAGCAGCCTGGGATAGTGGAAGATGTCCCTTTTTACTGCAGGGAGAGCAAACTATCTGAGCATTAAATGTTCCTTCCAACCCAAATTATTCCATGATTCTTTGTGCAAATCCCAGAAGATCACAAGAGAGGGAGTCTGTGCCTATAAATCAGACTCCAGCTCCATCCCCACCATGTCACTGCATCAAGGCAAAAGCAAAGACAGCACAGCCACCTGCGCAGGGGAGCAGCCTGGAGATGAAAGGCACGACCTTCCTTCCCCTCCCTTACCTTCACGCTCTACAAGTCACTTATTTTTCATTGCAGACTCTGCCACCTTCAGCCAGAGGGCTGGAGAGAAGGTCATGGCTACTTTCTGGGAACCAGATGATTTCAGTTTCACTTTCCTGAGCCTGAGAGAGGCTGTGAACTGAAATCTCTTCTCCTGAACAGCTCAGCCACGAGGCTCCCCAGCACCTTCCCTGCTGTGTCACAGAGAGGGTGTCCACACTGGGACGTGGTAGGGATGGGGACCCAAACCTCTCTCACTAGGAAATGCCTCAATTGCCCTTCTAGAGGGAATGTGCCCATTTGCAACCAAGCCATGAAGGATTTATGGGTTTTTTTCAGCCATTCCTTCTGGTGACAGTTATTTCTACTGCAAAAGAAATCATAAGAAGACACACCACAAAAAAAGTATCAAGAAGAAAAGCAACAAGAGGAAAACTAAATTCTCAGTCCTCCCTCCTCTTTCCCCTTTCAAAGACACTTCAAGTGAATAATTTCTCACTGCTGCCACTGCAGTGCCATGGGCAGAGAGAATGGAAGCAGCTGAGTCCGGCCAACTCAGTGCATGCAGGATTCCAGCTGGGAAGAACCACTGGGCACTGGGTCACAGAGCCCTGATCACTCATCAGCAGGCCCTGAAAAGAGATGCAAGTCACTGCAAAGAGTCTCACTGATTTGGGGGCAGGGGATGGGGCCAAATCAGTGTTTTCTCATAAATCTGGACAACGTGTATATCACTCTAATTGATGTCAAACTTTCAGCCTGACATGCTTTATAAACCCTGGGCAGCTTTGATCTCCTTGTCTTTGCCTATAAATGCAAGGATTACAAAAACATTCCAAAAAACGTCACCAAAAAATGTCTTTCACCGAGGTACTTTGCTCCAGCAGATAAGGCTAATAAGCAAAGAAACCCCAGGTATTAGGAAACGAGGCTTTTCAGGAACATACCCTGGGGTGGAGAGAGAGAGGGGGGAGAAGCAGCTGAAGGATATTGATGCTTATGCTCCCCCTGTCATTATTTCAGGATATTGTTTATATCCCTGGGATGTGGATAAAGGTAGCTGTCACTTCTGGCACCGCTCTCCCCCCGGGAGATTACAGCGAACTGTGGCTGACACTGCCCAACGTTGCTCTGACTGACAGCCCCCGTGGCATGGTTACTGTCAGAGCCCTCCCAGGGCTGGGGGTGCCCGTCTCCGAGAGCCATGGAAAAGGCAAGGGGGGTTTCCATGGAAGAATGGGCTCTGCTCAGCCTCCAGCACATCCCCAGGCAGGAGGAGACAGCTCCTCCCCAGGCAAAGCTCAGCCATACGAGGGGAGTGGAGGGAAGGTGTTTTACCGTCCCTGTCCTCTACACAAGGCTCAAATCCCAAGTGTGGGGGTCCCTCTCAGGTGTTTCAGTGCTCTGCTGCCAGGGGATGCTCAGGGATGGGGAAGGAAGGGGTCCTGCAATGCCTGCACCGAGCAGGAAAAGGGAGCCTTTACAGGGAAAAGTGATGGGAAAGGAGATGTGGAACAACAAGGGAGGCTGTGAGACTTGGCATGCCAAATCAGGACTCAGTTGTGGATTAAGACTAATAATTTCCTCAGATCAGTGTCTTTGAGTGGTCTGGATGTCTAAATACCCTTTATATTCCCTTTATTCCCTTTATACCCTTAGATACAATTCAGCTGGCCAAACAGAGGCACTGGGAAAGTCTGAAAGCACCTGAGATGCCAATAGAAGGCCAAATGGCAGCAGGACCTCAGACTAAAATCACCTCAGACACCCCTGTGGCAACCAAATCCCACCCCAGTATTGATGGAGCCACCACAGCTCCTCGCTCCCCTCAGCAGCAGAACCCAAGGTTTGGCCAGGTGGGTGTGGACAACCAAAATGTGGGTGTCTGAGATCCGCCTTCCCCAGGCTCCCTTCATACTGGGAACTCCTCTTCCCAACCTCTGGGAAGTGACTGAGCCCTTGGGAAGCTCCATGGAGTTATGGCATTATCTCTGAAGTCAGCTCTGGAGTTATCTCCTTGGTGCTGGGAAGGTCTCAGCTGGAGAGCTGGGCCCCCCTCCAGGCTTCAGGGGAAAGAGGGGTTAGACTGGGGACAGCCCCAAAAAAATGCCAAAAGCGTGGCTAAAGGAGCAGGAAAGTCAGATTAAGGAGGGAGCAGTGAAATTGGTTGGTCTGCAGAGACACTTGAGGAGTGACATTCCTTCATGAGAGGTAAAAGAAGGGAGGGAAGGGACTTCTGATGGCAAGGACAGGGAAGTGCAGGAAGGAGAAACTGCCTGGGAAACCCAGCATTGCTCAGAACAGCCCTGGCAAGAGTAAGCAGGGAGCTATTGACTGCCTTGGGGCAGGAGGAGGGGGAAGATGTCCTCAAGGAGCTCCTTCACTCCTGGGGCTCTGGGATCCTTGGCTGGGGCTGTGGAAGCTGCCATGGGATGGGACTTGCCCCAGGCATCTTGGGACCCATTTCTGAGAGCACCCACAGAAGTGTTTGGCTGCAGGGCCACCCCCTCTGTGCCTGCACCTGTCAAAGGAGCTGATTAAAACCTTGGGGAAAAGCAAAACCCAGGGGCTGGGACTGGTTTGTGATGGCATTACTTGGGTCACACGGGGTGAACCCCAGGAGATTCCATCAAAGAAGAAAGGAGGAGGGATTTCCAGCCCTGACAATCACAGCCCTGGCTGTACCATTCCAGTCTTGGATATATTTTTCCAGGACATTTTTCCCTTCTACTTTTTAGGCTTTTATCTGCACAACAAGGTATATTTCCTTTCCATAAGGCTGAGGAATGCAACTAAACTGCCCACATGATGAGTTTTGATGGCAATATGGGGTTCTGGAAAAAAAAAAAAAAGGGAATCAGGCATTTCTATTAATTAAATGACATTGTTAATTAGCATGATTTAAGATGGCAGAACATGTAGAGCACACATTAACTCTCCTGCCTTGGGGTTGAAAGCAAGCTCCACTTTTTACAAGTCCAGATAAGTCTTCTTTGAGAAATAGGAATTTGGCTCCTAAATCAATTAGGCCTGGCAGCTCTACAAAGGGAAATTTATAACAGAGCACAGAATTAACCCTTGGACCTTGCAAACTGTCTGTCAGAGCTGCTGGGCTCTGCCTCTCGCCGCTTCTCCTGCTGAAGTCACACGGCCTGAAGAGAGAAATTATTTGCAGTAATGCTGTCAGAGACCAAAGCAAATCTGATGCTCCCAGACATGTGGAGGGCACAGGCCTTGACCTGGGACTGCAACCATCTGGAAAAAAAAAGGATCCACCCCTCTGAGCACGGGAGGAAGCCAAAGTGTGCGGCATCACCCGTTTTTTGAGGAATGCCTCTTGGCTGGACCTCAGTTGGGTGTGTGAGGAGCCCTGGAAAAGTCCAGGGTTTTTCTAAGATCCACCAGCACTGTCCTGAACTCAGCTCCATACACATAAAATCCCTGAATGGTTTGGGTTGGAAGGGACATTAAAGCTCATCTTGCTCCAACCCCCTGCCATGGGCTGGGACACCTTCCACCTTCCACCCAGGTTTCTCCAAGCCCCGTGGACCAGCCTGGCCCACATCACCCATCTTCATGAAAGGTACAGTTGGGACCCTTCAAAGAAGTGAGTTTTACCACTTTGTCTGTCAGACATCATGACCACAAACACCGATGAAGGTGGAGTTCATGCCTAAACAACCTTGTGAATGTGCCTTTGAGTTTGGTTTAAAGGATTCGGTGATCTCTCTTTTACAACAAACAGGTCACACAACAGAAATCGTGGATGGCCAGTCAATCTGAACCCAAGCCTGACTCTGGGGCCACTGACTAACCTGCTCTGGTGGAAGGTGTCCCTGTTTATGGCAGGGGGATTGGAATGGATGGTTTTTAAGGTCCCTTCCAACCCCGATCACTCTATGAGACCTTGATTCTTCGCAACTCTGTGTACAAGACATGACCAGACATCCAGAGCCTGAGTCATCCACGGTGACTTTGTCAGATTGATCCATTCCCCATTGACATCAAGTGCCATTTTAGAGGCCTTCATCCTCCAGCTGCTCTCCAAGACCTGCACAGGCCTCCCAACAGATCTGTTGTCACATCTGTGTTACGTCAGATAAATGTAAACATCCTGAGAAAAAATGCCTTGGAGTTGGAACTAGATTGTTTTTGAGGTCCCTTCCATCCCAGCCCATTCTGTGATTCTATCATTCCAACCCAAACCATTCTATTCTCCCTTTCCAGCCACTCCAGGCCTGAATCATTTGAGCTCTTTCAGATCCTGCCGTAGTCTGACTCAATTGTCCCTCAGAAATTGCGCGTCTCTCTTCACTGACTACAAAGTGAGCTCGGGGTGATTAGCTCAGCTCTGGATGTTTACAGTGCATACAGCAAAATTTGACCAGCAGACTCTCACCTTCAGGCCTTTGCTGCTCTGCATGTCCCAGTGTCCCTTCCAAAGCTGAGTTTCCACCAGAAAAAGGGAAAAAAGAGAGCCGAAGAGGCCCTCCCACTCTGACTCTGCTTACATCGTCCTTACACTAAATGGAGAGGATCCTAATAGGATATTTAGAAGAGGTTAACTCTTCAGAAGCCTCTGGCCCTGCCCTACATCCTGGACGCCTGCCAGAGCAAAGCCAAGGATAACAAACCAGCTTTCGTTCAAGTATTCTGAGCCAATTAAAAAAGACAAATTAGCTTGGCCTTATCTCTCCCTCCTCCTCCCCCTTCCCACCCTAGAGACAAGAGGGGATTCTCGGAGGAATGTTTCTCCTCTGTGATGGCTCTGCCTCGCTGAACTCTTCAAGGTCTGTGATGGATGAAAGCTCTCTCTTCCATTATGCTTCCGACAGCCCGCTGCGTCCTAATGGGTCGGGGGGCAGGGGCAGTGCTGGGGGGACCGGAGTGGCAAAGTGGGGGGAAAGCTTTACATGGAAAATCAAGGAGATGGAGCTAGTGGACATCTCCTCCCCATCCAAGCTCAGCCTGAGGATCTCTGCAACCTTGCAAGCCCCAGTGCAATATAAACAAGAACTGTCCCCTGCAATCTGCCCTTTCCTTCTGTAGTTCTTTATTCCTTGCATTTTCTTGATATGCAACTGCTGCACTTTCCATGTGCTGCAAGCAGAAACTCTGGCATGACCTGAGTATGGCAGGAATGGAAAAAACAATTGGCAAAGAAGGCTTTTGAGAAGAGCTAGCTGGTTCAGCTCTGGGCTTTTTAAAGATATCCCGTGCTGGTTTGACCTCTGCCATGGTCTGAGCTCATCTGCGTGAAAAGCAGGGCAAAAACATCTGAGCAGCCGCACGGAGTCAGAGCAGAGCCCTATCTGCTTGTGGGCTCTTTCCCAACCCTGGCCACTTGCAAATGTTTATGTAAAGGGTCTAAGAAGCAGCACAAGAGGAGTGATGCATCAACAGGCTCAGCTGTGCCTGGCCACACGCTCCTTGCACCCGGAGGGAGTTCGTACAGGGCACCCCAAAAGACTGGATGTTCCACCAGGATTTTGTCTGGGTCAAGCAGCATCCCTATGCTCTGCCCTGAGCAGATTTAGAGTGCCAGTAGCTGTCTGGGGCCAAAACTGTGCCAAGCACCATGTCAGCGACAGAGACAATCAAGTTCCAGTGTCCGTGTTTGGCACTGTTTTATTTATTAGTGGAGCTGTGTCCTGTGACGGAAAAGATCATCTCATCCCCAAGATTAGAAACCCACTTGTTATTCGTGATAACATGGAGCTCTCTTCATCCTGCTCTTGCACTGCCTCTGTCTCACAGCTGGGGAGATGCATGATGAGACACTCAAGGAGGAGAGTTTAAATCCCACCTCGCTTCCCAGACCAACACTCTACCCAGTGGATAACTAGATCTGTCTCATTTGGGAAACAACACGCACTCTGGACAACCCAAAGATACTCTGCCCCCACTTCATGGACCTTGGGATGAGGGAAGCCAAAACAACAACCAAGCAATTCAGAAGAACAAGACTCTTCAGTTTCCATCCAGTCTCAGTCTCACAGAGTCTTCAGGGATTTTGCAACATCCTGCTTTTGCAATCCAAGAGAAACACTCCAGAAACACTTCACAGAAACGCTGTGTCCTTACAGAAGGAGCAGGAAGGACTTTATAGAAAGGCAAATCCCCCTTGTGAAATATATGTTGGGAAGGAGTTGCATTCACTTGACTTTATTTTCCAGTGGTTGGGAATGTGGAGAAGCAGCAGCAGGCTGGGATGCATGAGGACAATCAGAGGATGGGCTCCCAGAGACAGAATGGAAATCACAGGTCCACAGAGAGAAGATGATGCTCATCTGTGCTGTGATATTTCCATCTGATTTAGGCTGAAAGTTGGGTTCAAAAGGCTGGGAAAGCAGCATGGTGTGATATTCTCCCTTCTCCCTGTTTAATCCTCCTGACCAGGCACTGCTGGATCTACCAGGATCCCAAAAAGGCCCAGATTTCCCTCAGCACAGGCACCTCCCAGACACCAGAAGTGCAGGATTTCTCTTCTCACCCCACCCCTTGCCTCTTCCCCACCAGTTCTACTCCTCTGGCATGATATCATCGCAGGGAGGGTGTCTCCTGATCTTCACCCTAACATCTGCCCTGGCATGGGCAAAACCTCCTCTGAGGAAAAGGGCTCCTGGATTCTCTGGGATGTAGTAGGAATAGAGCTCCTGGAAACAGGAGACGTGCACAACTGGGCAGTTCACTCCACAGAGAATTCAGGCTGGAAAAGCCCTCTATAACTGAGTCCAACCACAAACCCAGCATTGCCAAGCCCAGCACTAAACCGTGTCTCTAAGCCATAATGTGAATTTTTCAAGGGCCTGGTCTCTGAATAGTGTCTGCAGCAGCAGGGCCTCTGCATAGACACAGGCCAGCACCAGCACAGCCCTCCCAGGGCAGAGCTGTGACTGTACCCCATGGGCAAAGTGCCAGGAGGGTTTTCTAGGAACCACTTGAAGGACCTGCAGGGCTTGAGGTCAACGCTGCAGCACTTTCACACTGGTCCCGGGGACAGAGGGTATGAAAGAGGCACAAGAGCAGCCCCTCAGAGGGGCTCTGGCCAGGCTATAAAAGGAGCTGGTCTCTCATGAATTCCAGAGGGAGGGAACATGCTGTAATTACACTGGTGCTGTCTCGACCGACAGTGGCACAAACCAGAACCTTCCAGTTCTGTGGTGAACAACAGCCGAAAAAATGCCGGCTGCCCTTGAGAGAGGCAGAATGCAAATTAAAGTTTAGTCTGAAGCTTCACTCCTCTGCAAGCTCAGCCCTGGCCTTGGGAAGGGGGTGTGCATGTGGGCAGCTGGGAGAGAGAGAAACAGTGGGAGAAAAAGCAGGAAAGGGAGAGGTGGAGGGGGAAACACGAAAAGGAGAAAAGAAAGATTTAGGATAAACATATCCCAGCTGATAAGCCATCAGGCTCAAGATGGGAGGGGCTGGAAAACCTGCTCAGAATGAATGGAAAGGGGTTTTTTTTTTTTCCTCTCCTGCCATGCAATGAAAGGTGTTGGGGCCTCTCTCTATGCAAGAGGCTGCAGCCCCTCCCTGCCAGACCGAGGGTTGTGTACACAGGGCACGAAATCCTTGATGCCCCGGAGGGCTGGGAGCCCATCTCCACCTCGTATGGATGGTCTGACCTCCAAAAGGTTTGTATCACCACTGGTTCCGTGGGAGTGGGGGAAATTTGGCAAGAAGAGAGCACAGTACTCCCATATTGCTATAAAAACTCAGGGAAGCAGAATGTTTGTAAGAGTACAGGGCAATCTCCATGAGCAAAATTTAGTGGGGAAAAGGAGGATTTAGGAAAGAGATCCTGCATGAAATAGGGTGGGATTGATGGTGACCAACCACAGGGCAGCAGAGCAGGAGCAGAAGGGGATCTGCACTGCAGATCAGAGGCTGAGCACCAATCAGCTGGAGAAAAGGGCTTTTATTCCACACTGAGATGCATAAACTGGTCCAAAGCCTGGGATTGAGGATGTCCAGCACAGGGTCCAGCTTGGGCACCACATGGAGTTACAGGAGGATGTGGGGGAAATGCAGGAAACAGCAACAAGGATGAGGAGAGTGAAAAACACAGACAGTGAGGAGCAGCTGAAGGACATGGAGTGCTCAGTTCTAGATAAGGCATGGGGTAAATGAGATATGTCCGTCATTTCCCTGTCTAGGGAGAGGGGAGAGCGTCTCCATCACCAGTGGTTTACAAGAACAGGCTGCACAAGGAGGAGAGGTTGTGGAGGTTTGATCCAGTGTTTGGACTGAGTTTTTCAAGGTCCCCTACCTGTCACAATATCCTTCAGTCCTGTTCACTATTTATTCCTCCACTGCTGAAGATTTGCTCAAAATTCACTGAAGTTACCCTCTTGATGCTCACACCTTCAGCCTGTGGTCCAAATGGGGTTTTTAGACCATTTTTAGCTGCTGGTGGCTCTCCCCAACAGAAGTTCTTGATCAGAATGGCAGGAAGAGCTCAGGAAAAGCATTTTTCAAGCAATATATTTGTTGAAAGTCCCTCCTGTAAATCTTGCCTGGTGAGAAAACTGAACATTGATAAGGAAGCAGCTGGGAGTGACATATGCCTTCAAAAAGAAAAAATAAATAAAAAAACAAAAGAAGGAAGAACAGGGCAAGCATTAAAGAAAGGACAATTCCACTTTGAAGAGGTGAAGTACTAAATCCAACAGCCTCCCTGTTTCCTTATGACCTGAACAGGCTAAAGAGTACAAAAACACCAGCAGAAAAGCACAGAAAAACATCGAATGAGAGAATTATTTGGGTTGGAAAGGACCTTGCACATCACCTAGTTCCAACCCCTTGGCCATGGGCAGGGACATCTCCCACTAGCCCAGGTTGCTCCAAGCTCCATCCAGCCTGGCCTTGGACACTTCCAGGGATCCAGGGGCAGCCACAGCTTCTCTGGGCACCCTGTGCCAGGGCCTCCCCACCCTCACAGGGAACAATTCCTTCCCAATATCCCATCCAGCCCTGCCCTCTGGCACTGGGAAGCCATTCCCTGTGTCCTGTCCCTCCATCCCTTGTCCCCAGTCCCTCTCCAGCTCTTCTGGAGCCCCTTTAGGAAAAGGAAGGGGCTCTGAGGTCTCTCCCTGAAGCCTTTTCTTCTCCAGGCAGAACACCCTCAGCTCTCCCAGCCTGTCTTCATAAGCAGAAACATTTCCTGGACTTCTCCAAGATTTCCCAGTGGAAATTCTAATTGGACTAGATGGAAAGTCTCTTCCATCCCTGATGACTCTGTGATTCTCTCCCTGGTTTCCCCATCACCTTGTTTTGCTGAGCCATTGCCTTATCCCAGTCAGAAGTTCTGGGGCAGGAATAAGGGCTGTGTCCTCAAACCAGGAAGAAATCCTGTAACTCTCATAAACCAGTAAACGAGGAGGTGCCAGATCGACCTTTGCAGTCCTTCCAGAACTGCTGAAGAAAATCCAGCTGGAATCTCCACCCATCAGAGCTCACCCCATCTCATTTCAGCACTGAGTGTGATATTCAGGTGCAGCTCCTGCCTGTGACTCAGCAGATTGCACCTGACTCAAACACTGCTTCCAGGAACGCATCTGCTCCCAATTTAAAGATATCCAAGGATAAAGGACCTGGGTTAACCAGGTGATTAATTTCCCATTGCAGCAACCACAAGCCTGGGTGGTTTAGCTCTGCTTTGAAGCCAAGGAAGGCAATTTTTTGCTAGATTAAAGATAGTTATTTCATCAGACATTTTTTCTCCCCAAGAAGTTCTTCTCCAGCCACTTCTCCATCTCCTTTTCCAATAGACCAACCAGAACAAGTTTTCCGAGCCTGCCATGCCAAGGGTTCCTCTTCACTCTTCAGACAGTCTTTAGCCCTTTTTCCATGCCCTTTCTAATTTTTCAGGATCTTTTCTAAAGCAACAATGTGTTTTTCTCAGTGTCTAACTATCTAACAAACTATCCCAGCATCTATTGAGAGATGATCCTTCTGCTTTCAGTCGTGTGGCCTGGTTAGAATGACAGGAAATGAGTCAGGATGTTTTATAAAGGTAAAGAAATAAGGATGTTTTCCTTCTTTCTTTCTACATTTTGAGATTTGGCCTTTTCTCACAAGGAACAAGATATAGCCCAAGGGGAAACAGCCTCAAGCTATGCCAGGAGATGTACAGGTTATTTATCAGGAAAAATTTCTTCACTAAAGGAGTTAAGCATCAGAACAGGCTGCCCAGGGAAGTGTGGAGTCACTGGAAAAGTTCAAAAAACAAGCAGATGTGGCACTTCATTACATGATTCAGGGGACATAGTGGTGATGGGTGAAAGGTTGGGCTTGGTGATGTTGGAAGTCTTTTCCAAGTTTAATTATTCTATGATTTGTTCCTTTCTATTTTCAGTGAAAACTGATATTAAAAAATCACTGCAGAATCTGCATTTGGGGGAACTCATCTATCTGTGTGGGTGTGTCTTGAAATGACAGGTCTTTCACCTTCATTTTCTGAAGAGTGGGAAAGTTTCAGGACTGGGATCACTCCCTGCAGATTCTTGTCTTTCCCCCATTCATGGAAAAGGGTCCAGGAACATCCACAGGCACTGACCCACATCACCCACACCAATGACATCAAAGTCTTTGCCACTGGCCTGTGTCCTTGGCCAACCTGCAGATGAGCTCCCCAAAAAGCAGCTGAGCTTCCAAAGACCTGACTCCTTCCTGGAAGACACCTGCAGGCCCCCAGCAGCGCTGACCCTGGGCTGCAGGGATCTCTGAAAATCAGGCTCCCAAGACAAGCTGGCCAAGGAATGGAAGAGCCAAAGCGCAGCGCTGTTGGGCGGTGGGGGGAGGTGAAGCAGAGGGAGGGGTTGCTCAGATGAGGACTGGTGTGGGTGTTTTAAAGGAACTTTCTTTACAGGTTCTCAATACTCCCACCCTGACCAGGTCCAGGGAAGACCAGGACCACCTGGATTAGAAGCAGAATCCCACTGAATGTTGGATGTGGGACCCACTGTTGATTTGGAACAGCAAATGTGAAACGTCACCGGAGGTGAAGGAGTGCTGGGCTTCACAGGCAGAGCTTTGCCCCATCTTGTTCTAGAACCCATGGAGTGCAGAGAAGTGAGTGTCCCACCTCTCCTCCAGGAATGCCATGGAGAAACACTAAATGAGGGCAAGGACAGAGCAGCCCTTCCCCAACACCTTCTTGCAGCCTTTAGTGCATTTCTGCCACATGACATCCTGAGCTGGATAAGCTGATCTTATGTTTAATCGCCCTCAATAGAGCATTTTTCCTCCACCCAACAGTCCAATTGCTTTCCTGAACCCTGATGAACCTCCAGCTTGGCCTGGAGTTGATCCCATGCCCTGGTGTCAGGAGGCCAAGCTTCTTGCAGACGTTTGAGGACGCAGTGGGGGCCAGAGGAGCCCTATCAGCCTTACCCACCGCTGAACTCCCGCTGACTCCGAGAGGAGCCGGCCAGACTCCCCGGGATGCTGAGCGCAGGCCACATCCCAAACAAACAGGAGGGAAAAGGCAGAAATTGGCCCGTGTGAAAAATGAGAGGGGGAAATAAGGGGCGAAGAGAAGGGAAACGTCTGATTCATTATGCGCTTGTTTTGCTTTTGTCTTCTCCAAGGAGGAAGAGGATGGAGCGCTGCCGAAGACAGAGACAGAAGGATGTTTCCTGGCCCGGCCTGGGAGAGGATCAGATAATGGGCAGATAACAATAGAAATGATGACTGAGACGAAACCACGGCCACTGGCTGTGCAGAGAGAGCAGCCAGCCCACCTCGGGCAGGGGAGGCTGAAGAGGAAGAGCAAAAGAGCTTCAGTGCATGAGATGGCTGGTCCAGGTAGGACCTCTGCAAGCTCAGACCCTCCAGGACACATTTTCCCCATTGCCTTTTCACACATTTATGTGAGGTCTGAGGATGCAGCAGTCCCACAAACGTGGGGATGGGCAGTAACCTTTAACCACAACTCTGCCCACCACAGTTTGTGCTTCTACTCTTGCTGTCCCTTCAACAGCACTGCCACCCAAGCACTCCATTTGAACTCTCCTGAGTCCCCATCATGAGGGATTCTCACTAATCTGATGGGTGCAGAGCAGGAGGAACAGTACATGAAGGAGTGAGAAATAGAATTAGCTCTGAAGCTCTTCTCACAAAGGCCTGTTTTAGTTTCTCTGCTTCAAGTAAAACGTGTTGCGGTCCTCACTCATCTCCAGGGCTCAACATGCAAACACAGTCACTCAGGGTATTCAAACATCAAAAGATGCAAAAGTGCTGGTAGGCAAACACCAAAGCCCAGGCTGTTGGGGATGGATGAAAAGTCCATTTGTTCCCCCAGCACTGCCAGGGCCCCCATTAACCCATGTCTCCAAGTGCCACATCCACTGGGTTTTTAAATCCCTCCAGGAATGTGACTCCAGCCCTGCCCTGGGCAGCACAGGTGGGCACCAGCCACCCTCTCCTCTGGGGAGAGCAGTGTGTGGATGATGGCAGAGAGGATGAAGCTCACACTTGTGCACAGGATTTTCCTGAACTTCACTGTAAATTCCTCTGGTCTCAAGGATAAATTTTGAAGGTATGCAAATGGGTCCTGATTAGCTTTTTGGAGCTCCAGAAAAGCCTAAATTCTGACTGTTGCTATAAAACAGGAGTTCAGGGCTCTGCAGCAAGACATGTGATTGCTTATTCTTCCACATCAAGCAAACCTGCTGAGCTGACCAGAGCTGACCATGCCATCGGGGTGGTGGATTTACAGAGCCACAAAATACAGCCCCTCATTCACAATGAGCCACCCAGCAGCTGAACCCAAGGTCCAAAGTCAAAGTTATCCTCTGCTTGTTCACCCTGTGAACTGGGCACCAGTGAAACAGCAAAGTAGGAGTCAGAGTGGATCATTGTTAATGACACAGTGGCAAAGAGGAGGCTCTATAAACCTTTAAGGGGTTTATAAAAAGGAGAAAAAGGGACTTTTTCTATGGGCAGATAGTGATGGGCCAAGGGGGAATGGGTTTATTTGAGAAAGGACAGGTTTAGATTAGAAGTCAGGAAGAAACTCTTTACTCAGAAGGTGGGGAAACCCTGGCACAGGATTCCCAGAGAGATTGTGGCTGTCCCGTCCCTGGAAGTGTTCAAGGACAGGCTGAGTGGGCTTGGAGCAACCTGGGGTAGTGGATGACGTCCCTGCCCATGGAACAATTTGATTTTTAAGGTCCCTTCCCACCCAAACCATTCTGTCATTCTAATTCATACATGGCTTCTACAAGTGGCTCTATGCACTTTATGAGGGGGTGTCTTGGCAGCAGCATCTTCACCAGGCCACTGGGCTTGAGTGAAGCAGAGTAGGGAATTAATAACTTCATTAAAAGAAGAGAAAACCTAAAAATGTCTTCTGGTCCTACCTTCACACACAGAGCCAGGAGGAAAGGACAAGTGTGAAATCCCAGCCAGGAAGGAGCAGAGAGTACCTGATGAGGTCCAGCCCCCTCAGACCAGAGACAGCTTTAAGAGGAAATCACAGTGGGCTTGAAAATATTGACTTTGGTCAGTATTTGTTTCTGCTGACTTTGGCCAAGGCACAGCTGCTACACGGGCTGAGGAGCTGAGTGAAACCAGGCCACAGTGGTCATGGACAGTGCTCAGATATGGCTCCAGATGTTCTGTGCCCTGCCCTGACAACCTCATTGCTGCTCTTCCCACTGCTGAGTAAGCCAAATCTGACATGCTTGATCCTACCTGGCCATAAACCTCATCTTGCTGCAGTAACAGAAATCCAGTGTGCTCCTCTCTTCCTGTGTGACAGCTGAAGTGACTCTGTCCCTGTTGCTGTCATCGAGGCAGGTCCTGAGGGCTTAAACTTAAGACTTGGAAGGGACCCACAAACATCATCAGGAAGCAAAGCCTATGAGGCCACGCCATTACATTATTACTTCATGCATGAGGATTCATTTGTCCTTTCCATTTAACCCCAGATTTTTTAAAAACTATTTAAAGGACACTCAGTTGCTGGTGGGATTTTGAAAATAGATATTTAGAGATGTAAAAATCTGGGGGGAAAAAAAAGAACCCTGAGTGTAACAGCCAGTGAAAACCTGCCCAGGAAAATGCCATTAGGGTTACCCATACTACAGGACATGACAGGGCTCACACTGCCACCAGCAACTGGGCCAGTTCCTGCAGAAAGCCAGGTCTGCACCTTCTGGGACTTGCAGAAGGACCCAGAGAGGACATTTATCCTGAAGAGCAAACACCCCGATTAAAAATATTGCCTGGATGGGAGGAGCAGGGATAATGCTCATTAAATTGCTGGTTGAAAAAAAAAAAGAGTGCTCAATCTGGGCTGGTAGCCCCCCTCCACCACCCAGCCAGCCCTCCCTCCCTGCTCTGTGCAGGAGAAGGGCTCCTATCTCCTGAGAATCCCGATAAACCCTCCTCTCGCACCCTCCCCTTCCCCCCCGAAATAAAAGTGAGCTGTCTTAGTGCTAGGATGCAGAAACCACTTCCAAGCCAGCATTACATCAACATTGCAGCTGATAAAGGGATGCACAATGGAGTGTTAGACTAATAGAAAAACACAGCTCAGATAAGGCAGGCTCCTGATAGCCTGGGCTGATGTAAAATGCCATTGTCTCCCTTTCTGTCAGCTGAGTCACCGCAGCGATAGGGAATTCCAGTGGCAACGGGCAAGTCAGGGGTCAGAAACCACAAGCCCTGGGCAAGGCAGATCCCCTGGTGTGGGCACCGCTGGGCAGATGGAGCAGGGGGTGCAGCTGGTGGCAAATTCCCTGTGGCTGCAGGGGTAGGGAGGAGGATGATGGGTGGAAAAGGTCCGGCCTGCAGGACTGTGCCAGGCTCTGTGTGCAACAGAAATCCCTTAGCACCTCATGGCATGGGACCCACCACTTTCCACAGCTTTTCCTTGCTGTTTTACCCCTCTGCCACTGTCTCATCCATCCCCTGTGTTTTCCCAGGGTGTTCTGAAGTCAAGGGAGAGTGGGAAATCAGCTGGAGAATGCAGGGGAGGGGGATGCTGGTGGCACTGCAGTCTCCCAAGTCCTTTTGGGTCCAGAACATCCCTTCCATGGGACTTGAGCAGGCACAAGACGAGCCAAATCTTGTCTCCAGCTGCTGTCCCACGTTAGTCTGAAAGATAAAGTGGGAGAGGCACGGAGAAGGACACCCTGCCCGCACCCAGGCGGTGCCAGGGGCCAGAGGATGTCTGTCTCCATCCCTCCTGTGAACGGGAACTCCCAGAGCCCGCCGAGGGCTGCGATAGTGCCCTGCCTGACGGGTGAGGGTGTTTTTCCCTCTCTGGGCTCCGCTCTGGCTTTCCTGTGCTGCCCTTTGATCTCCTCTCACACGGCCCCGGTGCGAGGCTGCCCCAGAGGAGGAACTCCAGATTACGTGGGGAGGTTATGTCATTTTTCCAGCGGACGTGCTGGCCTGGCTCGCAGTGGAGAGGGCTTTTTTTAGCGCTGATGCTGCACCCCTTGGAAGGCAGGTCCTAGAGCAAGCCTGGAGAGGGGATGCTGCAACAGCCTCGTGTCGCAGGGAAAATCTGGGACCCAGCACAGGCTCAGGAACCAACACTGGTCTTTTCTGTGCTTGCCCACACCTCAGCAGGAAGACTTCAGGGCTTGCCACATGGCAGTGGGTGCAAGATCAGCCCTGGCCGAAAACTCAGTGTAAAAGCAGAAAATGGATTTTATGTTGGGAAGTTTTTACCCAAATCCTCAGAGGTAGAGCAGATCTATGAGGACGTTGCACATTACAGGGGTAGAAAGAACAAAACTCCACTGATGGAAAATGAAATCTGGCTGAAAAGCTCCAAAGATTTCCCTTCTGTTTCATCAGAAGTAAAGACTTACAAACAAAAAATAAAATATTTTTTCTACAATGATTTTGTACATGTTTTTCTTCTGAAAATCTTCTGAGTGAGACCTTTCTCTTTTTCCCAGACTAGTGGACTTTCTTACCCTTCTGGTCAACTTGGAGACCATTTCCTCATTATTCAAAGATAGAAACAAACCACAAAATGTTGCAGAGTGCAAAACAAGGAGGATGGAAGCTCATCATACATGTTTGTGAAGAAGACAAGATGCCCAGGGAAAGCTGCTGAAGGTGGAAGATTGTGGAGGAGACCTTGTCATGTAAGAAGCCGACTCTTGCATCTCCATCTCTACTCTCTTTGTTTCAATAAACTGATGCTGATCAAAAAAAACCCATGAAAATCCCAATGAACCTCTTGTGAGTGTGGAAGGAGATCCATCCAGTCTGGACCTGGTTTCTGACACCAGTTAAATGGTTGGAGTGCAATTTCTGGTGATAATGCCTGGATTTAGTGCTGAGCTGGACCAGGAAGGAGAGAAGGTCCTCTCTGTCTGGAAAAAGGGAGGGATGAAGGCTCAAACCCCCGTGCTCATCAGGACTTCTGAGGGGTACAGTTTGTACCCTGGCTCACATTGGTTTGTAGAGGTCTCTGGATCATAGAATCATGGGATGTTTGGGTTGGAAGAGACCTTTAAAATCATCTCATTGCAACCCCCTGATATGGACAGAGACTTTCCACTAGGCCAGGTTGCTCCAAGCCCCATCCAACCTGGCCTTGAGGCAATCAACATTTCAGAGCTTGACCTCTGTTTTTTGAAAGCTCAATATCAATATTCAATATTCTCAAATCCCCATCCCCTGAGGGAGTTGCCTGAGGTGGCCATGGGACACGTGGGCACACGTGGGCATGGGTGAGGGCTCGCAGTCCACCAGCACTGATCACCTCTGGGACAGAGCAGGAGAGACTGGGCTTTGTATGGAAGCTCTGGGGAGATGCTCACAGGAGAAATTCATTATCTGCTCTGGAACACCAATGAACACCTCAGTTCCCCTGGGAAATTTTTATTGGCTACAGATTGTGAAATTTTCCAGAGAATGAAATGCATCACCCCTTCAGGAAAGAAGGAACCCCTGGAAAAGCCAATCTCATCCAGAAGAATCCACGATCCCTTTGACTCAAGACCACTTGAAGAAGAAGGGCTCTGCAGTGTTGAAGTGCAGCCCACAAGAGGAGGGTGATCAAAGCTGCTAGAGGGTTGAAAATCCAGTTTACACAACCTCAGTGCTGACCCATTTCCCTCCCCTGACCTCACTGGTTCGTAGATCTGGCTCAGAAAGGTGGAAGTTGTGTTGTGTTAACTGGAGAAGTGGCTGGGGACTGGGGAAGAGGCTTCAGAAACTCAGGGAGAAGGGATGTGTGGGGTAGATTTGGGATTTCAGGGAAGAGAACAGCCTGGGTCTGGTCTCAAACTCCTACAGATGTTGTCTTTTTTCATGGAATCACAGGATCAGTAAGGTTTGGAAAAGACCTCCAAGATCATCAAGTCCCACCTTCCATTTTGGAAATGCTTTGATGGGAATAGCTACAAAACACAAGAGTCTCCAGACCAGATCCCCAAAGACCTTCTGATGCCAGTGGGATTTCCTAATTGATGTGGCTGTGAGGATATTGGGGTCTTCTTGAAATACCCTTTACAGTACAAAACCTCTGGGCAGATCCTTTAACTCAGGCAAATGCACAGTGTTTCTCTTCCTGCATTTCTCATCCTAAAATATTGGGATGGGATTCAGCTGAAATTTCCAGGAGCCTAAATTCAGGGTTTAATTCAGTTTTCCTCACTGAAGATGCACCAGAGCAGCCAAGATGCCCTCATGGGGCTGGAAGGCAAAGGGAACACAGGTGATTCACACTTTTCTGTCCAGCAACTGGAGATTGAGTGGATTATGGACTCAGTGATCCCTATGGGTCTCTCCCAACGCAGGATATTCCATGATCCTGTGATATCCCAAGGCTGGGACATGTGCTGGGAGAGGAGCTAAGAGGATAAACCCTGGAGAGGGCTGCTGCAGGCTGTTCAGATCTGGAGAGGCAGGATCCCACCCTTATGAGATCCTCACCCTTTTTCAGGAGAGACAGAGACTGCCGAGTTTCTGCCGGGGAAGAAAAATACAGTCTGGCACTGAACCCTTGAAAGGTTTCCGGCCCTTGGATTAGATGACCTCAGTATGCCTTTTACATATCTGCTACCACAGATATAAGGCTTACTTGAGTCTGTGGGGAATTCTTGGACAGAACTTTTTATTCTTTTTTTTTTTCTAATAGGGAAAACCTATTTTTTTAGTTGATATTATTATTGTTGTTGTTGTTGCTGTTGCTGTTGTTACTCTTTTATATGGAAATGCTCACATTACAGTGAATGCTGTAAAAATTATCAGTACTAAATGGAACTTCTGCTCCAAATTATCACGTTTCTCACCCAATAGCTTTGAAGACATTTACAGTCCCAATGAGGCACTTAATTCTCTGTTTCTCAGTACAGGATCAGTTTTGACACTTTGGACATCTCATTTTACTGTTTCTCCGTGACAATCCAGGGTTAGGCACAAGACCTGTGGCTTGTTGCTTACAATCAAACCTTAAATTATCATCTCCCTTCTCCAAACCCCTTGCAGGTCGGTGGTCCTGGCATCCTGTGCACCACCACGTGCTCTGAAGGAGATATGGGAAAGGAGGACAGTGGTGGTTTGGATCAAACCCTGGTGTGAGCCCAGCTTCTCTCCTCAGCGACTAAAAATGGGTCAGGCAGGAATCAGTTTTGGCCAGAGAAAAGTTGTTGTCACTTGCAGGTGGTGCCTTTCCATGACCTCTGCCTGCCAAGGTGTGAATACAGATTGGTGATGGTCTCTAATGCCAGGTTTCCATAATATTTATTATGAAATATGGAACTAGATTCTTTATGGAAAACAGGCTGGCTTAAGAAGCTGACTTTGTTTTGGAAGTGATCAGCTTGGCATGCCTTGAAAACATCTTGTTTTCATACAGCACCAAGCACATTCATGGAATTGTGGAATCATGGATTCACAGAATGGCTTGGGCTGGAAGGAAACTTAAAGCTGACCCCATTCCACCCCCTGCCATGGGCAGGGACACCTTTCACAATCCCAGGGTGCTCCAAGCTCCATCCAGCCTGGCCTTGGACACTTCCAGGGATCCAGGGGCAGCCACAGCTTCTCTGGACACCCTGTGCCAGGGCCTCCCCACCCTCATCATAAAAAATTTCTTATATGTAACCTAAGTCAAACCTCCTTTAGTTTAAACCATTATTAAGCCATTCTGGTCTGAGACTGGAAAATTGTAAATTATAAAGTGGCCTAGCATCCAATCTTCTCCAAACCATTACTGAATGTCTTGGCCCACCTCAAGAAACTGATTTTCCTGAAGGAGACACCTCCTGGTCATTGCCATCACCAACCTCCTGAGAGCAGCTGTGGGGTTAGGAGAGATCTCAGCAAACAGAAATCGACTTTTTGCCCCCAAACTGTGGCATGGAGAAATCCTCCATGCACCAATCACTGCTACTAAAAATACATCCCTGTCAAAGCAGGTGTGCAAGGATGCCAATGTTCTGTCTGAACACCAGCAAATTGAAAAGTCCAGGTTGATTTAGTTTGTTTTGCTTCTCAGGGAAGGGAAAAGAGTTTTGTTTTCAATCTGTGTGTCTTTATGCCAAAGTTTGCACTTGTAATGACCACTTGTGGCTTGAATCAATTTGCAACTGAGTGAAAAGGCAATTTTTCATCCAAAGAAATTCTGAATCAGGTGTGTTCATTTTATGAATGTCTTTTGAAGAAAAGCAATGACTCTCATAGCATGTCTTTCCATGGGAGCAGAAAGATTTACACGTTCATGGGAAACATTACTGCTGAATTCCCCTTTTCTGCTCCCAAAAATTCCATCCCTACTGCGGAAAAAAACAGGAGGGGACACAGGATGGGACAATTACAGCATCACTTTGGGTTGTCCCATCACCCTGATGGGAATATCATCTCCCCCTTCCCGTGCTGCCCATGGGAAAGGGTCCCAGAGCTGGAGGCCCTGGCATGGAAGGAGAGGGGGCAAGCACGCAAAAGGCAGGGACATGAGGATGGAAAGGGCCAAAGCAGGGGGGATGAGGATGAAAAGGGCAAGGGGAGAGGTGAGCTGTATCGATTGGTGTGTGAAAGGCTTCCCGGGAGCCCCGTTGCTGAGAGACAGCCCTGGGAGATGCAAGGCTGGAATTAATAACTCCTCCACTGGGGCCCTGTTTGCTCTCCTTGCCCAGAGCCGGAGGACTTTGGTCGCAGCTTTTCGCCCCGCCAAAAGCCCCAGGAATGCAGTCACAGGCAAATGTGCTGGTTCACACGACATCTATTAATCAAATGGCTCCCCCACCCTTTAACCCTTCGCTGCTCAGGCAGGGGGAGGAGGAGAGCACGGCTCTGCTTTGTCTAAAATCAGGGTCCCAGGAGCCTCTTCAGAGCAAGCTGAGACAGGGGTGAGTAACTCCGGTTAAGATGCCTTCTCCTCACTCTGCACCCGGGGTTTTCCTGAATTCTGATGGAATTTGTTTGGATCCTGCACATGAAGACATCATTTTCCAGTGGGAGCCAAACATCTAACCACCCTAAAATGCTTTGAAAGCCCCACATTTTGTCACTGAGAAAAAGATCACAGACTTTTCTTCCTCTTCACTCTGTTTCACATTTCAGGTGCTGCTTGCACCCGCACCATGGTGTGTACAGCTGTGCACATCTGTAAGGGGATTTTCTGGGCTCTGAACAGCACAGAGCCCATCAGACCCACCCTGGGGACACAAAACACCACTGGAAAATGTCTCTGCTGCTGCTTGGAGCAGGTAGGATTTACCCCAACTGCAGAGGATCAGAGAATCATAGAATATCCTGAGCTGGAACTTGGCATCTCCATGGCAACACCAATCACCCTAGAATCACAGAATCGTGGAATCATTAAGGTTGGAGAAGATCTCTAAGATCATCGAGTCCAACCATTAACCCAGCAAGGCCAGGTCCTGGAGTGCTGTGTCCCTCTTGTCCTGCTGCTGGGTGTTTTAGTCTCTGAAATGTGCAGAGAAGCCTGTTCCTGCCTTCAGACACGAGGCTGAGGAAGATTTTCAGGCTCTTGACCTGTAAGCAGTGGTTTAGCCATTAAATTAACAAGAGTCTCTTCATGGTGAGGAAAGAGGCAGTGGCACCTCCTGAGGACCATTTAGCACACCAAAATTAGACTCCTGCTCTGTAACATCTCCTGGAATTCATCACCTGCTGAATTAAGTGTTGTGAAACAGCCAGGGTGGGCATTGCTGCATTGGTTACCCTGAGATGTCACCCCATCCTTGTCCACACCCTGAAATCCATGGGTTGGAACAACAAATCAACCAAAAATACCCTTCAGGAAGGTGGCAGGGATGCTCCAGTGCTGTAAGACACAGGTGAGCCTGGGAAATGCCACTTGATGGCTGAGATGGCTCCTACAGAGGGTCTGGAACAACATCCCAGAAGAAGCAGCTGGGACAAGAATCCCACCCATCCTACAGATGGACTCAGAGCAGCCTCTGGTGTGGTGGCCCAGAGTGGAGGCTGATGCTGCTCCTCCCTGTCCTCTGTCCCTTGTTCCTGGATAAACAGTGCCCAGTGATAAGGTGACCATTTGTGAAAGGGGTGGGGACTCAGCAGCCTCAACAAGCATGGTCAGCTCCCCAGCACCTCGAGTTTTCCACGCTGGCTGGCATCTCGCCCAGTGCCAGCCCAGGAGCTCTGCAGGGTGACAGGGTGAGGCTCTGGCTTTTGCCCCAGGCCAGACCAGGCTGGAGGATGGGGTGGGTGACTCTCAGCCCTCCCACACCAGGAAAGAAAGATGGAATTTTGTGCATCAAGTCCTGAGAGGTTTTTAGCCCTGGGTCCCATCTTGTTGGCCTTGTGTCAAGAAGGAGGAGCATGAGCTCGAGGATTTTGAAGGAAGGCAAAATGAACCACACCAGAGGTGGGATCTGGGGCATTTTTACCTGCTTTTGGGTTCTTTGCCTAGTTAATGAAATCTCACAAGGCAAAGGTGCCAGGATCACAACCCCCTTCTTCTCAGAGCAGGTTACACCTGTTCATGACAGTGAGAAAAAAGGGATTTTTTTTGTATCTTGCATTTTTAGGCATGCAAAGTTTGGGGTTCTTTTCTAGCTGTCAAAGAACAAAGCACATCTTTTGGGATTGAACCAGCTCATTTCTGAAGCACCACCACACTCCAGCCTCTGTTTTGAGCCTTCAACATTTTCCCCTCCAGATCCAACTGTGCCTAAAATCACAGATTTCTTTTGGATTAAATCAATCCAAAAGATGCACTACAGTTTCTCATGGGTCTGCTTTCTACAGGACCAGGGTAAACCCCTTCTGAACCACCTACAGTGGGGACATCACATGCTCAAGGCCAATATTTTGGCTGCTTTGTCCTTCTCCTACATGGCCACCTCTCCTTCTGCTTTTCCACAAGTTATTGAGTAGGATTTGCCACGTGTCTGTGCAGCAAAGGGAGATGGTGGGGTCCCTGCATGAAAGACAAACACTAATCAGAACTGATTCCTCATCCCAATCCTTATTCCTGATGGCTCAATGGACAGAGAAAAAGAAATATAATCAGGAAAAATAAAAGTATTACAAATTCTGCAGCTCAAACAACCTCCAGCAAACCAGGTATTGAGAGGGACGAGGGAGAAAAAACAACAAAGCAATTTTCCACTTTTACTTGTAAATAATTATTCATTCAAACTCCAGTGATAAGGACATGACACTCTCCAAGCAGATTAGGACCTCACTGGAGAAGAGAACCTTTCTTCCTTCCCCTCTTCCCGTACTGTTCCCAAAGAGTTAACAGCAAAGCAGGTCTGCAATTACCCGGGAATAATGGGGTGTGATTGGGGCACTAAAGAGGTGGAATTGATCCCTTTTATTTTTTTTTTTTTCCAGGCTTTCAGCTCTAGAAGCCCCTCCCTGACTTCCTGGCAACTCATGACCAGCAGGGTCAATAGAGCAGAAACCTTTCTAAAGGGCCAATCTGTATTTGAATTATTTAAACAATGTAGTACAGCCAAGTTAAATGGGGCTTATCAAACGTTACACCTCTCCAGGCACAATTGGAGACAGAAGGATATTAACTGCTGAACACTCCACCGATGGCATGGAGAGAGCTGGAAAAAAAGGAGGAGAAAAAATGGGAAAAAAAGGGAGACCACGGCAGGCTGATTTGGACAAGGAGAGAAGCAAATTCCTGCCCAGAGATGGTCTCTTCTCCCATTTGGAGACACTCCATTCTTATCCTGGAGATTTGCTTTAGCGTCCTAAAAAAACCCCCAGCTTGGGGGTATTTAACTCCTGAATCTGCATCATCTCCACCCCTTAGGATGAGAGGGATCTGGAGGATACAGGTCTTTTCTTCACCCTTCTGGGAAGGAAAATAAGGAAGGAGTTGTTTCCATGTCACATAGGCTGGGGTTTATTATCCCTGAGTGTGCACTTTGCCCAGGGAGGGCTCCATGTCAGGGAGCTGCCTGCAGGGCACAGTGGAAAAAGAAACATTACTAGTAATAGTGATAATGGTCAAAATAATATATAATATATAATATATAATATATAATATATAATATATAATATATAATATAAAATATAAAATATATAATATATAATATATAATATAAAATATATAATATATAATATTTAATATATAATATATATTTGTTATATATCATATATCGTATATTGTATAATATATTACATATTATATATTATATTATATATTATATATAAAATAATATATATTTTTATATAATATATATAATAATTATTAATATAATATAATATAATATAATATAATATAATATAATATAATATAATATAATATAATATAATATAATATAATATAATATAATATAATATAATATAATATAATATAATATAATATATATTACATATTATATATTATATATTGTATATTGTATATTGTATATTGTATATTATATTATATAACATATATAATATATAATATATTGTACATTGTATATTATATATTGCATATTATGTTGTATATTATATATTTTATTTTTGTTGTTATTGTTATTATATTATTGGTGTTATTATTATTATAATACAATTTTCCTTCAAATTTGGGAGCCAGACAACAAACTTTCATCAGCTGAGAGAGGTTAAAGACCTTGTCAAGCAGCCCCGAAAGGTGGCTGAGAGTATTATTTTCCCATAAAATCCTACAGTTTGCTTAAGTTTGGGAGCTGACAAATGCATCCAGGAAAACAGCTGATTGATTTTCTTATGAATGTGAAAATAAACGAGAATCCACCTGGGTGTTTTCCTGGCCATTTATCCTGCTCTACCCAAAAGCTTTCTTGGTGTTTCAGGTGACCGGATGTGCATTGGGAAGCTCAGGGGGTCCCAGGTGGGATGCAGGGGGTAAATAGTTCACAGGTAATTCATGCACTGACATTTTCACATGACTTATTTGACCTGGAGAGAAAACAAATGTGTTTGCAAGTAGGGAACAAACTGCAAACAGACCCCAAAGGAGCTGAAATTCACTAGATGATGTATGGATGGGTAAGAAATAATTCACCCGCCTGCAGCTCTGTGGTGAGGATAAAGGGGGAAAGGATTTGTACGGATTCATGGATCAAAAGTGTACAAATATTGGTTAAGTGAGCCACAAAGGTTTCAGCAGAAAGCCTCAAGTTTAAAAAATGAGCAAAGAGGGGAAAAAAAGGATTAATAACCCTGGCTTAAGGACACACATCCTTCACTTACCCAGCTACTGTGCTGCCTCTGAGCTAATTAACCCTGTTAATTAATGGGGGTTCAGGTATCAACCCCCTGAGAGCTGATTTTTGTGGGGGCAGGGGATCTTTGCTCACCCTGATCTGAGCTGTCATGTCCAGGCTGGACCTTCAGCTGGAACATGCAGCCAGAGCTGGCCAGGAAAAACCAGAGGGAAACATTTCCTGCTGTGAAAGGCTCTCCCATCCAAACTGGAACATTTCAGGAGATGTTGCTGGTTTCACTATGGTTGGTTTTTTTGGGGGGTGGTTTTTTTTCTTTTTTTTTTTTTTTTTTTAAAGAAAAATAATGAGGGGAAGGAGAGGAAAGTTTTTCCTGACTCTGTTCCATCCTTTTTATCAGAAGTTAGGACTATAAGAAGGTGCCTCGCGGCTCAAATCCAGCCCGGTGCTATCTCAGTATTTGACATTATTTGTCATTTGGGGAAGAATTTCAAAATGTTTAGATTTCGTTGCGGCTCAAAATGAAGCCCCAAACTCAACCTTTCCTCCCCCTCCTCACCAAGCAACGTTTGCCACCCTTCCCCAGCCACGTTTTCAGGGACTGCAAATCCCAAAACGGGCTCTTTGGGGATAATGTCTGAAACACAACCGGGCACCGCGTTTACTCCCTCGGCTGTGTCGGATCCAGCCGCAGGCAGCCTCTGCCTCCCCTCCACAGGGGAGTCCTGTCCCTGCCAGCTCTGGGCATCACATCTCCAGCGGGTTCCTCCACCTTGGACGTCCTGGTGAAGGTCACCACGGGCAGCAGCCCCTGCTTTCGCACGCTGCCTTGGCCGGGCGATGCTGGGAGGGGACGGGACGGTCACAATATTGGGAAAGCTCAGCCCAAGCAAGCGCAGGGTTTATAAACTCCTGGCCTACCCTGCAGGCTGCAAGGTCGCCTCTTATCTCAGTTTGCAGAGGGTTTGCAAAGTGCTGGCGGCCCTCCAAATATGTTTGGGAGTTTTTACTCGAACCTAAGGCTGCCGGTCTCCCACATTTGACATTTTCCAAGTGCGGCGGGACGGGGAGGGAACAATGTGTGATTATGGCAGCCGGCTGGGATCCGGAGAGCTGCTGGCTGAGGCTTTCCAAGAGCCAGAGCAAGTGTGAAGCCTCAGCAGCCCTGCAGGAGCCACCTTCGTCAGGGATGCCAGGCAAAGCCCAAGCTCACCCCTTGGAAGTGTTTTAATTGCAGCCTGAAGGTGGAATAATAAAGTTCTGAAAAGAGGGGGAAATACCTTTGTCTCTGCTTTGCCTGCACCATCGTGTTGTGAGACCCTGCAAGACCCCATGTGCTGCTTAGCCCCATTTCACAAAAAAATGAGATAAAAAGCAACCACATGGATGATCTTGGAGTCCTAAAAGAGCTCGTGGACTTGAACCAGGGTTTCTCCAGGTCTGCATTAACTCTTGCACTGACTCTTCTTCCCTTTTGCACCTTAATTAATCCATCAGTAGCAATGGCTCATCATAATTAAAGAGCTGGATTCACTAAGGGATGTGCTCAATATTGCACAATAATTCAAACGAGCTGAAGTGTCCTAATTCTCAGGGAATATTTCCATTGTTTGGGGGGAAAAGGGAAGAGAGGAAAACCACACTGAAGACAGATAAAAATACGAACTCACTCGTTGTTTTATTTCCCCTTTTTCTTCCTTTTATCTGTCTGGAAAACTGAGTGTGCAGGACAGGGAGTAAAAGAAAACAAAAGAAAGAGGAAGGAAAACCAAAAAACAAAAGTGAGTGTTTCTTCTTCTTTCTCACCAAAACAAGTCCAGTAAATTTCTCCCAAAACTGTTTTTCACCCAACAGCTGCCTGCACTTAAAAATAAATTTTTTTTTTGGAGGAGGAGTGAAAGGAGAGGAATGGCTGGGGAGAAACGGGATGTGCTTAAATACAAATTGCACTGGAAGTGCAAAGGGGGTTATTAGTCAGATAGGGAGGATTATTTTACATCTCGACCACCTCCACAACCACGCGTGCAAGAGCCTGCATGAAATGTTGCCTTAATCATCCTGGTCAAAGTCCTTTGGCTACAAGCAAGGCCTTGTTGTACTGAGAATTAACAGCAGGGAAAAATAATAAGGGATTCTATATATACAATTTTCTGGCTTTGGTTGGAAACCCCAGGGTCAGAGCAAAGCTCTGATTTCAAACAACTATATTTTGAGTGATCCTGTTTATTCCAAGTGTCTGCTGAGGCTTTGACTCCGAGCTATTAATACAAAATAAATAATTTTCGCACGAGCTATTTTTACCTCCCTTGCCAGAAAAACGAAGCAGAAGTGACACGTGTGAACAGCACAGGGAGCGAGGTGGGGCCCTGGGCTTCTGGGACTTTTTTGGCTGCTGGATGACACATGGATGGCTGGCTGAGGATGCTGAGGAAGACCACCAGCCAGCCCAGTTAAAGATGTTTCTGCTGCACATATGGGATGCTGGGGGATTCCCTGGGTGTGCTGGACCACGGGTTTTATGGTATTTTAACTGCTGCTGTTTGAGAGAGAGTCTGACCTGACCCTCTGTGTGCAGTGTGTGAGCCCAGAGACGCAGATGTGCTGGTAGGAGATCCTGGGGTGTTGCAGATGCACCCACAGGACTGTGCTGCTGTGGGGCTCAGTGAAAATGTGTTTTTTTGGGAAGCAGCATCCCTCCACAGGGATCCCTTGGAGAGTCTCGTTGCCTGTGGCATGGGACCCATCCAGGCTGGCTGGAATGCACTTGGGCCCGGATCATTTGGATGCTCAGGGCAAGGAACAAGAGGTCAGGAGATAAAGACAGTGAATCCCTGCTCAGCTGCATTCCCAGAAGATGCCAGGGATGAGCTGTATTTGCTCACCTGGGGCCGAGCCCCCTCCCATGGCAATGGCTGTGCAGTCACAGCCCACTTCCCTTCTCCAGCAGCTGCTTCCCTGCTGCCCTCTTTGCAGGCTGGTGTCTTGAGCTCACCAGGTCTCTGCACCTGGGCACAGGATTTCAGGTCCAGTGGTGGAGTGAAATGGGAGGGAAGTTCAAATGGTGCCATGAGCTCCACAAACGAGGGCCTCAGGGATGGAAAATAATCCTGCAAAGCCTCTGCAGAGGCCTCTTGGCTTCCTGGGGTGTACCTGAAGGGCAGTCTACTGCTATTGTTCTCCAAAAACCACTTTGAAGTCTTTACCACTCCTTGTGCACCTTGTAATGAAGGGGCTTCATGAGGGTTTAGGGGTTCAGAAATGAGGTTGGACTTGGGGGCACCAGCAAGGCGAGGAGAAGGCAGCAGGTGAAGGTGCCAAGGGATTGCCTCTCAAAATCCCAGCACTCAGGAAGAAATTCTTCCCTGTGAGGGTGGTGAGACCCTGGCACAGGTTCTCAGAGCAGCTGTGGCTGCCCCATTCCTGGAAGTGTCCAAGGCCAGGTTGGACGAGGCCTGGAGAAACCTGGGATAGTGGAAGGCGTCCCTGCCCATGGCAGGGGGTGGAACTGGGTGAGCTTTAAGGTCCCTTCCCACCCAAACCATCCTGTGATTCTGTGATTAACCCATGTCCATGTCAGGAATTCAAATTAGCCTGGGAGAAGAAGGAATCCATGCTTCCTGCTCCCACTGTGGTCCCTCCATCAAAATAAGCACCAGAGCTCTCCCATCTCTGCTGGATGTGGGCCAGGGAGGGATGCACCTGACCCTGGGGTGTTTTCCATGCTCAGACTCACACAGGGACAAGGAAGGACCTTCAAACTGCTGGACCAAGAAGCTGGGGTCCAAGGCTCCCTCCAGAGCAGGGGGGGAAGTGGCTGCTGCAGAGACTGGGGAGGCACTGCTGGAGTCTGTGAGTCTGTGAGGAGAGCAAGCAGCTGGAAAACTGCCTGGCATTCATGTCTGGGTCCTGTCCCTTTAGTGCTGGGTTTGAGGGATCTATTGAACTATGTATTGGTCAACAGAGAAAACTACCTTCAATTATCAGGTTACTGAAAAATAGAATTTTTTTTTAAGGTGTAAGGTTTCCTTATTGTGTCCTACAGCGGTGTAAAATCTCTGTTAAACTGCTGGGATGCAGAAGCAGACAAGGCTTTAATCACCCAGATGCTTCTTAAAGGAAAAAAATTGGAAGATAAGGATTTAAACACATTCACATATTGATTCTGGTTCTGGATATCCACCACTCGTAACTTTTTAACGGCAGGAGGAGTTCACCATGGGAAAGTCACTGCAAGATAAACTCTGTCTCATCTTTTTCCACCAATATCTCTTTCCAGTTTGGAGGAAGGATGTCCGAGCACAGTTCATTGCTGACACGAGTTACACATTTCAGTTTTCCATGTTTGGCAAAGTCGGGGCTCAGCTTAACCCCAGTGCAAAGCACCAGCTTGATTTCATCGTCACCCTTGGAGACTCCAGTTAATAAGGCCTGGATCTCAAACACAGCACCTGGACACACAATAATGTAACTAAATACCAATAAAATCACGTGGATCCTGCCCATCATTCCTGACACAGCTCAGGATCTCCAGGGTGCCAAAGGAAGCTTAGGAATAACCCAAATCTGGGGTCCCACCAGCGCCCAGGCGGGAGAGCAGAGGGGCCAGCTGTTTTTCCATGAGCCATAGGCATCTATTAACAACCAGCTTTTGGGCTGCTCTAAGTGCACTCAGCCTGACTTGGTTTTATTGGCATCACCCATCTCCCAGTAAATGTGATAAGGGAGGTTGATTAGCCATGGCCATCAGACTGGGCTCGGAACAAGTCTCCAGCACGGCTGTCTGAAGGCTCCTGACCACATCTGCTTCCCGTGCCACGTGCCACACTCCCAGGCCCAAGAGGCTCTAATGAGGATTGTCCCTGGACCTCGTTGTTTACTTTTAGGCCAGCATCAGAATTAAGACCAATTCATCTGCCCCTCATCTTTTCCTTTCGTTTTTTTCTCCTGCTCAGTCTAAACATGCATCTCGAGAAAGAGACTTTTTTATTGCCAAGACAACATGTGATAAGGAAAGATCATCTGTCTGCGAGAAAACGACTTCTGTGGGGTTCAGAAAGTGGTCCCAAGGGGCCTATTCCAGCACAGGAACAGCCCTTGGGGAACATTAAGGAATTAAAACCCTCACGATAAGGCACTTTTCTTTTATAGTTTTTTATTTCATAGCAATAGTCACAGCTTAAAGATAAGGGCAACATACATTTTGTTTAACTAGGCTCTTGTTCCTTGGTGTGGGGCTTGGAGTGAGCAGGCATCCATCAAACTCTTTTGTGATTTACATGAATACCTGATTCTTCTGATAAGGGAAAGTGTAAGTCAACACAGTTCTGTTGTAATTGGGTGTTACCTGTTTAGATACTGAGCTGCTATCTCGGCATCAGATCCCAGAGAGCTCCACTTTACCTTTCCTTGCTAGGTGCACAGAGAATGTCTCCTGCTTCTGCACTGGCCCCAGGTGTTGCAATAAGCTGCCTGGCTGCTTTCAGTCTCCTGGAGGTGTCCACAGGATGCTGAGGATGCTGAAAGTCCATGAGCATTCAAGCAGCGATGGGAAAAAAAATTTACAGAATTAAAATGCCAATTTAAACCCCAAATCCCCACTTCAGGTTCAGCACAACCCTTAGCTCCTCTCTGTGTGTTCTGCCAAAGATGTGCTGTCATGTTTTTATTTTTCCAACATAATTATTTATCTTAGTGAGCAATATTTCATGTTTATAGTATAAAATAAATATTCCTAAAGTTTGTATGGCTGCAGCAATCTCTGCCCCTCGGCACACCAGGGCTCCTTTGCAGTAGATGGCAGGGATACTAAGACAACTCAAAGCTGAGAAGTTTGAAGCCTAAAATCAAGCCAAAACAGATCCCAAGAAAGGATTTGATGACTTCCACAAAACAGGACTTCTCAGAGGAGAGACTGCAGCTCCTGCCACCTTTAATCAGATGTCAGTGCCCCAGAAGAAAACTGCTTTACTTCTAAAAGCACCTGGACTTCCATAACAAGCATAACTTGAAATGAAAAAACAAGGAAGGGAAGACCACAAACAGCCTGAATCACCCACCTAAAGCCTCTGAGGGCCAGAGGATTGAAGAAATTAAATGTCAAACACTAATCAAACACACTAATTTTGGATAAGGAATGACTCAGAGGTTCCCCAGGGTTTTCTTTCTGCCTGACATCTTTAGAAGAGCTGAGCTCAGGAACTTTAAAAGGAGAAACAACATGGAATTTGGCCAGTTTTTAACACCAACCTGCCACCATTCTGATCTCCCTGGCCTAAGTGACACAAGACTGCAGGGCCATTGCAGCAGCTGCTGGTGGAGGGGTCAGGAGACCACATCCCAGTCAGATGAGGACTGGGAAGACCCCAAGGGCCATGAAATGGATATTTGGATGTATCACCTTCCCCAAATCCAAAAATGAATTGCTATGATTTACCAGCTCTCAGCTGGGATGACACAGGAACATCTAAAAATCTTTTATTAAACCAAATTATCCTCTTGATGTAGCATCACCTCCTTGCCATGAATGGGCTACTTGTGGGAGATCTCCCCAAACCCCAGTGATATCCCCTGTGCTGACCCTTCATGGCAGATCTCCCCAAACCCCAGTGATATCCCCTGTGCTGACCCTTCATGGGAGATCTCCCCAAACCCCAGTGATATCCCCTGTGCTGACCCTTCAGAGGAGATGTCCCCAGACCCCAGTGATATCCCCTGTGCTGACCCTTCATGGGAGATGTTCCCAATCCCCACCATATCCCTGTGTTAATCCTACACCACTGCCCACATGGAAAGAATGTTGTTTTCTGCCAGCAAACACCCAGGGCTGGATGAATGAGAGGAGAGGCAGGGCAGATGCCTCTCAAAATCCCAGCCCTCAGGAAGAAACTCTTCCCTGAGGTGGGATCCAACAAGAACTTGTTTCCAACAAGAGTCAGACCCAAAGCCTGACCCCTCATCAGCCTCCCCAAAAGCTTCTGCTCAGTGCAAAGCCTTGATGGTGCCTCCTCATTTGGGGGATGCAGCACTTAAAACACCATTGTGGCCACAGCTGTCCAAGGCCCCTCTCTGTGCAGCTCAGGATGGGTTGGGTGGGCACCTCTCAGCAAGGGGAGATCGTGGCTCTGTCAGCTTCAGGTGGCTTTGGAGGCTGGGAGTGTTTGACACGGGGAGAGACCTGGAAAATTGCTCCAGCCCATGTGGCTGAAAAGGTTGTATTGGCTTGGGTTTATGAGTTTAAAAGGATTTCTCGGCCACTTTGCTAAGAGCAGGGTTTTATGGTGGTACTGAGAAAGGCAGATGTGTAGATATGTATTTATATAAAATGCTGACCGTGCCAGCACAGGAGAGCTCAGGTTTAAGAGGCAATTTCCTGGCTTAGTCTAATTCTCCTATTAGATGTTTTCCTTCACACTAAGTGAAATTCTGACTGAATTAAAGACCCGATTTTCCTCTTATCTGCTGCTGCTCTTATCTAACTCCGAGGAAAGGCTGGGAGCAGAGACAGCCAGGGCTTGCCATTTTACAGCTCCTTCCCACTTTTCCCCTGGGCTCACATCAACTGCCCAGAAGATTTGTTAAAAACCAGCCTGTTATGCTCAACACACCCATACAAAGGGAACAGCAGTGGAAAAGCCACAAAGTAGGTCCATTTCCTGAAATTTTTTTAATTTTTTTTTTTTTTCCCCTAGGGGGATCTCCCAAAATCTCCTACAAACCCCAGTGAAATTGTCTCCCTGGAACAGGAACCATCCTTTCCATGAAAAGATCCAGGTCTATTCACTCGTGTGAGTTTCCAAGGGTGTCATGAAAAGGGAAAGAGTAAAAACACCAACTCTGCTCATTATTTATTGTCACTGCACCTTTCTGGGTCCTGAGCTGGGTCAGTGCAACCAGAGCCAAGACACCTCAGCCCCCTCCCTGACTCCACCACTGACTCACTGCTTGGCCCTGGGCAAGTCCCTTCACTTGTTTTCATAAAATCATAAAATAATGTGGATTGGAAGGGACTTTTTAAAGGTTTTCCTTCTTTCTCAGCAAAGTCTCTGTCTTGGTTATAGAGTTTGTCAGTTTTAAGGGAGCAGGATTTGTTGGTCTAGCACCAAACACAACTCATCACCTCCTGCTTCCAGCTGATCCTCTTCATGCCATGGTGAAGCAATTCTTGTGCCTAATTAGGGTAGCCCTTAACTAAGAGCTTGGATTTTTCTCTAGAGTCTTGTCCCACTGTTACTCAGTTTTATCCAGTTTTCCTCTAAGTCCTCTCTTTTCCCAAGCCTCTGCCACCCTCCGTGTTTGAGAGTCCCAGACTCCGCAATGAAATTGGCGCTTCTCACTCAGGCTGGCTTTATCAGGGCTGCATTTCCACCCTGTGACGTCTCTGTTCCCTAAATTCCCAACACACTGCCAGGCACAGAGGAGTTTAGAGCCCTTGAAACCAAATTAGCCACTCTCCATTTTGCTCACATGCAAGTTTTTTTTTATATTTACCCCTAATTCAGGGCTCTGGCAGCCCAGCTCCCTGTGGCACCCTGCTGTCTCAGGCACCATCAAACACTCACAAAACGGGTCCTTTCTCACTGAATGTGGACATCCTTCCAGGAAGGGTCTTGCTCCGTGCTCAGCTGGGAATTGCAACAACCTTTGGAAGAGAAGGCTCTGGGGAGAGCTCAGAGCCCCTTCCAGTGTCCAAAAAGGCTCCAGGAGAGGGACTGGGGACAAGGGATGGAGGGACAGGACAAGGGGAAAGGGCTTCCCACTGAGAACAGGGAGTGATTGGATATCCTGCATGTCCTCCTGGCCTCTTCCCTCACCTCCTGGCAAATTTTAGGAAATAATCCTGCTTTGATTTCCACCCCCTCCAATAAAAAACCCAAGAGAAATCTGCTTCCCCTGAGACTGTAGTGAAAAGGGATGTACAGCATCATGAAATGATGGCTCCTGGATGGACATGCCTCTTCCCACTTGGAACAGATACAGATCTGGCCCAAAAATTCCATTAAAAAAAAAAAAAAGTCTGAATAGCTTTAATAGACTGATCTGATTTAAAAAGAAACAGAAACCTGGAGTCAAAAAGCAGGTGGGTTTTATCACCTCTTTCATTATTTAATTTGGCTGGAATGTCCTTTTCTTTTAAGATGAATGAGCCTTCTTGCTGACAGCAACTCCCTTACTTTTTGCTTACAAACTAAAAATGATGGGATTTTAGGGGATTTTCTGCTAGGAAAAAAATAAAACACCTTCCTCATTGGAGAGTGTGTTCACCTGTGGTCATGAAAAGCTCTGGAAAACCAGAATACCCTTCTGGGGAAGTTACACCATGTAGAGCAGAATCATGGAATGGGTTGGGCTGGAAAAGAGCTTAAAAATCATCTTGTTCCAATCTCCTGCCATGAGCAGGGACATCTTCCACTAGACCAGGCTGCTCAGAGCTCCACCCAAAATGGCCTTGAACGCTTCCAGGGATGGGGCAGCCACAGCCCAGGACATTTTTGGTGTCTCCTGCTCCAGGTTTGGATAGCCAGCCCTTCATTGTCCACATAATTTGGACCATGATAAAGACAGTTTCAGGGGTCCTGGGGTCAGGTGAACACCCCTGCAGCTACATCAGGGCTTGGACCTCTTTAAAGTTCTGATGGATCAGATTTTGGGCACCTTGGTCAGTGCACCCAAGTGTGCATGAGTGTTGGGTCATCACAAGCACCACCTCAGTGACAACTGAGCAGGGATAAAACTCTGGATTCCTGGTATTTGGTTAGTAAAAAATTTTTTAAGCAGGAAATTTGAGGCTTAACCTCTACACAGATATCCTTCCAAGAACAGGTGTGAGGGCTCAAAGTCCTCCATCCAACACAGGTGGAGATCTTCAGATCTTCAGAACTTTCCTGAACAACCTTAGATTTTTATTATTAGAAAATAAAATTTGAATTTCTTCTAGTTTATCACATGAACCTGAATAAAAAATACAGAAACCAGCTACATATTTTCTTTAGACAAGGCTTATCCCAGTCAACTGGAACCTGGACTTTGCTTCTTCCCATCCTGTGGATTATGAAGGCTTTTTCTTGTTCCAGCAATGGCCTGTGGTCACTAGAAGCTACCTCAGCATTTCATGGGCTCTGCCAAGCTGACAGGAAATTAATGAAGTTTAAATGAAGAGCTGCTCCCTCTTCCAGCCCTCTGATCCTTTCTTTTGATTCAGTAAAACCCTGGCAGAGGATTCCTGATCTAATCACGGGATATTGCATTTGGTGATCCAATTACTGCCAAGCTTCTGGACTTGGTTTCTCCTCTGATGAGAACATTTAAAGGTGTGAACTTTTCAGGGGCTGGCTGATGGCTGTCTCGGCTCTGGGATCCCCTTTGGGAAAGGCAGGAATAAAATGCTGTGATTTTCTACAGATTTGAACGTCTTCAGCCGGAGTCTGAATCCTGATGGTCGGTGCTTATTTCTGCTCTTACCTACAGGTCTCCACCCCTCTGCCAAGCCTGGCTTGAAGGAATCAGTCAATGCAAATGTCATCAGGAGGGACGTGCAGCCAGCACATTCACCCAGCCTCATTTCCTCAGAGGGAGGCTACAAACCTCTGTAGTCACACCAAGACCCTTTTCCAGCAGCCTTTTCCAGCCCAGATGTGCCCAAGTTTACAAGAAGCAATGGCCATAAACTAAAACACAAGAAGTTCCACTTCAACATGAAGAAGAAATTCTTCATGTTGAGGGTGGGAGAGCACGGAAACATGCCCAGGGAGGGCGTGGAGCCTCCCTCTCTGGACACGTTCCTGTGTCACCTGCTCCAGGTGACTCTGCCCAGAGGTCCAGAGGTCCCTTCTAACCCTAAAAATTCCAAGATTCTGTGGAAGTTGGGCTGAAAGCTGGTGATTCCATTTCAAAAGAGAGTGCAGGACTTCTGCTCTGCCCGCTTTTTCCAGCGCTGTTGCCCAAACACCGTCACGTTGTACCCTCAGTCTTTCATGTCCGAAGGCTGCCGCAGCCACTGACCCCACCGTGTAGGGGAAAGCGGCTCCCAGGCTCTGCCCTGGCAGATAACATCACCCCAGTGATCTCAGAGCCTTTCTTGAGGTGCCGCTGCCCAGTGTTTGCCCATGTCCTCGCATTGTCCCCAGCCCTGATAACTCCTCTGGCCAAGGCTATCAACTCATCAGCACAGCGGCATCAGCCCCCCGCGTTCGGCAGGAGGACACCAAACCCTGGCTGCTGATAGACTTAGCCCTAATCCCATTCAGGACCCTTCTGATCAATGGATAAATCTCTGTTTGTGTGGCCAAATCCCTCCTGCCTTGTCTGCGGGCTGGGCGTGGGGAAGAATGTTCTCAGTGTCCCCCTCGGCTCGTGCCACCCCAGATCCTGATGATGTGGAGAGCACGTCGCAGCCAGGGATTAACCCTGTGGGGCTTTATTGCCTTTATTTGAGCAGATGGACAGCTGAGGGCCCAAAAAGGGTGCAGTGGCCTCTGCAGAATCCCAGAACAGTTTAAAATTGAGCTGGGAATTCCCAAACCTTAAGGACATCCTTCTCTTCCAACAGCACCACACCAGCTCAGGGTGTTTTTGTGCTGACAGCCGAACACAGAAGCCTTGGCCAGAGACACTTTTCTATCTAAATTCCCAATATCTTTTTGGAGACGTGACCATTTGCTAAGCTTTATTTACCCAGCAACCCTCTTCCAGTCAGTGGGGAGGAGATAAGGACACTAGAGGTCTTGATCAGATCAGGACCCATCTGACAGGACTACAATGGGGTGGAGAAGAAGAAAGAACAAAAAGTAAAAATAAAAGCTCTTGATGATCCAGGTTCCAAGACAGGCCAAATCTGAAGGGAAGAGTTCTCCCCTAAATAATTCTCTTTTACTTCTTTCACCAATGTCAGTATAAGGTATTTGGGCTCCAGAATCAAACTGGAAGCAGGGAGAAAAAAAAAAATAAAGAAGAGGAAAGAGAAATCAGGGAAAAAAAAAAAATAGGAAAAAAGCTCTATGTATTCTCTTTCCTTGCTTTTTTTTTTCCCCAACATGAAAAATACTAAAGTACTCCAAAATTATGAAAAAAAATAAAATCCTGTCACCAACAGAAGATGTTTTCACCACATGGTCAATATTGGTGGTCAACTACAAGGGAAGGAAACAAAGAACATTTCACAGAAGGTTCTGCTCCTGAGGCCCAGCTGGACCCTCTTCAGGTGCCTCCCAGTGGTGTCCAAATTATTGTCAGTAACTGGTGGAGAGGGACAGTCCTTGGAGGCTTCCAAGGAATGACTGGACTGGGCACTCAGTGCTCTGGGCTGGGTGACAAGAGGGGAATCAGTCACAGATTGGACTCGGTGATCTCAGAGGTCTTTTCCAACCTCAGTGAGTCTGTGATTCCATGATTCTCTGATGTGAACTCATGGCATCTGAACTCACATCACCTCTGAGCTGGTGATGGAATCCCAGGGACAGACAAAAGGCAGGAAATGAGGCCCCAAGACGTTCTTCACATAACCAGCCACTGGGAAATGGAAGATTCTGGGGTGTCACCAAAAAATTCCTGCGATTTAATCCAAATGGGATAAGAAATGTGGAAATCAAAGAACCATAGAGCCATGAAATCATAGGATGGTCTGGGTTGGAAGGGACCTCAAAGATCATCCAGTCCCAGCCACGGGCAGGGACAGCTTCCACTATCCCAGATTTCTCCCATCCAACCTGGCCTTGGACACTTCAGGGAAGCAAATCCACTGTTCTTCCTGAGTTTCTGGCCTAAAACCTCAAGATCAGGAACAATGTGACCCCTCTGTGATGCTGAGATTTGCTTAAAGAAGAGGTGAGTACAAGAAACATCTCCAACAGGTGATGGTAGAAATCTTATCCCAAAATAAAAAAGCATTGGGGACTTCTTACATATCCTGGTATTTGTGGTGGAGATCTGTGGTTCTCATGTTTTAATTTTCTATGTAAGAGGAAAAACAAGGAAGAAAGAGTTAAACACAAACAGCCCCGTTGCTTTTTGGCTTTTTGTTTTCCCCCTTTGTGTGGGGTTTTGTTTTTTGGGGTTTTTTTTTGCTTGCAGTTATATAAAATGTAACAAATTTTTCCCCTGCTGTTGTTTTCCCACTGCACACTGTGAACAGTCAAGGCTTTTTTACTGCAAAAGGAAGGCTGAATTCTAAAAATGTTCTTTATTCTCTATATGAGCCACCCTCCCCCCCAAAAAAAAGAAAGGAAAGAATTCACATTTTTTCATCTATAATTAGAAAAATGATTAGAAACATTTAAACTTCTTGCTTAGAGCAGTTCAAGCTCAGCTTTTATTTTTATTGACTTTAAACAGCAATTAATCCAGGAAGGTTTCAGAATTTTCTTAAAACAAGCAAACCAACCAATGCCAAACAAAAAAAGCCTGAAGTAAAAGTAAAATTCAATTCAATTAAGCAGAAAATTGAAAATAAGAAAACAAAACAACCCCAAACTATTAAATCTTGGAGCTTTGTCCAGCCAGAAACAACAATTGTTGAACATTCCAGTTTGCCGTTTTTGTATTTCCACCTCTTCCAGATGGAACACAAATGATTTTTTTTTTTGATTTTGTGAGGATTTTCCACTGGGGGGAAAAAAAAAAAAGAAAAAAAAAGAAAAAGAAGTGTTTCTTAACAAGTTCTACTTCTTTCATGTGTGTTTTCCTGGAGTGAACATTACACATGCAGTTTTACCACAGACCAGATGGAAAGGTGCTAAAAACGAACCTTTTTTCATTGTCAGAAAAAGACAGTTAATCAAGAGAGATATTTTGGGAAGGAGCCCTCTGTGGGGTGCCTGCAACCATTTCTCCATGTTGGTCTAGGTATCTTTGGGTGTTAACAACTGGAATATGCTCCGATGCCTCTGGTGTCCCGCTGGAATTACAGTGAGATTTCACAGCTGTTCTGCCAAAAATCCATAATCCTGTGAACAGGCATGGGACTAAGTGCTCTGGGAGAGACAGGTCCTGTCCTGGATCTGCTGTCCCCCAAAAAGCCTTTAATCCCCCTTTCCCTTGTCTTCCCAGATAATAAGATCCACCTACCCTGCAGTGTTGTTGGGAGGCTTAACGTGGTAATCTTTATAAAGTGCCATGGGATCTTTTGGAGAAGAGAAAAGAAAAAGAAAAGAAAAAAAAAAAGAAAAATGTAGGATCCAGCCTCATTCTGGTGTCACAGGGGCAAGGAGTGACCCCCAGGGAGACACAGATGATCTGGAAGTTCCCTTCCAACCCAAAGCATTCTGTGATTCCATGACTTTGTGACAAAGCCCAGGATCAGCTGTCTCTGCCCGGGTTATCACTGCAGAGCCCAGCAGCCACCCCTCACTGTGCTCCTGGGTGCCAGCGAGGTGACACTGCAGTGACATTTTCCCAGCCCATGGAAAGACCTGTCCCTTTGAGACATCTTTGCCTTTCTGTACTGGATCAAATCTGCTTTGTCCACCTTGTCCCCGGTGGGTTGGACAGGATGGGGCTGAGCCCAAGCTGCTCTGTCACACAAGTGAAAAGCCAATTTCTGGAGAAGGGAATTCTCTGGAGTGATCTTAGGACACCTCCCTGTGCCTAAGGGGGCCCCAGGAGAGCTGGAGAGGGACTTGGGACAAGGGATGGAGGGACAGGACACAGGGAATGGCTTCCCACTGCCAGAGGGCAGGGATGGATGGGATATTGGGAAGGAATTGTTCCCTGGGAGGGTGGGGAGGCCCTGGCACAGGGTTCCCAGAGAAGCTGTGGCTGCCTCTGGATCCCTGGAAATGTCCAAGGCCAGGCTGGACAGGGCTTGGAGCAACCTGGGCTAGTGGAAGGTGTCCCTGCCCATGGTAGGAGGGTGGAACTGGATGATCTTTAAGGTCCCTCCCAACCCAAACCTTTCCATAACTCCCTGATTCTGCCCAGCAGCCAGAACTGCACATTCAAATCCAGGATTCTCTTGTCTCTGACTGTTTTGGTGGGATTTGTGTTCATTTCAACTAAAACCCTCCAAAACTCAAACCATTGTCTGGGATTCCACTTCTCTCCTGCCACACTGAGAGTCTTGGGAATCCCATCATTCCTGCCTTTTCCAGTGCATGAAAACTCAGACGTGCATCAGTTTCAGACAGATACCACAGTTATTAATAGTATCAGCACTGCAATAATGGTCTAATAACGAGGGCTAATTACACATAAATTGCCAACATACCTGAGTATTCTTTCCCCATGGGCAGCACTGGAGTTTTGCCTGATGATAACAATATCATTTCCTGGTAAAATGAACTTTCATATCTATGAAACATGTCTAACTTTACAATTACAGCCTGTGGCGTGTTTTCTTGCTTATCCCCAGGGGTGACAAAATGCCACCTTCACCAGGGTTTCCTATCCTGGACAGCATTCCCAGGTGGGTGTGAAGCTGCAGGATGGATCCAAAAGCCAAAGGCAGACTGGATTTCAGCAGATCCAAGGGATTTCAGCAGATTTAAGGGATTTCAACAGATTTAAGGGAGCATCAACTTTGTTTCTCTCTGGTAATACTGGTGCATCAAAAATATTATACCACTGATATTTTTCTTTACAAACCCAATAGAGGAGAAGAAGAAGGAGCACGATGTTCCTGATGAGAGAAGGAAGCTGGGGTCTTTATTTGTGCAGCCATAAGAATCTCAGTGGCATAGTCAGAATTCCTGCTGCCCTGAGTGATGCCAGGGAAAGCTGCAATGCTCACTTGGCTGGAGAACAGCAGTGCAAAGGGGATTTTGGTGGGATATTTCTGGAAAATTGGGTGGATGCTAATGAGGAAATTAAAAAAAAAATCCCATGTTGTTGCCTCAGCTCCAGAAATTGTTGTGTAGATGACATGGAAATTAAATATAATCCCAAGGGACTCTGGCAGCACTTAATGGGACCATGGAATTGCTTAGGTCAGAAAAGCTCATTCCCAAAAAATTGCCAAGGCCATCACTGAACCCTGTCCCATAGTTCCACACCCACACATCTTTTAAATCCCTCCAGGGATGAGGATGCCACCACTGTCCTGGACAGCTGTGCCAGGGCTGGACAATCCTTTGGGTCCTCCTCTCCTTTGCAAAGTTGAGGCCAGCAGATCTGGGAGAGGCTGAGTTCCAGCCCTTTAATTCAGGGAATTAAATAAGAGAATTCAACCATTTGCAAATCTAGGTGAAGAGAGGAGGATTCCCAGAAATTCCAATCTGCCCCCAGCGTCCCTTGCTGAAGGACACTGCCAACCTCAGATCACAAATTCAGCCTGCACCAGGGAATTTTTTGGAATAGACCAGATATTTTTTCACCTCTTTTTTTTTTTTTTAAAGTTTTCCTTTTTGAATTAGAATTTAGAATTGTCAATATTCTGTGTGTTTTTGGACTGGCATCTTATCCAAGGTCAAACCATCCTCCTGCATTACCACTCAGTCCCACCAGCACTGCCTGCACATGAAACCCTGTTTGTCCTTTGCTCCTGTGAGTGCATTTCACGTGGATTTGGGCTTGGAAGTTCAGCGCTCGAAATTCTGTGCATGAAAAACTATTTTGGTTTCGTGGCTTTACTTTTATGTGAAATTCATCTCTTTTCTTTATTGCTTTCCTCCCCAGAATAAGTGGGTTGCTTCAACCACTGATACACCAGTGCAGAGAGAAAAACCATTTTTTCATCCCAGAAGGAACTCAGCCACAAAACCTCGGTCCTGACCCTGCATCTGCCACCCAGGAGAGGAGAGATTTGGGTTAGGACCGGCTTTTTTTTTTTTTTTTTTTTTTTTTTTTTCCATCACCACATCCGAGCTCGGCGCTGCATCTCGCAGCACCCGATGGGCGATGCTCGGGGTCCGGAGCTGCAGCCCTGCCCTTGCCGGCGGCGGGGCTGCCCGGGGCACTGACCCCAGCGCCGGGGAGTCTGGAGCGGAGCCGGCGGCCGCCGCTCGCCGCCGTCAGCCCACACCTCATCAATAGGGGCTGACAGACAGCCCCGGCCCCCCCGCCCCGACGGCACCGCTGCCGGCACGGCACGGCTTGGCACGGCCCGCAGAGCAGCGAGAACCACGAAGGTGGGGATGGAGGCAGCGCCATCCGTCCGGGATGTATCTGGGGAGGGGAGAGGAGAAGTTGGGGTGCAGAGAACAGCACGGGGGTCAGGCTGTAGGTAACGCCGAAGGGATGCAGGGAATCCCCGGTCCCCGTGGGTCTGGGATAGGGGCAGCATCATTGTGAGGGGCTACGGACACCGCAGTGGGGCAGATTGAGGGGGTCAGGGGGGGTACGGGGGCAGAGGGGACCCCACGGTGACAGGTAAGGACACACAGTGAGTGGTACAGGCGAGTAGGAAGGTAAAACAGCCCAGTGAGAGAGATACAGACCCATGGATAAATACATGGATTAATAAATCGATATTCTGGCAAAGCAGATGGGCACAAAAAAGCAAATAAGACATGGGAATGAGTAGGGAGTTACAGAGATGTATGGATATAGGGATATATGGCTAGATGATGGATATAGGGATAAGAGGCTAGATGATGGATAAATGGATATACGGATAGACGATGGATAAATGGATATCTGGATAGATGATGGGTGGTGATAACGACTGAGGTTCCGCATTCCCAGGGCTCCAGCCCAGGCATTTCCAGGCAAAGGAGCCTTCCCTGCCCGATGCGCGTGGCTTTTCCAGCCTCTCCGAGAGTGGGAAGGGGTTTTCCATCACCGCTGCTGCTCCCTGCAGACACCAGGGGCTCTGCCGGGGCCGGTCAGTCCCCGACAGCCGGGATGTCACCGCGGGCGTGCTCCACACGGGTGGTTTCACTGTCACTGCGTCGCAGGGCGGTGACAATGATGACAGCAGAACCGCACAGATGAAGGGGGTGACGCACCCCCTTCATCCCCAGCGGGGTCCCCCCCACCGCGGGTGATGCTCGCCCACTCGCCCCCGTGCTGGTGGCCCCGGGGGATGCCCCATCCACGGGTGAGGCGTGTCCGCAGGTGACACGCAGACCCTGGTCACACCGCCCTGCCGCAGCCCCCTGAGCTGGCCTTCCACCTCTCCCCACCGAGCCGGAGAATGCCAGGCCGGGAAATTCACAGCCCTGACGTTTTAGGCTCAGTTCCCTGGATTTTGGCAGTCAAGCTGACAGGAGGGCAGGACACTGATCCACGCTGTACTTTCAGTGCTCTCTGGGACACATCTGTCCCCCCCACGCACACACAGTGGCACAGACACGCCGGGCATCACATGTGCCGTGCTTCCCTTTTCCTAGGGATCCCCGTTTCCCAAAAATCCCCGTTCCAGGCGGGGTTTGGATTTTGCCTGTCCCCAGACCTCCACGGCATTGTCCCTCATTTCCCAGCCTCTCCCCTCCTGCTGCATCAGAGCACGGATCGCTGCTCCACGCACCTCTGCAGCATCCCGTGGCTTTTGCCCTGAGAAAGTCACTTGTACTTATTTCCACTGGAGGTAAAAAAAAAACAAAACAAAAAAACCCCCAAACAAACCAATAATATAATATTTGGGGGTAGAGGGAGCAGTCAGGAAGGATTTAGGACTTTTCCTGAAGCTCCGCTGAGCCGTGATGCTCCTTGGCCACCCTCCTGCCTACCTGGCCTTTGGGGTGGGGCTGGTGGCATTTTAGGACCGCTGCCGTCCTGTAAACAGATGTGACATTTGTTTGGGAAAGCGTCTCTGAAAGGCGTGACAAGAGCCTTTGGTTAAGCCGGGGAGGGGGTGGCAGCCACAGCAGGGTCCCTCTGTGCTGTCCCTCTGTCCCTTCCAGCCGTGTCCCCGTGGCGTGTCCTTGCGCTGGGGTGTCCTGAGACGTGTCCGTGGGCACGGGGGTGCAGGGGGGCCCCAGAGCGGGGACCCCCAGGCTCCCCGGAGAGGAAGGTCCAGGATCTGTCCCCCAGGAGGGCGGGGGGCTCATCCTTCCCCCCGCCCAGCTCCAGCAGGGCTTCACCTCGGCATTTCCCCCCTTTTGCCGGACCAGGGGAGGGCTGGAGGGGCAGGGCTGGAGGGGCAGCGCCCCCCGTCCATCCCCAGAGCCCAGACGGGTGGAAAGGGGGCGGGAGGAGGCGATGCCGCCCCGAGACATCTCCTGGCTCGCAGGGAGCCTCGTCCCGCACTCCCGGCCACCCCCCACACCCCAAACACCCCGGTCCTGCCGCGCAGCCCCAAAAATCCGGCCCTGGGACCCCCCCTCTTCCCCTCCGCAGCTGCACCGGCTGCTCTAACACAAGGACAGCCTGGAGATACCCATAGATAGTCACCTATAGATAGTCACCTATAGATAAACACCTATAGATAGACACCTATAGCTGATCCATCCCGACCAACCCAAGGCACCGGATTTTTTTGGAGCCGATTTCTCCCCTCTCCGCCGTCCCGGGGTGACAAATCCCCTCCCACAGTCTGGAACTCTCAGTTTCCCCCCAGCCCCCTCCTCCAGACCCTTCCCGGCCGCAGCCAAAGCAAGGGATAAATAAAAAATTTAAGGTAATACTAATAAAAACCCCAATTACTCCCAAGTGTCCAACACGCAGCAGCCGCCGGCCGCTTTTATTCTTTTTTGCCCTCCTAAAATCACATTTGCCCCGCTGATTTTACCACTTATTTTCAACCATTTTTCTTCGTGACTTTTTAAAAAATCAATTTTTAGCGCAGATAGAAATTTAAATTAACTTTCTCCCCTCTTCCCCTCCTTCCACCCCGCCACTAGTTTCTAAAGTGTTTTGGGGTTTTTTTGGGGGGGAGGTTTGGTTGTTTTTTGGTTTGTTTTTTTTTTTTTTCCCCATGCATCAACACCCGGAGCTTTAACTCTAAAACCACCGCGGAAGTAAGTTCGATACGGGGGGAAAAATATATATATATATATATATATATATATAAAAAAAACCACCAAGAAAATCCCTAAAAATAGGCATATTTTCGTATCAACTTTTTTCCTGCCTGGGGCAGAACTGAAGGCTGGAAAGGAGAGAGGCAAGGCCAAAGTTTGTTCCCCTGGGTTATTTTCACACAGATTTCGTTAATCGCAAGGAAAAAAAAAAAAAAGTCTCCACCGCGTGCAGAACAGAGTTTTGGGTTTAGTTTTGGGGACTTTTTTTTTTTTTGCCGCTGCGTTTTGCTGTGTCCCTTCTGCTTTTTCCGGGAGAAAATCCTAAATGTGTCCTAAATCCATCCTCTCCCTGCCGGCTCTTGGGATGCTCGTCCCTGCCATTCCCGGCCCCTCCGGCCGATAATTCCCTGCAGAAAGGGCTGGATCCGGCCACTCTTCACGCCAAACAATCCACGGGAATCGCTTCTGTAGCTTTTTTCCTGGAAGTAGCAAAGCCAAAACAGGTTCTTGAAATCTTCTCTGCTCCTGGTGTTGCTGCTTGGGAGGGTTTAATAAATATAAATTGTTTTTGTTTGGTTGTTTTGGGTTTTTTTTTTTTCCCTTGCTTTTTTTTTTTTTTCTTTTTTTATTTTTTATTTTACCAAGGAAAAAGCTGCTTTTCTGCAAGAATACAACGAATCTTTAGTGAAATGCTGCTTGGGTAGAGAAAACCATCAGTGATTTTGCAAGGGAAGAAAAGATGAATGTCCCAAACCCGGCACATCTGGATAGGCAGCTGTTTCGGAGGAGGGATATAAAAAGAGACATCGATATATTTAATTCCCCTTTCTTTCCCTGTGTGCTGACCCGTGCTCATAAGCACATTTTCTATATGCACATGTATTCATATAGATATTTAAATTACATATTTACATGTTTAGATATTATATAGGAGTTATTAAACCTTATGGTTTATATATCTATTTTTATGTATTTCATAATTTACATACAAAAACAATACCACAGGGCGTTATAAATTATAAACAATAAATTATTTCGGTATGACAGTACATCTATGTTCGCATGTAACACATTCCTGTGAATCATAACATACATTAAATCTCATATTTATACTTAATTTTTGTATCGATCTGTATAAAGCTGCACACTTTTTATAAATTACGTCTTTTCCCCCGTGTGCTGAAAGTACAAATACGCACAAAGACACCCTTGCTGATGTTCATTTGTTATGCATTTCTGTGATTATAATTCTATTTCTATACGGGGCTATAATTATTTTAATCCCGATAATTGGGGTTATCTCCAACAGCGTTTTCCCATTTTTGGGGGTTTGGGGAGTCCCTGTGCCCCCTGGGTATTTCAGAATAAGGTGAGGGCAGAGGATGAGGGGTTCCCACATTCCCGGGGCTTCATTCCTAACCCTGGACCACTCTCCAAGTGCTCTCCTCACCTTCCATCCCCCTTCAATAAATCGCTTTCCCAATCCCCTCTTCCCCCCGACCCCGTCTTTTTCATACGGAGATTTGAAATTTTAATTTAAATTTTTTATTTTCAAGCACCAAAATCCGCTGGCATCTCCCCCCCCCCCCCGCCCCCCGATTTAGGGTAGGAACCCCAAATTCCCACGGGAAATTCCAGAGTGTGGAAAATATTAATGGTGTGAGAGTTATTCCCGGGAAACAGGGCAGTGGAACCCCCCCGATGTCTGGAGAGACCCCAGGGTGAAATGAGCCCTTAGGAGAGGGGGGCTGCGGATGGGGGGTGCTGAACCCCACGAGGGATTGGGACCCCAAATTGCAGAGGGTGCTGCGCTTCATCATTAACCCTTAAACCCATCCGAGCATGGAGGGGCAGGAAACCGGTGCCCAGTTTGGGGAGAGCACCCCCAGACTGGCTGGGGCAGAGGGGAGACCAGCTGCCACCTCCTCACTCCGTGTTTGGGATCGCGATTTGGGGCAGAAACACGGAAAAATCTCCCCTCTGCAGTAGCGCCAACGAAAGGGGTTGACTCCAACGGGATTGAGGGATTGGAGAGTGTCTGTACCGCTCAGAAAATCCCTGATTTTTTTCTGGGAGCAGGGAACGGGCATCCCTGGGCTGCGCAGCTGGTGGGGCTGCTTTGATTTAATTATTTTTTTATTTTATTTTATTTTTTTTTTCCTTTTTTTTTTTTTTCCCTTTCCTCTTCTCCACAGCCACGAAACCTGGCGCCCGGCTGATGGTGCAAGAGATACCGGCCACCCCCTTCACCCCCCCCCGCTTCCCTCCCATCGCCGCCCATTTCCACGTGATGTGGGAAAACCAGTCAGCGAGTGGGACTGGGCAGACTGGGGAGCCGGGAGGGGGGCAGCGCTGCCCCTATTCCCCCCCAAAGGAAGCAGGAGCCGGGCATCTCTGAGCCCTCTGCCTTCCCCACAGCGAGGGGGGGTCCCTGCCCCACGGCCCCCCCCCCTCTCCACCCCTGTGCCCCCCAGCACTGAAGGTGGGTAGCGCTTCTCCGTCCCCTCGCTCCTCTTCCTCGCCGGGACCCCAGCGAGCCCCTTCCTAGAGGCCTCCCCAAAAGCTTCCTCCTATTGTCTCCTCGGGCTTGAAAAGTGACTCGATTTTGCTTTTTTGTTTTTATTTTTTGGTTGATTTTTTTTTTTTATTATTATTATTATTATCACCACTACTATTTGCAGGGCAAGAGGGGAACTCGCTCCTTGTTCCCCTCCCGTGAGTCCTGCTCCTCTTTAGGGAATCCTGTGGAAAAGCTCCGTCCTAGGCCGGTTACACACCAACCATTCCCGTGGGGTCGGGGGGAACACAGACCTCCCTTAAAGCCCCTTCTCCCCGGCTCGCTTCCATCCTTACCCCTTCCCAACGCTGCCTCCGGCTTCTCTCCCCTTGCCCGGCCGCCCATTGTCTGCCGCTGTCCTCCCAGGGTATCAGTCCTTATCTGCTGGTTATCTCTTCTGCTGCTAAATTCAGCCCAGCCGAGGGGTTCAGCCGGGGGAATCTGCTGCTGAAACCTAAAGCAGTCCCAAGAGTTCTCTCTCCGGCCGTAATTCCCCGCTCCGTGCTCCATCCAGCCCTTCTCCTGCCCTGAGGTGGTGTTCATGGAACCCTACAGCTCCAGAATGCGTTGGGTTGGAAAAGACCTTAAGGCCCATCCAGTCCTGACCCTCCTGCCGTGGGCAGGGACACCTTCCACCAGACCGGGCTGTTCCCAGAGGCTGCTTCCATGATTTCCAGAGAAAACAGCACCTCAACTCATCTCCCCCCCTTTCCCGGACCCTCCTTGGGGAAGGGGCTTCACCCTGACCCCTTTCCACAAGCGGGTTTTGGGGTCTTGCCATTGCCATTGCCACCCGCAAGGCCCCAATGGCATCCCAAGGCCCAAACCCACCCCAAAATCCCCCAAATTTCCCCAAGTGCGAAACCAACCCGACATGAAGTAAAGCACCCCTTTCCCCCAACATTTCCCACCGCTCTGGGACATCCCTCCCCATCCAGACCGACGGCATTCCCAGTCCCCAGCGGCTCACCCCACTGTGCTTCCAGCTCCTCCCGCTTCCCCACACGGGAAAAACGGGGGAGAGCGATAAAAAACCACCGGGGAGGGGGAATTTTGTGGGCGCTGCTTGGGGTCTGCTCCCACTTTGGGCAGCACTAACGGGGCTGCAGTGGCTAATGCCCCCCCTCTCCTTTTTAAGCCCTCTCGGTCACGGCTGTAGGGGGTGCAGACACGCGTGGGGTGGGAGGGTCGAGCCAGCCTTCCTCCTTTCCCTCTTTCCCCTCTACTTTTCCCTAATTTAACTCCCCCCCACCCCACCCCAACCCTCCTCAGCCGCCTCCCGCCGCCCACATCAAACGCCGGCCCCGGGGGCCATTAACAACTTAAAGCACCGATCCTACCTGCGGGACAAAGGTTTTTGCTCCGGGCCAGAGGAGAGAGCATCGCTGTGTCTCTCACCTTCCCGCCTGTGTCCCCCCACTCCTGTCACCTCCCCCCCTTCTCTAACCTCCTTATCTCCCCGCCCGGGGGGGTCCCGGCCCGGCTGCCGCCGCATCCCGCATCCCGCATCCCGGCAGCATCTCCCCCTGCTCCCCCGGGGGTGCTGGAAGGGGCGGGGGGGAGGGAGGAGGAGACTGAGCGAGGGTTTTAAACAGCCCAGCCTCATGGTGGAGGGCGGGGGGGGGGGGGCGGGAGGTGATGGATGGAGCCCGGTGGGAGCAGCTAAATCCAGGCGGGAGCTAAATTTCCCCTCCGGAGGGACCCGGACTTCTTGCTTGGGGTGTGGAAGAGGCGGCGGGACCTGCTGAAGGTGGGGAAGGTGGGCGGCGGGGCAGGGGGGGGTGGGTTGGAGGAAAATCGCATCGCTGGTGGTGTTTTGGTTTTGGCTGGAAGGCTGCGCCCACGCGAGACCGCTGCGGGGAAAAGTGGAGCCGAGGGTTTTCCAGGCGCTCCCCATCGCTCCGGATCGCGGCCGCGGAGCCGGCCGGGCTTTGGGGAGGCCCCGCACGAGATGTACCAGAGCTTAGCCATGGCAGCCAACCCCGGCCCTCCGGCGTACGAGGGGGCAGGTGGCTTCATGCACAGCGCGGCCGCAGCGTCCCCGGTCTATGTGCCCACCACGAGGGTCACCTCCATGCTCCCCAGCCTGCCCTACCTGCAGAGCAGCGGCTCTTCCCAGCAAGGCAGCCCCGTCTCCAGCCACTCCATCTGGACTCAGCCCGGAGCCGAAAGCGCCGCTTACAACCCTGGATCTTCTCACCCTCCCGTGTCACCTCGGTTCTCCTTCTCCACCAGCACCCCCATCCCGGCCACCTCTTCCCGGGAGGCGGCGGCGGCTTACAGCAGCTCCTTGAACCTTTCTGCTAACGGGAGGGAGCAGTACAGCAGGGGCTTCGGCAGCTCCTACTCCAGCCCCTACCCGGCCTACATGAGCCCCGAAATGGCCACGACCTGGACTTCCTCGCCCTTCGACAGCCCCATGCTGCACAACCTGCAGAGCCGAGGGACGCCCGCGGCCGCCCGCCACGCCAACATCGGTGAGCAGAGGGCTGGGAGATGGGAGGGAAGGTTTCACCCCCTTACCCCCCAGATTTTGGGGCACACACCCCCCCCTGTGCATAGGCGCAAAGGGCAGGAGGGAGGAATTTAGAGTGTTGGGGCTGGCGCTGCCTCTCTGACTGGAAAGCATTGGGGTCCTTATTCTTACTTATTCTGCAAAATCACCGCTCCAAAACATCCTCAAAGGCCGGAGTTTCCAAAAAATACATGGAATTTAGGGCAGGCCTGGAGTGGCAAGGAATGATGAGCTGAGCTCTGGAGCGCGGGCCTGCTGGCTCCTCAGATAGCTCAGCGGGGATTTAGGGGCTCTGAAGGGGATTGTGGGGTGCAGGACCACATTTTCCATCCACACGCAGTCCATTCCTCAGCTGGCTTCAGGTGTAAAACTGGGAGCATTAAGAAATCAAAGTTGGGTCCATGAATTGCAAATCTTCCCTTCGGGCTGCTTGAAGTTCTGGTCTTTTAAAAAGTTTTTTTGGAAAGGTCAGTTGGGCTACGGAAAGGGAGAGCAAATTTAGAGCTGAGTTGGGAGAGATGATGGAGAAGGATTAAAAGGAATGCATCTACATTTATAATGGTGCTTTTTGGGGAACTCAGGCATATCTGACACAACCCTGCTATTTCAGAGTCTCCTTCCCCCAAAAAAACCTCACCCTGATCTCTCGTGCCGAGCCCAGTCTCAGAGCCTTTCATTTCATTAAAATCCTCTGGTTCCTACAATGAAGAATTGGTCCAAATGGCTTAAAATACTGCTTTTATATTTCGTGGGGTGGAAGAGGGATAAAAGGGGAAAGAAATGCAGGCACATCTTTGCATTGTGGTTTCAAAAACCCTTTTTTCCTTCCCGTTTCCTCTCTGTGAAGGTGTTTCTGTCGGCTTTGGGGTTGGGGTTAACAAAGAAAACACCTCAAATTTTGCTGCAGATCTATTTTATGATAGATATATTTTATGTGTTCTCTGACCCGAATTTTGGAGGGTGATTTTTTCCATCGTGTCCAGCAGGATTTGCGTTGTCTTTAGCATTATTTTAAGACGTTAAAAGAAGGAAAGTTGGACGTCGGTGAAGGCTTGGCCTTGCCAAAGTCTTGTGCTTTTCTTTAGGTGCTAATTTCTCAAAACGAGGAACAGATTAAGGATAAAATTTTAACCAATCTGACAATGTTTTTTGGGAAGCCATTAGAAGGCAGATCATAGAGGAAAAAATCAGGATGAATTAAACGATCAAATATTAATTGAATATCATCAAGCACATCTGAATATTTGTATTTTACCATGATGCCACCTCTTCCTTGGGGGGAAAAAAAAAAAAAAATCACCTTTTTGTGGTGGTTTTAGAAGTGTTCTTAATAATAAAAATAACCTAACTCCAAAACAATGCAAATGAAGAATTGCAATTGCAGAAACACCATCAGCTTTTAAAGTGCCAGCGTGGGGATTTCGGGGTTTTGAGTCTGGTGGTTTGTGCTGCAGCTCCGCATTTTGATGGCAAAAAATGGAGTTTTAAATAGCACTGGGAAGAAGAGATGGGTTAAGCCAGTCCCGAAAATGTGTTTTAATGAAGGAGGAAGGAGAAGGGACTCCTGTTCACGGCCAGGTCCTGACTCGGGTGCCGGATTTTCGGCAGCGCGGCCGAATCCGCGAGATTCATTAGCATGGGGTTAATTGCGCCTCTGGCTTGGATATGGAAAAGCACTCGGATTTTAAAACACAAGTGCTTGGGTTTTGGTTTAAAAAAAAAAAAAAGAAAAAAAAGAAAAAAAGAAAAAAAGAAAAAAAGAAAATGATCTGCCTGAGAGCTGGTGAGTTTTAGATGGATTTTCCTCCGGGAAGAAGTTTAAGGTCCAGCCCCGTTCCCTGAGTCGGGACGCGGCCGCTGCCGGGTCCCTCCTTGAAGCCGAGCGATGCTTTGGGCACCGAGGGGGTTGAGTGAAGCATGGAGAGGCTGGGAAAGGGATTCCAAACTGGGAAAGGGTTTTATTTTAATGATTTTAAAGGTAAAAAATCCTGAAAAACGGAAGGCAGTGAACGATGTCATGGGGGGGACACCGTTGTGGATTGCTCCCATCACAGACCCACTTTAATCCCACATCCGAGCCTGGTCAGCTCCCGAGAGATGATCTCTGGCACGGTGGAGTTGCCTTTTCTCAGGGCTAAAAGTAATTTTATTCTCTGCACAGCGAGGAATCTCAAGGTGGAAACGCAATCCTTTTAAATCGAGTGGTATTTGCAGCGCTCTCACTTTCTTTTCCAAAGAAAAAGAGAAATAACCACCACCTTCGGGTAGTGTTAAATGCAGAGCACCCCTGAGGTCATTAAAATTTTAATTATTATCATTTTTTAAAAATAAAGATCAAATATAGGCAGGTTTAGGTGAATATGCAGACACGAATTCACCGTCTGTGCAATTGGGCGCGACTTTTTTCCCCGTTTTATATAAATATATCACCGTAACAATAAAGCAACACACGGAGAAAAGAAGATTAGTGAAAATGTAGTAAAAGAAAATAACACTAAAATAAATACAAACCTTCTTTTTATTTTTTTCCCCCCTAAAATAAGGAATTTTGGCTTGGGTTAAACCGTGGTATAAAGCACTGGGGAGGATGGGTAAAACACACGGGCCAGTTTGAAAAACTCCCTGGTGTGTGCTCAAAATGCCAAATTTGGGCTTTTTAGGGTAAGTTCGGTGACTGATTTCATTAGCCTGAAGAACAGGATCAGACCCTGTGATCGAGGCAGTGAACTTGCCCCGGGCATTGCCTGGGATGGAGTTACTGCGAATTCCCGACTTAATGAGGCATGAAAAGGACCAGCTGCAGAATCCCCTCTCCAAAGACTTCCCCGCCAGCACCAAAAATCTCTTGAAATCGCTCCTAAAATTCCCCTGGATGGGCAGCTTGGCTCTAGGTCCTTCCCCAGGCAGAGGGGAGCGGGGATGGAGGGTGGCACCGGGGTCCGAGCGCATCCATCCCGCAGCCCCTCGCTGCCTCCTGGATCTTTCCAGGCTGGGGAAAGACGCTCAGATCCCAGATTGCCATCCCCGTTCCCTTTTATTTTGCTCACAGCGGGGATTTTACTTTCGCTGTGGCATCGCGGAGGTTGTTGTGGTTGGGGATAAATCGGGGCTGTGGGCATTCCTGGTGGGTGCTTTTGGGTTTTGGGGTTTATTTCTGTTGGTTTGTTATTTTTTTGGGTTTGTTTTTATTTTTGGTTAAATCGAAGTCAGGGCTCCTCAAACAGGCGCTGCTGGAACACAGCATCTGGGAAGATCAAAGCCTGGAGCAGACACTGGGTTGGAAAATGTCCTTTCTGCTGCTGCTGGGGGAGAGATTGGGAACCAGATCTTAAGCTTTCCCACAGGGATGCTAAGAGATCTGCCCTGTCGCATCCCGGGGCTGACATTTCCAGCGATTCACTGGCATTTGTTACAACCCTCTGCCCTACAAGCAGCCCCTGACCTTCCCCGCGCCCCGAAGGACAAGGTGGCTGGTCCCTGTGGGGTGGCAGGCGATGAGCACGGCCCAGCATCGTCCTGTCCCTGATCCTGGAGGGATGGGACCTTAGGACACAGGGATGGGGCCATAGGACAGGGGGACGTGAGTGTAGGATGGCAGAAAAGGCTGCGAGACAGTGGGGAGGGGCTGTAGGACATTGGGATGGGGCTGTAGGATATCGGGATGGGGCTGTAGGATATCGGGATGGGGCTGTAGGATATCGGGTTGGGGCTGTAGGATATCGGGATGGGGCTGTAGGATATCGGGATGGGGCTGTAGGATATCGGGATGGGGCTGTAGGATATCGGGTTGGGGCTGTAGGATATCGGGATGGGGCTGTAGGATATCGGGATGGGGCTGTAGGACATGGAGATGGGGGTGTAGGATATCAGGATGGGGCTGTAGGATATTGGGTTGGGGCTGTAGGATATCGGGTTGGGGCTGTAGGATATCGGGATGGGGCTGTAAGATATCGGGATGGGGCTGTAGGACATTGGAATGGGGTTGTAAGACATCGGGTTGGGGCTGTAGGATATCGGGATGGGGCTGTAGGATATCGGGTTGGGGCTGTAGGATATCGGGATGGGGCTGTAGGATATCGGGATGGGGCTGTAGGATATCGGGTTGGGGCTGTAGGATATCGGGATGGGGCTGTAGGATATCGGGATGGGGCTGTAGGACATGGAGATGGGGGTGTAGGATATCAGGATGGGGCTGTAGGATATTGGGTTGGGGCTGTAGGATATCGGGTTGGGGCTGTAGGATATCGGGTTGGGGCTGTAGGATATCGGGTTGGGGCTGTAGGATATCGGGATGGGGCTGTAGGATATCGGGATGGGGCTGTAGGATATCGGGATGGGGCTGTAGGATGTGTCTGCATTTTCCTCCATCCCCCTTTCGCAAGCGGCGCATTTCTCACCTCAACCCCGCCGGCGGGGAAGGTTCGCCCAGGGCTTTGTTCCCCGCTCCGGGTTTGAATCCACCTTCTGCGCTCCCTCCTAATTTAATTGTCACCCGCCAGTCTGGGATTTGGGATGAAACCCACAGAATCGGGGTTTCTAATCTCTGAGCAAGATCAAGCTTGAACACACAAGTGTTTATTCCCCCCTCCAAGCCACCCATGCAGTAGAATTTAAATTGCAAATAAATCAATGATAATAATAAAAATAACACCATCACGAGCATTCTGTCACCCCTGTTAATAATTCAATTCCTTACTTAAAAATTGTGCTGTATTACCAAGCACAGCTTATGTTGCAGCCGTGGGGTGTTCTGTGCAACACATATATATTAAATATATACCATGTATATATTATATATATAATATAAATGCTCACAAATTTTTGTAAAGCAGTAAAACTTAAGGCAGTGAATGGTGGTGCTCAATCTAAGACTTTATTAAATCAGGATTAATTATTTTTCACCCATCCATGTGCATTTCTTCATCCACTTTTACAATAACAGCAATTTTTTTCTTTTTTTAAGATGCAGCTTATATTTTGCCCTCTACATATTTTTTTTTTTTTTTTGCCAGAAATTTTAAGGGAAAGAGGTGAAATTATTAGAAACAGATGAGGGTTTATCAGGCAGAATATTCCAAAGGAAATCAGGCCTAATCCTGCCACCTCTGTGCTCTTCTGATAATGGGAAAACTTTGGCTTGGCCGGCAGAAAGGGGCTCCCCAAAACTGGTTCTCCCAAATGCAGAGAGGTATTTTGAATGGGCAAACCATTTCACTCTGAAAATTTAAGGATGTATGGAAAAAAAACCACCAAGAAAGCAGCAAACAGCAAATAAAATTCCAAACTGGGTGAAAAAGTGGCATTTTATGCGCCTAAAGTTTGGCCAGCCTGTTGTTTCTGGGGGAGGATATTTGCTATTAAAATAGAGGTGTAATTTAAGGAAAATTCAATTTAAAAAAATTGATTGTGTTGTCCCAAAACCTTCAGAAGTTTTGTTTCTCATCGGTGCAGGGCTGTGGGCTGAAACTTTTTGTTCCTTGAGCTCTGCGGAGCTTTGCAAGCATAGGAGACATAAAAAAGGGTTGCAAATACATCAACTTTGAGAGGTTTTTTCCCCAAATCTGTGCACCTGTCCTTCCCTCCCTGCAATTTCCTTATTGAAAAGGAGGTGCAGAAATGGGATTTTCGGGGATCTTCCCCTGCTCGGTGACGCTCCTGGGGATTCACGGGGCAGAGGAAGCCGAAATCTTGGGTTCTTCAAGGCTTCTGCAACCCAACTATTAAACCAGAATCTGCTTCCCCTTTGGGGCTCATTGCTGGCTGCAAAACCAGGTGGGAATCTACCTCAGGAGCTCAGTCCTTAAGCTTAGGAAAGAAAGTTTTGCTGATGCTGGGAGGGAGAGGCAGAAATACAGATTTTTGTTGTGCCGGTCGCAGGTTTCGGGGACGTGGGATCCCGAAAAACGCGATTACGCTGCCAAAACCCTTTGGTTGGAATGGCCAGGTTGGGTTGTTACAGGTCTGAGATACTTTGGAGTGGGGAATGTGTGTAATTATGCCTGCAGGATTGCAAAAAGGGAGATGGGAATATCTGGAAATGCCAAATATTCACCTTGTCGGCGGGTCGGAATCCGCGCTGCCGTCTGGCAGGAAGGTGTAAATTCGTCTTTGGTGTGCGAGTGTGAAACGCTGCTTAAATAACCAGGGAAATAGGTGAGAATTCACTCTAACCTCCCAAATTAACCCAAATTATAGAAGGAAATTTCATTATAAGGTCAGATTGAGGGGTTTTTTTTTAAATTTTAAGGAAAACTGGTCTTTCTCCTTCATGGGACAGAACTCTTGCAGCTGTCTACGATCACTTCCCACATTATGGCAAAATATGAAAACCACTCCTGCCTTTCCAAGCCTTCCCCACATCATCGGTCACGGTGACCGGGCCCGAGCTGTAAATACATTTGTAATGACAAATTAAACCCAATTATCTGCCAGGCCTGAGCACTGAGGTCTTTTCACATACGGGTGCTTGCACTTGCGTGACAGCCCTCAAAAATAACTCCAGCACCGTTGGCACGAGTGGCATTAAAGGCTCTTTTGAAAACACACATACTTTCAAACCTACTCCAAAAATTTTGGGTTTTTTTCCTTTTTTTTCCCCTTTTTTCCTTTTTTTTCTTTCTTTTCCTTTTTTTCCAGGAGCTCCTTGCTGTGGGGTATGTTGAGTTCGCAGCATTCCCTGTGCTCTTGCACCTTTTTAAACCCTCGCAGCGCTCGGCAGCAATTTCTTTTTTAATACGATAAGCTTGGGCTGGATTTTCTCATCCCCCAAAAAAAGAACTGGCGGGTGCTGGGTCTGCTCCAAAAGAAGAGCCAGGCAGAGATTCTTCCAAGTTGGACACAGATCTGACCCCGCCATCAGCGCTGAAATGTTTCAGCTTTGGACTTTTGGCAAGACCTGGATTTTAAAGCCAAATTTGGGGCAGCATCAACTGGAAGTGAAAACAATTTTTTCTTTTCCAAGAAGTGCCCAGTGATTAATTTTTCTTTCTCAATTGTTCGCTGGCACAGGGGGATTTTTTGCTTAACAAGGTAGATACCTAATCGTAGAATGAAGTCTTTGCTTGGGGGGAGCAACTTTGTTATTTCCAATGTCTTTTTGCTTTCTTTGTCTTTCTGAGGCCAAACCTGCTCAGGTTTTTAGGATCAGCCATCCCCTAAAAAACAGATTCCATATGGACTGGGACAAAGAAAAAAGCAACCTCCAAAAATTCCCAAGTTCCTTGCTCAGAGCTGGAGCTGATCCAGCTCTGAGCAATTTAAATTTAAATTTAAATTTAAATCCCTGATTTAAAGCACCAGGAGGTTCACTGGGAGCTGGTGCAGGATCAGGCTCATGCAAATAGATTCCATGGGGAAGAAATTCAGCCTATTGCCAATTAAATGGGAATTTACATGTGTCTTAAGGGAGGTGAAACCCCAAAATCCAGTGGGACCTTCCTTTTCTTCCTGAGAAGCGGCCACTTTGTTTATACGCTGCAGCATGAAGGAATTCATGATGCTTTTTAAATTATTTTTAATCGCCCCTAAAGCTTGTGAGACCCTTATCAGAGCCAGCTGGGCTCAAACTGCTCACACCAACCTTGGGAGAGACTCAGAAATTAATTTTGTTTGTGAAACAGGAAAAGAAATCACTCCTGGAAAGCCAAAAATTAATAATTTTTCCAGCAGAGGTGGGGTGAGGGCAGCCGGATGAGGGATCCTGCAGGGCTGATCTCCCGTCTCCAACAGGGACTGGTACTGGATTGCTTCTGCATCTGGGATAACAAAATCGCTGCCTGGAAATGCTTCCTCCTAATCCCTGGGAATTAAATTGGTGTCTGCTGGGGGAGCATTTCAGGAGAGCTCCTGTGGTGGGGCGCCGCTCCCTGCTCCTGCTCTCCTTCCCAGAGCTCAGCCCTTTTCCGCTGGACGATGCTTCCAGCACGGTGCATTTACAGGGAGCTGGGGTGAGCCTGGGTTCACACTGCCATCAGACTCTCCTAAAGGGTTAAAACCAAATTTGGCCGCAGAGATGAAGCAGGGAGGGAGAAGGAGACCACGCCAGTCCCTTCAAGCAAGATTTTGCCAATTCTTCCCGTTTTTTTCCACATGGAGCTCCTTGTGTCCGTAATATTTAAGCAAATTCCAGGTTGTCCTCTGACCTCGAGGGCCTCCTTTGGCTCTGCAAACACCTCCAGAGAGTTCAGGAGACATCCCCCTCTGGCAGGATTCCCAGCTACCCATCCCTGGCTCTTGCCAGCCCTTGTGCTTTGGTGCACCTCAATTTTCCTTCAAGCTCCTGCTTCCGGCATCCTGTTATCATATGTCAGGCTCTGCTCTTTCAGAAAGGGAAAAAACAGCTTTCCTGGACAAGGGAGAGGCTGGAAAACCCTGATTCCTTCATGCTGAAATCCTAGACGAGGCAAAAAAACCCCCAACCAAACCCTAATATTTATTATTTAATCTCCTATGAGTTTCCAAGCCAGACTCTTGGATTTGCAAGCCAGGGAGCCACCATTATTCAACATCCAGGGCTCGCAGTGCTGGAGCTGTAAAAAAAAAATCAGTGAGGCTCTGAGCCCCAGACATCAGGACTCCTCCAAATGACGTGTGGTCCCAGATGTCTGAGATTATTTTGGGAAGGGAGTGCTGGCCCCAGGGGCTGCCTGCCCAAGGGGCTGGCTGCTGGGAAGGACTCTGGGCTGGGACATGGCTGGGTGGTGTGGAGCATGAGAGGGGCAGCTGCTTTGGGGTGGAGGATGTCTCTTCCTCACACTCTCACACTCCTCTGGGCTGGGATGATGCTCTGGATCCTGTGCATGACTTTTCCCATGTTTCAGTCCTTCATTGCTTCCCTGAGAGAGATGAGTGATGCTGTAATTTATCCTGTCCCTCTGGACATGAAGGTCTGGGCTTGGGGGGGTCTTTTCACTTCCCAAAATAAGTAGGACTACAAGCAGGAGGGTGAAATCCCCCTCGCACCCCCTTCCCTTTGCCTCGAGCCAGGGAAGGGTCTCACTCTTGCCTGCTCTCCCCAAGCACTTCTCTTCCCAAACCCACATCCCAGTGAGGCTCTGCCACCTCCCTCCTCACAAATCAATAACAACGGGTGAGCAGGTTAATTATAATCACAGAATAAACGCCGCGGTCTCAAAGTTCACCCAACTTCAGCAGCGTTTCAAAACGAGCGGACGGCGCCAAGAAACTTTCATTGATTCCTCCGGGGCAGGTGTGGGAGTTTGAACCTGTCCCCAGGCTGATCTTGATTCGAGGCCTACTCAGTTTTCCTCCTTATCTCGACTTTCGCCTATCTTATAATGCCTGTTATTTTAGATAAAAAGTCCAATCAATTGAGTTAGAAAAACTGCAAGTTATATGTGGCCCTGATAAGTTCGGTACCTGCCATTTTATTGGCCTGGGCTGCGAAGTGACCTTTGCAGATGCTTTATCACCCCCTCCTCCCGCCCCGCTCGGGGGCTGAGTTGACTTAACGTCCAGAATAACTAATAAAAGAGGAAAAGAGGAGGGCCAGGGGTTAGACAAACTCACTGTCCCCTCTAACGCGATGAGCCGCAGTAAACACCTTTTTGTTTGTCCCTGGCTGGAGTCCCGCTGGGAGGCTGGGATCGGGCCTGGCTTGTGCTGGCTCCTCCAAGTGGGATTTATCAGCTCCCAATTGGAAGCAGAGCCTGTGTCTAAATCAGTGAAATTAGAACAAAACTGGGACAGGGGTTTGGATACATCAGCGTTGGGCAGTGCTGTCATGCTCAGGGAGGGATTGGACAAGTGAAGCGGTCCTACATATTCCATATATTCCTACACATGGTACAGACGTGTTTTACAAAGTGAGGGGCTTTAATATATCATGTGTGGTTTACACATATGAGTTTTTTTACATATATATAAAAATATATATACACACACCATTCTATATAGCTAAGTTCCATACAGTCGCAGAATAATAATAATAATTTTAATAGCAAGAACAGAAATAATTGATTGGAGATGATTCCTAACTTGCTACAATGGCATTCTCAAGGATATCCCAGGCATCCCTGCCTATGGAAGAGGGTCTGGAACTAAATGATGTTTAAGATCTTTTCCAATCCAAACCATTCATTCTAGGACATGCTGTGTGTATATATACAAATATATATGTTTACATATATTTATACCACACACACACAAAAATATAATAACAATAATACAATTGATTGCAATCCTATGAGAAAGATTTTGCCTGTTTGCTTTGGATAAATGTCTGTCTTCCTGATCTGGGAAAAAAAACCCACCCCAAACTTCAAGTTTCTGGAGTTGTAGGATTGGAGAAATGGATGTTTTAAGATCCCTAGCAGGACAACCATCTCAGCAGTGGCTGAGGGCATGTGGATGAGGCTTTGGAATGCCCAGTGATGGACATTCCTCCATCTCCTAATGAAAGCCCAACGGACCATAATCTTCACTCACTGGTGAAGAATCACCTTGGGGTTGTCCTGTGCTGAGACAGGAGCTGGACTCGATGCCTGTGGATCCCTTCTAGCCCAGGATATTCTGTGATTCTGTTAGGCCCTGGCATGGTCCAAGCACAGACCATCTCATCCTGAGCCCAGCAGCTCCTGGTGCCGCTCCTGGGAAGAAGTTTGGATGTGATTGGGGTCAGAACATTTGAACATGGGCAGACTCTGCTGGCTGGGCTTAGGGTCAGGCTTCACCACCTCCCCAGTAACTGGCCCTGGCTCACAGTTACCCCGTAGCCATAAGGCCAATTCCCACGGCTCAGCCATGGAGCAGCAGCTTGGCAGGACTCCACAGCACACCTGCTTGTGCTTCCCTCTGGGGACACCAGGAACGGCTGCACATGATCCATTACCTGTTCCCAGCTCAGAAGCAGCTGCCCAGGAGGGATCATGGCACTGTAAATCCCAAGCTTTTCTGATCCTCTTCATTTTTTCCCCACTGTCCCTTCCCTGAGGCCATCAAAGAAGAGTCTCTTGATGGGCACATCCAGTTGGAGACGGGCCAGATCTCAAGCAGGGCAAGGCTGTGGCTCTTTTTCCTTTGTCAAAAGAGAGAAAGGTTTTTTCCTTTCCAGGTGCCTCCTGCCAAGCAGACCCCAGGCTGTGGCTGACCCCATCTCGCCCATTCCTTGGGCTCTCTGTGCTAATCTGAGATTCGTTAAAAAATATTTGGACAGTCGATAAGCAGAGGAATCTCCTGTTTATCAGAGGAGCCTCGGATATTTACAAGTGTAAGAACTGCAAGGAGGAGCAGGGAAGGGGAGGTCACCTTGGTGGGTGGGTGGGAGTTCACTCAGACATAACTTGACAGTCAGCAGAAATTGCTGTTGGACAGCAGATCACTCTCAAAGAGGTGGCCAAGAGGCTCCCACCAAAAGTCCTACAAGGAATGTCTGCATTCCTGTCTCCTTCAGAGCAGGCTGTGCACCTCTGGGATGTGGGACATGGTCCCTCTGTGTGTTTCTGGTCTATTTCTCCACTAAGCTCTGGGACAACCACAGGGCTGGATGGTTTGGGCTCTGGTGGTTTTGGTGTTGGAGAACTATCAGTGCTTTTCCAAGCAACCAGGTTAGCCATTCCCCCAACTCCTGCCCCTTCCCAAAATACCGTTTAGATCTGATTTAGAGGAATCCAGCTAGTTTCCACCCACCCTTCTTCCATCCATTTCTTGTCTGCAGCTGTGGCTTTTGAAAGTTGTCCTCTTGCCCCTCTCCAGTGTGACTCCCTGCCATGTGGAAAGGACAGTGTCACCACGGGATGAAAAGCCTTGCTCAAGGGCATCCTATTGCAGAGCCAAGCCTGAACTCCAAGCCAGGCCCAGAATTTTCCCAACCTTCCCATCGTGGCCCTCCCGCACATGATCTCAGCTGGTCCTTTGGCTGCTTCCACCTCCACCGTCCTTCAAAGCATGGAAAACATATCCACGAAGGAAAGGAGTATTCCTGGCTGCTGGCAATGGTGTGTGCCACAGACCTTGGCTCTCTGCAGGCAGAGCAGGGAGTGCTGCAGGGGAGGGACACAATGTTCCCTTTGCCTTGACGTGAAACATTTGGCCTGGGAAGGGTTGCACGGGAAATGTCTCGCCGTGGCGTTTTGCGAAGCCGGGGAAAAAGCAGATTTCTTTGCCTTCTGGAAGGCCAGACTGTAGGGTGAATGTTTCCCCAGCAATAAGTAGGGTCTTTATGTGTTCAGAGGGAAAACTGCTTGGCTCAGGCACCTAACTGGGTACTCAGCCATTTTCTCCACCATAGACGTGTCAGGTAAACCCTAAAACTTTCTGGGATGGCATCAAGCCATTTCTGCGAGGCTGCACAATGATGCTTTTTGCTTGAAACCGTGTTTCTGGCTAAGTGTGGGGAATTTACCTGGTTCCCCACTTCCTGCAGATCCTCAATCACACAGGTGATGATGCCTTCTGCTAATCCAGGCCAGGGGAGAGCAGGGAGCCACATTCCCACAGCACCCAGCCCAGTGGTGAGCACTGCTCACACAGGCACTGTCCTGCTCTCCCTGTGTTTAGATCCCATTCACCTCTAAAACCCTGGGTGAATTTTACCCAAATTCCATCTGAGAGGAAACAGGAAGAGAAGAGGGAGCAGAGGGGTAAAAGCTAACGAGGAAAACCTGTTTTTACAGAAACAACCTTGGCTCCATTAGCTCCATCCCCACTTTCTGATCCCAGCCTGTGTGCCAAGCTGGTGATGTCCCCATGGACAAAGGAAAGGCTCACTGACAGCTTTCCTTTGGCTACAGAGGTTCCCCCATGCATGATTTTGGGCTTTTAAAATTTGCAGTCACTCCCTTCCCATTCCTCTTTTGTCCTTCCTCTTTTTTTTTCATTCTCTGCCACAATCCTGGACCAACCAGCACTTTTAACTGGGCTGTGATCTGACCAGAAACCTTTTGGTGGGTTTTTCCCCTTGAAACTTCAGCTTCTGGAATCATGCAATTCATGGAAAACACCTCAACCCATTCCAAAGAAGTAGAAGATGTGTCTTTCAGCTCCTCTAGCTGCACCAAAATTCTGGTTTAAAGGACCCCAAAAGGCCTGAAGAGTGGGAAGGATTTCCAAACTGCCACTTTTTAATGGGAACAATTCCGGGATTTGGGACCAAGTGGCTATGAATGGTAAATCCTGTTTCTGCTGCCATGCTGTTGTGGCTGTCCTTTGAAGCAGAAGGTGAAGGTGTCCTGGGTGGGATTCCAGGGTGTCCCTGTCCTTTGCCTCAGCTGCAAATGCCCCTGAGAGTCCATTTGGGGTTTGTGTATACACAGGATCGTGGCTCTCACCTCTTATCATAACAAATTGTTTTAGGAAACTGCTTCTCTGCTGGCAAAACTGCTCTCAGGCTCTGTTTAGAGCCTGTAAGTGGTCTGACTGTGTTTGAAGGACAGTTCCTCCTTTGCTGAGTTGCTTCATTGGGTTGAGAAGACACTTCTGCAGGGGGAACTGTTGATATCAAATATCTCTCCAGCTGTAAACAAAACTCCAGAGCTATAGTAATGGAAGTCTCTTTCTGTCCAGAGAGGGTGAAGGCAGGAGGGGGCTGGAGGGAAGCAGAAGACAACCTCGTTGTTTCTCATGCAGGAGGGTCTGACCCAAACCAGGGAAGGGAGGGCTCCTTGTCCCCTTCCACAGGATGGGGAAGAGAAATTCATAAACTGGATGCTGGGTCTGACCTGAAGGGATCAAAATTCTTCCTTTTTCTGTTATCACTCCTTAGTGTCCTGATCTATCAGGTTTATGTATTCAAGATGATCTCTCCAATGCAAACAGATTTAATCACAGAATCACAGGATGGTTTGGGTTGAAAGGGACATTAAAGCTCATCCAGTTCCCTGCCATGGGCAGGGACACCTTCCACGATCCCAGGCTGCTCCAAGCCCCATCCAACCTGCCCTGGACCACTTCCAGGGATGAGTTGCTTAAGAAAAGCCCAAAAGTCTGGACTTTGGGGTGGATGTGGTGCCAGGCTGGCAGAGGTGGTGGAAAGGAGTCACTTCAAGCCATTCTCCAGGCTCAAGCCTTGGGTTGGGTTGCAAGCGGGCATCTGGTTCTCCTGTTTGGGAAGGCAAAATTCCTCAGACTTTTGGTGAACTGGAGGTGCTGGAGGTGTGGGCTGGCAGGGCAAGCTCCAATCTGTGTTTTTGATGACCCCAGCATTGTCCGTACAGGTCGGTCTCAGTGGATGTGAAGGACCCCTCCCAACGACCAAGTGTCACGAAGGGCCACATCCAAGAATTCTTTTTTTCCTTCCAGACCCCTGTGCCCCACTCAGGAGTCACTCCTGGCTCCTGGGAACTGGATATCCCATTGTGGAAAGTATTTCTGACATGAGCATACTCAAGGCCTCACCCAAGATTAGGAGCCTGTTGTGAAACACGCAAGTGACATTTCCTGCCCTGGGAACCTTGCAGTGCTCATAAACAGTAGATGTGAAGGGAAGAAATCTCATTTTACACAGCAAGTTGATGACTACGATAGGGATGGGACACAATCCATCCTCTCCACTGGTCATTCAGTGAGATTTCATGATCTGCTTTCATGTGGGAAGCTCCTTCATTGACTAAAGGCAGGGTTTTATGAAGAATTAAGTAGAAGGCCATCAGGATTAGTCAACACCAGGGACCCAGCCCATAAAAAGGACTGAATGATCCCAAGATACAAGATAAGGGCTTGGCAAAGGCACGTGGGGAAGCTGAACATTCAAAGAGGAAGATGAGGCCACTCAGCACACACGAGGCTCCCCCAGCCACGGTCCTTCTCAGCCTGATCAGCAAATCCTTCCCTCAACCCTGTCCCAGTGCTGGCTGTACCTGGCTTCAGGAGAGGGAGTAAATCTTTCCAGCAGAAAGGCCATTACAGAGGTCACCGGATGGACCCATAAATCTCCATTATCAGGCAGCGGCTCCTGTGCCACAGAACGGAAATTATTGCCCTGAGTGCGACTGGGGGAGCCTTTCCTTCCCCCCTCATTGTTCAGGGCCCTCCGGGAGCCGCTTGGGCCATTTGCTGCCTGAATAAACGTTTCCTTTCCCGGCTGCAAAGTACAAGGAATAAGTGTCAGGGGATCTCATAATGCCAGGATTTAGAGCTCCAGCCCTGAGCCAGAAGCCAAGGAAACACTTTGCTGCTTTTTCCTGGGGAGTCTCCTTAATCCCCATTATTAATAACACTGACAAATTAAACAATTAGTGCATTTGAAGCCCGGTGACCTCCATGCCCAATTTAGCTCGGCCTGATGGTGGATCCTGGTTCCTGTGGGCTCTGAGCCCTGGGAATATTTTGATTTCCTGGGTCCTGAACACTCACCCACGTCAAACCTGAACACCCACCTGCACAGGCTCCAGGTTTTCAGGTGATATTTTCTCATTATTTTGTAGATCTTCAGGGTTTTTCAGAGCAGGGGGGATGTGTGGCCAGAAGGACAGCTCAGCAGAAAGCTCCCCTTGGCAATTCCATCCTGGAGTTTAGAGATGCTCTGAAATTATATATATATACACAAAAAAATAATTATAAATCTATAATTTACTCTAGAAAGAAATCCAGCCCCTTGTTTTCCACTTCCTTAGGGCCCAAACACCCTTTGTTCAATAAATGACACGCACCAAGCCAATATCATCATCTCTAAGCCAACCTCCAGTAGCGCCCAAAACACCTCCTGTGCCATCCCAAACATCCTTTGAAGCAGGTGAGGGTATCTCTCCTCCAGGTCATATCTACCTAGGTCAAGGAGCTCTCCCTGCTCTGTCAGGGCTGCAGGAATGTTTTTAATGAGGTTGTATTCTGTGGGTGTCATCTGACTCAGCACTGGGTGGTGCCCGGAGGGGACACACCCATCTGATACGGGCTGTGATTAGGGAGAGCCACCCATTGCCTGGAGCCTCGGTGTCCCCCGGGAGCAAAGTCTGTCCCTTCCCATCTCAAACCCCAATGACTCCTGTTTATGAACGTTCACAAGGATCACCTTCACCTGCAGCTGAGAGGGGAAAGTCTCACAAACGTTACTGCCACGGAAGCAGAAGGGGAGTTTTGGAAACTTCAACCAGTGAAAGTTTGGATGGGGCTTGGAGCAAGCTGGGATAGTGGAAGGTGTCCCTGCCCATGGCAGAGGTTGGAATGAGATAGGCTTTAAGGTCTCTTCCTACCCAAACCAGTCTGTGATCCTATAAAAGTCCCTCAAGAGAGATGTTCTTGTTCAAATTTCATGGAAACTGGGGAAAACCCCCAAAACACCAAAAAAATAGGGAAAAAATATCAGCCAAATGCAGGTAGAAAAGGAGAGCAGGTCTCAGGGCAGGTTTGCACTGGTCTTTTGGATGTCAATGAGAAACCAGTACTGAAATACTGAATACTGAAAATAACGTGGCACTAGAGCTGGGTGTCCCACTCTTGGGAAATAACACTCAACATCTGGCAACAAAATATTGCCAGAAGATAGGAGACTTACATTTTTCTAAAACCAGAAATATATCCATACTTGACATTTTTTTGAGGTACCTTCTTGTTCAAGAACTAATCCAATTTCTAACATTTCTGAGGGACTATTAGGAATTTTCTCCTTTGTTTTTGATTAAAAACTTTTATATTTTGGTTGCCTGGTGGAAAAATCTCCAAGAAAGATTGTATTTTGTATTTAGTCACAGACAAAACTCAAATCACTCAAGCTTTAACTGTTACCTTTTGATTATCTCTGCTGTGCTAAATTCTCCCTGGGTTATGTCCACAACTCTGTACCGAATTATTTCTGAAGAAGAAGGGATTTTTTACAGGAAAAAAATTACTGCAAAAATACTTTGGCTTTTTCTTTGGAAAATTATAATCAAAAACCTCAACAACTTCCAAGACGGAAAAAAAAAAAAAAAGTGAAATGTTTTCCTTTCTTGAGATTTTTCAAGGAAACGAGTTTTTTCCTGACCAGCTGTTCCAATCCCTTCTCTTTTCAAAGGAAGTTTATTTGATCTAGATTTTGGCTATGACTCAATTGTCATTTTAAGGGAGAAAGTGAGGGTTGTGGTATCACTGAATCGATCTGGACAAAAATTGTCTGGGAGGATTCTCATCTTTTTGAATCCACCAGAATTGCTCCAGGGTAGTGAGATTTTCCTAAACTGCTGGGAAGATACTGGATTCCTGCTTTGCTGGCTCCAAAGCTGCTTGGGTACGATAAATTGCTGCTCTCTACCATTTCCCCATGAGCACATGTGTAATCTGCCATTTTTAGCCAGATTTTCTAGGGAGAATTAGGCTCACGTGAATATTTGTCTCTGTTAACTGGCGCCACTTCATTAATTTTTTTTGTCCTTTGGCCGGTTCACGGTTGTGCAGTTTCCTGCAGATTTTCCAAAAATAGTCCGGGGAAAAGAGAAAATAAGGCCATGTCTGAACATAACCCTTGCTAGACATCGGAGAACCCACATGGGATTTAGGCACAGCTCAGCAAGAAGCAAAATTTTGTTGGTTTGCTCTTTGGGGAGGAATTGTATTCCAGCAGGAAGCTGGAGATTCTTGTGTAAAAAGCAGGTGGACAAGCAAAAAATACAGCGAAGTTGTTGGTTTCTGGGAGGATTTGTATGGAACAGGGAATGAGCTGTGGCTTTCCAAAGGATGATGCAGTTGAGTTGTGCTCACCTTTCAACCTCCTGGTCCTGCCAGAGCCAGAGGGACTGGACTGGCCCAGCCCAGGGCAATTCAGAAAATGACAGAATGGTTTGGGTTGGAAGGGACCTCAGAGTTCATCTCATCCCACCCCCCTGCCATGGGCAGGGACACCTTCCACCTCCCCAGGTTGCTCCAGGCCCTGTTCAACATGGTTTTGGACAGTGCCAGGGATGGAACAGCCACAGCTTCTCTGAGCACCCTGAGCCAGGAACTCCCCACCCTCGCAGGGCACAATTCCTTCCTGACATCTGCCCTCTGTCAGTTTAAACACATTCCCCCTTTTCCTATCACTCCATGGCCAATTGTCCCTCACATCCCAGTGCAGGATGTACCAGGAGGGCAGTGGGTGAATGCAGCAAGCCCTGCAGTGTGGCATCAAGCACAATACACATTTCCATCAAAAGCTGGATAACACACACAAATTCCCAACAATCCCTGTTAGCTGTCAGCCTGAGCTGGGGTTTGAATCCCAGAACCATGGAATGGTTTGGGTTGGAAGGGACCTTAAAGACCATCCATTTCCAACCCCCTTCCATTTGGGCAGGGAACCTTCATGTTATACATATGGATTGCTGTAAATCAGGAGATATTTTCCGTGCAGAGAATGGGGTGAAGGCACAGAAACCTCCCCGTGGCTCTCTGCAGCCGTTCCCCCCAGCAGAGGGGCTGGGTGAGGAGCGTTCCCATGGGGAGCAGAGCACATGAAATGGGTTTTCCTGCCCAGCCTGACCTCTGGGCAGTTCTGCTCTGTGGGGTTTGTTCTTATCCATGGTCTCAGGAATCTGCCTTGATCATAACCAAGGTTGTTCACCTGCCCTGATCTGCTTGCCCTGGCTATGGCCAATCCTGAAAATTGGATAACGTCAGAGCAGAAGGGAAAGGTTTATATTTCTGTCTCCTGGTATCCATATCCCAGCATATCCCTGCTGCCACAGAAGTCCTGCAGTCATGGCACGGAAAGGAGTCCCTCTTCCCAATAATCCTGGGGGCAGGGTGGGTTCCTTGGGGGAAAAGAGCTGTTTCTTGCAACCTCTAAAATCTTAATATTTATGATTTCTTGAAATGTTCCTTCTGGGCTAAACTGAGAAGGAGAGCAGCAGTTAAAGGTACAGCCACCTAATTAACTGAGTCTTTTGCCTTTTCTCCCATCCTGGCAGCAGAATTTTTTGATGATTATTCCGAGGGGCGAGAATGTGTCAACTGTGGGGCCATGTCCACCCCGCTGTGGAGGAGGGACGGCACGGGGCACTACCTCTGCAACGCCTGCGGGCTCTACCACAAGATGAACGGCATCAACCGGCCCCTGTTCAAACCCCAGAGGAGGCTGGTAAGTCAAGATCACACACGTGGGGCGAGGAGGAGGCAAAGAAATCTCAGCCAGCTGGAGATGTCAGGGGTGCTTCAAACCCACCTGCCCAGCCAAAGTCCAGACTTTCAAAACAAGTCAGATTTTCTCATGCTTGGGACACTCCAAGACCTCGTACTGCCCGGAGCAGTTCTCCAGACACAGGCAGTGGAAAGGGCTGTAGGACACAGGGTGATTTTGGGATTTGTGGTGTTGGTTCAGCAAAAGCCAGTCTTTGCTTCAGTATCACTGCAGGTATATTTGGAGGAATGGCAACTCTTTCCAGTTCCAGCACAGTACCAGTCCATCTTCTCTTATCCATAGGGGTCCCTGGTCACTGCTGGGTAGGCCCCTCACTTCATGGTGACTTTTCTGGATACTTTTTTTGGACACTCTGCTCCCAGATCCGTTGGGTGAGGTGAAGCCTCCATTGTAGGGCAGGTCAGGGCATCCCAAAGCCTGTGGGGTCAGGGTGGGGAATGCACAAGGAACCTGGGGGACAGGAACAGGATTGTTCAGCCTGTAAAAGAGAAAGCTTTGGCTTTACCTAATTGCAGCTTTCCTGAAGGAAGCCTATAGGAAGGATGGAGAGAGACTATTTACAAGGATGGCAGGACAAGAGGGAATAGTTTCAAACTGACAGAGCAGGGTTAGATGGGATATTGGGAAAGATTTGCTCCCTGGGAGGGTGGGGAGGCCCTGGAACAGGGTGTCCAGAAAAACTGTGGCTGTTCCATCCCTAGAAGTGTCCAAAGCCAGCTTGGACAGGGCTTGAAGCAACCTGGGATAGAGGAAGGTGTCCCTGCCCATGGCAGGGGATGGAACTGGATCCCTACCCAGATCATTCCACGATTCTGTGAGCTCAGTGTTGATATTCTGCTGCTCCCTGCATGTTTTGGTGAGGGGTTTTGGGAAGGTCTCTGTGTCCCCAGTGTCATGAGTCCATAATGACAGGCTGAGAAGGTTGGGACTATTCAGCCTGGAGAAGAGAAGGTTTTGTGGAAACCTCACAGCCCACTCCAGTATCTCAAGGGTCTTACAGGGAAGCCGTGACTCTTAATCAGGAACTGGAGTGACAGGAAAGGAGCAATGGGTACAACTTTAAAAAGGGAAAATTTAGGTTAGAAATTATGAAGAATTTTTTACTGTGAGGGTGACTCTGGAATAGGTTACCCAGGGAAGCTGTGGATGCTCCAACCCTGAGAGTGTTCAGAGCCAGGCTGGATAAGGCCTTGAGCAACCTGGTCTAGTGAAGGTGTCCCTGCCCATGGCAGGGGAGTGGGACCAGATGATACCTTCTAGCCCCTTAAAATTCTATGATTCTACAACATTCTGTGATTCCCTAACGTTCTATGATCATGAACCCAAGCTGAAAGCAGACACCTGAAAGCCAGGTTTCCACACTCCTGGTCTTCCACGAGGCTCCATCCTCATCCTGCCCCGCCCTTTGCATGGCTCAGCCCTGTCGGTGCCCAAACCCTGCGAGTGACAAAAGCGACACAAGTGACACCGGCAGCCCGAGCGCTGCCAGCAGCCACAGGCACCGAGCGCCCTCTTGTGAAAAGCCTTTCCAGACACCGACTGATGCAGGCAGGCTCTCACCCCGGCACCCAGGACCTTCCCTCTCCCATTTACTGCCCTTTAAACCCTGAGCTTTGAAGGATGATGGGAAGAGTCAGGCAGGTGTGCAGGATGTGGCGCTTTCTTCCTCCACCTCTCACTCTTTTTCTCAGCTAAAAACTTGTATTTCATAAGGCTTCAAGAGCCTTGCTTTCTCCTGTTGCCTTCTGAATCTGACTAAACCAGTTCACCCAGAAAAGGAACTTCAGGTCTGCTCCCTGCACTAATTCATTAGTGAGACCTATTAATGATCACTTTTTATCAAGAGGAAGAAAATGCTACTGGAAGCTTCTCTTTTTTTTTTAACCTTCCCCTTGAGCTCTATGAGAAACCCATCACAAAGCCAGCAAGGAATATGTAACATTTATGGTACTGATAACATTTCCTTGGTGTAGCCACAACGCCTGGAAGGGCTTGGGAGCTGGAAAAGGCAGGATGGCCTGAGATCCAGACACCTTAGTGTAGGTGTGTGCATGTCCAGGGGGCCTCTGAGCTGCCACCAGAGCTGCTGGAGATCTGGGGCTCTGTTCAGGTGATGTGGATTCTGCAGAAAGGAGGCTCAGGGGGACCCTCTGGCCCTCCACAGCTCCCTGACAGGAGGGGACAGCCGGGTGAGGGTTGGGCTCTGCTGCCAGGAAACAGGGACAGGACGAGAGGACAGAACCTCAGTCTATGCCAGGAGAGGTTCATGTTGGACATCAAGAAGAATCTCTTCACTGAAACCGTGGTCAGGCATTGGAAGGGGCTGCCCAAGGAGTTGGTGGAGTCCCCATCCCTGGAAGTGTCTAAGGAACGACTGGGCGTGGCACTCAATGCTCTGGTCTGGTTGATGAGGTGGTGATCCATCACAGGTTCTCGATGATCTTGGAGGTCTTTTCCAACCTTAATGACTCTATTTCATGTCTCTGGTGCCATCTGAGATGGCCTAGGAGAGCTGAGACCTCCTGGAGCCAGTGGAAAGGCAAGAGGGGCAGAAAGAGGACAACGGCAAAGGGGTTAAAAGAGAAAAAGCCAGAGAAACAAGAGAGGCAGGAGGAGAGGGAACCCTGAGGTGTGGTGGGGCGAGCTGGTTGGGATGTGGGGTGCTGCTGGTGAGAGCACTGCAGGGCTGATGTGTCTCCTTGCTCTGTTGTCCCCACAGTCAGCGTCCCGCCGTGTTGGGCTCTCCTGTGCCAACTGCCACACGACCACCACCACGCTCTGGCGCAGGAACGCCGAGGGGGAGCCGGTCTGCAACGCCTGCGGGCTCTACATGAAACTCCACGGGGTAAATCCTTGCTGTGGGAAGGTGTTCGTGGCACCAGGCTGGGGGCTGGGTTCTTTACACACCTCTGTGCTCTCCTGGAGCTGTTTGTCCTGCTCTCCTTTTGGGTTTAGTCTCCCCTCAATGTTACGTCATGTTTATACCTGCAAGGGAGTGTGCAGGCTGGGTATTTCTCACTCACTAATTAGGTCTCCTTTGCAAATAAGTCTTAAAACCTAATAAAACCAGGCCCAGATTCTTACCACATAAATTCAGGCACTTTAGTAAAAAAGCCAAATCAGAAGCACAAACAGATGAGCTGTAGCTGCCACCTGACCCTAAAACACTCCATGCCATGGTGTGATCTGCCTTCTTACTCCCATTTGGATGCACATCTTGAATCTCTCTTGACCAGAGAATTTGGGCTCCATCTTGTTGTTGCTTTCAATTAAACCAGCTCAACCACAAGTTAGAACTGGAATCATGCTCTCTTAGATGACCTTAAAGACTTTCAGAAACCAACGTGCTTTTCTATTTGGATCCACAGGTCCCAAGGCCTTTGGCCATGAGAAAAGAGGGAATTCAGACGAGGAAACGCAAGCCTAAGAACCTTAACAAAACAAAGGCACCAACAGGTAAGTGCTGAATGAGGGAATTTATTTTATTATGTCTATTTGCGTGTGCACTTGTATTTCTGACCACAATGCCCTCAAATTAGAGATCCAATGACAAAAACAATTTTTAAAAAATGGGGGATGTCTTAAATACCTGAATACCCTTCCCACTATTTTTAAATTTACTTTTACCACACTAACTTCTGGGTGAGTGGGCACATCTCTGTGCTGGAAGGTCTTTGGAAAGAGCCTGTTTTACCCTCTGGTTTCTCCCAGGCCCATCCAGCAGTGAGAGTCTTACCCCGACCACCAGCTCCGCCAGCAGCAGCAGCAGCACCACGACCACCGAGGAAATGCGCCCCATCAAAACAGAACCCGGGCTCTCATCTCACTATGGGCACCCCAGCCCTGTCTCTCAGGTACAGGGGGGAGGTGCTGGCAGTGGGGAAAAAAAACCAGGAAATAGGATGGTAGACATGGGGAGAACATCCTCCAAATTTACTTAGGTACTTAAAGACAATCTCCTGAAGGGAGGCTGCAGGAAAAGATGGGGAGAGATGATTTACAAGGGTCTGGAGCGATAGGACAAAGGGGAATGGCTTCAGACTGAAAGACAGCAGGTTTAGATTGGATATTGGGAAGCAATTCTTCCCTGTGAGGGTGGTGGAGGCCCTGGCACAGGGTGCCCAGAGAAGCTGTGGCTGCCCTTGGATTCCTGGAAGGGTCCAGGGTCAGGCTGGATGGGGCTTGGAGCAACCTGGGATAGTGGAAGGTGTCCCTGCCCATGGCAGGGAGCAGGAACAAGATGATCTTTAAGGTCTCTTCAAACCCAAATAATTCTGTGTTTCTAGAATTAGAAGGAAAGGGAGAGAGAAGGAAAGAGCCTGCCCAAAGAATCCCACATAGGCTGCAATCTCCAGCCCTGCAGCAAATCCATTTTTACAACACATTTTTACAACAGCACCAGCCCACATTAAAGGGACTCACATGGTCCTCTTCTAAAAGGTTTGAAGCTTTTTTTCCACAGAATTCTCCTTTTTCCATAGGCATTTTCCGTCTCTGCCATGTCCGGACATGGATCATCCATTCACCCTGCGATCTCAGCTCTGAAGCTTTCCCCCCAGGCTTACCAGTCAGCCATGAGCCAGTCTCCCCAAACCAGCTCCAAACAGGACTCCTGGAACAGCCTGGTGCTGGCTGAGAACCACGGGGACATCATAACTGCATAACCTGGCCCTTTCCCTATGAACTCCAGGCTGATCTGCTTGAGAGATGAAGAAGATGCCAAGTAATCATCAAGTCAATGTTGTCTCCACCTCCCCTGCTCTCCTGCCTTCTCTTCCCTTGTGAGATGTTCCAGCAAAGAGGTAAAGAGAACTTATCCGAGGTGTAGGGGAGCTCTTATGAAATGAACAGAGAAGACTCAAATCTCAGAGTAACTCAAGGATTTGAAGCCTTTTCCCCCACTTTAAATGAGCCTCTCTATTTGACCGTCACCACTTCCTATGAAACAGCCAGAAACACAGAGATGGACACAGTTCTTGAGTTTAATTTAACAATATCTGGCATTTTAAGACTCAGACAATGGTGGAGCAGAGACACTTCTGTCACCACTCATTCTTTTCCCAAACAGAAGAAAATGCCATTGTCTTCTCATGACCCAAATTCAGTGATCTTCCACCAAACGGAGCCAGTTCCAGGACAGTTTGCTGAACAGACTTCGAGATTCTTTAGTGGCTTTAATGGATTTGATATGATGTAGGGCAGAGAAAAAAAGAGACATTCCCCTTCCTCCTCAGCTCACACATGTAGAGCATTGTCTTCATTTTCCTAGATGGTCTGGAAAGCTCATGAATGTCTGTATTTAATAGTAACTCCCTTCCTATTTATCACTACGAAATTGTGGGACTGTGTTTCCAAAAGGTTGTTGGCTGAGCCTGGAGTAGGTCTGTCCAAAGTCAAAAGGGGGATTTTGGAAGAAGAAACCTTCTGGAAGAAGGTTGATGAGACCCATGCTGGTCATCAAATCCTGGGGGAAATGGCTGGGCTCTTCCCTGATGTATAGTGACTAGCCAGGCTTAGAGATGATTCAAGAGCACAGCAAGTGAAAGATGCTCTTCTAATGCTGCTGTGCCATTGCTTTTCAGACAGATAATTTAATTATTTTGCCTGTTTTTATGTTGGTTTGGATGCCACTGATGAAATCTGACTGTCACTTATTTTAGGCTGTACTGTGCCCACTTTCCCCCTAACAGCTGGCTCGTGACCATTTCCCACATCTAATCCTTTAGGATTTCACCTTTTGCAATAAGCAGTGGCTTCATCCCCTGCTGGAGGTGGCAGGGGCCATTTTCTTTATCAAGCATGTGCACAGACTTGCCTGCCTGCAAGAGAAGCACAACTCCATTAAACAAGACTTGACTGTTTCCTTGCCCATAAGGCTCTCACCTACCAGGGAATCCTGGCAAATGGAGTTGGAAGAGATGTTAAGAGCCCAATGACTCATTCCCTTTTCCCAAAGGGATCAGTCCTGCTTAATCCAGCCCTGACTGCTCTGCCTCTGGTTTAACAAACTCAAACTCCAGCACTGCAGGCGCCACAGCTCCCCTGGGCAGTCCAAGTGCTTCACCAGATGCTTCCCATGACGTTTGAATCAACATTTCCAAGGAAGGACAGCTTTGCCTGTCCATGCAGAGAGTTCCTGGGAGACCTCATCCTGCAAGATTCTTCACTCTTCACTCTTGTTTCTGTCTGCTCCCAAGCTCTATTACCCTTCTTGTCTTCCCAGCTCCTCTCTTTTCCTCCCCGCATCCAGAATTCGCGTACAGAACTACCAAGTGAAAAATCTCTAAGGGGGATTGTGCAGCCCTCCCAAACGTGCCACCCTCTGTCTCCCACTGTTTAACATTCCCACAAGGAGTGTTCTTCCACACAACCTAAGGCACATGGCCTGGTGAAGAGGAGAGCCACGGACAGGTTTGAAGCAAAAGAATGGCGTTGTGTTGTCTGTTTGAACTCATTCTTCTCCTGCCGGTGGTGTAAAAGCTTCTCTAAAGAGAAGGATTCAACTGGACTGGTCGTGACTGGAGAGTCTTGGACCCTCCCACATTCCCCATTCTCTCCATAGCCCAGATTTGCAGGATTTTGGAGGTGTGACAGAGCTTCCACACTCCCTAGAGAAAAACACTATGGCAATGATGCCATGAGGACAGCTGGGTGGTGTTTACACCAGTTCCCACTCTGTCTTTTGGAGCTAATGCAGTGTGTTAGCCTCATTAGTGCTAATTACAAATGAGGGAAAGACATTCATGAAACATGAATAAAAAGAAATTTAAGTCTTTGATTTTGTTCAGACCTGCTAGGCTTTAGAGAAAAGGCCAGAAACAGAACTGAAAAATATGAATTTGAGGTGAAAACACAAAGGTGTTTCCCCATTGGCAGGAAGATCTTTAGCCAAATTCCTCCTTGAAGTAAATCCCTTTGTAAAGGGCAGTTGAGCTCTCCTGGTATCTGGCTGTGAATTCCTGGCCATAACACAGCAGCCTGCACCACAAAATGCCACGTGGCTCATGCCAGCTTTTGAGATCTCCAGAACTACCCTGGAAAGCCCAAGAGTGAGTGGAGCCTCCTGGAGAGGATTAAACGTCCAGACCAACCACACCCCCATTTCTCTTTCCATCTGGAGGCTCACAGGGGTTCTGTCTACCTTCCCTTCCCTATTGCTGTGCTCCTTCTTCCCTCAAAGCCAAATTCCCCAGTGGAATTTTTCTCCTTCCCTTAAAACCCACTCAGAGATGCCAGAAAGAATTCTGCTTGTAATGCCAGAAGGAAAAATCCCTGAAGAACGTATCTGCCTTATGTCCCCTTAACAGAGATTTATGAACTGGATTTTAGCCCTCCTCAAAGCCTGAAAAACAATTCTTGAAACAGAGTGAGGAGCATTCACAAGTCCCTGCTAACAGAACAAGACATCTGTTTTCCAAAGGTGAAGTTCTGGGGGATGTGAGGACAGCTTTAGGGGTAGAGGACAATTCTACAGGGGCAGAAATTAACTCTTTTATCCCATTAGAGACCCATTAAGGCAATGTAATTACTGGTTTTATTATTGCTTTTATTGCTGGAGAACCTAGTGAGATCCATACCAGGTCCTACACGAATACAGGACCAAGAACTATCCCTTCCCTGAGGAGCAAGAGGGAAGGCCCCACTCCTGCAAAGCACCTCAGTGCATTTAAAAATGCATTTGTGGGAGCTGTTCCCCTTGAGATCATTCCTAATCAGGAAAATTTTGATGCTGAAGGGTTTACAGCACAAGGTTTGTGTCAAACCAAACCTTGGCACCGGCCCAGTGGCCACCAAAGTGAGATGGGCAGATGAGAACCAGGACAGGGAGCCAAGAAAGGTCATTTAACCACTTCTAAATGTCTTTGCTCTTTGTGGAAGTGCAGTATGTTGATTCACTTCAGTTATTTTTTTGTAAATTGATCAGACAAGGTCCACAGATCACTTGCAATCTTACGGGCTTGGATGGAGAGGGTGCAATCGGGAGGAGCTCAGGAATATTGCAAGGGAGCTTTAAAACCAATCAGCAACTCTCAATGTAACACTGAAGCTGTGACTATGTCAGGGGTGTGGTGTTTTGTTTTGACTTTTTTTCTCCCCATGTGTAAAGTTTGAAGCTTCCCAGGTCATCTGGGAAGGTCTTACGGAAACAGACACTTATTTGTAAGGGGGAGAGGGAACCAACCAACTGAACAAGCTGTAATTATTTAAAGATGTAAAAAAATATCTATTCTGAAGTAGTATGGCTACCAATCCACGTAACTTCTACACCTTTAGAACTAATGAAAATAAAACAATGATAATAAAACCAAAAGGTTTCTGCTTGATTCTGTCTACCCTCGTAGGCTTCTTGAAGGGGGTGAGGGGAAAATGATGAAATACTGAAAACATGAAATGCACCTGGAGAACAAATGTTGAAGTGGGTCCTGCTCCAGGGAGCTCACAATGAAAGAATTACAGGGAATTTCAAGTCAGACAAGAGGCAATCAGGTTTCTCCGAGCCCTGTTCAGTCAGATTTTGAACATACCCCAAGATGGAAATCCCACCACCTCTCTGGGTTCCTGTTCAGTGTCTGACCACTCCCATGGTGGAAATATTTTTCCAAGTCATAGAATGTTAAGGGATTGGAAGGAACCTTAAAGCTCATCTAGTCCCACGCCCTGCCATGGGCAGGGACACTTTCCATTAGACCAGGCTGCTCAAGGCCTTACTGAACCTGGCCTTTGACACTTCCAGGGATGGAGCAGCCACAACCACCTTGGGCAACCTGTTCCGGTGTCTCACCACCCTCAAAGTTAATAATTTCTTCCTAATATCTAATCTAAATTTCCCTTTCTTTAACTTGCACCCATTACTCCTTGTCCTATCTAAAATTCCTATATAATAAATATTAGATTATTAATGAGAAACAAAATCTCCAGTAAATTAATTGCCTAGACCTGTGGATTCCCAAGCATTGAGTCATTGCAGGAGAATCAATGTTGTCCCCAAGTCCCAGAGCCACACAGACCCTCCAAAACACAGGATTTGGGATGGCCAACACAGGATGAAAAACTCAGAGGTGACAGACCCAGCTTGGAGCAACTCAAAGCCAGGCTGGGGAGGGCTTGGAGCAACCTGGTCTAGCAAAAAGTGTCCCTGCCCACGGCAGGGAGGTGGAACTGGATGATCTCTAAGGTCCCTTCCAACCCAAACCAGCCTGTGACTATGATTTCAATATAAATGAGGAAAAGTCCCAGTACTGCTAACACCCTGAACACAACAGAGAAGGGAAAAGCCCTTGGGGGCACTTAAAAACCATCACGACTTAGCTTTTTGTTCTTCTCACTGTGTTTTACTCAGTAGGTCTTGTTCAGCCTGAATGCTTCCAGCTGAACTCAGAGGCAGCACTCTGGAGCCGAAATCAGGCTGTCAGCAAGGGCTGTGCTTAGCCACCTCCCACTCTGCAGGGGCACAGCCCTTTTTTAGGCACCCAAACACCCCGCCAGGTACTGCCCAGCTTCCCTCCCAGTCTAACCAGTTTACAGACCGGTACAGCTGGTGGGGTAAGTGCCACCAGCACCTGGAACTCGCCCATCCCTCCCCCAGCAGCCAACTGGGGAGCTCCCCTGTTATTTGGGGGGGGAGGATCTTCCTCCCTTATAAAAGGAGGTGGGTGGAAGGGGTTTGGCTGTAGGAGGTCCTGTTGGGGATAGGTAGGGGTGCTGTGGGAGGTGGCTGGGGGCAGAGGAAGGGCTGTGAGGAATAGTGGGGGGAGGCTGCCCAGCCTGCTCCCCAAATGGGTGCACAGCATGGGCCTGGGGAGAGCAGCAGGTTAGAGCTGGCTGCAGGAATGTGGGGCTTGGGGGAAAAGCAGGGGGTGCCTTCACTGCCCTGGGGCGATGTGGGTGAGAATGGGGTGGGAACTCAGCGCCTGTTTTCTTCCGATGGCTGCAAATTGATGCTTGGCTGAGTGTGAGGAGATGGGAAGCTCTGCACCCCCCTCGATTCTATGTGGAGGGTCAGAGCTATGCCTTGAAGTCCCTGCAGAAACCTTGCCCAGGGGTGTAAGGTCACAGGGGCCTTCCTGCAATCCCGGGGTGCAGGCAGAGCTGGAGTGAGCTGCAGGAGCCTTGTCCTTGCTCTGTTGTGCTGTGGGTGCTGGGCTTTTGTCTGGGCACAAGGACTGGGAACGAGCATGCAGGGGGAGGATTTTCACTGGAGGTCTGGCTCAGCCCCAGACCTGGAGAGATACCAGCTCAGGTGGTCATGGTGAGGTGGGCATCATGCCCTGCAGAGGGCTGGGGATGGTTGGATGAGACTGAAGTGGGTCTAGAGAAAAAATGTGAAATAAGGCAGTACATGGAAACAAGGGAATCAGGTAAGGAATCCTTACATGGGGTAAGGATGGCAGATGCTGGCAGTTCTGATGTGCTGGGGAGCAGGGCAGTCCTCCCTCTTGAGGAGGAATGTTCCTTTGGTGTCAGACAGGCTACAGCTGGGCTGTAGTGATTATTACCTTACAGAGCTCCCAGCACTTCCAGGGTCTCACAAGGAGCCTGACTTAGCAGCAGTCAGCGCCCTGCAGGTGATGAAGTTCCCTGGGATGTGAGCTCTGGGCTGTACGAGCTGTCCAGGGGCTCAATCCATGCTGCCAGACATGAAGCCAGTGCCTGGATAGTCAGGGCAGACTCCTTGGATGACCTGTGCCCAGCTGTTTCCAGGGATCCAAACTGCTGCTGGTGCCTTTGGCAGCAGGAGTATCTCTTTAGCTACAACATAATATGCAGATTTTTTGGACAAAACTGGAGCAGGCCTGTGAATAATCATCACAAGCCCTTGAAGGCAGAGGACTAAAGCTCAGTCTTTTACCCTTGCTAAATATAGTTTTGATGACCACTTAATATCTGTACCTGGATCTAAGACATTAAATGAATGTTCCCTAACATGTTTTCCTCTTGAGCTCTTGCAAGAGAGATTTGGTTTGTGCTGCAGCACAGGAATGGATGGCATGAGGTGGGAATGGCTCTTCTGTTGGGGGACCCCAGGATTGCTGCTGATTTTCTCATCAAGGTATCTCAGAGCTGTGCCAGGTGCCTCAGAGCCCTGTACCTTGAAGCTGAGCCTCTGATCAGGCTGGTCTCTGGGATTAGTCTGCAGAGAGAGCTGGTGCTGTAGGATGAAAGCCAAACTGAGCTTTCCTCATACGCCCACAGGCAGCAGAAGTCCTCAGAAGAACTGTAAGTAACTGGGGTTTCATGCCAGAAATAATTCCTTATGTACTGCTGTGACTTCCTGGAAGGAGCTGCAGGATGGTGCTGCTTCATCTCCCCCTCATCCCAAGCCTCCTGCTCGCAGATGCTGTTAGCAGCGTGTAGGAATGTTCCCCGACTGGTTCCATGCCATTGCAGCCAGTGGGGCAAGCAGTGGGTAAAGCAAGGCGTGGAGATGTTCTAATTCCATGGCTGATCTTTCTGTGGGAGCAGCACTTCCCATGGTGTATTGGGAAGAAGATGTGTCACTGTGCTGGTTCTGGGTCACTAATCATAAAATCACAGAATGGAATGGGTTGAAGGGACCTTAAAGGTCATCTACTTCCAGCTGCCCTGATGTGGGCAGGGAAACCTTCCACTGCCCCAGGAAGAAAAGGGTTCTGGGAGGTTCCCCAGGCCAAATTCCTGCTTGTAGTGTGAAAACTGCCATTGGAGCATGTTGTTCAGGGCTGTGTTGGATTAAATTATATATATCCACTAGGATGGAAACTCCTCCACCTCCCTGATCTGGTCCTACTTATCTTCATGGACTTTGCCACAGGAACTTAAGGAGGAAAATCAGGAGAATGTTTTGTGTATTTCTGAGTTGTAACTTCCTTTCAAGTCTAGGGCAGAGAGTGACAAGGACCTGCTAATCCCTCCGCAGCTGCTAGAGATGCCAGAGGGCCCATCAGTGAGGAAGTTCCAGCTGCTGACCTCCCCTTTTGTGGGGCAGGTGGTGGCCAAGGTGGGGGGAAGCAGCCAGAAGCTCAATGTGAATGACCTGAATGCCCTGAGGCTCCAGGACTCCCAGGTGAGCTGTGCTACCGTTGAATTTACAGATCCGTGACAAGTCTGGGGGAAAGTCACCATTGTCCCACACCTGGGTGACAGAAGATGCAGAACCTGTGAATGTTTCCCTGAGGGTTTCACCTGGCTAATTTGAGGTGTCTGTGCTGTGGGTACTTGTCAAAAGTCACGCTGGGTTGGTCTTGTGGGGGTTTCACTGCCCTGACACTGCCAGATGATGATTTGGGCCAAACCCTGGTGCAGCCTTGCCTCTGATTAAAGGTGGGGAGCAAAATGAAGAGCACTGAATGCACCCAGCACAAAGTGGGAAGATGAATCAGAAGCGATGATGACAAATTACACACCTGAGTGTGTGTCCTCGTGGGCCTGATGGGAGCCCCTGGGAGGGATTCAGAATTGAGTGGCATCTGAACACCTTGTGCTCCAGGCAGGCAAAAGAAGGAATCTGTGAGGATGACCCCAGCTCTGATGGGAATGGCTTGGATGTTGATGAATCCCATATTCAGGGTGGGCTGATGAGCCCTCTGATAGAGGTTGTAGAAAATAAGTCACTTGTACGGAAACAGACAGAGGTTTTATCCCTGAAGTGCTCAAAATCAGGTTGGATGAGGGCTGAACAATCTGGTCTAGTGGAGGTTGTCCCTGCCATGGCTGGAATGAGATGAGCTTTAAGGTCCATTCTAACCCAAGTCTTTCTAGAATGATATGATCCTTTTTGAATCATCAGCACATCCTGCCTCTTTTCTCAGGCTCATGGGAAGAACTTGTACCTGGCATTCGTGGCAGCTGAAGCTCCCTTTGGACCAACCGCAGAAGAGACAGCGTTGCAAAGAGAGGCTGCTTGTGGGGCACACTGTCCTGCCCAAGTACAACAAGGACAGGCTGGTGTTCCACATCCCCATTCCCAGGATGAGGAGCTGCAGGAACCTCAGCACTCAAGGTCTGAAGCCCCAGAGGCAGCAGAGGGTCGGGGCAATTGGCTGCGCATCCACTTTGGCCTGTTCGGCAGCGTCCGGGCAAACGAGTTCTCGAGGGCAAACAGAGCCAATAAAAGGGGGGATTGGAAGGATCCTGTGCCCAGGTATTTCCTCTTCTCTTTTCCCCCAAACCAAATCTGTGTGGGAATGCTCTTAGCCTTGATTTTCTCTGATAATTTTTAAGGTATGAGTGAATGTGGGGTGTGTTCAACCAGGGAATCCACTGTGGAATTGTAGGATGCAATTGCCTGGGGACTATAGTACCAGCTCTGGTAAGATTTTTATCTTGAAGGATGCCAGGCTGAACCATGCCCTAAAAACACCCGTTTCTCCCAATTATGTGCTTTACAAAAGCCTTGTATAAATAGCAAATGTCTCATACACCTGGAATCAGAGGCTGAAGTGATGCCATTGAAAGCAGAAGTGAAATGAAAACATGGCTATGGTTTGTGCCCTATATCCCATTGGTATTGTAGAGTAAGGGAGAACAGCTTCCCAGAAAATCTGTGGCTGCCTCATCCCTGGAAGTGTCCAAGGCCAGGTTGGACAGGCTTGGAGCAACCTGGGGTAAGGGGAATGTGTCCTTGACCATGGCAGAGAGTGGCCCAAGATGAACTTTGGGTTCTCTTCCAACCCAAACCATTCTATGATTTTTTTGAAGGATGACTATTTCTATTTTTAGACACTGTTTTTTGTGCTACTTTTAACATCCATTTCTCTTATTTGTCCTGCTGGAGGCTTGGTCATCCAGGGTCACAGGACAGCAGAATGAAAAACTCTCCACCAGTTGTGTTGGGTTCACCACCAAGCTTCATGGCTGCAGTCATTAAAGACGCCACCTTGCCTTGAGACAGTGGCCAGCTGCAGAATGTAACTAGTTCAGAGATGTTTCTGATGAAAGACTCCAACTTCCCTGCTTCTCCCAGGCTGGTTCTGCACTTCGAGAGCGGAGGCTTCCTTGTTTTCTACAACTGCCGGATGCTCTGGTGCTCCTCTCCGAGGGCTGATCCTGCTTCTGACATCCTGTCTGTGGAATTCCACCGTGGCCGGGCGCTGCGTGCCCTCTGTGCACCCGATCCCATCTGCTACACCCTCCTAGACCAAAGATATTTTTCAGGGCTGGGTGAGTTCCAGGGAATAGGAGCAGGAGAGGAAATGGAGGAAGGTGGGTGGGATGTCTACAGATGCAGAAGTGCATGTCTGGGTAGTTTTCTCTTTAGTCTAAGAGCTTATGGTTGATCTAGCTGAGGGCATGTGGTCATCTTCAAGGTCTGTAACAATGGTAGAGGAAAGAGAACCTCCTCCAGTCCAATCCCAGCTCTAAGTCTACTCTTTGGATGCCACCTCTGGTACAGGGAATGGTGTTGCTGGCTGTGATCCTTGAGGTGGAAATCACAGGTTGGAGCCAGCAGCCTGCATTATCTTGATTAGAAATAACCTTACTGTTGCCTTTTTTCTGACCCCTTCCAGGGAACATCATTAAGAATGAGATCTTGTACCTGGCCAGGATCCACCTGTTAACACCAGGCTCCCTCTTGGCTCTCTGTGATCGAGAGCGTCTGCTGGACTGCGCCGTTCAGTTCAGCTCTGAGTGGCTGCACAACAAACTGCAGGGCCAAGGGCTGCACCCCCAGGTGTACCAGAAGGAGCAGTGTCCCCTGGGGCATCCCCTGATGAAGGGCACTTTTGGACCCTTGGGTGGCTTCAAGAGACTTACGTGGTGGTGCCCTCAGTGCCAGCCTGTAGTGCTGCCAGGGGATGGGGACCCTTCCCCAATCACTGGCTGACCTGTCCTGCAGGGTGCTGGGTGGTCTCTCATCCATGCTCTTCGTTGTCCTAAAAGCTCTCTGGTTTTTTTGAGGCTGTTGAGTTTGGTCCTTAGGGAGTTGACAGAGTTAGGTGCTCAGTGGAGGTCCCAGCTCCCCTGAGTGGCTGCAGAAAGGAAAAACTGGCTGTCCATGGTTTTTGTGGTTTTGTTTTTGGGTTTGTTTTTTTTTTTGTCATGGTGGCACAACAGTGTGAAGAGTTTGACCAGTTGTGAGGAGTACTGATTGCCCTGTTCAGGTGGCAGTGGATGGGAAGGGTAAAGGGTTGAGCAAGGGATTGCTGTGGTTTGAAGTGACCCTGTCCCTTGACCCTGGAGGAGTCAGCAAAACAAAGGACATCCCTCTGCCTAAACAGCTTGATTAATTAGGAATTAAATAATCCTGCCTCTGTCAGGAGCTGAATACCTGTGCTGGGCTGTGATGGGGTGTGGTTAAACATGAGGGGCTGTTCCCTGTGTCAGATGTGACAGGAACAGCTCCCTTCTTCCACGTCAACATAGACAAAATATACGTCAGCAGGGCTTGGTAGAGCTCATCTCTGCACCCACAGGTTTCAGCTTTGTGGCAAGCTGCCAATTCCAGATCTCACTGTAAAAGTAAAAAAAATACAGTGTGTGACAGTGTTTCATAAAACTCAGGATCTCCAAGGAAACCTGAAAGCAGAAAGGTTTGGAAATAGAGCTGAGTCTCTATACACTAGGTGGGAGCTGCTGCTGTCCTCTCTCCCTCGATTTGAGTTTAATAATAAGTTTTTGACTTGAGCAAAAAAATAAAAGTTGGAATTAGAACTGGTGATGTTTGTCTCAAGTGTGTCCTTTCTGGTGGTTTCTTGGTTAAAAACTGGGGTGTACATGGAAATTCCAGCTACCTGGAATTGTTTAACAGCTACCTCTTTGGTGCTGCCTGCAGACGGTGGTACTGCTGATTTTCCTTAGTTGTGTAAGTTTTCTCATTAATGGGACCTGGATTTAAAGATGGATTGCAAATCAGCTGGGAATGCTGGAGGTAAACACCTCCACTGTAGGCAGCTGCTTCCTAGGGAAGACTTGTACAGCCTCTCCCCTGCGAGCTGCAATATCTTTGAGTGGTTGCAGGTTATGGGATTGCTGAATAAACCAATTAATGGGGTTATGGGGCCAAAGAAGGTGGTTAATGTCCCTTCTGCAGGGTGTTGGTGAAGTGTCCTTCCAAAACAAAGAACCATGGAATATCCTGAGCTGGAAGGGACACACAATGATGATCAAACCCCAACTTCTGGAAGAAAACCACTCACAAGAAAGAACCCCAAAAGCTGCATCTTGCACTTTGAAGGATGAGGATGGAGTTGGGTGTGTGTTGGGTTCTCAGCACAGGAACGATATGAAGCAAGTCCATAGGGCGACATGGAGATTCTCAAGGGACTGGAGCACCTGTGCTATGGAGACAGGCTGAGAGCTGGGGGCTCCAGCTTGGAGAAGGCTCCAGGGAGACTTTAGAGCCTGGTTTAGTGCCTAAAGGGGCTCAAGAGGCCTGCAGAAGCACTTGGGACAAGAGGGAATGGCTTCCTACTGCCGGAGCACAGGGTTAGATGGGGTACTGGGAAGTTCTTCCCGGGGGAGGGTGCTGGGATGGAATTCCCAGAGAAGCTGAGGGTTCTCCATCCCTGTCCAAGGCCAGGTTGGACGGGGCTTGGAGCAACCTAGGACAGTGGAAATTGTCGCTGCCCAGGGCAGGGGTTTGGAACTGGAAGGTCTTCAAGCTCCTTTCCCACCTCGACCCTGCCGTGACTCCATGGCGACGCCGCTCCCCTCACGCTCACACGAGGGGGTTCGGGGCCGCCAACTCCTTCCCGCTCCCCCTGTGGCCTCCGCCAATCAGCGCCCGCCGCCTGCCGTCACACCAGCCGCTCCGCCTTCCTATTGGCTGGCGCTGCCCTGGTGCGAGCGCGCCTTCGCCAATCGGCGCCGCGCCCGCCCCACCGAGCGATGTGCCGAGCTCTGTGATTGGCTGCGGGGCGGGGCTGGCGCGGCCCCGCCCGTGACCGGTAAAGCGGCGGGCGGGGGGGGCGGCGGGAGCGCGCGGCGGCGGCGGCGGGGTCTGAGCCCCATGGAGCTGCTACGGAAATGGTTGGGCCACCCCGAGGACATCTACCACCTGCTGCGCTTCAAGATGGGCGGCTACCGCGCCGTCATGCCGCGGATGGACACGGTGAGCGGCCAGGGATGCGCGGGCGGCGGGATGCGCTTCGCTGTCGCCGGTGCGCGGTGTTCCCGGTGGGGAGCGGAGCACGGGAGGAGGAGGTGGGGGCACTGTCATGTTCGAGCACGGAAACGGTGTTGTCATGGGTGATCATGCCGTATCCAGCGTGTACAGGACCTGCCCGGCTTTGTGCGCCTTGTGTGCTCCTCCGTGCTTCCTGGTTGCACCGGCACCGGGCATCCTATGGCATCGCTCGTACCCTGCGAGCATCCCACCGGCACCGGGCATCCCACCGGTATCGGGCATCCTATGGCATCGCTCGTACCCTGCGAGCATCCCACCGGTACCGGGCATTCCACCGGCTCCGGGCATCCTATGGCATCGCTCGTACCCTGCGAGCATCCCACCGGCACCGGGCATCCTGTGCACTGCTTGTGCCCTGCGAGCATTCCACCGGCTCCGGGCATCCCACCGGTACCGGGCATCCTATGGCATCGCTCGTACCCTGCGAGCATCCCACCGGTACCGGGCATTCCACCGGCTCCGGGTATCCTATGGCATCGCTCGTACCCTGCGAGCATCCCACCGGCACCGGGCATTCCGCCGGCTCCGGGCATCCTATGGCATCGCTCGTACCCTGCGAGCACCCCACCGGTACCGGGCTTCCCACCGGTTCTGGGTGTCCTGTGCATTGGTGGATCCCACCGGCTCCAAACATCCCTGCAGTGCTCGGTGCCGGTACCAATGCCGGACATCGCAGAGCCCCGGTGCTACCGGAGCATCCCGCGGCTCCGGGCATCCCTTGCATTGCTCGGTGCCGGTATCCCTCGAGCATCCCACTGACTCCGAGCACCCCGCTGGCTTCAGGCTTCCAATGCATCCCACCATCTCCGAGCATCCCGTGCATTGCTCGGTGCCCGTACCCGCATGCATCCCACCATCTCCGAGCATCCCTCGCATCCCTCGGTGCCGGTGCCCTGCGCGCAGCCCCGGCGCTGTCCGTACATGGCAGCGTCTCCGGGAGCCGGGATGCTGGGGCGGGTCAAGGGGCGGGTTTCGGGCCGGGGCGGAGCGGAGCGGCCGCAGCCCCCCGCCGCCGCCGCGCCCCATGGCGGCGGGCTGCCGGGCCGTGTCCGTGCTGCGGCGGACACTGACCGTGTCCCCACCGCGGAGAGCCCCGCGGGCGGCGGCCCGGCGGCGGGGACAGCAGCAGCAGCAGCAGCAGCAGCAGCAGCAATGCGGGGCGCCCCCGGCCCCGCCGCCCGCCGCCCCCCGCCTCCAACCCGCGCCCCGCGCCCCGCTCTGCCCGCAGGACTCGCTGGGATGTGGCCTCCGCACCTGCTACCGCTACCTCAACCAGACCAGCCGCAGCTTCGCCGCCGTCATCCAGGCTCTGGACGGAGAGCTGCGGTGAGCGGGGGCGCAGCGGGGCCCGGGGAGGGGGTGCGGTGAGCCCCCGGCTCTGGGCAGCTTTGGGAGGTGGCAGGCGGGGTACCACCCCAACGCTGGGGATCCTCGGGAGATGGTGGGTGCAGCTTTCCCCCCGACACCGGGAATCCCCTGGGGATGGTGGGGGTAATTCTCCTCCCTGGGAGGTGGTGGGTACAGTGCCACCCCAACACTGGGGATCCTCGGGAACTTAGTGGGTGCAGTGGCCCCCCAGTTTCAGGTCTCCCCGGGAGGTGGTGGGTGTGATGCCCCGCAGTAGCAGAGCTGGCAGGAGGTGGCCCATGCACTGGCCCCCAGACACCATTTTTCTCTGGGGGAGCTGCTGGGACACGCTGCCTCTCCCATCAGGAGCTGGCTGGGCTCACTCAGCTCGGCCCCACCCCGTGCAGAAGGACGTGGGGCTTTTCACGTCCCAGCTGGCTGTACCACATCCCCCCTCTGCAGCACATCCTTCCCCCCAAACTGGGTCCCTGGGCTGAGCCTCCTGGCCAGCAGACTGTTAAACACAGGGCCTGGCAGTGTGCCGTGTGTGACACCCTGGGAATGTGTCCTGGCAGTGCCAAGGCTGCTGCTGGACAAAGGCTGCAGGGAGGAGGTGAGGAAAAAGCCTGGAGCTGCCCAAGGGTCTGAGCCTTGCCTGGGAGGTGCTTTTGGAAGCAGCTGCCTCAAAACCTGCGCAGTTGTCACAGGGGGTTTGTTGCACACTCATTTTTTTTGCTGTGCAGGTTTTGCTGCCCCGTGCAGAAAAGCTTCAGATGGGGATAGTAACAGAGGATGTAAAGCTCAGCTGGCCAGGGTGCCTTATGCCATGTAATTATTCTCCATATAATTCCTTATATTCATTTGGTGATTACTGATTTCAGGTTTTAAATCCCCAGTTAATCCCAAGGTGGGTTGATGATCAAATTTAGGGGTTCTGGAAGTTGTTCCAGACACATCTGATGGCTCTGCTGAGCTGTTGCAGGCACTGCCCTGCACACTGGGTGATCTCTGGGGTTTCTGAGCCCTGGTTTGGCATTTTGGATGGTGCCCCATAGCTGTGTCCAGTGTTTATGAAATGGTGTTTGCAGCGTGGTTGACAGGAAAGGCAGAGAAGTTCAGTGGTTTGGCTGGAATTGTGTGGAAAAGTACAAGTGGAGCCAGGAATTAAGGTTTTTCTTTTCCATGCTTTTTCTGTGCAGAAATTAAGAAAAAAAAAAAAAAAAGAAAACATTATGAAACTTGTTAGCAATGTGTCTGCCCTGTGCCTCAAACTTCCTGCAGTTTTCTTTCTTCGTCTTTTTTGTCCTTTAATCCTTGCCCTGCAGCCTGCTGGGATCAGGATCACCCTTCAGGGCACAGAAACTTCTGCCTGGCATCCTAAAAATGCTCTTGCCTGATCTGTGCAACCCACTGTTGGGCAGGGATGGTGGTTGGATTACAGCTGGCTCAGCAGTGGATGAGGAGAAACTCATTTTCAAAGCCCAGGAGCTCCACTGGAGAATTTAGGGACAAACGAGGGAAATGCAAAATAGGGAGGATAAAGAAATAGGCAGAGCTGCAGCCTTACAGAAGGAATTAATTTTGCTGGATCAGAAAGAAAAAGAAAGTGCTTGCATTGGTGTTGACCCCGTCAGGGAGTTCAGCTGAGTCCCTGTGGTCACAGACAGGTATCCCAGAAGGGCTGCTGGAAAGTGGGGAATTTCTGGAGGAGTGCTTGGAGCAGTGCTTCCCTGGCCAGACAGGGTATTGGTAGCTGAGCTGAAACATCTGGTTCCTCCTTTCTTGGTTTTTTTTTGGCCCCATGAACCACCTGTTTTGCTGGCCAGAGCCCTGTCCATGGTTAGGGTGTTTTCTGGGAAGGTGGGAGGCTCAAAACTGCAGTTTCATCCACGGCCGAGCCAGCAACATCCCAGCTGTGGGCGGTGGAAAAGAGTTATGAGCCCAGCTCCTAGCTCCTCTCCTGGTGGTGGAGAGGAGAAGAGGGATGCCTCTGCCTCTCTGCTACCAGTTCCATGGTCCTGCCTGTCTCTGGAACTCTTCAGGGTCTATTCCTGATGGTTCAGCTGAGGCTGCATGTCCTGGCAAGGAGAAAGGAGACCTCTGTACCTGGACAGGAGGGAGCTGCACCCAGGGCAGGGCTGGAGCTTGAGCTTTGGAAGATCCAGACTTGTTCTTTGGAAGTGGGTGCTTCCATTTGTGCCCTGTCCAGCTTGACCTTGAATGTTTACAGGGATGGGGCATCCATCCCTGGACAGCCTGTGCCACAGCAAAGAATTTTCCACAGCAAAGAATTTCTTCCTTTGATTTGCCAAAATTGCCAGGGGTCTAAATTCAGTATGTGATGGGAGTTAGGGAGGCAGAACTGGGATTTAATAAGTGTTTTAACTCTGCTGGGTTCTGGAATTAGTGTTGGCTCTTCCCTGGGCATGATGCCCCTGTGAGAGGTCCCTGTGGCATTCCAGATTCTGTTCTACCGTTCTTGGTGGCTCCTGGAAGCGGGTTGGAGCCCTGGGCACTTGCATCCTGTTGGATGAACATTTGCAGCCTGGTTGGAATGGAAAAACTCAGTCATGCAAAGGAACAGGAGCACGAGAGAGCTGCTCATATGGTTCGACAGAAGTGTTAAATACCCTTCTAATCAAGGAAAAAAAGCCAAATTTAACAGTATTGGCTCTAAGAGCAAGTCAGTTTTCCCTGGATGCTTAATCACTGCTTGCACATTTTCATTCCAGGAGTACAGCACTGTCACCTGTCATTAGCATTTAACCAGACCAAGCTACTTTCCATTTGTTAAAAAACTTATAAATGCCTCTTCTCCTTGGCATATATCCCTGTGCTCATGGAGATCTGGAGATTATTTTCTATAAATCCTGGAGTTGCAGACAGCATTTCTTGCCATCAGGACTTGTTTTTGATTTTGTTGGGGTTTTTTTGTTGTTTTTTATTTTGTTTCAGCATTTTTTTGCAGAAATGTGGAGGCAGAGATAGGGAAGGCAGGGGTGGTGGGAGCAGGAGGGGAGGTGACTTTCCAGCAGCTTCCTACTGGGATGCTGGGACACATAGGCTGCCTCCAGTCTTGTTCCTGGAGATATAAAATACAGGGTGACTTTGGCTCTTTCTGCCAGTCCTAATGTGCCTGTTGCACAGTGTGACCCCTTTATTCCCCCCCCCAACAGGGTAAAAGGGTTGCAGAAAGGGAGGAGTGATGGAAAAAACACACCTGATTTGTTCCCCCTTCCCTGTTTTACGTTTGCTTTTCCCAAGAAGCTGACCTCGGGCTCTGTCCTCTGGGTCCAGGTGAGCATTGGCCTTGCAGGGTTGGACCTTCCCTGCTCAGGGAGCTCACAGGCCTGGCCCTTCCCTGATACACATCTCAGAAAGCCCAAAACCATGCTGTAGTTCTCCTCTGATGAGGGAAAATCCTGCATTTCCTAACCTGGCTGGTATCTTCCAATCCCAGCTGTTTGTCCTGCCTCGTAGGCACTCCCAAGTAAGGGATTGCTGTTTTTTCTCCCCTCCCAGACATGCAGTCTGTATATTCTACCTAGTTCTCCGTGCCCTGGACACTGTAGAGGATGACATGAGCATCCCCTTGGATGTCAAGGTGCCGATGCTGCACGAGTTCCACTCCCATCTCTACCAGCCAGACTGGAAGTACACAGAGAGCAAGGAGAAGGACCGGCAGGTGCTGGAAGACTTCCCAACGGTAAGGCAGCTTCCTCCTTGCTCCTTGAGACACCTCTGGGTGCCTGGTTGTCCCCATGTGGTGCCTGCAGAGCTTGCTCAGTCCCACAGATTTCCCCAAGGGCTCCATCACCTGCCTGTGGGGCTGGGCTGAGGAACACAGACATTGTGGAGCCAGAGGGGATCTGGCTGTGGAAAAGTTCCAGCCCTGGGACGTGGCTTTTTGCCTCCTCTGCTGGAAGAGCAGATGAGCATTGTCTTGAGGAGAGAGATTTGGGGTTGTTACCCAACACAGTGCATTGCCCATGTGCACAGTGGGAGGTGTCCCTGCCCATGGCAGAGGGCAGAATGAGATGAGCTTTAAGGTCCCTTCCCACCCAAACCATTCCATAATTCCATGGAATATATTCCATAATTCCATATATCCATAATTCAGTTCTGTAAGACAAAAAACACCCCCTCTGTTATTAGTAACAATATTGAACTGATTTTTTTACTATTGAGTTGATTTTTGAGGGGGTTTTCCTTCACTCTGTTTAATAAAAAATATAATAGTTCTGGTGAGGAGTGTCTCATTTTCCGAGGACATTCTGTTTTGTTCAAGTTTTTACCATTTTTAATTTATTCTACCCTTTTCAGGCTTTCCCTAGCAGTGGGAATGGGGTAGCTGTTTGGAGCACTGAGGTGTGTCATGAGTTTTTGTGCTCAGGTTTGGGGTGCCTGTCATAGGGGATGCCTGTGCTGGATTCCAGGTGTGTAGGGATGCAGTAGGTATGTCAGTGGCTTGGCTTTAGAGGAGCTTTTGAAAAGGTGTTTGTGACACTTTGCTGTTCTCTTGGAGTATATGTTGTTTATTTGAGGCAGTCCATGCTCAGGTGTGATTTTAATAATCATAGAATTGTAGAACCATGGAATTGTTGGGTTGGGAGGGACCATAAAGCTCATCTCATTCCATCCCCTGCCATGGCCAGGGACACCTTACACTGCCCCACGTTGCTTTAAGCCCTGTCCAACCTGACCTTGAAATTTTTGGGGGGCATTCACAACTTCTCTGGGCATCCCCTGCCAGTGCCTCACCACCCTTACAGTAAAAAACTTCTAACAATATTTCCTAGAGGTGCATTTGCAGGCTGTGCCCCTCTGTGTAGGGGAGCCACAGAGACAGAAGCAGAGTGGATACATTTTATTTTACAGACAAACCCTTCTTGCACACAAACCCTGGGCTGGCTGCAGTCACCCACTGATGGAGAGTGAAGCTTAGCACAATAAAATGTGATGCTCTACAGTTTTGGGAAAGGGAGGATGCACTTTTTAATATTTTTTTTTCAGTGTGAGTGCAACTGAGATACTGCAGGTGTCCCTGCCCATGGCAGGGGGGTTGGAAGGAGAAGATCTTCAAGGTCCCTTCCAACCCAACCCAACCCACTCTATGATCACATTACTGGACATGCAGTAGAAGACTTTCACACTTCCCTCACTGCTTGATGCCTTTCCAGTTGTGCCAGATGTGCCCTGTGAAGCCAGAGCTGGAGAGGGCTGGGGAGAACAGAGCACCAGAAACCTCCCGTGGCTGGTGTGGTGGAATGCTCTCAGATTAAAAGGAATTAATTAGAGGAAAACAGCTCTGTGTACCAAGTCAGTTTTGTCCTGCAGCTCCCAGATGATACCAGTCCAAGGCCACAGAGCCTTCCCAAAGATTTTGCTGTGTCTGATCTCCTGCCAGAGACCATCCTGTTTAGACTGGGAACAGGCTGAGCCTGAGCTCTAAGGACCTTGAAACAGCTCAGGTTGGGGGAGTTGTCCCAGATCTCCAGCCAGGGCAGGATTAGAGCCTGGTAAACAGTATTTTTCTGATTTCTTAATAAATGTGAGTTCTGCTGCTTTTTATTTTCCTGAACATTTTCTTTCTGTTTTTACCCTGCTACAGATCTCCATGGAGTTCAGGAACCTGTCCAAGGTCTACCAGGATGTGATTTCGGATATTTGCCACAAGATGGGTGTTGGGATGGCAGAGTTCTTGGAGAAAAAGGTGGATTCTCAGCATGAGTGGGATAAGGTGAGTCAGCCCAGAGAGAGGAATGGACTGAGCATGAGCAGGGTCATGGAGTTAAGGTTGGAAAAGCCCTCTAAGATCATCAAATCCAGCCATTCCACCAGCCCTGCCAAGGCCACCACAGAACCATGTCCCCAAGTGCCAGATCCACAGGTTTTTTGAACACTTCCAGGTAGGGTCCACCTTGTCTCTGTGGAAGGAGGAGATGGAGACTCCCTGTTGGGAAAAGGTGTTTGTTTTCATGGGAAATCTGAGACATCCCAGGGAGGGCCATGAGAACGTGCATCAAATGAACTGTCAGTTTATTTTGGTAAAACTCACTATGGCAAACAGGCAGCTCTTTGTAACTGCTCCTTTTATCTTGTTTTTTATTTTCCCCTCTCCCAACTTTCTAACAGTATTGTCACTACGTTGCCGGGCTGGTGGGGATTGGCCTTTCCCGTCTCTTCTCTGCGTCAGAGCTGGAAGATTCCATCGTGGGGCAGGACACAGATCTGGCAAACTCCATGGGCCTCTTCCTCCAGAAAACCAACATCATCCGTGACTATCTGGAGGACCAGATGGAGGGAAGGGAGTTCTGGCCCAGAGAGGTGAGGAAAAAAAACTCATAAAATTGCTGCTGTTGGCTGTACATCTTCTTGGTAAAAACAGTTCTGATGGCAGCTGGCCGACATCTGTCTGCAGCGCTCTGGGGACAGCTGTGGGGACAAGGTGATGTCACCACACACTGCCAAGAACTACTTTGGCAGCTTTTTCTCCTCTCTGCTAGGTTTTCTCTAGGAGTGAGGGAGGGTAAGACTGGCTGAGATCCCAGGAGGGTACCTACTCTGCTCCCAAAAGCAGGACCAGCTCTGCCTGTGCCTGACATGATGTCCAAAAATTTTTCTCCCCCTTTTCCATGTGGCTCAGGTGTCTCACAGGGCATTTCTCGATGTGTGACTGCCCTTTTCCTTGCCCTCCCTAGGAAAGATGTGGAGATGAGTTGCACCCTCCTCCTTTAGCATCTCTGTGTACACCAAGGCCGTTGTCACATCTCCACAGCCTGCCCTTGCTTTTCTTTATCCCAGGAATGCTCCAAGGCTGTTGTGTGGGGGTTTTTGGTGGTTCCTGTTGCTCTCCCAGCCCTGGTGTCTCTCTGATGGCACCAATGCACCCTCCAACTCATCAACACTTACCTTGGTGTTTAGGTTTGGAGCAGATATGCCAAGAAGCTCTCGGACCTTGCCAAGCCAGAGAACATCGACGTGGCCGTGCAGTGCCTCAATGAGCTCATCACCAACGCCCTCCACCACGTCCCTGACGTCCTCACCTACCTGTCCCGCCTCAAAAACCAAAGTGTCTTCAACTTCTGCGCTATCCCCCAGGTGAGCTGAGCTTCCAAGTGGTTCCTCATCCTCTGCAGCCCAGCTGGTGAGGAGCTGGAGGTGGAGGAGGTTCAGTGTCGCTGGTTTTTTGCTCATTTCTTGGCTCCTGCCATTTCTGCTGTTGTTGAGATTGTGTCTCCACTCCATGGGTGTCGCTGTGGACGAGGTGACCCCTTGGCAAGTTCCTTGCACTGCAGTAAAGTCTTTTCTGTCCTCAGGTGATGGCCATTGCCACGCTGGCTGCCTGCTACAACAACCAGCAGGTGTTCAGGGGGGTGGTGAAGATCCGCAAGGGCCAGGCCGTCACCCTCATGATGGATGCCACCAACATACAAGCTGTCAAAGCCATCATGTACCAGTACGTGGAAGAGGTAGGCTCAGCAGTTTGCTTTGAGTCATTTCTGGCTGTTCCTGCCCTGTTCTTGGGGAGGAATTGGGAATACACGGGGATCTGTTCATCAGTGGTGGTGGGGAGTGGTGACCCTGATGTGGTTTTGGCCCGGACCAAACTGCTTGGTGTGATCCCTTGAATGTTCCCTTGTTCTTGTGTTGGGGAGTAGGGACTGGGGCCAGTGGCATCCTGGCCTGGACCAGCAGCAGTGTGTCCAGCAGGACCAGGGCAGTGCCCATCCCCTTGACCCAGTTCTGGGGTCAGTTCTGGGCCACTCACAACACAAAAGACACTGAGGGGCTGGAGCGTGTCCAGAGAGGGGAATGGAGCTGGGGAAGGGTCTGGAGCACCAGGAGTGGCTGAGGGAGCTGGGAAGGGGCTCAGCCTGGAGAAAAGGAGGCTCAGGCTTTTGACTTCCTCCTGACTTCAGGGTCCTGGGGACATTAAAAATTCACATGGAGAGTCAACTGGTGGGAAAAAACCACCCCCCTCCCCAAAATCCAGTTCCAGTGAGGGCTATTAAATAAGAAGACTTCACTTATGCAGCAGGGAGACCCCAAACTGTGGGTTTTTAGAGCTGCCTTTGTGAACTGTCTGGTCCCATGGCCAGGGACAGTGACAGGGCTGCAGGGCTTCAACCCAGGGGAGGGTCTCTGCTTGTGCCCACCTTGCTCAGAGTCCTGCAGACGAGTATACCAGAGGCCATGAGAAGAAAACCCCAAATGCCACAGAATCAGGTGATGATGTGGCTGTTTCCAGGCAGGAACGTTCCCACTGGACTGAGGTGGGCTGTACAGCGAGTGAGGATTGCAGGGTGAGAACCCCTGATCCCAGTAACGCCACTGGTCCCAGTAACACCACTGGGGGCTGAGGGATCATGTCCCAGACCATGTGGCTCATATCCCATCATGGGGAGCCCTCAAGAGGCAGCTTGGCTTAGTGCATTTCCCAAGGGAGATGGCCCCTGGATCCAATCCAGTCGTCCCTTGCTTCATGGCACTCCACCACCGAGCTCACTCTTGGCCCTTAGAACTTCAACCTCATCCCATTTTCCTCCTAAACCTCCAGTGGGAGCCATAACTCCTCCTCCCTCCTCCTTTAGATCTACCAGAAGATCCCGAGCACGGACCCCTCGTCCAACAAGACGCAGCAGGTCATCGCCTCCATCCGCGCCATCAGCCTGCCCGGCAGCCCCATGGCCTCCCGCCACCACTACTCGCCCATCTACCTGTCCTGTGCCATGCTCCTGGCAGCCCTGAGCTGGCAGTACCTCAGCACCCTCTCCAAGGCCACCGAGGACTACGTGCAGGCAGGGGAGAACTGAAGGGCAGTGCCCGGGTGGGGGGACGAGCGGTGGCAGATGGGCGGCGGGGACAGGAGGCTCCTCGTCCCCCGCCGTGGGGGTGACCCAGCGCTGGGACAGTGACAGGGATGGGGCACCGGGGAGCTGCAGCCCCAGGGTGCCAGTGTGGCACTTGCTGGACATCCACCCTTGCTGTCTGCTTGGATGGCTGCAAATGCTGGTTGGAGTCTTAGTGTTTGGGGTTGAGTATTAATTTTTTTCCACCCCCCCCTTTCTTTCGTGTTTACCTGAATATTTTTGGGTATGGGGTTTGTTTGTTAGTTTGTTTTTTTCCGTTAGGATGGTTTGAAATAGAAACTCCAGCTGTTTCTTTTCTTCCTTGAGATTTGAGGCATCTTTCCAGCTCAGAGCTGAGCAAAACCCTGAGGGTTTTTGCCTTCCTTTCTTAGGCAGCCTCTTCTCCCTCACCTGCGGTGCCTGCTCCGTGCTGGAAGGATGCTGCTTCAGCTGGGAGAGGAACATGCTTCCTTATCCAAGGAAAAAGCTCTGGCCGCTTTCTGGCCCTCAGTGATTGAGATCCTGCAGCCTGGAAACAGGCAGAGGCCACAGTCACGTTTCTGTTGTGCTGAAGGATGCTGAAATGAGCCCTTTTAATGTTAAATATATGGGAGGTGAGGTACTCTGTCCACCTGAACGTGGCCCCAGCTGAGCAGCAGCTGTGCAGCTCCCTGCCCTGGGACAGATGGCCCCTGCAGTGACACAGCTCTCGTTTCAGCAGTGGGAGGTGGTTAAAATGAGAAGGGAGCTGCCAGCACAGCCCTGAGCTCACAATGCCAGGCCCGACTCCAGGGCAGGCTCTGGCTCTGCCCTGTCTCAGCCCCAGGGCAGGGGTGGTCCTGGCAGAGCAAGGCAGGGGAGTGAGAGTTTGCTGGCCCTCATGGGATGCCTTTTTAGGGGGCCATTTGTCACCCTGCAAGGCAGGAGTGATCCCTGCCCTGAGCTGGGAAGGCTGGAGCCACCCAGGGGGTGACCAGGGCAGGTTCCCTGGCCCACTTGGCTCTGGCTTTGGGTCAGACTGAGGTGTGAGCTGCAAGAGGCTCCTGCTGCCAGCATCAAGCTGGACTTCCAAGGGGAAACAACACTCTGAGGGCAAGTCCTGTTCTCCTGGGGTGGAGTGTTGTTTTCAAGGTCCCTACCCACCCCCTTCAAATGCTGCTTTGCTGTCCTGAAGGGAAGGAGAGCCCATGTCCTGGTCCAGGACAGAGGTGCAGGGTGGTGGTCTTTGCAAGGCCAAGCCCTTGTGGCCAGACTGTTACTCAGAAGGAGAAGCCCTACTCCACAGTTCCTGGTGTAGTTTTAAGCTGTTGTTCTAAAGAAACTCGCGGTAGCTCTCTTTGTGCAGCTTCCCGTCTTGTTGAAATTAAAAGTTTTCTTTGGGAAAAAAAAAAAATTAAAAAAAAATCCTGGGTCTTTTTTTTTTCCCCCCTTTTTCTTTTCAGCTGTCATTTCTTTTACACCAGCAATTTCCCCACAAGTTACAAGCCCTCAGCTCATGAAATTACAATGCGACCTTGGTGCCAACTCTGGGTATCAAAGTACAGCCCCATGTGGCAGACCTGGAGGAAGGATTTTAACCAGAGGGACAGCTGAGGGTCCATAAATTCACCTTGAAAGGAGTGGTGGCACAGCTCTGGGCCACAGGCATGTGCTTCAGGGCCCTGGTGCATCCTCAGGGATGCTGGGGACAAGTCCTGGCTGCTCTCTGCTCCGGGTGCAAGCACCTTCCCCACAGCCAGGACATCCCAAGGGGTGGCTGTCACCAGCAGGGCACAGGACAGGGCTGGCAGTGACCACACCTGCACAAGGGACAGGATTCTGCCCCCCTCAGGTGAGACCCCACCTGCAGAGCTGCCTCCAGCCCTGGGGCCAGCAGCAGAAGGATTTGGAGCTGCTGGAGAGAGTCCAGAGGAGGCCACAGAGATGTTCCAAGGGCTGGAGCCCCTCTGCTCTGGAGCCAGGCTGGGAGAGCTGGGGGTGCTCACCTGGAGAAGGATCCAGGGAGAGCTCAGAGCCTCTTCCAGGGCCTGAAGGGGCTCCAGGAGAGCTGGAGAGGGACTGGGGACAAGGGATGGAGGGACAGACAGGGAATGGCTTCCCAGTGCCAGAGGACAGGGATGGATGGGATATTGGGAAGGAATTGTTCCCTGTGAGGGTGGTGAGGCCCTGGCACAGGGTGTCCAGAGAAGCTGTGGCTGCCCCTGGATCCCTGGAAGTGTCCAAGGCTGGAGCAACCTGGGCTAGTGGAAGGTGTCCCTGCCCATGGCAGGGGGTGGATCTGGATGATCTTTCAGGTCCCTTCCAATCCAAACCGTGCTCTGAAGACAGAAGGGTGTTTTGGCTTCCACTCCAATCTGTGGTGGCAGAAGCCAAGGAGAAGCAACCAAGAGCCAGGAGCTGAGACACTGGAGAAATCATTTATTGGCACAGGTGTTCCAGCCAAATGCAGCACAGCTCTGCCTCACTGCTGCCTGAGCAAGCAGAGGTAAGGGGCTATTTTACAGTGCATGGAGAGCCTGCTTCACACATTTCAGACCCGTAGCCTCAGCTCAGTAATACATTTTGTGCTTTAAAATTAACAAAAAAAACAAAGAAAAAAAAGCTCTTTGCTATATTAGTGTTGGCAAATCACATGATTCCTCCTGTACACAGCCTACTACACCTCCCCCCAGTAACAAAAATAAGGTTTTTTACCTTCCTTAATGCCTGTGGCTCAAGAAAAAAAAATCTTTAATCGTCTCCAAATTAGCGAGACACCTCCAAGCATCGGCTTGAGCTCCCTGACGCAGACTTGAGAGCCATCCCTCAGCTCAGCATCAGCACCCACAGCCCCAAAGCACCCCAAATTTGGGTGCTGCACCCTTACCCAGGCATGACCTGCACACATCAAGCTGCTCAGCCGCAGAGGAGAAGAGCTGTGCTCTTTCCAGCTCCCTCCCAGATGCTCGCAGGGTGTTTGATCAAAGGCTCATGGAGCTCCAGCCAGGCCCTTCCCCAGCATCAATAACCCCAGACTACAGCAGATAAAAAAGCCAGTGAAGAGTTGAGGAAAGAAGTGGTTTAAAAAGCCAGGAGGATGGAGCAGAGCAGGCGATGCAGGAGGGACTTGGTGCAGGCAGCTCAGGCCAGAGCCACCCCCACATCAAGTTCCATCAGTATTTTGTCGTTAATTGGTCTAATTTTAGCCAATTCAAGGCACACACTCACAGGAAATTCTTCCCTGCTTGTTTTGGGTGCTAACAGTCAGATCAACCCATGATCAAATCCCCCCTGGCCATGGCTTTCCAGCAGCATCCACCTCTGCTGCCCCACCAAGTCCCTAATCCCAGCACAAAGCTACTGTTTTCCTCCCCTCCCAGCAGCAAACTGGGCTGGAAGGGGTCCAAATTCCAAGAGGCCAGCGAGCTCTCCAGCAGTCCTCTGAGCAGGGAATGCCCCAATGACCTGCTGTGACCCACCAGAAGCAGGAGGTTGGCAGAGAGCAGTTCCACCTCCAGCTCCACTGTACAATTTAAAAAACAAAAACCCCAAAAAAAAAAACCAACCCATGAACAAAAAAAAAAAAAAAAAAAAAGATAAAAAGCTTTAATAAAGTAACCTGTACTAGAGTCTCTTAGAAGGGAGGGGGGGGTCTCTGCACCCAACCCACTATCAGTTAAAAGCATCAGGGACTCAGGATTATTTGTGGTTTGATCAGAGTTACATCCTCTTCCAGTACTGCTCCGTCCTGGGGATGCCGGCCACAACCTCGGACTCGATGCCACAGTGGTCCTCTCCCCGCAGGATTTTGAAGAAGCCTGGGAGAACACCAAGAAAAGAAAAAAGTCACCCTCTCCATCCATCTGAGGGGAATGGGGTGGGGCAATGGGGATTCCTGGTGGCTCTCACCGTTCTCCCCCCAGTCGGTGTTCCAGGAGTTGGCCACCAGCCAGTAGGGAGTGTCGTTCTCCACGCCCCAGCCCAGGAGGCGGATGGCGTGGCCTCCCACCTGCTCCCCAGACACGTGCTGGTAAACCCCTGCAAGGGAAAAAGAACCCCAAAATGTCAACAAGCACCGCTTGTCCACATCACAGAGAGCTCACAGCCCGGGGGCCACTCGGTATCACAGCCCCAGAGCGGCTCAGGAGGGGTTTTTGGTTAAATGGGAAACTGAAGTTAGTGCAGAGTCTGGAGGAAGGAGTTCTACACAGGGAGATAGTGGTAAGACAGAAGGGAAAGGTTTTAAACTAAAAGATGGGAGATTTAGGTTGGGTGTTAGGAGGAAATTCTTCCCTGTGAGGGTGGGGAGGCCCTGGCACAGGTTGTCAGAGAAGCTGTGGCTGCTCCTGGATCCCTGGAAGTGTCCAAGACCAGTCTGGAAGGGGCTTGGAGCAGCCTGGGACAGTGGAAGGTGTCCCTGCCCATGGCAGGGGATTGGAATGAGATGGTTTTTAATCATTATCTTCCCACCCAAACCATTCCATGATTCTGTGACTGATGCTCAGCACCAGCTGAGCACACAGGACACCCGGAGACATTCCCCAGGGGGCTCAAAGGCAGCTCACAACAAGAGTTTTGAGGTCCTAAAATCTGGGCTGCTGTTGTCAGCTGGAATTCGGGTTGCTTCCCATCAGGGCTCCTTCCCTGATCCAGTCCCAAGAGCCATTACCCTTGCGATGGATGCAGGAGTTGGCATCTGCCCACGCCACACCACACACTCAGGTGTGAGGCTGAGATCCCCAGGTCTGCAGGAGCCAGCCCAGGGCCACAAAAGAGGGACCCTGTGGATGAAGCAGGGAACAGAGCTCCCCCCACCCAGCCCCAGTGCTGCTGCTCACCAGATTTGTACATCAGGAAATCCTCATAGACAATGAAGGCTCCTTCCACTGGGCCGTTCTTGTAGATCTCAGCCATGATTTCCTTCTCACTGCGAGGAACTCCGTAGGATGTGATGCCTAAAAGGAAAAGAATTCCCACCCTTAGGATGGCACTGTCAAGCCACACAGGATGGCTCCACCAAGCTCAGTGTGACCCTGAAGGAGTCCTCTTGCACTTAAATTCAGGTTAAATCCAAACCCAGCAGCTCCAGAGGGGCTGACACAGCCAGGCAGGAGAAGTGGGAGTAATTCCAGAGGGAATTATTTCATCTGAGTCCTATTCTGTACCCAGAGACCTATTCCAGACAGCTTTAGTGGGAATGGACATTTTTCCCTTGTACATTCTCCTTTTTAAATCCCAGAAGACTCAAGGTGAAGATAAATCTCCAAGAAACAGCTGGATTATCCTCAATGTGCAGGGCTGGCTGCTGCCAAGGAGACTTGGAGCCGGCTTTGACACCAGATGGGGCTCAGCACCACACTCTTCAAGCCAGCCACATGCACCACGAGGACTCAAACCAGTTCCACCAGTTCCCCCTTCCCAGCTGAGTCTCAGCAAACACAAACTGAGGGTATGGCACACTCAGCTTTGCTCCAGGACCACCAGAACGGAGCCTCCAGGGACAGGGGGGAAAAAAAAAACCCCACCAGGAACGCATTCCATCCTGCCAACCCCTCCCAGCTCCCAGAAGGAGCAGCTTTGGAGGCCACCTCCCTTACCATAGTGCTTGTCCTCCTTGTATGAGGGGGAGTAGCCGGGCTCACAGTGCCGGCTGCACCTCGGGGTGCCCCCTCCCTCCCCGGTGCAGGGGGGCCGGCTGCCGTTGACGTGGTGCTCGCAGGGTGGGATGGAGTAGGGCCGGCAGCCTGTCCAGGACAGAGGTGACATCAGCTGGCTGTCCCCAAAAGATCCCACCAGCCACGCTGGAAAAGGCACCAGAGGCCCCAGGGAAGAGCCTTTGTGCCTCAGGAACCCCACAAATCAGTGGGGTGCAGGAGGTCTTCCCCTGCAATGGGATGGGCGATCCCTTCATGAGCAATGTGCTTCCCCCACCAGACCTGCTTCCCACCACCTCCCTCTCCAAATGGTGATGGAAAAGGTGGAAACATGAACCAGCTGATGGTCATGACAGGGGGAGGCAGAGGCTTCCAGTCTGGAAGTTATTTTTTGAAGGGGAAACAAGTCAGGAGAATTCCTGACCTCATCCAAAGTGCAGCGAACTGCTCCAAAAGCAGCAAGAACACAAAATTCACAGCCAGATTCATTCCTGCTGTGGAAACAGGAGCCTTGGGGGGTGTGTTGAGGCCTCTTTTGAGGCCTGCTGCCTCTGGGGGCTGCTCAGGGACCCTTGTCCCAAAGGACTGACTCGAGGGAGCTGCAGGGGCAGCCAGCTGGGACTGCAGAGATGCTCGAGCTGAAGGGGGGAGCAGCCACAAGAAGAGACCAGGAGAGAAGCATCCCAAAAAACATGAACCTTAACCAAGCAGAGATGCTCCTCCTCGCTTTCCCAAGGGTCTCTGCCAGGACTTACCCACGTGGGAATCGTAGAGACCCCCGGACACGAGGCCCCTCTCTGTCCAGTACCTCCACGCGCCGGAGGGGTAACCACCATTGCACCTGGGGGGAGAGGCACCAGCTCCAGCCCCAGCCACCCCCTTTTGGGAAAGGCAGGGGAATGGAGCCACCCCGAGATGGTTCAAAGTAAGGTTTGGGCACATTAAGCCTTTTTTCAGTCTGTTCTTTTCTTCCCCAGGATCTCCCTTAAGAGCACCCATGGCTCCAAATCCCAAAGTGTCTCCTTAGCAGGTCCCTGAGCAGCTCCTGCTGCCAGGAGCAACAGGACTTGGAGACTCAACTCTCAACCCTGTGCTCAGCAGCTGGGAAAGCCAGCAGGCAACAGGCAAAAGGCTTGTGCCTGAAAACCAAGGATCCAGGACTATGAAAGGATTCTTCCTTTGGCTCTGGCAGCTGCTAGCTCTGTGTGGGAGAGCATCACTTTGTGCTTGCAGCCATCACCATCCACTGTGCTTGGGGCAGGATGTGTCCCAGGGACTGGAATCACCTTTATCTTCCCACCTAGCTCCTTCATCCACAGCACAAACCTCTGGAGGAGCTTCGTGCTTGTAAGGGAGGTGATGAAGGCAGTCAGCACCTCCGGGGTCTGCCCCTGTTCCTCCCAACCACCTTCCAGGTGCACAAGGACCAGGAGCAGCTCACCCCATGCCACACTCAAAGCCACAGCACGACAGCAGGTCCTCAGCTGAGACCTCCACGCTGACCTTGGCGTTGGTGTGGACACAGATCCGGTCTGAAATCGCTTCCACGGCACCAAAAGCCTGAGGGCAACCCCAAAACAACCATTAGAGCTGGCCAGGGTGGAAACCCCCTGGAAATGAGTGCAGAAAGCATAGTCCCCAGGACCCCACTGTGTTCCCTCACAAAGGGTAACAAAGATGCTCCAAGGGCTGGAGCCCCTCTGCTCTGGAGCCAGGCTGGGAGAGCTGGAGAGGGACTGGGGACCAGGGATGGAGGGACAGGACACAGGGAATGGCTTCCCAGTGCCAGAGGGCAGGGATGGATGGGATATTGGGAAGGAATTGTTCCCTGTGAGGGTGGGGAGGCCCTGGCACAGGGTGCCCAGAGAAGCTGGGGCTGCCCCTGGATCCCTGGCAGTGTCCAAGGCCAGGCTGGACAGGACTTGGAACAATCTGGGATAGTGGGAGGTGTCCTAGCCCATGGCAGGGGGTTCAGCAGCAAACACAAAGGCACGGGTTTTGCCCAGCATATTTCACAAGCACAGCACTAAACTTGCCCTGTCCTTACCCAGCAAGAGCCACAGGAGCCCTGGTCTCTTATCTCGCTGATGGTGGGACAGTTGGGCCACTGCGTCCGCGAGTCGAAGTTATCGGGCAGCTCCATGTCTGCAGCAAAATCCACCCTGTGAGGAGAGGGAAACCCTGCCTCAGGACCTCCAGACAACCACAACCGCCTGCTCTGCACTCTCCAGCCTCCTCTGAAGGTGACCTGGAGGACGAGGGCTGTTGTTTGCTTACTGAAAGGGCATAAAATACTTGTGCTGTGCCCAGACCAGGTCAGCAGCTCCTCTGGCGTGTTCCTTTTCAAGGATAACAAACTGCACAACTGCAGGACACAGGGTTGATTCTCCCCTCATGCGTGCTAATTCCATGAACAACGTCCACCCTGCTGCCCACAGCCTGCCAGGAGAGCCCCTCACCCAGCCCAGATGCTCATGAAGGACCCACACAAGTTTTCCTGGAGCTTCACCTCCTCCTCCTCCCTGCACTCACCTCTCAGGGAGCTTGGGCCCACCCAGGAAGGTGCCACAGAGTTTCTTCACGTAGCTCATGTCAGCATTGTGGAAGTTGTGCCCTGCCTGGGGAGAGACACACAGAAATGACTCTCCAGAGCCACCAAGAGCATCTCTGGGACCACAGCCCGGTGCTCCAGAGCTCCCTGAATCCCAACCAGAGTCTGACACCTGCTGCAAAGCCCAGGGGCCAAGAGCCAACTACCTACAGACAGAGAACACAGCCCAGGATTCAGGATTAGCCCATCAGGACCAGTAAGGTCCAGCTCGAGGCTCTGGACACAGCAAACTGACCAAGGAGGGTCAGGTCATCAGTAACTGGATGCTCCCTGCTCATCTCCAGCCTTCTGCAGAGTTTCCTCCTCTTACATTGCTCCTCCTGCTGCACAAATTCATCCTGCCCTGCTCCAAAGAGGAGCTCCACAGTTCCTATCCCTGCAGGAACCCCGACAGCATCACCTCACTGGAAAAGGCAGCTGGGACCAAGGCTGGACCAAGGCCACCACCACGGTGACACTGCCAAAGCTCAGCCACTGAATCCCACCAGGGGACTGCCAGCAATGCATGCCCAAAACAGACCCAAATCAGCCCAGTACTCACCTTCCAGGTGGTGTTGAGCTTGTTTATGTGGTTGACCAGGTCATCGGAGAGAGGAGGGAAGTAAGGAACGCTGCGAGCGCTGGCCAAGGCCACCAGGACACACAGGAGGGACATGGACGGCCACATCTTGGCTACTGAACAGGACACTCCACCTGCAGCCACATTGGAGCATGGTTGGAAACACTCCCAAGGTGGGCTCAGCTGCAGCAGTGGGAGGATAGAATGTGTGGCTGCACCAGATCCCAAATTGTCCCAAAGGTCGGGAGAGAGAAACAGGAACAGAGTCACAAACCCCCCTCCCCTGCAGCTCAGGAGAAATCAGACAAGGCAACCTTGTTTGTTGACCACTGCAGGATTAGCAGCAGCAGGAAAATACCTTTTGAAGCAGATCCAAGGGATTTGGAGGGTATTAAAACCTGTGTTTACATCCACAACAGTGGAGAATAAGGACCAGGAGAAGGAGTAAGTGACAGCCCACCTTCACACCAAACTTCAGGCATGGGACTTGATAGGCCCTGGCCCTGCTCTTCCCGTTAAAGATATTACTCCAAATTACATTTTTAGACTTTAGAGCCTCATTTGGGCCAGCCTGTTGCCCTGGGGGTGTGACAGCCCCATGTGTGACGCCAGAGCTGCTGTCCCCTGCTCCCCTCCCACTGGGGCTTTTCCCCAGGGAGGTGCAGGCTATGAGGAGAGCCCAAATTTGGGGATCAGAGATGCAGGGGGAACCCAAGAGCAGGAAAGGAAGGACCACAGCCTCCTGTGCAGGAGCACAAGCAGCACCCAGCCCACAGACACTCCAGGGCTCCGTGGTTTCCCTGCTCCCCTTTAACCTAATTCACATCAAATTGCCCAACTTCAAATCCAGCCCCAGCAGCCACTTGTTCCACGTCCCCACGCCTGACTCAGACACATCACAAGGCCACGAGCTCCTTTATCTCTGCAAACACACCAGGGCACCCTCCTCCTCCTCCAAACCCTCCCAGCTCCCTCCCACCAGCCCCACATCCACCACAAGGAGCCCCAAGCCTGGTGAGGCACCCCAAGACCTCAGATCCTCCACAGCAGAGATATTCAGGCTTTAATTCCTGCTCAACTCAGCCAGCTGAACGTGTAATCACCTTTGCAAGCCCGGCCTTAAAGCGGACACGCAGCAGCAGAGCTGGCTGAGCAGGGGATGGGGATGGGAGACACACACACACCTCCCTGCCGGCTGCTTCCACCCACTCACAGCCAACTTTAGCCTTTCCAGAGAAGAAAACCCAGCAGGAGTGTCCTACTTTCTGCCAGCAGTGAGCCCAGGCGGCTGCAGCTCGCTCTATAAAGGGGCTTTTTTTCTCCTTTCCCACTCCTCCTTCCACCACTTATTGATTTATTTGTTCCCTCTTTCTCTGTGCTTTCAGCAGGAACCTCAGCCAAAAAAAAAAACAACCAAAAAAAAAACCACCCAGCTGAGTTTCAGCAGCACTCCCACTCCTAAATCTCACCTCTTTGAAGGGGTTTTATGCATATTTTCAGGGGTTTTGTGAGTGTTTTCTTGTTTAGAGGTTTCTGCAGGCAAGGGACCCGCTGGCTGTGCTCCCCTGCTTGCAGAGCAGGGAGGAGGTTACACCCAGGCAAAAAAAATATACACTTTGTATCATTGTTAATTATGTTTTTATATACAAAAATACAACTGTGCTTTTGGCCCACAACAGGCCACGGGAAGCCTGGCAGGTAACCAGCCTGAGCTGAAGCACCTTTTTAATGAAAAATCTTATTTAAAAAAAAAAAAATATATATATAAAAAACACACAGACAAATATCAAACCCCAAAACCCTCTGCACTTCCTGCAGTGAACTCGGTATTTCCCCATAGCAGAGGCAGGAGGCGTTTTTGAGGCCAGAAGTCACATGATTACACTTTTTATTTTCAGCAGGATGTCTGTGAATCTGCTGACAGGCTGAAAACCACCCTGCCAGGCATCCATGTGCTGCTCCCAGCCAGCTTTTGAGGGACAGACCCGGGACATCTCCCATCCTCGGGTTACCAGACCACACTCTCCAGGCAACCCGAAACCAAACTGAAAATAGATCCCAGCAGTTTCCCCTCCAACATGCAGAGTTTCAGCTCTGCTGCTTTGCATCTGCACTGTGGACATGGCCCAGGGCCAGCAAATCCAAGAGCTGGGAGCCAGAAGGCTTTTTAGGCAAAAAAACCCCTTTTGCCAAGTCTCCTGTGAGCATGGAGCCTCCCTATGGCTCATGAGAGAGCTGGGGTGTCCAGGGTGGGAAAGAGAAGGATCCAGGGAGAGCTCAGAGCTCCTCCCAGGGCCTAAAGGGGCTCCAGGAGAGCTGGAGAGGGACTGGGGACAAGGGATGGAGGAACAGGACACAGGGAATGGCTTCCCACTGTCAGAGGGCAGGGATGGATGGGATATTGGGAAGGAATTCCAGGCTGTGAGGGCGGTGAGGCACTAGAACTCTCGGCTGCCCCAAGAGATGGGGGATGCCCCGTCCCAAAAAACATTCAATGTCAGGCTGGACAGGGCTCTGAGCAACCTAATGTATAGTTAAAATATACAGATAAAGATGTCCCTACCCATGGCAGAAAGGTTGGAATTAAATGTCCTTTAAACACCTCTTCCAACCCAAACCTTTCTATTATTCCACAAGGCCTCCTATGGCCGTGAGGTGGGAGCTGACACTCTCAGCTGGCACCAGGTATCCCAAGATCTGCCTGGAAAAGGAAGGGGAAATCCTCATCCCCCGTGGGATTTCTTCCTCCCTAACCCCCCCTTTTCTCCCTGGCTTTATCCTGTGTACAGCAGGTCTATAAATAGGACACACAGGCACGGGACTGGCAGGACGGATTCCCACCGGCCGTGGGTCACGTGCAGCCCAACCACAACCACCCCAGAGACCCTACAGCGACAGAAAGCTGCTGGTTTCCTCCCTCACCCGCCTGGCCCAGCTGATCTGAGCAGCAAGAGCTTCCCCCAGCACCGTGATCTCCTCCTCACACCCCTCCTCACCCTAAAACCTCGCAGCCGTTTAAACCCCAGAGCAGCAGCCCCAAAACCAGAATTGCAACACATCTGCTGCACCCCAGCATCTGCCCCCTGCTTCGTGCACAGCAAGCAGGGCAGAGGAGTTTCCCCAGGAACCCCCAGCAGATCCTTTCCCTCTGCACCCCACAAGGTCTCCAGAGGTGCCCCAGCTTCGGGCTAACCCTGGCTAAGGATGTCCCACAGCTCACACCCCACCACAGCCCATCAGCCTGGAAACAGAAATAAGGCTGCTGCGCTTCTCAGGACACGCCAGCTTCGCCCTGCAGAGCTCCCCAGGCGGCAGGAGGATGTTTGGGGCTTGCAAAGAGCCCCTCGGGAGAGCAGAGAATACTTTGAGATCCAAAGCATCTGCTAATGCCATTTCTTCAGGGATGAGCAAGAAATAAACACCCAGCAGCACACCTGACCCTGGGCAGGACGGGACACTCACGATCCAGCCAGCTGGTCAGAGGGCATTTGGGCCAGCTGAAATTGAGAAATGGAGTGCAGCCCCTGTCCCAGGCAGCGAGGAGGAGGCAGCGAGGCCGAAGGCTCTGCAGGAGCTGCTCAGAGCAGCTGCAGCCTGCGAGGGAGGAGAGCAGCCCGAGGGCTGTGGCTGTGCTGCTGCTGCAGCATCCACCCACAGCCCTCGGTGCTGTCGCAGAGGAGGAGGAGGAGGAGGAGGGAAGGAGGAGACACCACCCCAGTGCCATCTCCATCCCTCCTGCCCAGACCTGGGAGCCAGGGCAGCTCCCTGCCTGTTTCCTCAGGGACAGAGCTCCTGACAGTCGAGCCCTGCTGTTCCAGACCTCAGCAGGATCACACATCACCCAGCTGCCAGTCCCTTCACCTTCACCACAAAGGTCTCCTTCCCCAAAACAAACCCCACAAGCCCCATTTAACTTTATCTAAGGAAAAGCAAGGACCCAACCCCCGATCCGGCTATTCCGAGCCCAGCTCACACGGCCAGGTCGGGGCAGGTCAGACCACAGGTAAGTCACAGCCCTGAAGCATCTCCCAGCCCCTGCAGGCACAGACAGAGGCATCCACACCTTCTCCGAGGCTCTGGGGAAGGGAAAAGCTTCCCCACCCTCCCTTCTACAACACCCCCCAGCCCTGCAGGGCCAGGGGTGCTCAGCACAGCCCAAATCATGTGTCCAGCTCAGCACCAGCCCTCAGCCTGGGCCGAGCTTTGTCCTTTGTTCTCTGCCAGGGCTTGTGACTCCAAACCACAACAAAGCCAAGCCAGAGAGGTTCAGCTCCAGCTCCGGATCCAGCCCAGCCTGCTGCGCCACCAGGTGAGCACCAAACCCGTGCTCTGGGGACTTCATCACAGCTCTTGCTGCATTAACCAAGCTTCAATTATGTTTCCATCACGGAAAAAAAACTCAAAAAACAACATGAGGCGCTCCTCCCCACGCTTATTCCCTTCTAGCAAAGCCGGATCGCTAACACAGGTCAGATAACAGAATTCTGGAGAGGTCTGGGTTGGAAGAAATCCTAAAGATTTCTTATATATTTCTTATATATTCTTGTTTATATTGGTTATATCTCTTGGTATATATTCTTATATTTCAACCCTACTGGACCTGGCCGCTTTGCATCTGACAATTCCCTCCTAAGACAAACTGCAGCACTCAGCTCTGCAGCTTCCATGCACAGAAAGCACAAAATTCCTCCCAAATGAAGAGCAGTCCATAAAGCAGAGCCTTGCACAAGCCCACGACACCCGGTGCTAGGGAAATCCCTTCCCTTCATCCAGAGGGGATCATCTCATCCCTCAACCCAGAGGGAAACGCCAGAAGGAAGCGATCCTCGCTGTATCACACCCGCAGAGCATCCCGAGGGACACACGGCAGCTTCTCCAGCTCCATTCCCAAGCCACGGTCCCGGTCCAGCCCCAGGCTGGGCATCACGGGATGTTCAGGGTGCCAGACCCACCTCGCCGTCAGCTGACGAGCAGAGGGCTGCGGTGTTTTTCCTGTCTCGATCGCAAAAACAAGGTTTCCTCTCTGCTCCCGTCGCCCTTCCCGAAGGTTTGATGCGTTTTGAGGGTTTATTTTCCCCGCACCAATCTGCGCCGCAGCGCATCCCCCTCGCTCACCGCGCATCCCGCACTAGCCACGGGCAAAGATCCCCCAAAGCGCCGCTGGAAAAAGCGGGGACGCTGCTGCTGTTGTCCCTGCGGGTGTTCCGTGGCCCTGACGGAGCCCTGGAAGGGGGTGCCCCATTTCCGTGTCCCTGCCCCATAGCATCCCGTCCCTTACCGCTCCCCGCCGCCGCCGCCGCTGCGCTTCTTGTGCGCGTCCTGGGGACCCACCGGGACCCACCGGGACTCACCGGGACCCACCGGGACCCACCGGACCCACCGGGACCCACCGGGACCCACCGGGACCCACCGGGACTCACCGGGACTCTCGGCCCCGCAAGTGCTCGGTAGCCACGGCCGGGGCAGCTCCCGGAGGCTGAGTCATCCCGGGCCGGCCCGCCCCCAGTGTGACAGCATCCTGCCGGCTGCCCGCCCCCCCCCGGAGCCCGCCTCCCTCCCTCCTTCCATCCCTGCTCCATCCCTGCTCCTCAGTGCTTCTCACTGCTTCTCACTGCTTCCCTCCTCCCTCCTGCCTGCTTCCCTCCGTTTTCCATCCCTGCTCCATCCCTGCTCCATCCCTGCTCCATCCCTGCTCCTCACTGCTTCTCACTGCTTCCCTCCTCCCTCCTGCCTGCTTCCCTCCGTTCTCCATCCCTGTTCCTGCCTGCTTCCCTCCATTCTCCATCCCTGTTCCTGTCTCCTTCCCTCTGTTCTCCATCCCTGGTCCTGTCTCCTTCCCTCCGTCCTCCATCCCTGCTCCTCACTGCTTCTCACTGCTTCTCACTGCTTCCCTCCTTCCTCCTGCCTGCTTCCCTCCATCCACTATCCCTGCTCCTGTCTCCTTCCCTCCGCCCTCCATCCCTTTCCTGCTTGCTTCCCTCTGTCCTCCATCCCTGTTCCTGTCTCCTTCCCTCTGTCCTCCATCCCTGCTCCATCCCTGCTCCTGCCTGCTTCTCACTGCTTCTCACTTCCCTCCTTCCTCCTGCCTGCTTCCCTCCATCCACTATCCCTGTTCCTATCTCCTTCCCTCCGCCCTACATCCCTTTCCTGCCTGCTTCCCTCTGTCCTCCATCCCTGCTCCATCCCTGCTCCTCACTGCTTCTCACTGCTTCTCACTGCTTCTCACTCACTGCTTCCCTCCTTCCTCCTGCCTGCTTCCCTCCCTCCTTCCATCCCTGCTCCATCCCTGCTCCTCACTGCTCCTCACTGCTTTTCACTGCTTCCCTCCTCCCTCCTGCCTGCTTCCCTCCATCCACTATCCCTGCTCCTGCCTGTGTGCATCGCTCCTGATCGCTGCCCCTGCTTCCTTTGTCCTGCCTGCACCCTGCTCCTGCTTCCATCCCTCCTCCTGCCCACCTCCATCCCACCTAGTTTTCCACCTCCAACCTGCCTGCATCCTTCCTAAATTCCACCTCCAGCCCACCTGTATCCCTCCTCCAGCCTGCCTCTGGCCTGCTTCCATCCCACAGATGTTCCATCCTCTGCCATCCCATCCCATCCCATCCCATCCCATCCCATCCCATCCCGCATCCTTCCTCCTGCCTTTCTCCCTTCCTGCCCTACTCCATCCCATCGTCTTCCAATCTGCCTGCATTCCTCCTCAATCCCACCTGCATCCCACCTTTATCCCTGCTTCATCCCATCCACATCCTTCCTACTTCCTTCTTCCATCCTATCACCATCCCAACTAGTTTTCCTCCAGTAACCTGTCTGGATTTTTCCTGAATCCCACCTGTATCCCACCCTTTGTTATCCTGTCTCCTTCCTGCTTTTATCCCGTTTCCTTCCTGTTTCTCTCCTCCAGCTGGCCTCTCTCCCATCTGGTTTTCCTCCTCCAACCTGCCTGTATCCTTCCTAAATCCCACCTGCACCCCACACCCATCCCTTTTCATCTCCACCTGCATCACACAGCCCAGAGAAGCTGTGGCTGCCCCATCCCTGGCAGTGTCCAAGGCCAGGTTGGATGGGGCTTGGATCAGCCTGGAATAGTGGAAGGTGTCCCTGCCCTTGGCAAGGGATGGAATGGGATGAGCTTTAAGGTCCCATCCCACCCAAACCATTCTGGGATTCTGTGTTCCTCCTGCTTCCCTCCTCCAGCCTGCCTCTATCTCATCTCTGTCCTGCCAGCATCCCTTGAAGTTTTCATCTGGAAATGCAGAAGTAGTGAAGTATTTCACTGTGTTACTGTGCTGATTGACTCTTTTTCCTTTATTTTGGCCAATTTTCAGGAATATGAATGACAGAAAAATCATCTCAGCAGGCAGTTTCAAGCTCTGTTCTAAACCACAGTGACACTAAAGCTTCTCTTTAATGAGAAAAACACCTTTTTTTTGTTATTTTCTCACCTTTCTCTGTGAGGAGGAGAGAAGAACTATACTCCCCACCATTCTCAAAAATGAAAAGACCATGTGGCCTGGAACCAAAAATAATCAATCAGTGATCAAAAACCAGTCAGCACATTCCTTTTATCCCCCTGGCTTCCTTTATATCAATCTATTTTTGGTCACATTTACATTTTAAAGATTGATTCCAGTTTGAGAAGATTTCCTAGTGAAGTGATGAGAAAAATCAGAGTAACATTTAATACACTTGACTGCACAACCCAGTACTTATGCAGTAAAATTGGAGATGTTTTTTTATGTCCTTAAATGTTCTTATTCTTCAATGCTCTCTGTGCAATGGCCCTTGGACCACTGCATGCCTTTGCATGTAATATTTAACCACCCCTTCACTATGTTTTTATTGGTGTTTTAGCAATGAAAATAATTTTTTAAAAAAATCACTTGTAACCTGCCCAACTTCCCTCTGTCTCCACAGGATTTCTTGGCTCTCTTTGTGAAGGTTGATTTCAGTTTTCCACGTTGTCTGGGAGGTTTTGTTGACATAAAACACAGGAGAAATAACCTGGATTTTGTCCCACCCTTTGCACAGTCCAGCTCCAAAAGCCTCTGTGCCTCCGGTCATGTGGAGCTGCAGTCAGGACATCACATCACACTTATTTCTCCCAGCAACTCAATCAGTTCCCTCTGAATTCCCCACATCTCTTTATTTCCAGCTAGGTTTTCACCAAGAAGTCACAGAAGAGCGGTTTTAAACCTATCCAGACCCAGAAAAAACATTTTATTTTGCCTTGTTCTGAGTCACCAGGGAGCCCATCCTTCAGGGTCTGCCAGTGTCCTCTGTGGGCTGTTCAGGAGGGAGCAGCCACATGTTTTTCTTGCAAATATTTGGTGTCTTTTGCAAGAAACGAAAGTATGAACTAAAACTTTGCACAGCCTGCTGACTTTCTGCCCTTTCTGGGGAAGTGTCAAAATTGCTGCCCCTATTGCAGCTGGTTTGGACTGAAAACATGTCAGTTTTTGAGATAAGGTGTTCGTTTTTGAGATAAGTTGTTCATTTTTGAGATAAGTTGTTCATTTTTGAGATAAAATGCTCCAAGTCCTGGAGCCCCTCTGCTCTGGGGCCAGGCTGGGAGAGCTGGGGATGCTCACCTGGAGAAGGGAAGGATCCAGGGAGAGCTCAGAGCCTCTTCCAGGGCCTAAAGGGGCTCCAGGAGAGCTGGAGAGGGACTGGGGACAAGGGATGGAGGGACAGGATAAGGAGGAATGGGTATGATGGGATGTTGGGGAGGAATTCTTGTCTGTGAGGGTGGGGAGGCCCTGGTACAGGGCACCTAGAGAAGTTTCTGCTTCCCTGGAAGTGTCCAAGGCCAGGCTGGACAGGGCTTGGGACAACCTGGGCTAGTGGAAGGTGTCCCTGCCCATGGCAGGGGGTGGAATGGGATGAACTTTTAAGGTCATTCCAACCCAAACCATTCTGTGGTTCAATGAAAAGTTGTTTTCATATATGATACTGAATGCAGCCAGGAACATTTCTCCATTTGAGACTTCCCAGAGTTCAAAAATCCCTTGTGTGCCCAAGCCAGGCACGAAACAAACCCCCTTTTTTCTCATGGTATTGTTTTAGACTATCAGAAAAAATGAATGGTGTTTGCTGAGGCTTTGGCCTTTGGAGCAAAATCCACCACTACAGGAATGAGATAAGGAAATGGGTCAGGAGGCCTTGTGTAAACCTCTTTTATCATTCTTAAATCAATGTTGATTGAATCATGGTGCCCCTGCTTCAAACTGTTTTGCTGAACAGCAAATAGCTCTTGACCAGGCTGCTGCACAGCCAACACCTATAGGTTTTAGGGAAAAAAAAAGTTTCTTTGTATGTTCATCTCCTACCATAATTTTTTATGGTCCGAATAAATGCAATTAGTTTTTTTTCATCTTCAGGGTTTAAAACCATCATTGCTTACAAAAAGGGTATGAGCTGCAGGTTTATTTAGCAACCAAATAACTCTGCTCTGCTTGGGGTAGGAGTGAATTGTGCTCCTGCCTGAACCCCAAGCCTGGGTTCTGGGCTGCCAGATCTCCTTTGGGGAATATCCACTCTTTTTTTTTCCTGATTCATACTTTTCAGATGCTTTTAAACACTATCATTTTACTGCTGAAGCAACATTACAGTATTTGCCTCTGAGGTTCTTTTATTATTGGCTTTGTGTCCCTCTTTGAGCATCATCCCTGGAAATGTCCAAGGCCAGTCTGGACAGGGCTTGGAGAAGCCTGGGATAGTGGAAAGTGTCCCTGCCCATGGCAGGGGGCTGAAATGAGATGAGCTTTAAAGCTCCTTCAAACCCAAGAATTTCTTTGATTCTAAGATTTCTGTGACATGATTTTGCAGCTGACTCGCTCTCCCTGGCAGCAGCAGAACATCTCTGAGACCTTGATGGGCATAATGATGGTTATTACACGGCTGCATCAGCTGCCAAGGTAGAATACTCGCCCAGGGCAACCAAAACAGGATTTTGTAAAACCATAACACTTCCTGATAAATCCTTGCTGGAAGGGTTGGGCACCGACATAATCCTCACTTCTCCATGGGAGCTGGGACACCCTGAGCTCAGCTCCTCACCCTCCAAGCGTTCACTGTCTGCCAGGGTCACTGCTGGAGCACGTGGCTTTAAAAAGCTGGCTGAAACAAGCCTTGGGTGCGTTGTTGGCTAATTCTGATGGACTTAGTCTTGTCTGGTGGAAGTCGATGTTTGTTGACCAGGTTTTTTCTGTCCAGACAGAAGATGAGCTTTGCTGCCTCATTGAGCAAGAGTTGCTGTCCTGGCTGGTGGGGACTGCATGCTCCTGATGTGGATGGGAGATAATTTAAGGCATCAGGGGTCTTGGTGTCCTGCTAGACACCCACGAGCAACACCTTTAGCCTTGTGCTGCTCACGAGCATAGATCTGGAGGATCCTGCAAAATCCTCCCCCCCTGCTTCCCGCAAATCTGTGCAAACAGGGAACTCCGGTTACACAACCCCGTGTGACTCAGCTGGGCTGGCTCACGAGGAGCCCTGTGACCGGGAGGTGACTCAGGAACAGGTGACATCAGCAAAAATCTTCTTCCCACCATCGCTGGGACGAATCGAGCCCAGATCTGGGTGAGCAGCGAGACTTCCAGGGCTGGACTTGCTGGCCCTGGATGGATGTGGAGGGCAAGGACAGGGATGTTATTTGTTCCTGCAAAGTTTATGTCCCTTTGCAGGGTGACAAAATTGATCCTCAGCACTGGTGTAAGGCAGAGTTGTTGTCTAGATTAAACATTCTGATGTATTTTTATTGGGAATCTCTCCTTGGTTCCCATGCTCCGTCCATTGTGTCTTCCTGGGGCGTCTCCCCTCCTAATTCTTCAAGCAAACATGATCAGCTGTGCCCAAGGACATGCCCAGCTGCTCTCAGCCAGAGGTGGAAAAGGTTTTCTTCATATCTGGCACATCAGAGAGGCAGAGAAGAAACTTGTCCTGTGTCTTGCTTGGGACAGAGCTTTGTAGAGCTGTGTGAATGTCACTGCTCAGCACAGCGAGACCTGTCTCCCCACTCACCCAGCAAATTTTGGCTGCAGCACTCCTGGAGCCAAAGGTGGAACTTTGTGTTTATCAAAACTGAGTTTTCCTCCATGAATCTGACAGATTTTTGAATCTGTGGGAACTTGTGACATATGCTTTCTCTTCCCTGGCAAGGGATTGTGTTTTTGGGGCTGGGGCAGCTCCCCAGAGCTGTGTCCCCATCAATGTGGGGCTGGTTGGGGCTGGTTGGGGCAGCTGCTCTGGCCCCAGATAGTCCAGGATGTTCCTTCTGGAAATGCTTTAACTCCAGGGCACTTTTGCCATGTGCTTTCCATACAAGGTGTCACAGCATAATTTTGTTTGGAAAAGCTCTCTAAGACCATCCAGTCCAACCATCCCTCATCACTGCCAAGGCCACCACTGCCCCATGTCCCCAGGTACCACATCCACATGGCTTTTAAATCCATTCAGGTGTGGGGACTCCATCTCCATCCTGGACAGCTGTGCCAGGATTGGAGAATCCTTCTGGTGAAAATTTTTCCCTAATATTCAATCTAAACCTCTCCAGGTACAACTAGATGTCATTTTCTGTTGTCCTGTCCCTGTTCCCTGGGAGCAGAGCCCGACCCCCCGGCTGTCCCCTCCTGTCAGGAGTTGTGCAGAGCCAGAAGGGCCCCCTGAGCCTCCTTTTCTCCAGGCTGAGCCCCTTTCCCAGCTCCCTCAGCCTCTCCTGGTGCTCCAGCCCCTTCCCCAGCTCCGTTCCCTGCCCTGGACACGCTCCAGCCCCTCAATGTGCTTTGTTTTGTCAGGAGGGTCCCAGGGCTGTCCCCAGCACTGGAGGTGTCCCAGCAGTGCCAGCACAGGGGACAGGCACTGCCCTGCTCCTGCTGGCCACACAGCCCAGGTGCCATGGACCTTCTTGCCCATCTGGGCACACCTGGCTCATGTCCAGCTGGGTCAGGCAAGGTCAGACCCTTTGGAGCACTGTGATCTCTATTCCCTTTGTGGTAACAGGCCTGACCTTGCTCTTGCTCCTGCCATTCCCCAGCCTCCAGGGAATTCAGGAGTGGTGGGAAGTGCTCAGGACCCAGCTGCTCTGCCCTGATCCTGACCTCGTCCTTCCACTTCCTCCTGAGGTTGTGCTTTTGAGCCACTTGGCTGCAATCTGTGTCCATCCATCCTGGCTTGTGATGGAAAGCAGGACCTGACTTCCCCTCTGTGCCCCTCTGTGGTCACTCTGCCCAGAAGAGAGCTGTAAGGAGGGGGACATCTAAGGATGAGGACAGACCTTATGTTTCAAAAAGAAACCCTCAGCTGGCTCCAGAGGAGAAAATCCACTGAAAAAAAAGAAGTGAGAGAGAAGTGGGGACAGTGACATGTGAGAATTTGCATCCAAAGCACTTTTCTGTGGGCGTTGTACAGAGGGAAAGCAAATTGTTCTGTGTCCTTTGCTCTGCTGTGTGCCCAGTGTGTCAGTCCCTCCCAACCAGGGCAACTTTGCCATCCTGGCTTTACTGGGAGAGCTCTGGGCACAACTTTTTGAGGAAGTGTCTCACAATTTGGCCTTTCTCCGTGGGCTCTGAGGTTGGCCATGGCCCAGAGCAGAGCCTGGACAAGGGGATCACCAGAGCTCTTGGCTCCTCCTCACTTGCCTGAGTCTTCCTTCCCAAAGCAGAGTTGGGAAGGTGTTTTCCCAACGTGTCTGGCCAAGGAATGGGGCTGTGATTGCCCTTGTCTATTCCAAGAGATCCCCAGATTCTCATTTGCATCTGTAACTTCATCTCCTGCTCACAGCATGAAACACATATTGGGTGGGGGCCACATTTTCTGTGTTGTTTTTGGCTTGGAAAGGTGATGCAGGGATGGAGACTGCCTCTGGTACAGGCAGAATTTGGCTTCAGGGAGAGACCAGTTTCTCTGCAGAGCGATTTTTGGTTTCCTCTTGGCAGAAGGGAAACTGAGGCAGGAAGGCTCCGTCCCATGGTGAGTCCAGCTGGAGAAAGCCACCATGGAGAGCCCTGCTGCAGTGGCTCCATTGTGCTGCTGGCACCCTCTGACTGCCTGCAAAGCCAGAAGAGCTGCTGGCTCCCAGCAGGAAGGGAAACCTCCCAGGATCCTTGGGAAAAGGGTGTTTTTGGTGCTGCAGTGAAAGGTTATCTCATCAGGCACCGTGCCAGGCTCCCGGTGACGCGGGAGGCTCTGTCACATGCCACCAGCCACTCGGGACCAGTTTTCTCCTGGTAACCCTGTTTTCCCCTGTTCTCTGCTTTGTTTATACATGAGCCTCAGGGGGGAAATGGAAATAGGAGGAGAACTGGTGGGACTGGAAATCGGGGTCATTCCTGAGGAGATGGGGCAGGAAGGGCAAAGTGCTGGGAGGGTTTTCTGATGATCAGCAGCAAAGAACCCTCAAGATGGGTACCTGGACCTGTTTGGGATGTGGGAGAAACTGGAAATGCATTGAATTTAATCTTAATTTTAAGATGAGGGGATGAGGGATGAGGGAGCCAACAGGGAGTTTCTTGCAGCAGAAGTGACATTCCTGTAAGTAAAAATGTCCTGTGCCATTCATCCTGCTGATGAACCTCAGAAAGTCTGGGCTTGCTGGAGGATGCAAGACTACAGGGAAAACCTGTCTGGTTCAGGCTGGGCTGGTTTTTGATGCCATCTCGTGGTCCGGGAAGGTTTTACAGAGGGATGTGTGGAGCATATTTCCTTGGCTGAGCGAGAACTGTGGAGCTGGGCAGCTCCTGCTGTCACTTCTCATGAATCATGAAATCTGCCCCTGGCCCTCTCACTTTGAACATGAATGACTCTCATTCCTGGAGGAAGGTTTCCATCACCTTATCCCATGTCTGTGTGGGGACTGCCACCCTGAATACCTCAAGGGAGCTGGGCTGTCCCATCCTATCTCATTTTAAGCTCTGAAGCCTGGAGCCCCTCTGCTCTGAGAAAGGGGGTGCTCTGGGAGAGCTGGGGGTGCTCACCTGGAGAAGAGAAGGATCCAGGGAGAGCTCAGAGCCCCTCCCAGGGCCTAAAGGGGCTCCAGGAGAGCTGGAGAGGGATTTGGAACAAGGACATTGAGGGACAGGACACAGGGAATGGCTTCCCACTGCCAGAGGGCAGGGATGGATGGGACATTGGGAAGGAATTCCTGGCTGTGAGGGTGGGGAGGCCCTGGCACAGGGTGCCCAGAGAAGCATCCCAGCACAGAAAGATAAAAACACATTCAGAGCCTGAAATGCCAGGGGTGTGTGCTCCAGGAATGAAGGGGAAGCTGAGCACCATAAAACCTCCGTGTCCAAGAGGTTTGATCCTGTGTTGCTGCAAGCCTGGTGCACGGCAGGAATCTCCTGCACAGCTGGCTCAGCATCTGCAGCTGCAGGGGTTTGAGGGAGTGCCTCCAGGCTGGCACGGGCAAGGCTTCAGATCTCCCCAGGGGATGCAGAAAAACCAGGATTAAACACCGTCCTGTCTCACTGTGGAGGTTTGGGAGAGGTTTTGTGTGTCGCTCTCCTCTGGTCTCCCTGCTACAGGAGAGTGTGGGGGTGACAAAGCTTTTTTTAGGTGCTGGAATTCACCGATCTCACTTGTGTCTGTAAGAATTCCCACCTTAGGGTGACAATCCCTGTGGGTTTAAAGAGACAGGGTGACAAAAATAAAATTGATTTGAGCATCTGGGTAGGAAAAAAGTGGCAGCATCTCTCCCTGGAAATCTCTGTTTGGAGATGAGGGTTGTGAGGGTTTGAGAGGGGAGCAGGTCCCCAGCACAAGAACAAGCACAAAGGTGCTAAAGACTTATAAATTATGTGTAAAGCATGAGGAATTCACCAGCTGAAGAGCAGCCTCCCAGGTTTACACTGGAATTACCCTGAGGGGGGATGTGAGACCATCTCAAAACAGCCACATGGAGCTGGAGCCAACTCCAGGTTCTCTCCCATGGCTGATCTCCAAGGAGGCTCCACCCCTGCTGCCTCCCCAGGCACTTTCCAGCCAGCCAAATCCTTCTGATAAATATAGCAGGAGGAAGGCAGCAGGTTTGGCTGGGGACGAGCAGGGGGAACTGGCTCTGAGACAGCTTCGTGCTCATTGCGACAGAGTCACGCGTGTTTAAAGCAAGAGCTAAGTGTAAAGTTATGCTGTCCTGGGACTTTGGAGAGGCCTTGGGGTTTGGAGGGGAAGTTGGCAGCTGGGTGTTTTTCTCAGCTGGTGGGGTAACAAGACAGCTGGAGTGGAATGGGCTTTTTATAGTTTTGAGGTGACTTTTCACTCCAGGGAACAGGATGGCAGATGTCCCAACACACAGCCGTGGTGCACAGTCATGGAACCATGAATCATTTGAATGAATGGAATGGAATGGAATGGAATGGAATGGAATGGAATGGAATGGAATAGAATGGAATAGAATAGAATAGAATAGAATGGAATGGAATGGAATGGAATGGAATGGAATGGAATGGAATGGAATAGAATAGAATAGAATAGAATAGAATAGAATAGAATAGAATAGAATAGAATAGAATAGAATAGAATAGAATAGAATAGAATAGAATAGAATAGAATAGAATAGAATAGAAGTCACCATCTCCAGCTATGCCTGTGCTGAAGGAGTAGCTGTGATCTTCATTTCCCTCCTACCCCCCATTATTCCTCAATATTCCTCTTCCAGGGTCTTTTGTTTATCTGCCAAGACATCATTTGGCTGCAGGAAGTTCCTGGCAGGGGGAAGGAGGAGGTGACTTCTGGCTGCAGCCTCCACTGTGCCAAGTCCCCTGGTCACCTGCCTTGGGATGGACCTCAGGGTCTGAGGGCTGACAAAACACCACGGGCTCTCCCAGGAGGGGCCTTGCTGCATTTTCCAAGCATCTGCAGCCTCTCCAAGGACCTGTACCTGGCAATCTCTATTTGCCAGTGCTTGCAAGGGCCACGAGCTCCTGAGACTGCCCCACTAGGGGTGGACATCACCCATGGAAGTCCCCACATGGCAGGCAGCTGTCCCATGGGATGGGCTGTGGCACCCAGTGCCTGTTTGTCCCATCTCAGGGGTGAGGGATAGCCCTGAGTCTTCCCAGCACCAGGCACAGCGAGGTCCTAACCCTGAACTGGCACCCACCCAAGGCAACAAACACCACAAGAAGAGGGGATCCTCTCCTGGGAATTGCTGTGACAGGGCTGGGCTCTCCCAGCATTGTCTCCCCATGGCCTTGAGCATCTCCCTGGCTGCCGTGGTGCCGAACTGCACGTTCCAAGGTGAGCGAGGCTGAACAAACAATTGCCCCCCAAAACAACACTGGCGCCTGCTGGGGAAGCCCAGACTGGTGTTTGTGCCAGAAGACACACAAACATCTCGGCTCAACAGCCCTGACCTCCTCCTCCTTCTCCCTTTTTCTGCTTATCTCTGCATCCCTGGGGTAACCCAGAGCAGAGATATTCTGGGAGCCCAGCGCTGCCGTTTCCTCCTGGAGCCGTTTCCTTCGGTCAGCACCGCCACCCTCTCCTGACAGGACCCCACGGGATGCCCGCGGTCCCCCGGGATGCTCGGGGCTATCTCTGGGAGGACATCAGCCAGAGGAGGAGGAAACCCTTCGACAGGAGCCGATGCTCCAGGAGCCAGGCAGGCTGGAGGGTGCTGAGCAAGGAAGAAAAACAGGAAAGTGGCGGCAGATAAGGAAAAGGACCTGGAAGAGGAATACTGAGGAATAATGGAGGGTAAGAGGGAAATGAAGATCACAGCAGACCTTGTGCCACGAGAGGAAGCTGCTGAAAGGAAAGCAGCCCAGAAATATCCTTCTCATTGTACTGAGAAGCAGGTCTCAGCCTCACAGCACAGGGATGCTCAGCAGGTCTGTGTGCAGGTAATTAGCCCATTGTGAAGACTGCTAATTAATCTGTTAGTGGCCTGTTTCCCATTGTTGTGAGACTGAGCCTCGTGCATGCTGTCCCTAAGGAGGGACAACCCTGAGGACAGGGACAGTCCTGGAGGCTGGATGGGGCTCTGAGCAGCCTGGTCTAGTGGAAGGTGTCCCTGCCCATGGCAGGGGTTTGGAACCAGATCATCATCCCACCCCATCCCATTCCTATATTCTATGATTCCAAGTTTCTATGACTTGGTGTGAACCAGTCCCTTGGATCCTGCTGAGGTGAAACAAACCAGAGAGAGGGGCTTGTGTCCACATCCCAGGTGTGTCCTGCCTCGGGTTCCCTATGCAGGTGTCCAGCTGTTTAATCTTAATGTGGCAGAGCACAACTGTGTTTCCTGGCTGGTTTCTGCAGACACCACCCCTTTCTGCTGGTCCCTCAGGCACTGATCACTTCCAGGTTCTCACCCTGGAGCAGGTCATGCTTGTGGCACATGGAAATTTCATCATTACTCCAAGACACTGCCTTTATTCTACATTTTACATGGATAAAACCCCAGGCCAGATCCATCCTGATCATGGCCATAACCTGTGGAGGAACACCACCTAACCTGGTGTTCCTTCAGAATCATTTCTCTGGGACCTCTTCCCTACAGGTGCCTGTTGGGAATGTCCTGGTGGCCAAACTGTGCCAAGGGCTTGTTTAGCTCTGTGCTCACTGATCAGTGTTAAAAACACTGAGTGATTAATTTAAAAGTGCAGACAAATTTAATTCCCTCCAGGATGGGAAGGATTATCCTTGTCTTGCCAAGGTAACTTGTCAGCAGTGAGGGTCTGGTAGATGATAACCCCAGAGAGGAAGAGGTCAGTCCTTCAGATGCAGCAGAGCTTGAGGAGATCTCCATGGTGCTGTGTCCCCTGGGATGAGATGGGATGCAGAACACCCGACACTGCTGCCAAAAGGAGTGAGCAGAGGAGCCTGAGCAGAATCCTCCCAGTGACCTGATCCAGGAGCCATCACTGACAGTGCTGGGGGTGGAAACCAAAATTCCAACCACGAGCACACAGGGAACTTGACCAGGATGTGGTTGGTGACACATCTTGGACATGACATGGGATATGAGAAAGTGATACAAAACTGCACCTAATTAAGGAAAAAAAATAAGGGCTCAGTGAGTTGTTTGTGCATGGGCTGCAGAGACGAGCAGCCCATCTTTCCCTCTCCAACATAAAAAGAATGAAGTGAGAGATATATGTTAAATCCAGCTCAGGGGTCATCAGCACAGGAGAGACACAGATCTGTTGGAGCAAGTCCAGAGGAGGCCATGGAGATGTTCCAAGGGCTGGAGCCCCTCTGCTCTGGAGCCAGGCTGGGAGAGCTGGGGGTGCTCACCTGGAGAAGAGAAGGATCCAGGGAGAGCTCAGAGCCCCTTCCAGGGCCTAAAGGGGCTCCAGGAGAGCTGGAGAGGGACTGGGGACAAGGGATGGAGGGACAGGACACAGGGAATGGCTTCCCACTGCCAGAGGGCAGGGATGGATGGGATATTGGGAAGGAATTCTCAGCTGTGAGGGTGGTGAGGCCCTGGCACAGGATGCCCAGAGAAGCTGTGGCTGCCCCTGGATCCCTGGAAGTGTCCAAGGGCAGTTTAGACAGGGCTTGGAGCAACTTGGGACAGTGGAAGATGTCCCTGTCCATGGCAGGGGGTGGAACTGGGTGATCTTTCAGGTCCCTTCCAACCCAAACCATTCAGCCCTGAATAAACTGATTTGAACAGAACCTGACCTTGAAGACCCAGGGATGGGGCAGCCACAGCAAGGTGTTCCTGGGCCTCACCACCTGCATTGCAAAAACTTTTCCTCATAACTAACCTTAATTGACTCTTCTTTTGTTTAAAACCATCATCCCTTGTCCTGCTAGAGCAGGCCCTGCTAAAGAGTTTGTCCCCATTTTTTTTTGCACCACCTTCATCCACAAACCTCATTTCTTGGTCTAAGGCTGACAAGAGAGTCACTGCTGCAGATCATCCATGAGAAAGCCACTCATCTCTGTCCCATGCCCAGGTTACAGGAGGTCTCTGCACGTATTTTGGGATCCCCTTTTACCTCAGGATTGTCCAGCTGGTGACTTTCTGTCTCTGAAGGCATTTTTGCAGTATTTCACCACGTGACTCTGGTGAATGACAGGGCTGTTGTGGGGGCTGATAACTGGATTAGCTCGAGCCAGAATTACTTCTGCTTACACTCAGCAGGACCTCTGATCATCCCCCACCGTGTCAGCTCCCAAAATCCCAAAGCCCCTTTTCCAGCCTGCGCTTAACCCACCACAGTCTGTCACCCCCCAGGGGATCCTGCTAATGAACTGTGCTTGAAGAGCAGCATCTCCCACAGACAGCAGCTCCCAGAGCAGCATCTCCCACAGACAGCAGCTCCCAGAGCAGCATCTCCCACAGACAGCAGCTCCCAGAGCAGCATCTCCCACAGACAGCAGCTCCCAGAGCAGCATCTCCCACAGACAGCAGCTCCCGAGGGAACAGGCAGCCTGGGAGCGAGGATGCTGATGGTGAAACCTCTCATTAATCACGGGAGCACAGCCGCCACCTCCCCATCCCAGCTACCACAGCTAATCAGCCCCGAGTAGACAAAACATCCACATTTTTCCCCTCCCATGTGTTTTCCCTCCATGTGCTCCATGTCAGGAGTTGTCTGGTGCTCAGATAGGGCTGCCCCTGGGCCTTGGATCACATATTGAAGGATTGTGTTGTCATCCAGCCTCATCCTTGGAAACATCAGCCTGGAGAGTCCATAATGCAAGTCCTTAACTGTTCATGGTGCAGGGAGTCCACTGTGCAGATCCTGACAGGAAAATCCGTATCTGTTCTCCTTGGGGAGATAAGGCTGTCCCCATGCCAGCAAGGGGGACTTCAGCTCCACCTTTGCTTCCAGAGCTGGTTCCTTTGGGCAGTCACCTCCCCACGGTCTCAAGACAGACTCCTCACCTTGAAGTGAAACCAGGGCAGCATTTTCTTGGGTTTTCCTTGAAAGCAGCAGCCTGGAGGGAGGGATTATTTAATTTCTGTGGTTTTCATCCCAGCAAGTGTGTTTCATTTGAAGTGGCTGCTATGGGCCAAGCAGAGCTCTGGGAGAAAAGGGGCTAATGGCAAACTTGGGATGCATGAACTTGGAATAAACAAGAAGAATAATTTCCAGAGTAAATGTACAGAGCTTTTGAAATTAGGAAGAAATTCTTTACTATAAGGGTGATGAGGTTGCCCAGGGGAGTTGTAGGCTCGCCATCCCTGGAAGTGTCCAAGGCCAGGCTGGACAGGGCTTGGAGCAACCTGGGCTAGTGCAAGGTGTTGCCCCATGGCAGGGGGTGGAATGAGATGGTCTCTCAGGTCCCTTCCAAACCAAACCATTTTGTGAAATCACATTTGTACTTTTAGCTTGTCCTGGAGACCTTGCTGGGACACATTGTCCTTGCAAGTGCTGCCAGCTCCACATCTCTATCACCAAGTTTTGTAGTTCCCTAAAATCTTCCCAGCTTTGGTTTTGTCCCCGCAGCTCCTCCACAAACTTTGCTGTTTCTTGGTGCCTCAGGCATTAGGTCCTTCAGACTGGGGAAGAACTTCCAGTCTTAAAGAATCTTTCCCTACTTCTGCTCCCTCCATCTCCTCCAGATGAAGACTGGGAAGGGCAGGCATCAGGTTCTACTCTACAAACCTGGGTTGTCGGCCCAGAGCTTGAGAAAAGTGGCAGCAGCAGAAACCCAGGGAGATGCAGCACGCAGTCACAACCACAGATGCAGTGCTGGGGTCCCAGTAGCTCTGCTGTGGTCGGATGCAGCTGAGATATTTTCCACATTAGTGCCTTTCCTGCTGGCTGGAGCTTCCTTCCCCCTGCCTGACACCAAGGAGGGGTCAGACCCCTCGGGGTCCTGCTAGCCCAGCCAACATCCTTGCAGAAGATCTCATTTGTACATACACCCATATGAATTTAGAGATGCGTTAGCAGGAAGGGTGTTTTCGCATCTTGCCCAAGGAATTTAGGACTGGCTCTACTGGGTCAGGAGGCCTTGGGTCTGACACAACTGCATTGCCCCAAAACCCTCTTTTTCCTCTCTTCCTTCCACAGATGGATCATGGGGTGAGTGGAGGATGGGCTGGGTGGGCGTTCGTGCCCATGCGCCTCCCCTGCTTCCCTCCTCCCCCTGCCCATCACCCTCCCCACCCCTTTCCACCCTTCTCAGCCATGATAAGCTCGCTGATGGAAAAAATGTTGTCACACATATCTCACTTCCAGTGTGTGGGAGTCACTGATAACAGCACAAAGATCTGGACAATAAAGACTCCTGACAGCTTTTGTGTCCATCCTGGGCACGGGGGGATAGTCCTGGAACAAGACATAAGTGCCTGTGGGATTTGGGGAAGGGTCCTGCAAGCTCCTGCAAGTCCTGGGGAGGAGGCTGGAGAGGTGAAAGGGCTCATCCACCCTCCTCATTTGGGGTGCAAAGTCATTCCTCTGCACATTCCCCAAATTCCACCCTGCCCTGGGGCAACTCCAAGCTGAGAGCCAGGAGATTTTGGCTTCAGGTGGCTTTGCTGTTGTGCTGGGGAGCAGCCCAGCAGCTGCTCACCATGCTGTTTGTTTTGGAGCTTCCCCATCAGCCAGTGCTCCCTCCGTGGGGGGAGAGGGGTGTGCTGCTCCAGCGCTGCCATTTTTCCACGTGGAGCTGCTGAAAGAGCCAGGAGCAGCTTGCCAGGAGGGTGAAGTCATTTATTTATGCCTAGGAAAAACGTGTACTTTGTTACACAGCCCCTGAGATGCTGGGGCTGAGCCTCTGCCAGGCTTTGGTGCTGATGTGGGGAGCCGAGGTCAGCACGGGGCAGCGCCAGTGGCTGCACTTCTTCCCAGTCCCCTTGTTGGGATGTACAAACAAGGCACCAAATTATTCATGAGGGAAAAAAAGGTGCCAGGGTTTGGGTGGCAGAGGTTCATTTGACACAGAATCACACGATCATTTAGGCTGGGAAGGACTTCCAAGACCATTGAGCCCAACCTGTGACCGATCCCTACCTTGTCACCAGCCCAGAGTGCCACGTCCGGTCATTTCTTAGGTACCTCCAGGGATGGAGACTCCATCACTGCCCTGGGCAGCCCCTTCCAAAGCCTGACCACCCTTTTCATGGAGAAATTCCTCCTGGTGTCCAACCTGAACCTCCCCCAGCACAGCTTGAGGCCGTTCCCTCTGATTTTATAGCTCTCCTAGTTTTTCAGTATTTATTTTCTCACTCTGGTTACAACAATTGAAGAATGACTTTTGCAAAAAACCTTATTTATTCCAAGCAAAAGAAAATCAATTTTATAAATTTTCCAGCTGGAAGGAGACCTACCAGTTGTTTAGATTTCTGTCCCAGTCCTCAGGGGCTGTAGATGCTTTCCCCAAAATCTCCATTTCCTCCAGAGCACAGTTCTCCAAAGTGCATGATGATCCATCAGAATGGAAGGGAAAAATATTCTTTCTAACATTAATAAATAATACAAAATTAAATTTATTTTAAGGCCATTGCTGTAGGGAACTGTCTCTCTCCTTGGGCTCCCATGTCCCACAAGACTTTTCCCTTCTGAGGGCTGTGTTGTAGGAGACAGGAAGCACAGTTTTCCCTGGATTTAGCCAAAAATATTTCACACTTTTCTGATCAAACCACGTTCTGGGGGAGAGAAGAAAAGAGAGGGTGGTGTTAATGTTATCACTATTTTACAAAGAATGAAGATTTTCCATTCCACCTTGGAGAAAGTTGCCAAAACAAGAGGAGGATGCAAAGGTCCATCCCAAAACCATTTCCATGGTAAATTTGTACCCAGCTCTGCCTGAGAGCACTGCAGACACTGAGCTTTGGGTATGGGACAAATTAATTTATCTCCCTCCATCTCCCCGTACCTTCTCCTTTGATGGCAAGGGCCATCTTCTAACCTTTTTCAGATGGATTTTCCAGGTTGTCTGCCTGGGAGATGAGAGGTTAAACCCTCCCAGGAGCAGATCTGGGTGACAGCATCACCCTTGACTTTGGCACCGAGGCGCTTTCCCCTTCCCCAGCGGCTGATAGGCGGCTCCATCCTGCTGGGAGCGATTTCCCTGCTGCCAGCGAGCTCAGACACACACACAGACACATCCATGTGCACACCCAGGCATGCTCACAGGGCTCACATCCAGGGGCTCCTTTCCCTCGCAGCTCCGGCATCCCGGCCCCGGGATGTCATCCTGCCCCTGATAAGGCGCAGGGGCGGCTGCTGGAGGAAGGCTCCCAGTTGCTCCCGGCGCCAGGCTGGGTAGGGGCAGACGTGTCTAACCCTTGCTCCTCTGAAGGGCCAAAAACAGATGACATCACCCCCTCATGGTGTCCATCCTCCCCCCAGAACCCTATCAGCCCCACGGAGAGGCTGCGCTTGGAGCGGCGAGGAGGAAGAGGGAAGGCAAGGGGGAGGAGGCCGGGGAAAAGGAGGGAAGGCAAAAGCTGGAGCTGGAAGTTGGTTACTTTGGCAAAAAGACAAAGTCCTGCAAAACTTCACCGGCCAGACTTCAAAAAGGTGGAAAAACTGGAGGCTCAGCTCTGGCAGGTCCTGTTATCAAGGGGAGCCTTATCTCCCGATGGGGCTGATGGCTCATGCGAGCCACAGTGGCTGCTAACCTCTGGCTGAGCTTTGCGAGGTCCCTGAGGAGCCAGACTGTCACTCAGTGGAGAGGAGAAGCATCCAGGAGAGGGGACTGCATGGAGGCATTGCCACACAAGCAAGGATGGAATATCCCAGCATGGAGCCCAGCAGTCCCTCGCTGCTTCAGTTCATGGTGGTAGGAGGAGTGAGGGGATCTTTCCCTGCTCACAGTCCAGCCAGAGATGGGTCAGATCTCCACTGGGTGTCAGCTGGCACAGCTGGGTCACTGGTTTTACTGGTTTCTTCCAGGGCAAGACTGGTGCCTCTGGGATGGTTGAAGCCAGGTGTGTAGCTGGGGGTTTTAGGGTGGGAATTTTGCCCACTTCATTTCTTCCATGCCCTAAGTACCACACTGGGAGTTTTCCAGAGATAAATCTTCCAGCTTTTCCCCTGAGGAGATTTTCATCTCCTTTCAAGCCATCTCTCTACTCACAGCTCCAAGACATCTCTATTCCTGCTCACCCTACACCACCTCCTTTCCACCTCACCACCTCCAAGGTGAGGACCTGCTTTGGGGGTCCTGCTCCAGAGCACACCAGGGTGGGCAATTCCCCTTCCTTCAGTAAACAACAGTCCACAGCCAGCAGCTCTTACTCCCTGGTGAGGAACTGCTGGAAGTGACCTTGGCCTTGGCTCATTCCCACGCATAATTCTACTCGATAAATCAGCCTGTGCAGGACAAGAGGCAGTGGTACCCCTTGGATGATACTGGGATATTGAGTTTGGGATAACTTGCACTATGGAAGTAAGGCTTCGCCTGGGAGCCACTCCATGCAGGAGCAGGGTGGATGCAAAACCCACCACACTCTCTGTGAGACAGGGTAAATAGTTTGAATTGTTTTCCCTGTGGGGATTTCTCAGCCTTACCCACCTTTACCTCCTCCCAGATGTGGATCACAGAATCATGGAATGGTTTGGGTTGGAAGGAAGCTTTAAGGACCATCCAGTCCAGCACTCCTGCAATGAGCAGGGACATCTTCAAGGAGATCAGGTTGGAAAACCTGAGTCACCCACCCAGGTTTGCCTTGTTGCTACCAGAGAGGTAGAGGAACTTCTGGAGGGAAAATCATATCTGTGTCTTGGATGCATCCCCTTGAAGAGGATGAATCCTGCCATGGCCTGAACAGAGCTAGAAATTGAGGTTGTTAAAGGCAGTGACTGAGACAGAGGTGGAGGAAAGGGTTCAAAGAGAGGCTTCATAACTGCTTGTAGCAGCCCAGCAGATCCCTCTCTTGCTGCCACTCAGGAAGGTCACCCCTTGCTCCTATACCACATCTGCCACCTTTGTGCAGGTGATTTGGATGCCCCAGTGCACCTCCAGCACCCTCAGCCCTCAGGTGTCAGGCAGGGTGGTATATCTGAGGAGAAATCCCTGCTGCACTCCAAACCCAGCAGGACATAGAAAACAAAGAGATTTATTGGTGGCGGACAAACCGAGCTACGAGTGGAGGCACGGAGGTGTCCGAGGGCAGGTTCTGTGAACACTTCTGGCTGCAGGGTCACTGGGCCAGCTCTCCTGGGGCTGTCACACCGCCTGGTGTGGCCGCTGTCACCGGCAGCAGCGCAGGCGGCCGTTGCTGCAGCTCCCTTCCCAGCGCTCCATGTGGAAGCAGAGCCTCCGGCAGTGGCCACGGTTGCTTCTGCACTGCTGGCTGTCTGAAAGGCTTCTGGCTGCTGGGGAAAGAGGACAGGAGAACTGGTTAGGGGAGCTGGATTATACTCAGAGCCCTAAAACCTACTGGGAGCTCTGCTGGTGTTGGTGGCTGAACAATTGTGTGTTCTCAGTCAGCAACAGGGAAATTCAGCCTCCTCCATGGTGAGGATCAGACGTGCTTGGGAGGAGCTTCTCCATCCAGCAAACACTGGGAGTCTCCTAATGACTGGCCTGGGTGAGACAGCCAGGTTTGGGTCATCTGTGTTAGGTTAGATGAGTTAGGTGAGGTTGAACAGCACCAAAAGGCAGAGAAGTGCCTTTCGGAGCAGGTGTTCCACCATTGTTTCATATGGAGTTTATTTGGCTTCGTGGTGTTTTGGGGTTTTTGTTTGCTTGGGTTTTTCAAATCTTTTGCTGTTTTGATTAAAAGGGCATGTGCTGCTTCTCTTTAGACACAGCAGAAACACCAAGTTTGGGAGTTCTGGAGGATTCACCACCAGTGGAGTGGGCAAACCCTTCTCTCTGCCTTCGTTTTCCCGAGGACTTCGGTTAAATAAATAAGAGCATAAATAGGCCAAGCAAGTAAATTTCTTCTGCCTGGTTATCAGGTTTGCCTTCTGCAAATGTGATATCACCAAAGTCCTGCTAACATCACAGTGACCTTACACCTGAATGAAACCTGGGTCTCTGACATTTATACAAGCAGCCAGAGAAAATGCCAAGCCAAGGAATATTTTCCTGTCAAATCAAAATCCCAGAAGAAAACAATCAAAAAAGGTAAATTAACTGCCTTTCCCCCTGCTTTTTCCCACTGAAAGATGGTCTTGATTTTATAGAATCAAAGATACACAGAATTATTTCTGTTGGAATGGACATTTAAGACCATCTACTTCCAACCTCCTGCCATGGGCAGGGGCACCTTTATCTGTCCCAGGTTAATCCAGGCCCCACCCAACCTTGCCATGAACATTTCCAGGGATGGAGGGTCCACACTTTTTTGGACAACCTGTTCCAGGGTTTCACCACCTTCACAGCCAAGAATTCCTTCCTAATATCTAATGTGCACATACCCTCCTTCAGCTTAAGACCATTCCCCCTTGTCCTGTCCTTCCATCCCTTGTCCCCAGTCCCTCTCCAGCTTTCCTGGAGCCCCTTTAGGCCCTGGAAGGGGCTCTGAGCTCTCCCTGGATCCTTCTCTTCTCCAGGAGAGCAGAGCAGAGGGGCTCCAGCCCTTGGAACATCTCCATGGCCTCCTCTGGACTTGCTTCAGCAGCTTCTGATGCTGGGGATCCCAAAGCTGGAGGCAGCTCTGCAGGTGGGATCTTACCCAGATCAGACCAGAGGATGAAAATCACCTCCTTCAACCTTCTGGTCACTCTTGCATCTTCCTGCATTTGCCACATCTCTGTTCCACTCTTGGAGAATTTAGTGGGATTCTCCTTGTTTTGTGGAGGATGAGGTTTTATCCTGGTCAGGAGCAAAGCTCAGGCTCCTGGCTTAGGCCCAGCATTGCTGGGTGAGTTCTGGGGGCGCAGAGAGGAGGGGATGCACAACCTTATGAACTCAGGACAGCTGCATCCAGGAACTTCATGGAGACCATCTCAGGAGAAATTTTTTCCTTGGAAGCACAAGTTAGGTCAGCCTTGACTTGAGAGCCCTGTCTTGTCCTCTTCTACCTTGGAGCAGGAATCTGCCTTTTCTCTCTCCACAGTCCTGCAGGAACCCCTGTGAGAATTTTGTCCTTACCCAGAGCGCCCTGGAGGAGGAGAATGACAAGGACTGCAAAGAGCAGCTGGAGAACCCTCATGGCTCAGCGTGGGGTTCCACCCCGAGGAGGAGTGAAGGGCCCTAAAGAGAGGAAGAAGAGGGAAATCCTGGATTTATAGTGGCCAGGGGGGTTGTGTAATTCTCCTGGAGTGGAGGGAACTTTGTCAATCTCAGCTGCATTTCAACACGACAGCAAACAGTTGCACGGGGTGTTCCTGCTCTCAGTCACATCGTGTTACAGACAAAAAGTATAAAGGGGAAATAAAGGGAAAAAAAATAGAAGGAAAAAGACCAAAAAGAGGTAAAAAAATCAGGGTTTTGTTGACAATTACACTGAGCACTGGGGAGTCTGCTACTGCTTGCTGCTGGAGACAGGATGTTGGGACTGACCCAGTGTGGCTCTGTGTTTGTAGGCTCAAGCATGTGATGTTAAAATCCAATCCAAGTGTTTGCAGTATCAAACTGGTCTGGTTTTTTTTTATATTTTTATTTCCAGCTCTCACTCTCTGTGTTTAGCACTGACGCAGTCAAGCGTGAAAAAATCCAGAGTCTCCTGCTCAGCACTCCCCAACACACAAAGCTGGCTTGAAAATAATGGGATCCTTAAAAAAATCATGGGTCTGCTTCAATTTCCCAACTTCCAGGCTGCAGAGAGGATGCTTGCCAAGGTTTTGTTTACAACTGTCAAGAAGAAATGGCAATTGAATATTTTATCCATTTAGGTACTTAATGGGAAAGCTGGGACACCTCCCTGCAATATTCAGTGGTGTTAGGAAAGCTGGTGGATTACAGGTGGATCCTGGCAGACTCTTGGGTTTGTCCCAGTTCTCCAGGTCAGTTCCAGGAAATCAATAGAGGTGAGAGCTGCATTTCAACTTGGGAAAACAACACAAAGCAAACAGAGAGCAGGAATGTCCCCCCGCCAACAACAAATGGAGAGAGAGGAAATAGAAACTTTATAAAGTTTGGTTTGTTTGTTTGTTTTTTTTACAGTGATGGTGCAGCAGAGACCATCACCAAATCTTCCCTTTTCCCTTCAGAACTCACCTCGATGGATTTTTCTTTGCAGGCTGGATGCCAGGGAGTGCTGGGAAATGCAAGCCCATGTCCTTCAGGCTGCTTGAACAGAACAAGGATCACCTTCTTCAAACAGTGCAGATAAAGGGGCCTTCACCAGTTGGACTTTGGAGCAGGGGACACTGAGCTCTTAACCAGGCTGTCCTGTCCCGGCCACACACAGCCTGGGAAAGGGAGATGGATCTGGAAACCCACCTGGGGGAGAGCTGGATGCAAGGATGTGTGTGAGCCTCTGGAAAAGCGCTGGTGCTCTGCCTACCTGGTGCCACTGCTTGGGTGGAAGACAAAACCCCCCCTGCTCCTCTGAGGGTTGGCATCTCCAATGTGAGAGATGGTGAAGTCGGATTTCATGGAATTATGGAATCACAGAAAGGTTTGGGTTGGAAGGGACATTAGAGATCATCCAGATCCACCCCCTGCCATGGGCAGGGACACCTTCCTCTATCCCAGACTTCTCCAAGCCCTGTTCAGCCTGGCCTTGGACACTTCCAGGGATCCAGGGGCAGCCACAGCTTCTCTGGGCACCCTGTGCCAGGGTCTCACCACCCTCACAGGGAAGAACTTCCCAAGCAAAGAACTTGGGCAGAGCTTATCCAGCAGGAAGGAGATGGCAGTTCTTGAGCTACACTCCACACATGGAGGAGCGTGTGGATGCTCCCGTGAGTGCCCTGCCCTGAGTGTGTGAGCTGAAGTGTCTGAACATGTGTATGCAGATGGCTTGGTGCTCTCCAGGGAGGATGTGGAGCACGTGGCCAGGGTGTTCCCAGTGGTGGACGGCAAAATTCCAGGTGTTTGTCTCCAGCTCAGCTGCTCTCCTGTGGTGGGAGCAGCACCACACAGAGGGTGATTTGTGCCTGGAGCTGTTTGGATGCTGCAGGCTCCATAGGGACCAGGCTGCATCCTCCACACCACCACAAACCCCTGCTCTGCAGCTGTGGTACATGGGTTGAGTTGCAGAACACTCCTTGGGAAAGAAGTCCAGGACTACATAGTACCAACAAAACACCAGATTTCCTCCAGAAATGGGGGCAGGAAATCTCTGTCCCCTGAACAACTGTTTGTACAACAGCTGCTCTGGCTCCCTTTGGCATGGTCCTGCTGCCGTGTTGGCCTCTGATGAGCCTACTGGGGCTGGCTCAGCAGCCTCCCACCCTCCCCTGCTTCCCAACCTGCCAGCAGATGTCTTTTTTCAGAGCTCACCATGCACAAAGGCTGATCTGTGCTCAGACACGTGGCACAGGAACTGGCTCCTGGGTGCTTGAGAGGTTTTGGGGCTGGGAGGAGTCGAATCAATGTATATCTGCTCTCTGGCCCCAAACAGGAGGGATGTTTCCACTGACTTCATTGCCTTCAGGCCAGGACCTGAGCAGGCTGATTTTTAAATGCATCCTGGGATAAGTTTTTGCCAGCAGGAGCAATTCCTTGTGTGAATGAACTCTTTTGCCAGCTTGTGATGCCACCTCTTACTCCCAATCCCACTGGCAGCATTTTGCCAAACAAGCAAGCACTGATACAACCCTGCAATTCAACCTGTGAGGAAATGACTGTGGGCTCAGCTCTGGGCTCAGCCCTAGTCCAGAAACCCCCTATGGGTCTCATTCCAGACCACCCTTCATGGCCTTCTCAGAACTCTTTTCAACAGGTCCATGTCTGCCTTACCTTGAGGCCCCTGAAGCTGGACACAGCAAGAAATGATGGTTCTTGCCCCACAGAAGGTGGTCAGAGCACACCTTGTGCAATTAACTTCTCCTCTCCAGTGCAGGGCCATGTCCAGGTGTCAGTTATGGATCATTCCTGGCATGTGCCCACCTCCAAATGGTGCCAAGGAACAGCAAGGAAAACAATTCATTTTCTGACAACACGTTTGGATAGCCACTACTTTCAGAGCCTTACATGATTTGACTTGTGTAGGTACAGCCTGTGAATCCTGACCTATTTATTCTCCCCAGCACACCCTGGAGCGGGGCTGTGGTGATTTCTTTCACCCCACAGGAGGTGGAAGAGCTCGATGTGAGCGGGTGGGATGTTGGAATGTGACCCCCTTTCTCCTGGGGGTGAAGGATGATTCAGGCACCCAAGGGTTGCACTGGTTTGTGTGGGACTGCCAGAGATGTAGGAGACAGCCTGGCTCCAAGGGGCTGCTCATGGCTGTGGCACCTCAGGTTCCCCAAGCCCATCCAACAGCATCCTGCTCCTGATTCCACATCACAGTGACATTTTTAGGGCAGAAGAGGAGGATTTGGCTCGCTTTGCCAAACAAATCCCACTGAGGGAATCCATGCCATGCTTTGATGGGCTAAAATCCCCAGTTATCCAGGAGGCTTGTGCTGGTTGACAGGCTTGAGGGTAGAGCTCTATGCTGGCTGTTTGCATGGATGCAGAGATCCCAAATATACATGCCAAGGTGTCTGGATGATTTTTGCATCTCCTTTAGGTAAAGGTCTACTGAGATAGTACTAAAGAACCCAAATCTGTAGCCTTCTGAGCTCTATCAGGCACAGACAGCTGGAGTTCAAAGTTCAGTCAAGAATTTCCCACAAAAATCCTCTCCTTCATTCGGTTTTCACCTGTCCATGGCAGAGGGTTGGAACTGGATGATCTTTAAGGTCCCTTCCAACCCAAACCATTCTGGGATGCTATGATGATTTTATGATTCTTCATCCTCCCCAATATTACAAGATACTCCAACTGGGGTTTAATTAATGTGAGCAGCATTCCCTGTCATACTCTTACACCAAACCAGCTCATGCTGCTATTTAAGCAACTCCCCATGAGCTGAACTGGCTGCTTTGTCCCAGGTGAGTTCAGGGGTCAAGAAACCACATCAAGAAACAGTTTTATAAGTCTGGAAGTGCCATTCTCCCCCATCCACTGTATCCTCAGTGCTTTCTCTCTCTTTCCTCTGTGTGAGACTGGAAGGGAATTCAGTTCATCTTATTCACTGGGCAGAAGTAATGACAGATTTTTGTTTATTTTTTTGGTTTTTGTTGGGTTGTGGTTTTGGGGTTTTTTTAAGGGTTATTTCCATCCAGATCAGCAAACAAGTGAACACATGTCAGTGGGACAGCAGGACCGTGACTGTGAGCATGCCCATTAGTGCCAGAGGGACAATATTCCCTATAAATTGAGCATTTCCACCTTTCCTGGTGGACTGGCCAGCAGGTCCAGAACACATCAGGGGCAGAAGGCCCAGTGACTGTGAGGAAGATGTGCCAGGTGGGCTGCAAGAGCCCACTCCTCACTTCCCTAGGAAAGCAGGCTGTAACCACGATGGCTGAGCACTCCCAGGTGAGGGGCACGAATAATGAACCCTGTGGATGAATGTGAGAAATAAACTGTTTGATTTGGAGAGGTGCCTTGATTCAAACCCCTCCCCGTGCTGTCCTCGTACATCAGAGTGCGTCAGAGGGACGGGCTGGAAATGGGACGGAATTTGGCTCTGGATTCAGCCCTCTCCCTTTTTTCACAATCAGCTCCCAAAATGACAGCCAACTCTGGGTAATTTGGCTCTCCTGAGGGTTCATCCAGCTGCAGGGGATCTCCAGGGGAGCGCTGGCATCTCCCTGTGTGTGCTGGAGTCCCAGTGGCGATCTGAGGAGAGTAACTGGGCTGCTCGTCAGTGAACAGAGGCCCTCTGGCACTGGGGCCTGACCCTGGTGAGGTCAGCGGGAATTTTCCCATTTGATTCATCAGAACAAGAATTTCATGTCCCAGGGAGGACTTTTCCCTGGCTCCATCTGCCCAGTGCCTCAGCTGGTTGGCACAGCTCTCTCATTACATCATTATTTCCACGCTTTCACAGAAATGATTGACCCAGAGAGAAATATTTTACCTGGAAAGGGAGACCAGGAGCTGGCAAAGGCAGGGGAGTGTCAAAATTTTATGTTGAAAAGACACAGAAGGGCTGAGAGTAGATTTGGACAGAAAATTAACTTAGGCTGAGGGAGCTCATAGAAGAAATCTGTGAGGGACAAAGAGACCGATTTCCTTGGGGCTGAGTGACCAATATGGAATGGAGTTGTACCAGAAATTCAGAAATTGTGATTGCCCCATCCCTGGAAGTGTCCAAGGCCAGGCTGGATGGGGCTTGGATCAACCTGGGATAGTGGAAGGTGTCCCTGCCCATGGCAGGGGGTGCAATGAGATGATCTTTAATGTCCCTTCCAACCCAAACCTTTCTGGGAATCCGTGACTGCCTTGAGCACCTGGCACAGCCTGGAAAGGAGAAGTGGATGGGGGTGGATCTTGCCTGAGAAGCACAGACCACACTCACCTTTATGTCAAACCAGGTGCATTTTGCACCAAAAGTGATGCCAAAAAGACTTTCCCCATTGCAGCTGTTTTCCCTGGGAAGTGAAATAAAGGGGCAGAGTCCACCTGATGTTCTGGGGAGGTGGGGAATGCTGTGGTCACTCCTGGTCAGTGGCATCCCACCACTGGCAGCGTTGCTGACCCACAGGTGGGCACTTGCTGCTTTGTTAAACCTCAGGTTTATTGGTTTCAGGTAAGGGGAAAAACAGCTTTTCACCTGTGCACGTCAGATAACAATCAGAGTCCCAAAAAGGCAACAAATAGTTTGGGTGGCCTCAGTTTCTTCTTGTCACAGTGTTTCCTAAAAAATTACAGCAAAACCAAAGCGTTTAGGAGTTCATGAGCAAATCCACAGCCATATTCTCCCAGGGGAGCAAGAGTCACAGAAACCACAAAATCTCCTTCCCAACAGCTGCTCGTGCCGTGCCAGTGGAGGCTGCTGCTCCCCATGTGCTGCAGCTGGCTGCTTTGGAAACCTTCAGCTCTCTGTGGTGGCAGGTGGCAGATTTTTGCAGCAGAGAATGATGGGTTCAAAGCAGTACTGAGCCGGGTATTCACCAGAAACACAGGTTCCCACTCGGCACAAGCCCCCTCCGTGGTTACAGCTGTCTGGTCCCTGAGCATCTCCTGGATGAGGGAGCAGCAAATTAGTGGATAAAATTCATGGGGCTCCTCCTGGCACCATGTCCCTGGCCAAGGGGAGCACACAGAGAGCCTGGGCAGCTTGAGCACACCCAGGATCCTCCCCATCCCACAGACAGGTTTAAATATCTATGTTAAAAACCCCGAGCTGCTGAGCCAAACTGCCTCAAGGAATGTTTTATCATGGAGTTGTTTTTTCCAGGATGTTGGTAAAAAACGTGCAGTGGAGGTCAGAGGGGCTGTCCTCCCCCTGCCAACTGCAGAGAAAAGGCAGGAACATTTTCCCAGAGCACAGGGCTTCTCCTTTAGGGCTTCTCCTAACTCACTCATGTGCCCCATTTTCACAGCTTCCTCCTTGCTCATTTTTTGTATTCCCCCAAGGGATTAAATAATGAATTTTCACAAAGTACCTCACCCACTCTCCCACCCAGAAAACACCTTTCCTCAGCACCTGCAGTATCACACAGTGAAGAAAGATTATCCCTGCTCCCAGATGTCCTGGTCACCACCCCAGGCCTTCCTGGTCTTACCGTGCTGGGTCAGGGAGATGAGTATGAAAACAAGCACAAGGATCCCCATTCCTCTGGCTCTGCTGGAAAACTGCAGGGCAGGGAGTGAGATTTTGCAGAAGCCTCTGTGTGCTGCTGGCATGCTGGATGGCATCAGGGAAGAGGGGAGGAGTAGGCAGGAGTTAATTATATCCCAGAGTAACATTTGCTGCTGAGAAACCCTTTCGTGTCGTTCTGACCCAGCGCTGCTGCTCCAAACCATGTCGACTTTTTTCACGTTCACTGGTTATTTGCTTTCCTGATTCCTCTCCTTGGCAGCTGGAATTTTGGGCTGGTAGAATTCCAGCTGGAAAAAACACTCTCAGAGGGCTCCTCTGCCCTTCACCTGCAGCCAGTAAAATCCCTTGGACAGGGAGGAGGGAAGCAACCTGCAAGGGAAGACTGAGGATGTGCAAGGAGGAGAAGGATGCAGGCTGGGACTGATTTTTAATCTGAGCTCCTGTGAATTTTTTCTCCAGCTGAAACCTCGGTGTTAGTTTTTTTCTTTTTTTTCCCCTGAGCTTTGGCTTCTGAGGAATTTGGGAGGCTTCATTCCACACAGTGCTGGTGGAAGAGCTGTTAGTTCAGCAGTGCACCCTGTGGTGGTAAATCTGTGGTGGGTGTGCAGCTCTGGCTGTAAAATGTGATATTCCAGCTGCCCTGCCTGGCCCTGCTGTTTGCTGTGCCTTCAGCTGTGGTAACAAAACTGGTATCTGAAACTGGCAGTGAAAGAACAAGGCTGAAAGTCCCTTTCTCCCTAAAAGAAACACCCAAACAGAACAATGTAACTAGAATCATAGAGTCATTTGGGTTGGAAAAGCCCTCCAAGGGCATCGAGTCCAACCATTCCCCAGTTCTCCCAAACCACCACTAAATCATGTCCCCAAATTCCACATCTATCTGACTTTAAAGTCCCTCAGAGGTGGGGACTCCATCATTACCCTGGGCACCCTGTTTTAATGCTTAACCACCCTTTCCATGAAGAAATTACTCCTGATGTCCAACCTGAACCTCTCCAGGTACAATTTGATGTCATTTTCTGTTGTCCTGTCCCTGTTCCCTGGGAGCAGAGCCCGACCCCCCCGGCTGTCCCCTCCTGTCAGGGAGTTGTGCAGAGCCAGAAGGGCCCCCTGAGCCTCGTTTTCTCCAGGCTGAGCCCCTTTCCCAGCTCCCTCAGCCTCTCCTGGTGCTCCAGCTGCTTCCCCAGCTCCCTCAGCTGCTCTCTGAAGTGTCCCAGGAATGACTGGAGGTGGCACTCAGTGCTCTGGTCTGGGTGCCAAGGTGGGGATTGGCCACAGGTTGGACTCGATGACCTTGGAGATCTTTTCCAGACTTAATCATTTTGTGATTAAGTGTCCTCAGTCTTCTAAAACATCCAAGTGTAAAATCAACATGGTAAATAAGATTAGGCTGGTAAAAAGGATTAGGGGATAGGTTTTCCAAGGATGCAACTGCAAATTTTTGTGTAATTCTGCACATGGGTGTAATAGAGAGACATTCTGCTTCTTTCCATAAATAAACGACAGTTATACCTGTTTATTTAGCATTTATTGCCTTTTTTATATAAAGAAACACGTCACCTCTAGTTAATTACACACTTTGCATGTTGAGAGCACCAGACACGTCTACAACACTTGGAATGAAACTTGTTTGTTTTTCTGGCTGTTCATTTCCATGGTTTTCTGCAATCCCACGAGGTTTTTGTCACACTTCTGTGCAGCACTTCCATCCTCTGCGAGGGCAGAGTCCCTCTTGCTCTTGCAGACATTTGATTTCTGGGGGCACACAGTGGCCCCCCTCATCTTGGCAGATGTGGAAGTTGGATGTCGTGTCTGCAATTCAGAGGGTTTAAGTCAAACCAGGAATCCTGGCACTGCCATCCAAACCATCTCATACACAAAAATTGTTGGGAAGTTGAGGTGCTCTTGTCCCCAAAAAGCAAAGACAAAAAGATGACCTTTGGGGCTTATCACAGCACTTCTGTGAAAGGAGGAAATTTTGACCCACCACCTTGGGAAATAATTAACTGAGGGAGGGATATTGTAAAGCTATGAAGAAGATGGATGCAGAATGACTACATCTCAGGTAGGTGAATAAAATTGTGAGGGATGATGTTTTAAAATAAATGGAAGGAATTCCTAACTTGTGGGAGAGAAATCCAATAAGGACTTTTAAACACAAGGATGCCTAAATCTAAAAATCCTGAGCTGCAATTTCACGAAAGCCACAGTAATATATAAAGAACTGTAATGATATGGTTGTGGTCACTTTACACACACAGAGTAACTGTGAGGAAATATCCACTTCTGGCCATGGGCTGATCCAGGATGCTGGATCAGAGGAACTTACAGATTATCACAGTTGTTTATAAAGTATATATTAATTAATGATTGATGTTGAGGATTATCTATTGAGGAGCACCAAAACCAAGCAATTCTGGGAGGATTTATATAAAATAACAGTAAGAGGTCAGTTGGCACCTATTAAGCACAGCAGGGTGGGTGCAGCCCAGCAGTCCCCAAACAGATGATTATAGAAAGATTTACCAAGGAAGGAGGACTCTTTGTGGGCCAAAGCTTTTATTTTATTTTTCCAGCTGAAGGTAGAGCTTTGGGTTGTTTTGGCCAGCCCCAAAAGCTCCACACAGATGTCAGTGGAGGAACACGCAGGTCCATCTTTGTACATGGAAAGAGATGGCTTAGACCTCGTGCCTGGAAGTGTCCAAGGCCAGGTGGGACGGGGCTTGGAGCAGGCTGGGACAGTGGGAGGTGTCCCTGCTGAGTTCAGCCATTTCCCCCCAGGTTTTTCCCTCCTGGGCAGGGTTCCCACACCTACCAACGCAGCAGGTCCTGCGGCGCCGGTAGCAAGTTCCAAAGGCAGCGAACGGCTCCGGGCAGGATTTCAGATGGAAGCAGTAGCCGTGGTATTCCAAACAACGCAAGGTGTCTCTGGGCAAGCCGAGACCTACAGGGAGAATGGGATTCCCAGCTCATTCTCATGGTCTTCCTTCTGCTGAAACCCCCCTGACCCCAGTTAGGGATCTGACACAAATGGCCCCCAACCCAGAAGTTTTAAGGAACTCATGGGACCTCAGAGCGTTCCAAGGAAGGTTTTGTACAACTGGAGTGAAACACAGAGGTTGATGGCAATTTTCTGAACATATCCTGGCCATTCATGCTATAATGGGAAGGGACAGCCCAGTCTTGGATGCTCCTGAGTTCTGGGACTGCAGTGCTGCAGGAACATGCAAGGGACACCATGGTCAGCACATGCCCTGAAAATAAAATTATGACTTATAAAAACCCCTAAAAGCAGAATCTGGCTCAATAAACAGGAAGAAGCAGTTTTCCCAGTTCCTTCTTTCTCTGGAAAGGTGAGGAGTTTCATTAAGCATGAAGAACAGGTGGGATAAAAACACAATCAGTAAATGAGTCAGTGCAGCAGAAGGGCTGAGGAAGGGGAACCAGAATATTCAGAGAGCTGAAGTCAGTGGTGCAGTTCAACCTGGACAGTACCAGGGAACGCCTCTGCTCTCTTCTACCTACACAGAGGGGACAATTTTTAACCCTGGGGTTAGAACTGGAGGTGATTTCCATGGCACCACCATCCAATAGTGCCAGAAAGTGGCATGAAGACACTTCAGAGAGTCCTAAGAGCCAACACCTAGCAGAGGCTTCTGTGGGGAGGTTCTGGTGGGGTACCTACTCACCATAGGTTAATTTTCACTTCTGCTTCTAGGCTGAGAAATAAGGAACTGCTCTAAGGAAAGGAGCTGAGAAGAATGTTCTGCACCACCACACGAGCAAGCTGGACCTCCCACACAGGCAACCCCCAGCGTGGGGCTTGCCCCTTACCTGGAACAGCCTGGAGGAGGAAAAGCAGGACAGCCATGAGGCAGGAGAAGAGCTTCATGGTGGAAGGTCTCAGCTGCAGCGTGGAGACAGGGCCACAGTGCCAGAACCTTTGAGCAGGGGAGGAGAGAGCACTCTGGCATTTATAAGGCAGCAGGAGCAGCTGTGGCTGTCTGGGGAACCTTGGCAGGGGTGGCAGGGGAGGGCAGCAGGTACAGCCTGACCTCTGCCCATGGCTCAACCTGAACAATGGCTCAGGGGCACAAAAACAAGGGGACAAATAGCTGTGCCTCCCTACCTGACCACTGGGAAGGCTGCTGGGATCAATATGGATTCATCCAGGGAGCATCATAAACTTGAAATGTCAATGTGGTTACTAATGGATTATCTGGAGGAAATTAACCATTGTTTGGTGGGAGAGGAGGCAGCTGGAATATCACAGAATCATCAAAGAATCATAGAATACTTTGGGTTGGAAAGGACATTAGAGTCCATCTACTGCAGCCCCCTGCCATGGGCAGGGACACCTTCCACTATCCCAGGCTGCTCCAAGCCCTGTCCAGCCTGGCCTTGGACACTTCCAGGGATCCAGGAGCAGCCACAGCTCCTCTGGGCAACAGAGAATATCTGATCCTGCTGCTTGTCCTGTGATGCAACATCTGCTCCAAAGAGAAAGAAATAAAGGATAACAATCATTCCACACACAAACATACAAAATAGTTGTTTTTTTTTTTTTTTCTGTGAAAGGTGCTGTGAAGAAAAAAAAAAATCTGGTCTAGTGGAAAGTGTTCCCATCCATGGCAGGGGGCTGGAATGGGATGATTTTTCAGATCCATTTCATCCCAAGCCCTTCTGCCATTCCATGTTTCTATGATACACAAAGTGCAGGTTATCAGTTTTCAGGGGTCACCAGCAGCACCTTCAACCTTGTAGGTGCACAAGGAGCACATGACAAGTGAAATTCACGAGTTTTCCTCAGCATTTGCCTGTGTGGAGTTTGAGTGACATCAACAGACACATGCAAGTGGCAGCTGACAGCTCAGGCTCTCCCTCAATCGTTTACTTCAGCCTCTTTCTACAAAAGATATTTATTAATGTCGTTCTGACCCAGCAGCCTTGATATCAACAATACAAACCTCCCCCTCAGCCATGTGCATTGTTCTCTGTCTGCCTCCCTGCTTTCTTTGTTCCCTTTCCTTTGCAAATTTGCAGGCGCCATCCAGTCGTGAAGGAGAAGTGTTTGTGTCCATTTCCAGGTACTCCGGGGACAGGGATGAAACAAAGGCTGTAACAAGAACCCTTCAGCTGGCTCAGGTTCCCACCGAATCCAGGGGGATCCTAGCTGGGATATTCATCTCAGCTCTCAGACAGGATCTGTCACTGTAGTTTGCCAGACTGGAGCAGACACTCAGCTTTCTCTACAATTATTTTTTTAAGTCACAAAATATGTAGTGATGTACTGGAAATGTTTGTATTTTAATTTTTTATGTCCATAGGAGGTTGTTGTGAATTCATAACAGAGCTGAAGTACAAATTCAAAACCTCAAGTGTGTTAACAATCTGGTGGAAGAGAAGTGTAATCTCACATTCAAAGACCTTTTCCGTCATTTCCAGAATGTCCTCACTATCAGAACACAAGTGCTTATACAGTCACAGTCCCCTTCAAATAAAGATCAGAAATTATCCCAGAAAAAACCCTACTCTTTGAAATTCAAGTACCATCTCTACCTTAATGCCTCTGCACTTTGTTTGTTCTCCTCCTCCTGTTCTTTTTTTTTCTCCTCCTTTCCCGAGTTACTTTCCCAGGTTTTTCCAGGTCAGAGATGTTTTATATGGATTACAAAAGAAATGCTTACACACAGTGGAAGTTCTGCCCCTTGCCTAAGGATCTCTTACGAGAAGCTGCCAAGGGAGCTGGGAAAGGGGCTCAGCCTGGAGAAAAGGAGGCTCAGGGGGCCCTTCTGGCTCTGCACAACTCCCTGACAGGAGGGGACAGCTGGGGATGGATCTTTTCCCAAATAACAAGTGTCAGAGCAAGAGGAATCACCTGAAACTGCACCAGGGGAGGTTTAGATTGGATATTAGGAACAATTCCTTCACGGAAAGTGCTGTCCAGCCCTGACACAGCTGCTCAGGGCAGTGGTGGAGTCCCCATCCCTGGAGGGTTTTCTGATCTGGCCTGGGACTCACATCTCTTTGAGCAAGGGAGTTTTTTTGGGAAGGGAAGACTTCTCTTTCATTTTGAAGTTTTTCTCTGAAAATAATACCTGAGACACTAAACTTATGGGAAACATTTGCTTTTCCAAAGCACTTAACCAGATTTGAGTTATGGCAATGTAAATCAGCAGGATTTGACTGCAGTTGGGGTGAAGTGGTCCTGGAACTGGCTGAAAGCCTGACTTTATTTACAACAGTGGAAGGAGCAAGTTACAGAGCAGGATGGATGAGGAGAGGTGTCACTGGGGGTGGTCAGCAGGGAAAAATGTGGGGGGAAAATCTAATAGCAACCGTTGGGATTGAATAGACAAAAACTCTGGGCTGTGGAGGGAAAAAAGTGTATTTCCAGGAAGGAAACAAGCTGGATTTCCAGTCTGGCCTTGGGATAGAGGATCCTTCACTGAACAAAATTAATCTCCAGCTTGATTTACAGCCCACGGAGCCTGTGAGCTGGTTCCTGGCTCCCTCTTGTGGGAAAAGATGCTGGAGGAGGAAGGGACCTCGTGGTGCAGGGTTTGTTCAGGAGGAAAGGTAAAAGTGAGAGGAAATGCCTCTTTGCTCCATCCTCAGCACTGGTAATTCACGGAGTAAATGTATGGTGATTATTGATATATTTGGCTAGCAGGGATGGGATTTGGTTTCAGGCATCAAATTTTACAGAGGAATCGAATTTTTGGAGGGAGTTGCTTACATTCAGGGTAAGTGTTTAACTATAACGCTAATGTTTTCTAACTTCATATAATTTCATAATGTTTCTTTCACGTTAAAAATCCCTGTAACTATAGTAATACTGAGAGCTCTGCTCTTATCAGGATTAGGTTGAGCCAGGGAAGAGTTTCCTGGTGCTTTGCCCATTGCACTGCTGGCCACAGCCCCTGCCTGTATTGTCCCTCTCCAGACACCCTGGTACCCAGCAGACTGTCTCCAGCATGTCTCCCACGGGGTGGGAATGAAGTAGGGAATGGAGTTGGAGAGGGCTAAGGAAGGCTTCACCTCCTTACTGATGCTGTTGTCCGTGGCAGCCTTGCCCTAAGCGCCCGTGAGGAAAGGGTTGTGCAGGTGGGGCTGGTGCTGGACCTTGCCTGCACTGGTGGGATGTCCTGCCCTCCTTGTAGGAGGTCCAGGTGCCACTCCCAGCCAGCACAGGGAGGATGGGGCAGGACATCAGGAACTGTGACTGGCCTGTGCCCATGGGTGTTCTACCAAAACCATTTCTGGGTCCACAGCCAAAACCCACCTTGGGCTGTCCTGTGTTCTCCCCTGAGCCCCCATCCTCTCTTGGAGCGTCCCTGAACCTGGTTCCTGCCCTCACTGACCCTGTAGGTCCCCTCATCCCACCCCACACCTTCATCCTGCAGCCTGGACTGGCCTCTGCAGCCAGGCCTTGGCCACCCTCCCCTCAGGTTGCCCCTCCATGGCCACGGCCCTGCTCCTGGGCTGCAGGGTCACCCCAGGGTGGTCTCCATGGAAAGGACATTCCCAGTGGCCAATCCCAGGCCCCTGGACCCCTCCACCCCGACCTCGTGGCGCAAGGGCAGCGCGTCTGACTCCAGATCAGAAGGTTGTGTGTTCAAATCACACCGGGGTCAGTCAGGGGCACCACTGGCACCCCTCTGCTTTTCTGGGGGGCTGTTCTGTGGGACAGGCAGGGCTCAGGGTGTAGGGACACGGGACTGTATGGGGAACATGATGCCCAGACGTCTCCTTTGAGCAGGGAGCTGTGCGGGATGGAAATTACGGATCAGGATGAAAGCAGGGAGGTTGTGTTGTGGCAGGTGTTTGCCATAATTTACCTCAAGAAGGAGGTGATGTCTTCCTCAGGAAAGCACAGGAAACTTTTTAGCTACAGGCTCAGTCACTTCTGGAGGACCTGGACATGTTTGCCTGTCAGGGTAACGTGGGGTGGCATGGTCAGTCCAGGGGACATCTGGAGGGGAATCAAGACGAATAACTCTGTGCAGGATTATGGAAAAAGGGACAAGTTACTGATGATCAACATGGAAAGATTATTATCTAGAATATTAAGAAAGACCATCTGGAAAGCTCTAGTCTGTGCCATCACAGCTCTGAGTCTGCCTGAACGCTGTGGAAACAGTACTTCAGAAAGCCCAAATGGAGGGAAGATGTGAAAATGACTGGAAGGCCAAGGATTTACCAAAGGCAAACAACCCTTGACCAAAAGAATAGATTTCTTTGAAGAGATGATTTCTTTGGTAGTCAAATGAGGAACATCATTTATCTTGACTGTGGTTTCACCTCTGACAAGGTCTCCCAGACGTGTCCCCGCAGCAGGACACACACACAGAGCAGCTGAGCTCAATCCAAAGGCAAAGCAAAGAGCCACGACCAGGCACTGACGGGGTTGGGGTCAGGGGTTGCTGGTCCAGGGCATCCTTTGCTGCTGGATGCTGAGCTGGGTGTGCTGTGGGGTCTGTGGTGGGAGCAGAGGCTGTTCCATAGAAGGAAGGACAGGGGCAGCGTGGCAGGGACGTGGGAGTGACGAGGGGACAGGGCCAGTGGCGCAATGGACAACGCGCCTGACTACGGATCAGGAGATTGCAGGTTCGACTCCTGCCTGGCTCAACACTTTTAGCCCACGGAAATTCCTCCTGCTCCTTTCTGAGCACCTTCTTTCTCCTGCCATCCATTTCTCATCCATCCTCCCCCAAGCTCCTGATGTCCTATCCCACACTCCAAAAGGGACAGGGCTGGAGCCCACACCAAAGCCAGGGGCACCACAGCAAATCCCACAGCGGAATGCAGGTGCCTCCTGAGCTGCTGTTCCACAGCCAGGACAGAGCCAGCACTCCCAAGATGTCCTGGCACCTCGTGTGCCCTGGTCCCCAGCCCCCTCCAAGGCTCACACTGGTCCTGCTGCTCTTTGCCAGTGCCTTGCCGAGTTCTGCATGTGACAGTGATGGTCTCACAACAGGACATGGTCCCAGAGAAGATTTGGAGTTTCCATCCCTGGAGTTATTTAAGACTATTTATTTTGACTACAACCTGATGTCAAAGACCGTTGTGCTCTGAGCAGGGATTAGATCCCCTGCTTCCCAGGGATCTCCTAAAATCACTTTTCTATACTGAATTAATTCTGTCACAAAGCCCATCCAGCGGTGGGAAGCCCCCAGAGCTCCGGGAGGGCCGGGCCAGTGGCGCAATGGACAACGCGCCTGACTACGGATCAGGAGATTGCAGGTTCGACTCCTGCCTGGCTCGCAGTTTTCCTGCCCACAGCCTGGCTGTCATATTGATCCTGACAGGGGACACCTTTCTCCACGGAGCCCTGCCTCTCTCTGGTGTTGTCCCTTCTTGGTGGGCTTCCTGCACAACAAAACTTCCCTCGTATCAGGGCAGGCTCTGACTGGATACATTGGCAAAAAAATTCTCTGGGAGATGGTAAATCACTAAGAGAGGAGCTCAGAGAGCCTGTGACCTCTACATCCTTGGAGATATTCAGTCTGGGCATGCAGTCCTGATCTGCATGTCATAAATTAAGCAGAAATCTGGACTAGAGACCACCCATTTCCAACATGAATTACAATTTCCATGTTCTTTTGTCACTTCATACCTCATTTGCACACTCATGGTCCTGTCACCACTGTTTTGCACCTTCACTGTGTCTGTGGCTTGGGTCAGGAAGGTGTCCATGTGCAGCCATCAAGCAAGATCTTGCTACAGCTCACCTGCCCATGCCTCTGTCACCAGGCTGGAGCAAGTGGAGGTGGCCCTAGGCTAAGCTTTCCCCTCCACTGGACACTGCAGCTCCAGAGAGTTCTGTATGGGCTGGGAAGTTTAACTACACATCCCAGGAGGAAGGCAAGATGTGCTCTCCAACCAGCCAGAGCAGCTGAGCTGAGCCTGGAGCTCAGTACAGGCATCTCCTCTCCTGGGTGTGGACCCAGTGGGACCACAGGTGAGGAGGGCAAGGCTCACATGGAAGGGACAGGTGGGAGCAAGGTGGGATCCTGCTGTTTCCCTTCAACCACCAATAAATTCAGGTTGTCCTGAAGTGAGGACAGCAGGTGGGATCAGAGGCTGGGCCCAGTAGCTTAATGGACCATGAACACACCTGACTATTGAGGCTGCAGGTTTAAGTCCTGCCTGGATTGCCTGAAACTGGTGGAGGTGACAAGGGACAGCTGTCTTCCTGAGGTCCTTAACCTTCCAGGCTTTTTTTTCCCATCTATCCAACATCACCATCACAGGAACATCATTTTGTGACATCAAATCTGTGGGCAGGGCACTGCTTCCAGAACAGAACTCAGCAAGGCACTGAGAAAGGGCAGCAGGACCAGTGTGAGCCTTGGAGGGGGCTGGGGACCAGGGCACACGAGGTGCCAGGACATCCTGGGAGTGCTGGCTCTGTCCTGGCTGTGGAACAGCAGCTCAGGAGGCACCTGCATTCCGCTGTGGGATTTGCTGTGGTGCCCCTGGCTTTGGTGTGGGCTCCAGCCCCCTGCCCCTTTTGGAGTGTGGGATAGGACATCAGAAGCTTGGGGGAGGATGGATGATGGGCAGGAGAAAGAAGGTGCTCAGAAAGGGAGCAGGAGGAATTTCCGTGGGCTAAAAGTGTTGAGCCAGGCAGGAGTCGAACCTGCAATCTCCTGATCCGTAGTCAGGCGCGTTGTCCATTGCGCCACTGGCCCTGTCCCCTCGTCACTCCCACGTCCCTGCCACGCTGCCCCTGTCCTTCCTTCTGTGGAACAGCCTCTGCTCCCACCACAGACCCCACAGCACACCCAGCTCAGCATCCAGCAGCAAAGGATGCCCTGGACCAGCAACCCCTGACCCCAACCCCGTCAGTGCCTGGTCGTGGCTCTTTGCTTTGCCTTTGGATTGAGCTCAGCTGCTCTGTGTGTGTGTCCTGCTGCGGGGACACGTCTGGGAGACCTTGTCAGAGGTGAAACCAAAGTCAAGATAAATGATGTTCCCCAGTGTCCATTTGGCCATTGAGGAAGAAATTGTGTTGTCCCAGAGTGTCCTGCCCTTGGGAAGTCCATGGTCCCTGTCTCCAGTCATCATCACATTCTTCCATCATTTCAGGACCCTTCCTTTCATAATCTTCACTTGGCCTCTGAGGTGGGATAGACCAGACTCTTGTTTTTACTATTTTCTTGAAGATACTCCTTATGGTGTTCATCAGGAACTTCTCTCTATTTCCATCATCTTACACTGAATTGTTGTCCTTAAACACTCCAGGAGTCCCCTGGACCGACTGTACCACCCCACACTGATATTCCAGGGAAAAGTCACATGGAGGTAAGTCCAGGACCCCAGGAGTGACTGAGCCTGCAGTTGTGAAGCTTCTTCCACTTTTCAGAGAAAACCCTTCACTCCCTTGAGAAAGATTCCTCATGAGGCAACATGCAGCAGACACCCAGCACACCTCTCTGCTCTGCCCTGCACTTTGGCTGTGACCTGTCACCTGTGAATCAAGGCTTGATATCCATGCATCTTCCAGCTGAATGGGGCCCCTGTCCCCAGGGAGGTGCTGGGCCCCCATTTCTCCTGTCCCTCTGGAGACACCACATCCAGGAGTCTGTTTCCCCTGAGAGAAGCTCTGCAGGGCTCTGGGCAGTGGCCATTTTTGTCCTTCTTTCTCTGAAGTCTTATTTAGAGCCCTCTTTGTTTAGCAAGGCAAGGCAGGAAAAGATGGTGCCACCCCTCTGTCCGGTGAAACAAAATTCCCATTCCCTGAGAGAATGCCCCAAATTCCAAGATGATATTTGAGCAGAAAATGCCCCATCCCCGACCTCGTGGCGCAATGGCAGCGCGTCTGACTCCAGATCAGAAGGCTGTGTGTTCAAATCACACCGGGGTCAGGGTGTGCCCTCTGTGGGGATCTGAGATGTGCATCTCCTGGACGCTTCCTTTTGCCCTCCCAGCTGCTGAAGGGCAGTGGATGAGCCGTGGCACAGTGGTCTTTCCTTGCTGGATGAATGTTCAAAGTATCTTCAAAGTTACACTTCTTCAAAGTGTAGCTACAGCTTTCCTTTATCCAATGTTTGCAAAGCTGACAGGAATAGTGGGCACTGAGAGGTGGCTTCATGTCTGGGTATTAATTGTTCTGGTCCCAAAACCCCTTTGGAAGGGCAAGAACCTGTTAGGGGGGGATAAGATCCCTTTGTATGTTCTTCCTCAAATGGAATAATCCAAATTTCTCCCCATCTCTCCTTGGATACCCCATATCCAACTCCCCCACCACCTTGGTGGCTCTCACTGAACTTTCTTCATTATGTCATGGAGGTTTTTTTGTTAATTCTGTTGAAATACCTGGAGGCTAAACAGAGCCACCAGCACTGGTCATCAGGATCTTTGATCCTCTGCTTTGTCTTTCCTTGATTCCCTACGGTGAGATGGACAGAGAGGATGGAAGGCTGGAAAAAAAGGCTTGAATTTCTATGAATGACCTTATATGAGTTATAATTCATAAAAAGTAGATGAACTCCTTTAAGGGTTCTTTCAAGGTGAATGATAAAATATACAAACAGAAGACATACTGAGATAGAACAATGGATCAGTAAGAAAGACAAGAAGCTAAGAGTCCTTATCCCATAACTCCTGGAGTGACACCAGAGGGTTGAATGAGCAGGGATTTCCTCAAGATGTCGCTGCCTCACTGCTTTCAATATCACAAAATCATCGAGGTTGGAAAAGACCTCCAGGATCATGAAGTCAAATGACTTTGGTTCTGTCTCCATAATGTGATTTTCTGTCCCTTTGGCTTCTCAGAAAGGAAAGAAACTCAGGTACTTCCTTTTGCAAATCTTTCACAGATGAAAAAGCCTCAAACAGTACAATTTCCAAGATGCTGTTGTTGGGACATCTGGCACTCTCTTGAAAAGGTATTTGGCAGCAAGCATTATTCTTGTAGCCTTCTCATCAGAAGTATTTTCATTGAAGGCAACAGGAACATTTTTCTTCATAAAAAATCATATATTTTCATAAAAAATGCTGAGTTTACAACTATTCTCACTTTTCAAAGGACCAAAAGTACAAAACTCTTAAGACTTCTGAAAGCTTTTTTTTTTTTTTTTTTTTTTTTTTTTTTTTAGCAGATTTGAGTCACAGTCTAGGGCAGGTGTCCCTGCCCATGACAGGGGTTTGGAGTGAGAGGATCTTCAAGGTCCCCTTTCAACCCAAACCATTTGATGATTCTGTGAAGAGCCTGGTGACGAGGTTTAATCAAAGGGACACTTCAGCAGAGAGTAGAACTTGATGTCTCCCATTCAAGGAAAGTCATCATAAGCTACTTAATAACCAAGATTAATTCATAATCTTGAGAGTCTCCAAATGTTTCCAGTTAAAATGCTCTGTCTTGCACAAACAAGGAAATCTTTGAGGCCATGTCAAATGGGGAAATGTGAGGGAGAAAGGCTTTAAATATTCCATATTGCTGTAAATTCCTGTAACAAATGCTCTTTCCTATATAACTTTATTTTCCAGTGAAAATCCAGTTCTCCTGGAATTATGACCAGCCCTATCAAGATCTGTTACACAAAGTAGTTTACTCTGAATATTGACACAGAAGTAGGCTGACCAGAGCAGGATATGAAACCTGAAGCTGGGACTCCTTCACACAGTGGCAGATTGGGTTCAGCTCTGGACTTTTTGTATCTGGTGGAAATGTTTTTCTGTAGAAACTTGAACTGTTCTGTCAGGCAGGAATATTTATTTTTCTGTCTGTATAAGCAACAGTGTCACTTTTGTGCCACCAGGCTTCCTTCTAGAATGATCCCATGACTGTTTTGGAAGCTGAAGTTTCATTTTAATTTCTCTCCCCTCTGTTGGCTCAAGTCTCAGCATCCAAGTTGAGGACAAGGTCACATCTCCCTGTGAATGACCAAGGAAAGGTTGTTTTTGATCTGCTGGACCTTCCTAAGGATAAAGATCACAGAAACACAGAATGGAAAAGGTTGGGAGGCTCCACTGGAGCTCATTTGGCCCAACCTCCCCACTCAAGCAGGCTCATCCTAGAAGACATTGCACAGGATTTTATCCAGACACTTCTGGAATATCTCCAATGAGAAAGATTCCACACCCTTTCTGGGAAACCTGTAGGTCCTCCTGTTTGTGGAGGGAAGCTCGTTCCATGCCAATAAAAAGGTCTTTAGCCTCTTGATTCCCTCAGCACTTGAATCAATCAATGAAATGGCTGCTGGAGAAGTGACAGAAGAATCTGTTAACATTTAGATACCAGGAAGAATTTCTTCTTGAAAAGGGTGGTCAGGAGTTGGAAGGGGCTTCCCAGGGAGGTGGTGGAGCTTCCATCCCTGGAAGTGTCCATGGAATTACTGGATGTGGTGCTCAGTGCTCTGGGTTGGAGACAAGGCAGGGATCAGTCACAGGTTGGACTCAGTGGTCTGGCAGCTCTTTTCCACCCTACATAATTCTGTGATTCTCTGATTCTAACAGACTTTGTGTCTCATTTTCTCCAGCCAAACCTGTTCCTGGTGCTCTCATCCTTTCCCTATTTACATCTACATCTCACTCCTGCTGCAGTGTGGAGCAGGATGGGGGTGCCAGGGCTGTGATTGCCCATGGCCTGCCCCAGTCTTCAATGAGGGGATGAATTTTTATAAATGTCTTTAGTAATGGCATGGAAAAAACCCCAAAGAGTGAGGTTTGGGCAATTTTATTTCAGGTATTTAAAAGCCACACTGACAGCAGGGAACTTCATAAAATGGAGAAAATGGGAAAATATATAACAGAAGTACATGGAGATAATGGATTTAAGGGAAAATAACCCAGGCTGTGGCTCTGGGTAATTTCTTTCCCAATGTACATTTTGTTGACAGCATGTGGTTGATATTCTTCTTTCTCTGCAATCAGGAGGCAGAAGGGCTTTCAGCTTGTGCACTGATATCTTTAGAATCAGGCCATAAACCAGTATGGGATGGGTTATCAGCTAAGAATCTTCAAGAGAGAAATATTTCCTTGGATTTATTTCAGGACAAAACAACAATAAAAAAGGCTCAAAGCAATTTCTTATCTCTATCTCTGTTGCAATCCCCAAGCCTGAAAATTTACAAACCTCTTTGTCATCAGATTCCAGACCTTAATTCATAATTAATTTCTTGTAAAGTCTTGTTTTTCGGGTTTTTTTCCTATTTTTCAGCTGTTTTTCCAGGTGCAGACCCAGGATGTACTCCTGAATGATTTTCAGGTTGCTATCTTGGGAACTGGGTGAATATCAGAACAAATTCCATGAAAACCTGGGCAAAGCACAGGGACCATCCTTGTGAGCAGACTCCAATGCTTGCAGTGAGATGTGATCAAGAGCAGATTTTTAAAATGAATAAAAGTCTAAATGAATACAATTTATAATACAGAGCTCATCAGTTCATAGGTACCCATCCTTCTAATTACATTCCCTGCTCTATCACAGTCCCTTAGCTTTCAAAGCCCCAGAAATGTTTTAGACACTTTTTATTCCTTATATTTGCAGTGAAAAAGTCATGATGGGAATTTTTCCCGAGAAAGAAAATGGCAAGATGAGGCTGGAGCAGATGGCCCTCTGCACCCACACCCACAAACCCAACCTCACTGCCCCTCTGAAGGGCTGGAGATGGGGGTAAAGGTGGGTTAAACTCTGTTTTATGCCCCCAGAAAAGGTGTGGGAGTGAAAATGTACAGATAACTCTTGAGAAATGAAGCCCTTAATGCTGCTAGGAAGTCCTGGCCTTTCCAAAGGTCAGTTTCCTAGAAGTGTGTGGCTCATTACCCAGGAGGAATCCCCTCCTTGAAGGAGGAGGCGAGGTGCTGCCGTTAGAGACGTGGTTTCTCAGCCAAGTCATGCACAGGGGAGCAGGAGCTATTGGCCTTGTGTGGCTCTGTGGAGACCTCTCTGCAGAGGGGGCTTGGGGTCACTGAAAATCATCCTGAACATTTTGTAAACTTCAGCAGATGAGATTCAGGATGGTTTATGCCATTTCAACGTGTCTGTGAGGAAAGGAGATCAAAAATTAACAGCTCTGTGTTGTGAGGGATTCTTCCATGCTGGACTGTACAGCTGCTGCAATGTCAGCCCTGCTCCCAGCTGAGGCTGGAGCAAACCTCATCCCCCAGCACGGAGACCAGCATGGAAAGGATATCCCTGAATGGAGAGATGAAATGAAAGAGATGAAGTGAAAGGAGAGGCAGAAAGTATATTTACATGATGCTCCCAGAGGTTCATCTGATAGATCACAGAATGGAATGTTTTGGGTTGGATGGGACCTTAAAGATCATCCAGTTCCATCCTGTGCCATGAGCAGGGACATTTTCCACTATCCCAGACTGGTCCAAACCCCATCCAGGCTGGCCTTGGACACTTCCAGGGATCCAGAAGCAGCCACAGCTTCTCTGGGTACCCTGTGCCAGGGCCTGACCACCCTTATGCTTATCTCAAGGAGATATTTAAAGGACATCAGATATCAAGGAAATGCCCAGAGTCCTGTCTCTATGACTCCTAGGAAACAACAGTCATCTAAATAGTGCTTTCAATCCACAAAGGGTGTAGTTCCAGGAAAAACTCATTACAGGAAAAAAAGGCTCAAGAAAAAAATAATTAATTTAAATTTAAACTAGAACCTGGGAAGCAAACAATTAGGTGATGTAGGAACAAGTGAAGAGCCAGCCTTTTTCTTTTCTTTTCTTTTTTCCTTTCCTTTCCTTTCCTTTCCTTTCCTTTCCTTTCCTTTCCTTTCCTTTCCTTTCCTTTCCTTTCCTTTCCTTTCCTTTCCTTTCCTTTCCTTTCCTTTCCTTTCCTTTCCTTTCCTTTCCTTTCCTTTCCTTTCCTTTCCTTTCCTTTCCTTTCCTTTCCTTTCCTTTCCTTTCCTTTCCTTTCCTTTCCTTTCCTTTCCTTTCCTTTCCTTTCCTTTCCTTTCCTTTCCTTTCCTTTCCTTTCCTTTCCTTTCCTTTCCTTTCCTTTCCTTTCCTTTCCTTTCCTTTCCTTTTTTTTTCCTTTTCTTTTCTTTTTTCCCTCTCCTCTCCTCTCCTCTCCTCTCCTCTCCTCTCCTCTCCTCTCCTCTCCTCTCCTCTCCTCTCCTCTCCTCTCCTCTCCTCTCCTCTCCTCTCCTCTCCTCTCCTCTCCTCTCCTCTCCTCTCCTCTCCTCTCCTCTCCTCTCCTCTCCTCTCCTCTCCTCTCCTCTCCTCTCCTCTCCTCTCCTCTCCTCTCCTCTCCTCTCCTCTCCTCTCCTCTCCTCTCCTCTCCTCTCCTCTCCTCTCCTCTCCTCTCCTCTCCTCTCCTCTCCTCTCCTCTCCTCTCCTCTCCTCTCCTCTCCTCTCCTCTCCTCTCCTCTCCTCTCCTCTCCTCTCCTCTCCTCTTCTCTTCTCTTCTCTTCTCTTCCCCAGCAGCTGTGGCCCATTGGGTGGGAGAAAGCAACTTCCACCCCCAGCTCTGTCCCCTGCATTACACAATGCCCTGCTTGGCTCACTGGAAATTGGTGACGTGCTTGATGATGTCATGGCTTGCACAACTGGGTTTTGTCCCTGATATTGACCTTTGATGTTGTGGGCTTCTTTCCAGGGGGCTAGAAATGAAGTAACTGAGTAAATCAAAGTATCTAACGATTGCAGGTGACTCCTCCAGGTAGCTGGTTTTCTCTGTTCTTTAGAAGTGTCCCAGGCCAGGTTGGACAGGGCTTGGAGCAACCTGGGATAGGGGAAAGTGTCCCTGCCCATGGCAGGGGGTGGGAGTGGATGTTCCTTAAGGTCCTTCCAACCCAAACCATCCTGTGATATGATATTTGAAGCCATCTTTTGTACCTGAATGGCCACACTCTGTTAGATGAGTCATACCTTTTCTTTTAGTGTTATCCCTCACTGTGTGCCATCGGTACAAGCTGAGATTTGCAGGGGCTGACTCACAGAGTGGGATCTAGACATTCACAACCACTGACATTTCTCCTGGGGGCAGGGGCCTCCAAGCAGAGACAGGAATGAAACTCCTTGCAATTCCAATCTCTGATCCAGACACTGACCTGTGTAGAAGACAGATGTTTAGATCTCAAAAAAATTACTATTATTTTTTATCATTTATACCAGAAGAAAGATTGCTAAGCAGGACAGAGGAATTCAAGACAACTGAACCATGAGGAGGGGGAGAAGGACACTTGATGAAGCATCTTATTAAAGGCTCATTTGCTGCAGCCAAACCAGACAAATATGAACAACTGTAATATGATTAGTTGCAAATACAGTCTGGAAGGCTTCTGGACTTGTAAAAGTGCCTTTCTCTGGGTTCTGAGATGCCATCATTCGACCATACCTATAATGTGAAATTCTTGGCTTCCAGTCCAAGGTGATCACACCAGACTTACTGCTGGAATAGTTCCTAGCCAGGACTAATCATTGAAACAGCCAGGAATTTTTGGCAGAGGGTTAGCAGAGGACAAAACTGCCAGGGCTGTTCTAACTGAATACTGAGGATGATGAGTTTTCACATCCTGTGTCATTGCTCACACTCTGCTACCTGAATTAGCTGCAGCTCAATAAATTGTAATGTGATCTTGGATGTAGCAGGCACAAGGGAGTTGTCTACTACAGATGACATCAAGGAGAAGGTCAATGCCATGCTGACCTGATTGTAGATATAAATATATATCAATCCAATTCCTGTGGCTGCAGCATTAGCAGCTTCCTACCTAGCAAGTCTGCAAAGTTCCATGATTCTGTTTTTGATGATGACGGTGTCAAAGGCAACAGAACCTACCCAATACACCACAAGAGTAGATATTTAAATGATGCACAGAGGGAAGCATTTAGACCCTGCTCACTGTCTCATGAAGACACTTCTGGTGCTTTAGTTTGTCATCAACTGCACAAGGACTCTTAAAAATTAAGGCTTTTGTGTTATTCTGTAGGATACCATCCACACAGAAGTCTCAGTATTTGTCAGGAAACGCAGCAGCACTAGGGCTGTGTGACAGATCAGGGAACTCCTCATCAGGACCAGAGAAGTAACAATCTCTTCTCCATAACCTACAGGAGATCCTGCCTTCCTCCTTCCTCTCAAACACTCATTATTATTCGTTCTCACCCTCCCCTCCACAGAGGAATTCCCCTTTAGCTCAGAGGCTCAGAGGACAGTACATTCTCTCAGCTGCTGTTCAGTGCTGTCAGGTAAATGTCTATTTAATGTTGACTCAGTGTCTGGATTGCAACATGAGGGCACAAGCAGATGAGATCAAAGCAGCCAAGGGCAGGTAATAAGTGACCAGGTTCCCAGACATCAGCACAGTGCCATCCCTCAACCCTAAATGTACAGGGGCCTCCCCTTGTGCCCTCTCAGTGACAGCAGAGAATGCCTCACACACCAGGGTTCATTAACTGATCTGCTGTATTTTTCCTCATCTAAAACTTTTAGAATATTTCTTTAATAGGAGACATTTTCAGCTGTCACCAAGCAGTGAGGACTGATGGAGAAACAGAGGTAAAACCTGCCCTGTGCACTATTTTAGCTCATGGGAAAAGGCAGAAACCACTCTAGTGACCAGTGATGTCTGGGAATATTGTGTGCATATATTAAAGGATGTCCACTAATAAATTTTCATGGATGAAGCAACCTTGGTCCTCATTTTCCCATTCTCATTGTACCCTAAGCAGGATGATGCCAAATGGTAGAAACATGGAATCACAGAATGGTTTTGGAAGGGAACTTAAAGACCATCCAATTTCAACCCCCTACCACTTCCACTACCCCAGGTTCCTCTAAGCCTCATCCAGCCAGGTTTTGAACAGTTCCAAGGATGTTCCACCTTCCATTGAACCAGGCTGTTCCAGATGGAGCAACCTGGGGTAGTGGAAGGTGTCCCTGCCCATGGCAGAGTTGGAACTGCTTGATCTTTAAGGTCCCTTCCTACCCAAATCATTCCATGATTCTGTGATTCTATAATAACGATTTGCACCATAATTAGGAAAGCCAGGAGAATACCAGATTATGTTTTAACATGCATTTGGTTTTAATGGAACATAAGCACATTATCTCTTAAATAACCATGTGCCTGCGAGATTTTTAAGGTATATTTGCAGTTGCAATGATAAAATTAAATTTTGCCACCATCCAAATACATGTACCCCATTTTAAACAACCATTCACAAAAGAATAGTAGTTCTTAGACTTCTTTTCATTTGTCATTAGCTGACATGTCACACTTAAGAGAAAATACTGAGGCAAACCCCTCCTATATAGCATCATGTAGGGTACTTGCTGTGAATTATTATGAGGGTAGTTTGTTTGGGAGGGAAGAAGAGAAGAAAAAACCCTGTCTTGCAGAAGACTGAGAAATCAGCTTGATTTGCTGTTTGTAAAGGTTTTTCCCCACTCAACATTTCAGATTTTCCTTGCAGTATCTCCTTTGGAAAGGGGCTGCTAGGGGAAAATTCAGGAAAATTGAATTTCAAAGTCCCCCCAACTCCTCTTTGCTTAGAGAGCTTGATTTCTCTGGGATAGGTACTTGCAGCTCCTTGAATTCCCAGCTCATCTGTGGAAGTTAATGTTCAACAGAGATCCCCAGGAATTATTCCTGGCCCTGTGTACTGTGGGATTCATTTCCATGCTCACAATTCCATGTTCCAGCCCCAGGTCACTGCTGTGCTGCATGAATTGTTCTGCTCCTCGCCTGTTCTATACAAGTTTTTCCCGGTTTTAAGCAGCCAGTTTGCACCTGTCTTTGTTTTTGTTAGAAGTCAAAGTCATGGAATTTTCCTCTTGCTCTGAATGACATTTTCTGCCTGTGCTAGCAGGGCTCAAAGCGTTGGTCACTTTCAAGGGATCATGGAATCATGGAATCCTTGAGGAGTTTGGGTTGGAAAGGACCTCAAAGCTCATTCCAACCCCCTGCCATGGGCAGGGTCACCTTCCAGTAGACCAGATTGTTCCTAGCCACATCCTTGATTGTTTCCAGGAACATCCACCACCCCTCTGGGCAACCTGTGCCAGTGTTTTGCCCCCCTCACTGTAAAAATCCTCTTCCCTGTTTCCTTGAGGTTCTCCTTCTGCAAGGAAGGAAATTGTTCAGCAAACTCTGAGTGCTATAGCAATCCTTAGCAATGAAATTTAAATAATTTAACCCTAATAAAAGATTGACTCTGTTTCAGAGGAGGGAAAGAGTAAAGCCATGAAAGTGAGTGGAGCTTATTCAAATAACAGAAAGTAATCACAACCTTCTCCAGTTGCCACACTGCAATTTTATTTGGGAAAAGCACCCCTTCTCCCTAACATGAATGTCTTATGGACAAATGCTTCCACTTGCACAGCATTCCCACACTGTTCTGTCTGTGTGAAAGACAGGTGAGGGGAATTCACATTTCAATGGGTCTTAAGAAAAACAAAAGGGTTTTATTTTTTGGTTTATTCATGCTGGTCTTGCAGGTCAGGCGTTTGCCTCTCTGTATCCCACTAAAGAGAAAAGAGTGGGGTGACAAATTCAATTTCTTCTCCATTAGAAATGGAGAAAGCTGGAGAGTTGCTGGCAAAGGAAAAGATAATTTTCAAGGCAAGGGTACAAAACAAAAGAGGGACAAGAAAGGAGCACTTGGAATTTCTTGGTTAATTAGATTTTGTGAGTGCAAGAGGGAAATCAGTGTTTATCTTGCTGCATAAATTCACCTTGTTGCCTCTCTCTCAGCTGCTCGAGCTGGCCCATTACAGCGCAAATTAAACATAAACCTCAGTAATGTTTTCATCCTTCAAACAATTCTTGGAACAAAAATGCCATTAACTCCAAGTTAAATGTAATAAATGAGGTGATAAGGAAGCAAACCACTGAACCAGAATGTCAGAGGTAGGAACTGCAGAAACACCTGGCCTGTTACAGTGTTTAACCTGTTTATTAGCCCAGGATTGCGTGAAGAAGAACCTTCCCTCCATTGATCTCCTTTTAAGAGAATTTACAGCCACAGGAATCAGGCTCTGAAGTGAAGCCCCAGATGTTGTTGCCTTTCAAAGCATTATGTCAGACACGATTCTTGTGGAATCAGCCCATTCTCCAACCTTCTGGGGCAATAAGAGGGGAAATATTTGGCGTTGCATCACAAACTTGTGTCTGTATATTAAGTAGTTTATTTCCTTTTTTTAAAACAAAAGAGATATATTAATGAGTGTTAGAACTCTTAACTCCTGAAGGTTTTTATGTGGACAAACTGGAGCTGAATGCAAAGAGGTCAAAATTTGTGCCTTAAGGCTGAAGGTAAAGCAGTGGGAATGATGTGGGGTGAAATTCCAGGCTGAATGAGGCTTGGAGCAACCTGTTTTAGTGGAAGGGTCCCTGCCCATGGCAGGGGCGTTGGAATGAGATGATCTTTAGGGTCCCAAACTGTTCTGTGGTTCTGTGATACAAGTGAGGACTGAAGGAGGGGGAGAGCTTTGTGTCAGCCTCCTGCAGTGGGTGAGGCTGTCCTGAGACCTGTTTAAAAAGTGACAATGAACCGTTGCATCACCTCAAATCTTTCCCAATGCTTTCCTCTGCCTTTGACATCATCTGTCTGGAGACAGGGATGGGGAGATGGAGACAAAATGTTACGTGAACTGTCAGTGAGTGAGGATTCCAGCAACAAAGCTGTGTCCCCACTCCAGTGGCCACTGGCTTCCAAGTCCCCCTGACCCATCCTGGTGCCTGTGTTGGGAAAAGGTTTCCAAAAGCCATGAAAATTGGTGCAGCTCAATCAGGCTTGGCTGATGGTCAGATTATATAACTGGCCCATGAAGTGGAAATTCACCCTTGGGGGATTGCGACACGTTCACTGCCACCTGTGATAAGGGGGATAACCAGTCCCTCTCCAGAGGGTTCATGGCAGTTACTCATTGACTTGTCACACTTGCACAACCCCACAAGCCCTATAAATACTGGTGCTTGTCCCAGCCCTTCCTCAAGCCAGCTCCAGCCACCATTGGTCTTTCAGGGGCTTTGCAGGACCTCACAGTCCACAAGAAACTGACAGCCATGAAGGTCCTCTACCTGCTCTTCGCTGTCTTCCTCCTCCTCTTCCAGGCTACTTCAGGTGAGAAGCAAAAATCCTATACAGAGCAAAAGGGTTTGTAGGCAGAAGAGTGTTCACAGGAGGGGAAAAGGATGGCATCAGCTGAAAGGCAACACCTGATGCTGCAGGGATGGTGGAGTGGATGGGACCCGGAGCATCTGTGCTCAGGGTGCCACTCTTGCCAAAAAAAAAGACAACACGTGATTTGTTGAGCATTTGCCTCTCATCATTTCAGGCAGAAAGCTGGGATTTTAACTCCTGCCATTCCCCACAGGTTCTGCAGACCCTCTTTATGCTGACACCGTCGAGTGCCGGAGCCAGGGAAAATTCTGCCGTGCCGGGGCGTGCCCACCCACCTTCGCTGCCACGGGGACGTGCCACGGGGGAATGCTGAACTGCTGCTCCAAGTAAGTGACAAAACATCTCAGGGGCCTCAGAAGGTCCCCTCTTTCATCCACTGCTTCTCTGAATAATCAGCAAAACTCCAGTGGGGCTTGCAGGGCAACCCTTGGTGGGAAAGTCCAGAGGGAGGAGGAACATGTGTAAAATGTTGATGTGTGTTTAGGGTGAAAATCCATTTGAATGGAAGTTATGTGTGGGAGAAAGGGTTCAGAATGGTCAGAATTTCAAAGAATTCAGTATTTTTTTGCTTTATTTTGAATTTTTATTTAAAAGGAAAAGAAAGGAAATTTTTTCAATAAATGGTTGGGAAAGTGCTTCACAGTATTTATACCCATCAGGGGAAATATTTTATTGTCCCTCGGTTTTTATTTTAAAATTTAGCTAGAAAATGTACATTTAAAGGGGGAAAAGTGTTCACAGAACTCTGCTTCTAAACCTCTCCCCATCTATTCTTCCTCTCACCACTGCACAGCTCTTAGAAAGGTGAAGAGGAGTGAATTTGTCAGTGAGTGGAGATTTGGGTGTTCATTTCACTTTTGACCTTGGAAACCACTTTCTAATAATATCTGGAGTTTTCCTGATAGCCAGGGGTTTTTTTTCCCCTTAAGGTTTTGAACATGCTTTTGGGGAATTCTCTTCATCTTAAAATAAAACATAATCTCCAGCTACTTAATTCTTAGAATAACTTTGTTCCATTGATGGCCACGAGGTGATCCCTGCCAGCTGCAGTGACATTCACACCCCCCAAATTATAATAATATAATATAATATATTATAATAATCAGTGCCAGATTAGGAGAGGTTCCTGTACCTTTGATGAAGAGGACTGGTGTGATGATATAATTCATCCCAGCCACGATGTTCAGGCAGAGATACCCAGACACTGATGTGACTTGGCTCAAAACAAAGGGAGAGCTCAGATCTGTGATGTCTGAATTTCCCATAACTCCTTATTCTGTGATTCCATTATTTTTAGAATTGCCAGGGTTTAAAGGTTCTCAGAAACTGAAGAAATCTGATGAGATGGTTCTAGAAAAAAAAGTTTTATACATTTATTCAGCAAATGGGGATCCTCAGTGGTTTCAGGAAACCCAAGTAATTCCAATAGTAATTCTTGCCAGGAGAATAAGATGCTAAGGAATAAGATGTTAAGGATGCATTTGGGAATTCAGGAAAGCAAATGGAACAGAAGGAACCTGATACCAGATGATTTTACAAATGAGTGATGTGATCCCAAGTTTCTGTGACCACTCATCCTCCTTGGGGAGCAATTTCTACTGATAGCAAATGGACTGGTAGGAGCAGATGGAAGATCTCCAACATCCAATTTCTGTCAGAACATCTGCTAGACCTGACCAAAAGAAAACTGAGCCTGGGAAAGGAGTAAAACCCCTCCAGTTTGGTTTCAGGTGTAATTTTCCTACAGAAATATTCTTTCTTGGAAGCATGTACCTGATCCTGATGGATGTTAGTGTTCAAGATTAAAGTTCTTACATTGGCTGTTTGATTTTCAGCTGAGTTGACCAATACAAGAGTAGAAGTTAAAACCAACAGGTTATTCTGAAGTACAATTTATTTTTTTTTTCCAGCTCAGGTTGGTTGAAAAAGATCTTTGAATTTAGATATAGAAGGCTTGATTCATCAGGATACATTGAGATGTTTAGTGGCATTTGAGGTACCTTGGTGTATTTAAATTATATCAACGTATCAAAGGGAAAACACTGATTTTCAGAAAAGATAGATGCCTGGAGGCCAAGCAGATACCCCAGACCACTTCAGATGGCACTAGACTTGTGTGTTCAGCAGCTATATTGAATCCCCAGTCTTGGTTTTGGTGCAAACTGAATAAAAAAATGTCATTACAAATGGTCATGTAACTCATTTGCCAGTGGGCACAGTTCTTACACACTGGTTATCTGCAGACCTGGACACCCAGCACACACAGAGATGTGGATTTTTAAACCTGCAGGCTGAACCCACCCTGCAGGTTCATTTTGAAAGGGAATTAGTAGGTATTGAGGCTTTCAGAGCATGAGTTGAGGTGGCACTGCAGCACAATTTGACCCTTTGTATCCTTGCAGGGTTCTGGCAGAGTAAGAAGAAAAGGCTTTCCTGGATCAGAGGATCCCTTGTACCAGCAACATTTCCACTGCCTTGAGGAGCTGATTTTCATGGATTCCTCCTCTCTCTAAAGCCTCCTGCAAATGAGCATTAAAAGAAGCTTCCAGAGGGCATGTCCTGTTAGCACACCGCTTCTGGAGATCTGGGTTTTCCCTCGCTGAAGTCACTCCCTTTTTGCTTTTAATACTCAAGCCACTTTGGCTCCTTGGCCACTTGTTCCAGCCTACCTCACAGGGGTGTTTGGAGGTTCAATCACTTCAGGTTCATGCAGCTCATGGAGGATGTGAAGCCATATATATATTATTATTTTATTCGCACGTGAAAATAAAGGTTTTCTTAAACCAAAACCCATGATCTTTGTTGTTACTCAGTAATTTCCTCTCTGGTTCTGACTCAAGGCTCAGAGTGATGCAGTATTTTTTTAAACAAGTGAGTTTGTGCAGTCTCATATTCCCAAGGGAAAGGGAATGACTAAAAGAGCAACCAGTTTTGATGATGGTAATAAAGCATTTAGGATGACAGGAATGAAAGCTGAGTGTGGAAAACTGTACAGGCAACTCTTGACAGAGAATAATTGTGTGACAATATGGCAACCAATAAACATCTGCAGTATTGCATATTTTATATATATAAAATATATAATATATATGCATTAAAAAATATGCACACACACTCCTGAATTTATTAACACAGTGATGGGGTCTGAACTAACCCTCCACAGAGACAAGATTTTGGGTGATGGGTTTTAAAATATCACACCTGTTGTCAACAACAGCCACAAAATTTAATATTTAAGCACAATGTAACACAGATATCTCACTGCCCATAACCTGTTCATGTCCAACTTACAAAACAGACATTTAGGATGTGTTCTACATCCCTCAAAATCCTTCTGTGTGCTGGTTTTGGCTGGAATGGATTCAATTTGCTTCCCAGTATGGAAGGGTGGTTTGGATTTCTGCTGGGAATAATTCAGGGATGTTTTTGTTATGGCTGAGCAGGAGCCAGTCAAGGACTTTTCTGCTCCTCACCCCACCAATGCGAGGGCTGGGGGTGACAATGATTTGGGAGGGGACAGAGCCAGGACAGCCTGTCCCAGGTGACCCAAGGGTTATCCCAGACCATGTGGGATCATGCTCAGCAAGAAAACTTGCAGGAAGAACAAGGAAGGAAGGGACATTTGGAGTGATGGAGTTTTTCTTCCTAAGTCACTGTTTCATGTGGTGGATTCCTGCTCTCCTGGCATGGCTGGACACCTGCCATGCCAGGAGACACACCCATGGGAAGTGGAGAATAAATTCTTTGTTCTGCTTTGCTTGCACAGGTTTTTTTTTAGCTATTAATCTGTCTCTATCTCAACCCACAAGTTTTTTCCCTTTCACTCTTCTGATTTTCCCCCCATTCCAGCAGGGCAGAAGTGAGCAAGGGCTGCCTGAAGCTGAATTTAGAGCTTGGGTTAAGCCACAACATCCTGAAGAGAACCTCTGGTATTAAATCTGGATAAATTCAGAACAGACTGAGCCTCAGATTTCCCTGCTCCCCTAAAGAAACACATCTGGTGTATAAATCACAGAGGTGTTAATCCAAACAGGGTTGTCACCATTTCTGTCTCTGGATGCTGGACCTTATGTCCATCAAGGTCTGGTGTTTCAGCCCAGCAGTCACCCTCACTCCAGGCTCTTTCTTCCATTTGTGCCCAGTTTCTTGAGTGTCCATCTCACCTCTGCACTGCTCATGAGCCTGAGTGGAACCTGGGCTTGGCCTCAAGTGAGACAACTCCTACAGCTCTCCTCTGTTGATGGCCCTACAGGGATCTGCTTCTCCCATCCCAGTTCCCTGTCCTGTTTCTTTCTGCAGTGACCACTGAGAGTTCTTCCCAAGGATTTCCTCATTCCATGTCTGTGAGACATCTCCTAGGACATCACTGGTGTTTTCCCTTGGAGGGCTGGCAGGGCAGCAGCTGGAACTAAACTCTTCCATAGTTTTCAAGCTATGGGAGAAAAGAGTTATTTTGGTTGATATTCCCCTCCCAAAGCTGATGCAGGACCTCAGAAAAGCTCATCCTTGATGACCTGAAGAACAGATCAGTTTTGAAAATGATGACTGGAACATGGCTTTCCAAAAGTCTGCTATCAGTGACTTATCCCCCTCTCTGCTCTGGTGCATGGCCAGGACACAGGCTGGAGATGGTCCCATGGCACTTCAGCCACTAAGACTGGAGTTTCCCCACTGAAAATCAGTTTTATGCATGAGCAGCCTTTATTGAGTGCTCTGTCAAGGAGAACAAACATGCTGTACCCTCTGCCCGCTGTCACCTCCACCGAGGCTGCAAACACTTGTCACTTGTTCCATGCCCTCAACCTTGGGACAGGGGAACTCAACACCACCTCTTGCTTCTGCCTCTTTGTTTACTGCTAGAACAGAGGAGATTGTCACTAAATTAATCCTCCCCTTCTGATCAGGCAGATTAGCTGCTCATCAATTGTAATTAAAAGCAGGGAAAGTCCTTCAGAGCCAGAGATATTTACACTGGCTTCCCCACAGTCCAGAATATGGACCACACGTGGTGACTTCCCAAGGTGTAAAGGCAAATTTCCCAAGCTCCCTGAAGCATCAGTAAGCCAAAGAGATGAATTTGCTCTTTCTGGGTGACAGAATTATTTTCCTTCAAAAGGACAGGTCCCATACAAAATCCACCACCCACTGCTTGGCTGCCAGGTCAAATATTAACTCTGACAAGACACCTCAGGACAGCTTTCTGTCAGTCACTGCCTCAATGTTTTCTCTGTTCACTGGAAACTGGAGCACCTTTTCCTGGTCCTCAAGAAGGAAGAAGTGGAGTATCGTGTCCAAACTCCCTTTCCCTGGTGCCAAGCAGTCTTCAAGGGGGCTGTAATCACCTCATATCACATTTGTGTTTCCATGGAAGGAGCCTGGACCTGGGACAAGCATTGCTGCCACTCTCCAGCTGGAGCTGGGGGAGGGAGTTGAGGAGGCTGGAGCCATTCCCCCTTTCCTTCCCTCTCCCTGGCACTGTTTGGTTGCAAAGAGCATTGAACCATCTGTGACATCATGGCTCAATCCCAGCAGGGTTTGCTCAGCAGCCTCACTCCCCAAATTAAACATCCCTGCCCCTTGTGCTGCCTGGGACAGGCAGGAGTGGGATTATGCAAGGAGTAGAAAAGCACTTTTCCCTTTTCCATTGGATTCTGTCATTTCTACAAGTAAGCTTCACTCTTGATGGTTTCCTTACAGCTGGCCATGTTTTAAGATCATGGACTGCACTTTTTTTCCTTCTTTTTTGTCTTTCCAGAAGTGAAGCTGAGGGTGCAGGTGGATGGGCTGCCTGTCTGAAACCTTGGGCAGGTGCTCAGAGTGGTTTGGGTTGTGGGGTTGTGTCCATTCCTCAATCACAAATCAGGAAGCTGGGACATGGTCAGTTCCCTATGACTCCCTTAAATAAAATTGCAGTCACACATGGACACAGAGTCATTTATTATTAATGACTGGCTCCTTGAAACTTCTGTATCCAGGAGGGAAACAGAGAAGAGATGAGAGCAACAGCACATTTTAGAGCCTCTGGCTCAATAATACGTGTGAAAATACAGGGCCTTTTGCTAAGCCATCACTGCCCATGCCAGCTCTTACAGCTCCTGGCAGAGGTCTGAAAGTCCATTTCCTCACCATGTTCCTCACCATGTTCCTCAAGGATATGGGCTCAATGAAGTAAGGGTGGGAATAGTTTTCTTTGCCATCTGTATCCTCTTGCCCCTTCTCTAGCTTCTCATCCATCCACAAGAAGATTTTTGCTTGTTTCTAGTCCTGATATACTGAATTAATGATTTTTTTTTTTAAAAAAAACTGAAGCCCTTCCATGCCCTACACCCAGCTTGCAGCAGCTGGTTCACCAGGCACAGACCTCTCTGCCTTCTGTGGGCAGTCAGAGCTCACCCCTGCTCTTGCTCTCCATCGTTTCAGTTTGCTGCTCTCGCCCAAGCAGTAAATAATTAATCACCCTCGTGACTTTGTTTCACTGATGACTTTTTGTTCGCCCTGTTTGCCTGAAAAAAAACGTTCACTTGAAGTTCCCATGTCTCAGGAGTGGCATTTCTTGGAGACAAGAGTTAGGGGTCAAGAGACCTCTACAGAGTTCTGGTGACACTTCCTCTGGTCCATTTTAGATATGACTGGGCCTTCACATGCATGGAAAAAGAGATTAGATTTTATTTTCAGATGCAGAAATAAGTTACAAGGTGATAAGAGAGGTGGAGACACCACACAGAAGTGGATTTGATGTGTTGAATCTGTGAAATCAGAGAAATGTGAATATCTTCGTAACCACATTCAGCAAGGTGACTGGCAGCAAGGGAAAATGTCATTAAACCAAGATCATTTTTGCAAGAATGAGTATTTTAGACACCCTATGCAGACTGGATTTGGGAGGAAGGTTCAGACTATGATATCATTGTTTTCAAACAGATCTAAGGGGTTGCTGGAGGGAATTTGGATCAGTCTCCTATGATAGCCTGGCAGACACAGCAGTGTCCCTTCCAGTCCTTTCTGTTTAATGACTTCTGTGACATTTGGTACAAATCTATGGCTAAAGTCACAAATAAAAGGCACAGAGAGTGACTGAGCTGTGAACCATGCTGGAAAAACTCCTGGGAGACTGAAGGAACTGCCATGTCTGCCAGTTTCATAGCCAGGAGGGGGAATATCCATGACCCTTTCAGCCCCACTCTGTCTCTTTCTGCAGCCCTACAACTCTATCCCAAGCAAGGACTAAATCTCTGATCCTTTCCTGCATTCCTCTTCATCATCACAGAATGGTTTGGGTTGGAAAGGACCTTAAAGATCATCCTGTTCCGAGCCCCTGCCTGGGCAGGAATGTTTTCCACTATCCCAGGTTGCTCCAAGCCCTGTCTAACCTGTCTTTGAACACTTCCAGGGATGGGGCAGCCACAGCTTTTCTGGACAATTGTCTCACCACCCTCACAGAGAAGGAGTTTTTCCAAATATCTCATCTAAACCTTCTCTCTTTCAGCTTGAAGCCATTGCCCCTTGCCCTGTCACTCCATGCTCTGCTCTCCAAGGAGGAGTTTTCTCCTTTGCTCACCTTGCCTGGTGGCTGAGGGGGAGGACAAGCTGTCACAAGACCATGGCCAAGAGCCACGGGGCACCATCAGTTCCACATGGTTTACAACCCTGCAGATCCCAGGAACCCACCTCCCTCCTGCTCCAATCCCACGTCCTCCCGGGGCGCAGCCCACCAGCTGGCACCGGGTGCTTTGGCTGCTTGGGTTGGCCGGCAAGATGTGGTCATGGCTCAGGTATCTTCTAACGTGGGAGGTTGCAACATCTGCCTACATCACCAGTCTCCATGGGAACAGGGCCATGAACTCTCTGTTCTCCAGGCAGCCACTCCTCCACCCACCTCGTTCTGTCCCAGAGCCTTTATATGCAGAGGCACCACCTGTGCTCGGTCTCGGACAGCTTCTGTTCACACTGGTGTTGCCTCCATCCCTGAGAAAGCTGCCTTGCTGCCAGCTGCCAGTCATGAGAATCCTTTTCTTCCTCGTTGCTGTTCTCTTCTTCCTCTTCCAGGCTGCTCCAGGTAAGGCTGGAAGGAGATGAGATGGAGGCTGAAAGGGTTAACATGCAGAGAAGTTCATGAGATCCCAGTGCTGAGGGTCAGATTAGCTCTCTGCTCCTGGAATCCATGACTTTCCTATTAGAATTCCTCTTCCCTGGTAATAGTACTAATTTGCAAGCTATTGATTCGAGGTTCTTGATAGTCATACTGATGGTTTCTTTCTAGCACATGGGGATGGGGAAAAAAGGATGGTCCTGTGTTGACCTTTGTGCCATAAAAGGTTTTGGAGCAGTGCCTTCATGTGGCACGTACAGAACACCCAGAGGATCAGGCACAGCCAGCATTGGTTCATGAAAAGCTGATCCTGCTTGACCAACTTGATGTCCTCTATGATGAGATTGTCCCATTTAGTGGATTAGGTATCGAGCTGGATTTTTGGTAAACCCCTGACACAGATGTTCCCTGGGGAAACTGGCTGCTCCTGGCTTGGATGGGTGCACTGTTCACTGGGTTAAAAATTATCAGGATGTCCAGGCCCACCTGGTGCTCCCCAGGGCTCAGCACTGGGGCTGGTCCTGTTTGGTATCTTCATGAGTGATCCAGATGAGGGGATTGAGGGTAACCTCGGCAGATTTGCAGATTACACCAAGTGAGGAGGGAGTGTTGTTCTGCTGGAGGGCAGGAAGGCTCTGCAGAGAGATCTGGACAGGCTGGATCCATAGGATGAGGCAAATTGTGTGAGGGTCAACAAGGCCAAGTGCCAGTCACAACAAATTCCTGCAGCTCCAGGCTGGGGCATAGTGGCTGAAAAATGTCCTGGAGGTGCTGCTGACACGAGCCAGGTGTGCCCAGGTGGGCAAGAGGCCAATGGCACCTGGGCTGTGCCAGCTCTGGGGTGGCAGCAGGAGCAGGGCAGTGCCTGTCCCCTGTGCTGGCCCTGCTGGGACACCTCCAGTGCTGGGGACAGCTCTGGGACCCTCCTGACAAAATGAAACATTGAGGGGCTGGAGCATGTCCAGGGCAGGGAACGGAGCTGGGGAAGGGGCTGGAGCACCAGGAGAGGCTGAGGGAGCTGGGAAAGGGGCTCAGCCTGGAGAAAAGGAGGCTCAGGGGGGCCCTTCTGGCTCTGCACAACTCCCTGACAGGAGGGGACAGCCGGGGGGGTCGGGCTCTGCTCCTAGGGAACAGGGACAGGACAACAGAAAATGATGACAAGTTGTACCTGGAGAGGTTTTTCTTGGATATTAGGAAACATTTCTTCACCAGAAGAGGTCCCCAACCCTGTCATGGGCTGTCCAGGGCAGTGGTGGAGTCCCCATCCTTGCAGGGATTTAAAAGCCCTGTGGATGTGGCACTTGGGGATATGGTCAGTGCTGGCGAATGGTTGGACTCGATGGTCACGGAGGATCCAAGGACCCTTTTCCAACCTGAACAATTCCCTGAGGATTTTACTGAGGCAATTCTTAGAATAATACTAAAGATGTAACCCAGCAACATGAGAGCTTTCTCTTCTCACCTTCTCACCCACATGTGTATTCTGGATTGGGAGACCTCATCTGTTTTTGGGAAAAATGTTATCCTGACTGTCAGTTTTTACCTAAACTCTGTATTGGTCATGTGCATTAAGTGGGTTTGGAGGCCATGTATCATTCCAGGCTATTTAGGTGTTTTTGAAGCAGCTGAAGTTGTCTAAATTTGATTTGCAGTAGTCTCAAATTTGTACCAGCTTTCTTAGACCATCAAATATCTGTCTACTCAAAGAAAAATTGTAGAACCATTGAGACAAAATCTGTACTACATGTTTTGGGATTGCTTTCTTGGGCTTTTCCTACTTCATGCATCACAAAATATATTATTTATATCAAAAAACCCTGTGACCCCTGAAATGGATGCAGGACTGGTACATTTCCAGTAGAATCTCTGGGGAAAGAGCCACCAGTTATTTTCTATCTCTTCATAAAGATTATATGCACAAAACACTACAGGGCTTTTTCATTTAAGAGATAAGGGAAACCAAGGTCTAATGGTAGCTTTAAAATCAGCTGAGTGACATCAAAAACATGTAATCCTTGAATAATATGTGATTAAGAGAAAGGACTCAGGAACCACTGGGACAAAGTGGTTGAAATGTGGTAGACCTGATTTAGAATAAAGTTCTGATGCCCTTCAAATTAGGGATGGAATCCAGTTTGATGACAAAAAGCTTAACACAGTGCCAGGTAATTCTCATGCCTCAAGCCTCCAGTCCTCTGCCAGGACAAACAAGGATGAGTTTTCCCTGTTTTTTTGCAGCTCACAGCCAGGAAACCGCTGACACCCTCGCATGCCGGCAGAGCCGGGGCTCCTGCTCCTTCGTGCCCTGCTCTGCTCCTCTGGTTGACATCGGGACCTGCCGCGGTGGGAAGCTAAGATGCTGCAAATGGTAAGAGGAATCCCTCCAGGGAAGTGCTGCTGCACCAAAACCAAGCAGAATCCCTGGACTTTTTCCCTTCTTCAGCATCAGAGCCCCTTCTCCAGCCCCCTACAACCTCCAAAAAGTACCTGCTAATTGCTGGGGGTTGTGTGTGGTGAAAACAGGGCAGAGCCTTTGTGGTGTTGAAATATTCCAGAGGGAAAGAGAGACTGTTTACAAGAGTGACAGGACAAGGGGCAATGGCTTCAATCTGACAGAGAGTGGATCTGGATTGGAAGTTAGGAAGAAATTTGTCACTGTGAGGGTGCTGAGGCCATGGCACAGGTTTCCCAGAGAAGCTGTGGCTGCTCCATCCCTGGAAATGTTCAAGCCTAGCTTGGACAGGGTTTGGAATAACCTGGGATAGTGGAAGATGTTCCTGGTATTCTGGGGCTTCAGCAGCCACAAATGAGTATCTGTGGTGTGTGCTGAGAGGTGACAGCCCCATCCTATCTTTTATTTGGGTTGTCTTATGGCCAGAAACACAGGTCCAGCTCACAAGAGTCTTCAGCTGTCTTTACCCTCACGTGTCCCTTGACATCTCCAGCAGTCTGAGGTATCAAGGTATGATTTCTTTCTTTGGTGGGTGAGCTAAACTTCTGACTTTTCTCTTCAGGACCCCCAGCTCCTAAACCTGACACCTCACTGACCACTCAGACAAGAGCTCTGGACATCTGAGACATCCCCCATCTTTTGACATCGATGGATCCTGTCTGGGTGCCCTGGGGAGCCTTTCCCATGTGGGTGGAGGCCCTCAGGAGCACAGGAACATCTGAGGAGGAGTTCTTGTCCAATAAAGATATTTGCAGTTTCAATTCTAATAAAAGCAAGTTCTTGTGAAACCATGTTGCTGATACTTGCTCATGTATGCCAGGGTGGTTTTTGTTGTTTTTATTGTCTATAAAAATCACCCTGTAAATGAATTTTATTTAACGACATTAAGTCCATGTGCCACCAAGTCCTGTTAAATCACCCTGTGTCACAGTGATTTGTGTGGCAATATTTATATTAATAACTGGAAAAGCATTAGAGTCCATTCCAGCCCAGAGCTGGGTTTCAGGAGACAGGGTCAGTCATCTGCTCCTCTCCAGGGCTGCATCTGCCAGCCCAACCTGAAATATTTGGAATACAGAGAAACCCCAGGGTGGCAGAAACTGTGTGACCACATCCACAAGATTCTGCTCCTGCTGTCTCTGTTTAGGGTAGACCAGTATCATGTCCATGAAATTTAATTTCTCTGGATCCTAAACTGGTCACACTGGTTTTCCCTGCACTGCTCTGTCTGGAAACAGTGGGCTGTGTGTCCATCAGCCTGGATTCTCGACACCAAGACTCATCCCCTCCTTCCCTTCCCCATCCCTAACATCCCCAGTGCAAAGGCCAGAAGGATTTGAGACAAGGGGTGACCCAAAGTGTCCATGCTCTCCATGCCATGAGCTGCTGGATGGTTTCAGGGCCTCTGTGGGTGCTCAGCCTGATCAGTTTGTGCCAGCTCTCCACTGGCCTAATCATCACACAATCATGGAATGGGTTGGGTGGGAAGGGACCTTAAAGATCATCCAGGTCCCCCCCAGCCATGGGCAGGGACACCTTCCACTGTCCCAGGTTGTTCCAAGTCCTGTCCAACCTGGCCTTGAAGTTATTATTAATCAAATTAATAATGATTAGGACAAGGACATACTCCTGTCACCACATGGGTTTGTTTTCCTCCCCTTTTCTTGGATAAGTTTACTACAAGGCACATCTCACACTGATTGCAGGTGAGACCCTCCAAGAAAACCACACAGCAGTGAGTTATTCCTCACAGAGATTGTTCCTCACAGGGATAAGGAGGTTATACCTCACAGGGATAAGGATCAAACACAGATCTTCCAGAGCATCTTTATTAAAATTTATTGAGATGTGTAGACTATGAAATATAAGCACCTTAGCTGAGCATTCTGGCATTACTCACATTATTTTTGACTCCAAAAGGAAAATAAAATAATAACAATAATAAAAGAATAGCTGTTCTAAGGGCCAAAGGAATAACTTTGCATCCTCTCATGGGCACAGACTCCTGCATGCTGGTGACCTCTCTGGGACAGATGTTGGTTGACACAATAAAATTTCAGCAGCAAAACATTTTTTAAAATGAAAAAATATTGGTCTTTTCTGGGTGCTTCAAGAATTGCTTTGGAGTTTCTTCAGGTCATGAAGGCTGTTTGTGGAGGGGTTTGTTCTCTTCCTGTTGTTCACATTGTGGCAAGTGCTTGTATGTGTCAAATGTCTGTATATTTTCTGCTCAGAATTCCAGATTTTCCAATGGGATGATGCATCCCTTAAATTATCAGAAGCTCTGGTTAGCCCATCTGAGATGTCAGTGGCCATTAATCATACTGCAAAAAAAAAAAAAGGGGAAGAAGCTTTCAGATTTTGTACTTACAACCAGGAAAGGAATAAAATAAAACGCACAGAAGGGACTGAATGAGCATCAAGGGCAGATATTCCTGAATCCAGCTCTTCAGGATATTCACAGTCCTGCTGCTGCTGAATTTTAATCATAAATCACTTTTCTATTTTAATTAATAATGAACTGACCACACTCTGTGCCTGAAGTTTCCTACTCCTCTTGGAATTTGTGTTTGGAAACTCTTGGAAACTCTTGGAAAAGAGTTTCTGCTGCTCATGTTTTGTTTTTAACATCTCGTGCTACTAATGTTGAACACAGTTTAAGTAAGAGTCTCCAAAAATAAAAATGCCTGCAGCATTTTACAGGGTAAAAAAGAAACAGAAAATGAAATGTTGGAATCAGTGGAGGCAGAGTGTAAATATTCAGGGATATTTGTTGCTGCAGTTTCATGTTGGAATAAATATATGGGTGAACTCTAGGATTCCAGTAAGGAATTTGAGGAGGAAAAGAATAAACTAGTCACAGAATTAAAGAATTATTTTGATTTGGAGTGACCAAAAAGACCACCTGGTTCCAATTCCCTACCAGGGGCAGGGACACCTTCCAATAGACCAAGTATTTTGTTTTTTTCTGGAAGAGGAAATTTATGGAGAAAAAACTCCAGGAGAACATGACTTTCAGGCTGTTCTTCTAACTATGGAACCAGGCAGCCTTTGCAAGGTGGAACATGCAGGTTTCTATGCATCTGACCCAAAAATCCCAGGTCTCAGGACAGTGTGGACACATCAAGAGATGTGTCCTTTGGAGCCAGTACCACTCATCATGAGCAGCTTGAGGCAGCTAATGGGAACAGCAGCAAAAAGGGTTCATCTCTGGCTAATGAATTCTCTCTGCCAAAGAGGTTTCACTGTGATCTTTCCCACGAGGCACTTGAGCTGTGCCATTAATGCTGCAGGGGGAAGCAGTGAGGAAATCCTCAGGAAATCCTACATCTGAGTGTGCAGAGTCTCTGCTCTTTGCCAGCTTGTGCTGGAGGAATTTTCCATCTAAAGGGCAGACTGGATGTATAAAAATGGGTAATGAATGAGTAATAAACCCCAAGAAATCCCTGGAAATGTTCAAGGCTGGGTTGGATGGGGCTTGGAGCAACTGGATCTTGTTGAAGGTGTCCATGATAATGGGGGTGGAATAGATGACTTTGAAAGGCCCCTTCCAATCCAAGCCCTTCTGTGAGTGTGTGATCCATCACATCCTGGACTCACCACGGTCCTACAGCAGGGAATTCCCTGCTGGCAGCGTCCAAAGGGTCTGCTGTGGGGCTGGGGGCAGTGGTCCCGGGAACAGACCCCCCCAGCCTGTCTGCACTGCCCCTCGGTGTTGGGGGCACGCAGGAAACCTGGGCAGAATGAAAAATAAAACAATGCAGAGTTGTGATCTTCCTTCCCAAAGAAGACTAAGAACAATCCAGGCTATTGCATGGCAGCAGTGTTGAAGTTTACCTGCAGGCTGGCCACTTCCACACCATTAAATCCCCTTATTTTCCAAACTGAGAGGGCTCAGTGCATCCAAAGGACCCATTTGGTGTCTGGTCACTGCTAAAAATGTGTCCAACACACTGGCAGCACTTTAGCCATAGGCAAAAGGGACTAAACCCATTTCTATTTCTATTTCTATTTCTATTTCTATTTCTATTTCTATTTCTATTTCTATTTCTATTTCTATTTCTATTTCTATTTCTATTTCTATTTCTATTTCTATTTCTATTTCTATTTCTATTTCTATTTCTATTTCTATTTCTATTTCTATTTCTATTTCTTCTATTTCTATTTCTATTTCTATTATTTCTATTCATATTCAATTTCATATTCAATTTCATATTCAATTTCATATTCAATTTCATATTCAATTTCAATTTCAATTTCAATTTCATATTCATATTCATATTCATATTCATATTCATATTCACATTATTTACTTATTCCTATTCCTACTATTCCTATTCCTATTCCTATTCCTATTCCTATTCCTATTCCTGTTCCTGTTCCTATTCCTATTCCTATTCCTATTCCTATTCCTATTCCTATTCCTCTTATTTCTGGTTTTATTTCCATTCCTATTCCTATTTCTTATTTTTTTCCATACTCAGAATTTTCCCTCTGCATTTCCTTAAGAGTTTATTTAACTCTTACCTGAAGTGCCCTGCAGCATTAAGAGGAGCACAGCAAAGAAAAAGGCAAAGATTTTCATGTCCAAATTCAGTGCCACCAAATACAACAGATGCTAAGAAAAAAACAAAAAGAAGCCAAATACATTTAACCTGCATTTGCAACCTCACACAAACATTATTATTGACAAATTAGCTGGAATTTTTAAATAAAAATTGGCATTTATGTAATAGAGTAAATGTTCTAAAATGAATCTACAGAAATAACAGTTTTTAAATAAAATATAAAATTGAACGCATACTGCATAAGATTGATAAAATGTATTTATTACTATAAATATTTTTATTAATTTTTTTATTTGAGCAACTCTGCTGAGTCTGGCTGGGATGGAGTTCACTTTAATCATGGCAGCCCATACAGTGCAGTGTTTCATGTTCAAAGCAAGTTTCTTAATTACTAAAATATGCATTTTATTTAATTAATAACTTAAGCCTTTCAAATTCCTTTGAATATAAACACTCAAAAACTTTAATTATTCAAATAATGGTATTTTTTTTAGCTTACAAGCCAGTAATTACTCCTTGAAATACCTTTACAGAAAATCTAAGGAGCCATCTATCCATCCTGGAAGCCCTAAATTTTCTCTCCACCATCATTTCTTGCTGCAGATTCCAGCTACCTTTGGAAACTAATTTAAAAGTTAGGAATCACCATCACTGAGTATAATAATCAGCCAAAAGCATTACCGAAATACCAAGCACTGACCATTTCAGGTACTCATGGGGATTTAATTAAGCTGCAATATTCTGCATCTTGGATGATTAATTTCTTTTTAGAGCAACAAGTTTTACCAAAAATCATGTGTTTTTCTCCTCTTTGGTTGAAACTGGTGTGAAAACTGCACCTTAGGCTCACCCAAGAGGAGCAGAGGAGAGGGGGCCAGTGGGTCCTACCTGGTTCTGCTCCAGGGGATCTTTGCAGAGTGATGTCTCGCCCCACAACCACTGTTTTTATATATTCTGTGGATGGCAGAACCTCCACAGCCCAGCTGGCCAAGGACATGGACTTGTCACAGCAATTCCCAGCAGCTGAAATGTCACTTCCCAGCAGCTGACGGGGGACAGTGACCGCTCGTGAACTCCCTCCCCTTTCCCTGGAACATGAGTTGGCTCTTCCCAAAAACACCTCACCCCCAGTGTGCCCAACACACTGATCCCTCGTGGGAGGTGGAAAACGATGGCCTGGGACACACAGGCTGGGATCCAGGGGCACCTGACCCTGCAGGGCTGTCTCTGGAGCCTGGAGATGCATCCACAGCCCCTTGACAGCTGAATTTGGGAAGCTCAGGTTTCGCAATGACTCTCCCCATGTGAAATACAGGTGAGACCTCTCTGTGTTCACAGAATCCCAGAATGGTTTGGCTTGGAAAGGACCTTAAAACTCATCCCATTCCACACCCTGCCATGGCCAGGGACACCTTCCCCTATCCCTGGTTGCTCCAAGTCCCAGCCTGGCCTTGGACACTCCCAGGGATCCAGGGACAGCCACGGCTTCTCTGGGCACCCTGTGCCAGGGCCTCAGCACCCTCACAGGGAAGGATTCCAAAATCCCATCTAACCCTGCCCTCTGGCACTGGGAAGCCATTCCCTGTGTCCTGTCCCTCCATCCCTTGTCCCCAGTCCCTCTCCAGCTCTCCTGGAGCCCCTTTAGGCCCTGGAAGAGGCTCTGAGCTCTCCCTGGATCCTTCTCTTCTCCAGGTGAGCACCCCCAGCTCTCCCAGAGCCAGGTCCAGCCCTTTGAACATCTCTGTGGCCTCCTCTGGACTCCTCCAGCAGCTCCATGTCCTTATGTTGGGTGGGGACCCCAGGCAGGATGCCACAGGAGCAGATTGCCCTCCCTTGACCTGCCTGTCACTCTTTCATTCTCATGGATTTGCCACATCTGTGCTCTGTTTGCCTCACAGAAAATACTTCTATTTGAATAATTAATTCCAGGGAAGTACCCTCTTCCACACAGCCTTTCTGATTCCAGGTGGCCGAAGGAAACAACTTTCACAAAAAATATTTTGATCAAATATGTGCCCTCAGAGGATCTGGACTACAGAAACTGATGGCAGCACTGGTTTAACCTGAACCCTGAAGGCACCTGTGAGCCCAGATGTTGTGTTTTCATTGTTACACCATCAGGAAAAAACCCAACATTCCTGTTCTTCAAAGAGCATTCACCTAGCAGGGTGTCCCCCAGAAGATGGCAATGAAGAGCTAACACTGAAATTCCCCTCCAGCAACCTTCTTCAGTGAAGGGTACGGAAATTATTCTGACAGCAGGGTTTTATGGATTTTTTGTCTTAATTATACTGATGTCTATAATCATCATGATTCCCTGAGCTGATATGTGAGTGAGTGATGTTTTCTGACAGGCCAGACTGAAAAGCCCTCCCTGCTCTGCAGTCTGCTGTGGACTCCTGTGATGGACAAGAAACCAGAAACCAGTCACTGCTCTCAAAATGATATTGACAGGACTTGAGGAAGTGGAATGAAGCTGAGTTGGGGGAGGTTTAAGTTGTATATCAGGAAAACTTCTTCACCCAGAGGGTGGCTGCGCCCTAAACAGGCTCCTCAGAAAAAGACAGCTATTTAAAAAACCATTCTTGTATAATTTAATTGGAAGAATGTGTATATTTGCTTTATAACATGGAAGAGCATTTGTTTCTAGTATTTGGATTTTGATTTTGTTCTTTAAAAAAAACCCAAAAAAACTTAAATAACTCAAGTGATGAACTGTAAAGAAGCAGACACTGTGAATATTAAATGTATTAATGAGGTTTTAGAGGTACAGGGCTCTGAACTGAGATTTTGGGTTAACCTCCTGAAAAGGAGGTTAAAATAGGATGAAATTATTCTTTCTTCCTGTTGTTCCACTTTGTACATGTGCCACCTGCCCAAAGTGGAACAAAACAGATCCAGAGTCAAATATCAGGGTTTGGACAAGATCTTTAACTAATTAATTTTATTTGTTCTTATGATTGATGGTAAACTTCCTTTAAATATCTTAAATACTATAATTTAACTATAATTTTAATTCCAATATACTGTTATTGACTCTAAGCATTGTTTTGGCCACTCATGATCACTAAAGTGATACATTTCACCTGTTTCTTGGCAGTTAAACACATGCAATTAAAGAATGGATATTGCAAATCAATTAATATTGCATCCTGAAAGCATTTTGACCACTAAATGTCTTACTCAGTTCCTTTTTCCTGGGGTACTGCAAAGGACATTGTGTGGAGCCCCCAAAATTATGTTCTCCAAGCGTAAATATATATTTGTATGTCTGCGCATGTAATCTATAAATATTCCAAGAGAAACAAAGGTCAAATTTACTCAACTGCTTTCCATTTTGTTTTTGCTGAAGAACATGCAAACAGAGAAAAATAATCCAGATATTCTAACCTGTGAATTGCTCAGGAATAGTCAGCATATTAATTTCAGTAATTGTTTATTTAAACATAGACAAATGCTATAATATTTCTTGCTCTCCTGTCTCTCTACAGCCCTCCTAGAAAATCAACAGTAATGTAGGTATATTTGTATATAAAATACTGTTAAAATGAATATGTGGAAGGGCTCTTCTAAATCCCAGTTGATTTTTTTATCACTCAGCACACCACAGACTTTGTTCCCAGTGAACATCCAGGTCTCAGTTCCTTTAAACACTTAGACAAGTGCTTCCTGAGATGTCCCTGTGTCCCAGGCCTCCTCCCTGGCTTGCTCTCCTCTCTCCTGACCCTTTTCCCCCAGTCCCAGGAGATCTCAGCCAGCCCAGAGCTCCCTAAATCACTCTAGGAGATGGTGTGAAGGCCACTGGGTTAAACCCTGTGTGTCCATATGTCACCTCAGCTTACCTGTGACAATGGGATATCCCCAGACACTTGAAGCAATGAGGATCCTTCAACTTCTCTCTGCCATCCTCTTCCTCCAGCGTCCTCTGTGCAAATGACAGGAAGGATGACAGACCTTTGGTACAATTGCCCAACATTTGTCCTCACAGCACCTCCACACCTGGCAAAAAATGGCCTGAAATCCCTGTGGGAACAGCCCTGCTGTCCATCCACTGACCTTGGACAGCCCTGTGGAAAACTGCCCAGACCTGACATGGCCAAACCCTGCCTGGAAATCCCATCTGCTGTTGGGTATTTTGAGCAGTGATGTGGGGTGAGCTGCCCCTGCCCCCCTTGGGAATTGAACCTCTCTCACAGGAAAGACCCCCCCAGCTCAGGGAAGGCACAAGCAAACAGAGTTTGCCAGTTACTTCCAAAACACTGGAAATAAAAGGATAAAAGTGCTGCTTGGAGAGCCAAAGAGCAAAATTGAGCTTTACATCTCTAAATCATCAGCAATATTAATCTGTGCTTCCCTGACTGCATTGTAAAGCAGTGATCTATCCCATGTGGAGTTGGCCCATCTGGGAACAAACCCCAGATTTTGCTAACCTGAAGGTGAACATCTGAGCTGCCTTTTCATTCAGGACACTTGAACAGCTGTAAAGCTGATAAACATTGAAGATATTCCCAGCACTGAGATTCCTTAAAATCCACATCGATTTCCACAGCCTGTTCCTGTCCTCTTCCTCACACAGTTTTGAGATCCCTCCTAGGCATCAAGGTTTCTGGTTGTCCTGGATCCTTGGTCCAGAAGATCTGTAGAGCACCACAGCAGTCACCAGGGGAAGCTGGTGACATTACCAGTGATTATTTTCCAGGGAAGGAGAGGAAATTTTTCCCTGTGAGGCTGGTGAGGCCCTGGCACAGGCTGCCCAGAGAAGCTGTGGCTGCCCCATCCCTGGAGGTGCTCAAGGCTGGGATAGACAGGGCTCTGAGCAATGTGGCACAGTGGAAGGTGTCCCTGCCCATGGTAGGGTGTGGAACTGGATGATCTTTAAGGTCCCTTCCAGCCCAAACCATTCTGGGATTCTACACCTGAGGAGCCCTCAGGATCAGAAGGAGCACTCACTGCATGTTCCCAGAAATTTTACATCACCCCGTGGTCTAATGTGCCTTACACAAACTTGGGTGATCTAAGATGGGTTGCACAAAGATCAGGGGCTCTGTGGTGAAAGCAGTCTCAAAGAGAACTTTCCTTTCTCATTGGAAGAAACCAAATAAAGGCTGGAAAAGGCTTTTATTTCATTGGCCAATGACTGCATTGGGTCATCCCCAACCCTTTATAGGCATTTGGGTCTGGTGCATCCACGGGAGAACAGAAGCGGCGGTGATCCTCCACCTCCTCCTCAGGTAGCTCTGCCTGGTTCTGTAGAGCCACCCTCACCTCTTCATCTTTAGAAATCTCTTTTCCTTTCATCACTCTCAACCTTTTGCTTTGATTTCTCACTCTTTACTCCAGCAAGTGCCTCCTGTGTGTACAGGTTCTGTAGAACCATGGATTGGCTGCTTGCAGGGCTTCCAGGTTGGTGGGTTTGGTGATCTCCAAGAGGAACAGAGACCTGGGAACTTTCCCTTGAGACATCAGAGACAGAAATGTCTGTTTTACTCCAGAAACACACCCAGCCAGCACAGCAGATGAGCTTTGCCTTTTGACCCACGTCTTGCCTGAATGCAGTAACATTTTGAATGAGTTGCTACCTTAATTAATATTGGTTCATTCTCTGAACTCTTTGTGTACTTCAATATGTGGAAGGGGAATAATTTGTATGCCTATGCTGTACCAGAGTAACCTGCCTGGTGCTGAAAAGATCTGGGATATCCTTTTTTCACTGCAGTAAAACCAAAATTAAAAGAAGAAAAAAAAAGGAAAATCAGCACCAAAACACCATAGAATCCCAGAATAACTTAGGTTTTGAGCTAATCCAGGAGTTTCTAGTCTGAATCTGTGCTTAAAGTGGTACTAATTAGGTCAGGCTGTTTAGAGATGCATTTCCTGAAATTGCTAATATCTCCAAGGATGAAGTTTTCACTCTGCTCTTTGTCCAAATCCACTGGAGAAAGATTTTGGCTTTGGTGTCTCCGGGCACATTTTTACAGCAGTTCCTCATCTCCTGGTCAGGTGAGAATGCTCTGTCCAGTGTTGTTCAACCTTGTGCTCTCTGCTCAGTGCAGGTAAAGAATTCACACCCCAGCTGTGGCCATGAGGATCCTTCACATGCTCCTGCTTGTCCTCTTGCTGATGCTCCAAGGGGCTGCAGGTAAGGAGTGAGGGGAGTAAAGAAGAAGAATGCATTCACTTTTGATCACTTTCATGGTGAATGACTCCTCTTTGTGCTGTGCAGGACAACAAGTGTTTCCTAGGCTAGATAATTCCTGTTTGGCCCAAAACGGACGCTGCTTCCCACGGATTTGTCGTCGTCCGTATTACTGGATTGGAGAGTGTAGTAATGGATATTCTTGCTGCAGAAGGTGAGTAGAAATGCAGGGATCTCTGTGGGAATGGCTCATTTCCTCATTATCTTTTCTCCAGAGCAACATCTCAGAGGCACAGCTCCTGCTACCTGTCTCACTTCTCTGGTGCCACACCTGCTGGCGTAGAGGGGGAATTCACATCTCATGGCAGCCTCTGCTCTGATGCCATGAGATAAGGAAAACAACTCTGCAGAAAACCTACAGGTGGGTTGCCTGAGCCTCTCTTTTCTTCATGCAGGGGATGGAGTAGCTGAAGAGTCCCTGGATTTGCCTTGGAAATCCTTCCTGCTTCTACTGAAAGGCTCCTGGGAAATCACCCTGAATCCCTCGCTCCTGGTGGCACCAGTTCCTGCTGCAATGAAAAGCTGTCATAATCTTCCCTTGCAGTGAAGCAAACATCACAAATGTGAACCAGACAACATTGTGGAAACTATTTCTTTCCTCTCTTTTAATAAAATCAGTTATGGTGGCATTCATGTGGTTGAACCTTGGGTGATTCTTTGTAGGGAAGGAGGGAAACATTTTCCCTGTGAGGGTGGTGAGGCCCTGCTACCAGGTTGCCGAGAGAAGCTGTGGCTGCCCCATCCCTGGAGGTGTCCAAGGCCAGACTGGACAGGACTTGGAGCAACCTGGGATAGTGGAAGGTGTTCTTGCTCTTGATAGAGGGTTGAGACAATTTTTAAGGTCCCTTCCAACCCAAACCATTCTGCAATTCTACAAATAAGGAGCCCTCTGTACCAAAAGGAGCAGTCATTGCAATCTCAAAGTGGACCTTCCTTTCTCATTGCAAGAAACAAAATACAGGCTGGAATCTGTGCTTCTGCCTATTTTTCCTTGCCCTCATGACCTAGAAATGTAGATAAAGCCAAGGTACCTCCAGATGTATCCTTCAGGGGGTCTGGAGGCATCTGAGAAATTTCACTTCTGATTGGACCTTATGCAAAGTAAAAGCAGGAACATTTTGAATCATATCAGCAACACAAAACAGGAGAAAACAGTGAAAAAAAGGGAAAGAGAATAAAATACATTTCCAAGAATTATGGATGTTAGTGATTTGGTTGTTATCTCTTCAAGAGCAGTTGCTGAACAGTCACACAACAGTGCCCAGAGGAATATGTTACCAAACTCAGATGGTTTGGACTCCTAATGACTTTCTGGGTGGGTTTGGAGAGGTGACAACATATTTTAAAAAACCCTCTGAAGAGCAAATTCTGGCTGTGTGAGAGACACAGCTGCCACTTGTTCAGCAGAATTAGTGCTTGTGGCTCTTATTGCAAAACACCTTCTCTTGCAATGTTTTTGGGTTTCTTCTATCCCTTCTGTTACTTCTGTGTTTTATTTCTAACAATCTTATTGCAAATGTCTAATAAAAGTCCATAGAACGGTCTCTCTCCATTATCCATAAAGGAAGAGCAGTGAAAATAGTTTGTACTTCGATATTTCCTTTTAGGATATCTGAAATTTGGTGAGATTACTCCTGGCATTTTTCTCTAGAAGATTTGTTTTGGTTTACAAAGGTTCTTTGAATTTTAGAAACTTTGGGGTACCTGTGCCCAGGAGCTTTGATCTCACACACATCACTGCCAGTCACATTGTGGTTCTCAAAAAAGAAAGGAGACTCTGCCCTTGTAACCCAGTACCTATAATTAGCTGTCAGGTCAAAAGATGGAGCCAGAATTGTTCATGTAGATGTTAATCTCATCATTTACTCAAGAAAATGGCATAATCATTAAAGTATTGAGCTTGATTAAGTACATTTTGTATACAGTTTGAAGCACTTTAATTAGGGGCAATGCTACTGAAACATGTCCCTAATATTTCCTTTTTTATTTTCAAGAGTAAACTATTAGGAGCAGAGTTTAAGGTTCTCCTTTTTGCTCCTACTTGCTTCATCTTCTGTGCTAGATACAAACTCCTAAGGTGGAGATAAGATCCTTCTTTCTTCTCTGGAAGGTGATTTTGGTAAAATTACTCTAACATCTTGATTTTAAAGGAGTAAAAGACATTTCTTGTCCAGACACTTTGCAGCCTCCTTGGAGGACATTTCCCTTTGGTGTATATCCCAGCTGCACCAGGCACAGCAGCTCCTCAGTGCTCTATTATTACACAAAATGCTGAGCCCACCATAATAATTGAAAGTGTCTGATTGTCTCTTGCTCAGAAGAACAGGAGCTGCAGATGGGAATGGAAAGATTGTCCACCCTAAGAGCCACAACCCAAAATCTTGCTGAGTTCTGACAAAATTGCTCCACACCTCCTCTGCTTTTCCCTTTCCCTTGTCCAGGCAGACGTTTATTGGTGGCCTGCATAGGACCATGTAAAATTTGTATTAAACATGGCCAAGGACACCCAGTGTTAAAGCCAAGCCCTTGACAGTATTTGCACACAGGATCTTACAGGCAATAAAAATTAACGATGCACCTTTGTTTCCTTGAGGAATTGGGTTGGGTAAGAGTAACATTTGGCAAGTTAACCACAAACACTTGGCAAGAGGTGAAGCAACTGCAGCTTTTGCAATTTTATTCCCTCCATTTTTCAGTTTAATGGCCAGACGTTGGCAGACACACCAGAAATTCAATTACCATTTTTTCCTATTGCAGAAACAGTTCACATACAAAATTATCTAGAGAGTAAAAAGCTGTGTCAGGATATGCTTGTAAGGGAAATGGCTTGCAGTCATGTTTTCACATGCATATAGATAATTTCTGTACACTTCTGTGTATCTGTATACTTGGACAGGGCTCTGAGCAAGTTCTGGGCTGACCTGATCTAGTTGAAGATGTCCCTGCTCATGGCAGAGGGCTTGGACTCATTCACCTTTCAAGTTCAGACTATTCTGTGCTTCTACTTAAGAACTTAATATCAAAGGAATGAAAAAAATTACAGGACTAGGAGGTAAACTGCCAGTCAGCAATGAAAATATTTCAGTTTGATTTTGGTACTAAAGGTTCTGTAAGATACGGTGTCATTTTCAGAGGTCTTGGTCAATTATAAACACCAATCACTTGAATTAGCAAATGTTTCATCACCTATTATGATGTACTTCATATATCATATCAAAATACTGCATGAACAATATTTGTTTGTTGACTGAAGGGAGGGTTAAAGTAAAATATGATCTGAAAAAGCAATTAATATCTTAGAAGCATAGCAGAATAGCATGGTTTGAATTCCAAGGGACCTTAAAGACCATTTCATTCCAACCATCCCAATGTAGACAGAGACACCTTCCACTATTTCAGGTTGCTCCAAGCTCCACACAACCTGGTTTTGAACACTTCCAGGGGTGGGGAAGCCACAGCTTCTCTGGGAAACCTGTGTTAGAGCCTTGCCATCCTTGCAGGGAAGAATTTCTTCTTCACATGTAATGCAAACCTGCCTTTTGTCCAGTTAAAACCATTTCCCTTTGTCTTGTCACTATCTGCCCATATAAAAAGTCCCTCTCCTTCCTTTTCATAATCCCCCTTTAGATACCAAGATGAAGTCCAAGGTCTCTCTGGAGCCTTCTCTTTTCCAGGCTGAACACCCCTGGCTCTCTCCACCTCTTTACAGGAGAGGTGCTCCATCCATGCAGAAGCTGGGTGCTGCTTCCCATGGCAGAAGAAGCAGAGGTCAACATCTGGCAGACTGAGAGGAGATAACCAAAAACTGAATGCTCATCTAAGGCATAATGTAGTTTCGGAATGATAACTGGAAGCCAGAAGTATCAAAAAATCAACCAGAGTCCTGGAAAAAAAAGCTCAGGCAAGAGCTTTGGGGCCTGAGAGTCCAAAGACATCCTCTGGCATTGGATTTGAATAAATTTACATATTTCCCATCAGCTGTGTGTCCAGGGACATAACTACAATGTATTTTGGTATTTTGGTATATTTATTTTTCTACATTTTGTTTCACTCAGGCATCTTCAGTGGCCATTGTCTGGGAAGCCAACGGACATTTGTTTTAGTTCCACATATCCATTCTGTGTTCTTATATTCTGTATTTATGGAACAGAAAATTAACTGGGATTGTATTGCAAGGTTTTAAGTTGCTCCTAAGCAGGGACAGTTCAACTTATGTCCCAAGATATTTGACATACACCATGGTGGGTTAACGTCTCTTACACAAACTGGAGTGTCACAAGAGGTATTGCACGAGAAACATGGGATTTTCCAGGGAAAAAGTGTAAACAAGTTAGGGGAGAAACCCTATTGTATAATTGGGAAATGAAAAGCAGCTGGTTTCTGGTTGGGTTAGATGCCACCAGGAATAAAAAAGCATTTTTTGGATTGGTTCAATGAATGTCTGAGAAGAGAAAGAACCTGTCAGTCTCTTTTGGGACTCACCTTATAAAAGAGTATCCCAGTCCCAGAGCCAAAGTCTTCAGGAGGGAAGGGACCACGAGCAAGTCGTGTTTGGCTTCAGGGCTCACCTGATACCTGGTAATGTCTCAGTTCTTTTCGATGTCAGCTTTATTTTTTTCCTCAAAAACTCAACTCCAAAACAAACTCCCAAACCTCCGTGTTATTAACTTTAATTTGTACTGTAACTAGAAAAGGTAAACTTAAGATTTCAGAAAACTGGACATGTTGAATAAGTAGTTCAAATATATGCTAATATATAGAAAGCTTTAATAAACATCTCTGCTTCCTAAATCCTAAGAAAAAATAAATGTTTGGTTTGGGTTACTTTAGAGAGGTCTGTGGTACAGAGAAATTCCTGACCTCTCAGTAGAAATGTACATGTCTCTATCTGTATATTTCCATTAAATATATAGCTGTGGAATATAAACATATTATAAATAGTTATAAAATATTTGCATAAGGCTTAATAGGTATAAAATTATATATTATTTATATATTTTTATATTTTAATATGGTATATAATACATATTTTATATATAGTATTTTTTATTTATGTCTCGATGTTAAAACCCTTATTTCATTTTCAGAATTGTTCACTTTGTCTCCTTATTTCTCCTGATATTTCCAAGTATATAGAAACTTAGGTAAATTTCTAATACTAATTTTGAAACGGTTTTGGGTCACCATATTTCAGCACAATCTCACTTCCATTCCTTGCTTGAGAGACCATCATTTCTGACAGATCAGAACATTCCTCATTCCAGGATATGAAACATTAACTGCCCCTCCTTTATCCATAAGTGCTCTTATAGGCTATCTTATCCTAAAAACCCTAATATTAGTTTAAACTCTTCCAATGAAGGTATCATATGTTTGCTTTTGAAATTTTATTTTCAAATGGGAATTTATTTGATGGTAGATTTCCATTCTAGATCTGCTGCCTGTAGACTAAGACTGGAGACTTTGAGCAAATTGATTTCTTGATAAATTTAAACATTATAAAATGAACTTATTTTTTCCTGAAGTTTGTAGTTTTTACAGTATTTTCACCTAATTTTGTTTTATGTTGTTTATTTACTAGGTTAAATCATTTAGCTAACAATAAAGTTAAGGAAATATTCAAGACCAGGTTGGATGGAATTTTGAACAAACTGGTCTAGTGGAAGTTATCTTAGCCCCAGGGGGTGGAACAAGATGAGTTTCAAGGTTCCTTCCAATCCAAACCATTCTGGGATCCCATCATTGTGTCCTTACTAAGGACTATTTGCAAAATGGAAAAGAAATCTGAGCAACCAAACTATTAAAGTAACTTAATGATCACATGTCCTGAAAACATTTTGCCCCACACAATAGTCAGGATTTCCTATGGGGGTTTTAGTGATTATTTTTGAAAGCATGAAGACAAAATTAATATAAATGTAATTTTTATTAACACAGTGTTCAGGAGACTGCAGATCCCAGGAACTGTCTGTCTTTAGTCTTTCTTGGTGCTTTTCCCAACAGTGCCACAGCAAATCCTCAGCCATGAAGATCCTTTACCTGCTCTTTTCCCTCCTCTTCTTGGCGCTCCAGGTTTCTCCAGGTAAGATGGGAAAGAGATGCTAGAAAGGGATTTTTGTGCAAAATTCCCAGCACATTTAAACACTTCTGTTTCAAATTGCTAGAAGCCAGTCAGGAATGAATCAATCAGCCCAGTGCTTGTGCTAGACCTGCTTTGTAACCTCACCACCCACACGGCCTTTTGAAAGAGCCAGGATGGGACATTGGTGACAAAGGAATGAGAAACTCTTCCACTGCAATTCCCTGCCCTGCAGAGCAAGGGGGAAGGAAATATTTTGTTTTTGTTTCAGGTTTGTCTTCGCCCCGGAGGGAAATGATATTCTGTAGAGGAGGGAGCTGTCACTTTGGAGGATGTCCCTTCCACCTGGTTAAAGTTGGGAGTTGCTTTGGGTTCCGCTCCTGCTGCAAACCGTGAGTTTGGTGTTCACCAAGGCTCATCTGCAGGATGAGCAAAGAAATATTAAATATTTTGCCTGTCTCCTAAACCCCAAGGTGCTCCTGAATATTTAAATTTGGTATAAGGGGAAAAAAGAGCTATTATGCCATGATGATAGTCAAGTGTTCTGTGTTGACTCAAGTGTTAATGTTGCCAAAGAAATATTTGGAAAATGCTCTCAGGCACAGGGTGAAATTTTTGTTGTAAAATTTGTTATAAAATTAAATTATCATATGAAAAACAGGCTTCTATTTTCAGTCATGAATGAATGCACTCGCCCCAGAATCCAAGGATACCAATTTAATTCCCTGCTTTTCCTGAAACAACAGGGAAACAGTCTCCTTTCTCACAGTTATGATTGCAGACGGCTGTCCCAACATGACTACAAATGACATGAACTATTTTGGGAAGAATTTGTGTCCAGGAGGGAAAAAAGCATGGGCTGAGAGTGAGTAGGGAGGGAATATAAACAGAAAGACAATCTGATTTTTTTCCTTTTTGCAGGCCATGGAACTTAAGAAATGTTGATGAGCCATTCATTGAAGAGCAATGAAAATTTCTTCTAAACCTACAAATTTGCATGGAATCTCCTTACTCCTAAACCCACTGGATCCTGCTGCAAAGCCTCAAACTCCTTTCACTGCCAATGCAAAAGGCTTTATGATATAGAGTAAACCCAAATGTGCTCTGCATTGCTTTCCCTCCTTCTGAATAAATTGTTATTGTTTAGCATTGGTCACTGAAACATGCATTGAAATTTGGGTCATGATCCTGCCTGGGATTTGACACACAAACCCCAGAGGGAAACAATTTATGGTGCAAACTGCTCCTTAATTTGAGTTTTTCTGAGCCATACAGCTCTCCAGGTCTACACAGACCTTAACCTACAGTGCCAAGAGAAAGGCTGGCCAAAAGAGCTCAGCTTCCCTTTGTGGGAATGTGTCCAGATGCCAAAATCCCTAATTTCTTACTGTGCAGATATCTTTTTGTGGGAAAACACGAATGGTTAATACCTCTCATTCCCCAACTGGAGGCCCTTGGTCCCCTGTGACAGAGACCCTGCTGGGAGCTCTGCTGCTCCACACCCCATCCCACCACATGGCAGGGAGGGACTCCCTTGCCCTCATTAGCACTTGGGATGATCCCATGGGGACACCTCAGGGAGACTTTTGTGGGCTTTAGATGAAAACAGATCTCCCAGGGGAGCTGTGCAGGTGTCCCTCAAGGTGACATCACAAAGGTGTCCTATGGATCAGATGGGTAACCTGGGCAGTCCTGCAGGGTGGGAGCTGGGGGTCTTCTCCTCTCCACCCACCCGGACACAACTTGAGGTTAGAATGCCTTTCCTCTGCTAAGGCTGACCTTACCCTCTCTGGAAAATGCCTCCATCATCATGATTCATGAACATGTGTGTTCATAGTGAGTGGCTCTGGTTCTACTGATAAAGATTTCTCTATCCAAGGATACCACCCTGGCCAATTCCAATTTTCCAGATGGGTACAAAGCACTTGGCAGACATGCCAGGCTGTTGTTTATTGGCATTTGCTTCTATCCTGTTGTATTGGGTAACTTCATCCACCTCTCACTTCCTATGAAGATGCCTCTATCCTGCAACTGTCTTTCTCCAAAACACATGACATCACTGACAAAATATTTCAGATTTATCTCAGGGCCATGGCTTGGCAGCAAAACTCTGCCCAGTGATGGAGTAAGGAAGCAGAAGGCTCAAAAGAATATTTAATTTTCTGCCTTACTCAAAAAGCAGACTCATACATGCCAAAAACATAGACATTGAGTTATCTGGGGGTGTCCAGCCTGGAGAAGGGACTGGGGAGACCTTGAAGCCCCATCCAGTGCCCCAAGGAGATCCAAAAGAGCTGGAAAGGGACTTTGGGCCAGGGCCTGGAGTGACAGGAAACGGGAGAATGGCTTCAAACTGACAGGACAGGGTTACACCAGATATTGGGAAGAAATGCTTGGCTCTGAGGGTGATGAGGCCCTGGCACAGGTTACCCAGAGAAGCTGTGGATACTACATCACTAGAAGTGTTAAAGGCCAGGTTGGACAGGGCTTGGAGCAACCTGGGAGAGCAGAAGGTATCCCTGCCCATGGCAAGGGGTGGAATCTTACATGCTTTCAGGTCCCTTCCAACCCAAACCAGTCCAGAATGAATCTCTGGAAGAAGGACTCAGTTCCCCCAAGACTGCTCTGGTGCCTGTGCCCCCACCCCCAGTTCCTGTACCCATCCCAAGGATTTCCCAGCTGGCCCCACAGCCCGTTGCTGCTGTGCCATGGGTGTCACAAGAGGTGTTGCATGGGGACAACGGTGACATTGATTGCAACAGCCCCACGAGACACCTCAGCCCCTGTCCCTGCAGCAGGGAGGGAGCAGGGCCAGCCCCAGCACCCCCACACACACATGGGGCACTCCTGGGTTGGCCCAGGCCACTTGTGCCAGCAGCAACTGGGGCCTGTCCCACCCACCAGCACTGCTATAAATCCAGCCTGTTTGGGGCAAAGCAGCATTCCCTGGCCCCAAGGGCATCTGGACACAGCCATTCCTGGTGGGTTTGCTGCTGCCTCAACACCCTGACCTTCTCCAGGCAGGTGAGTGTGGGGTCTCTTTCCAGAATCCTGCCCTCACAGGGCCCTGCATGTTCCCACTGCCTTGGTGTCCCCTCTGCAGCCCTGTGAAGACCCAGGAGAGGCAGCAGCCATGAAGATCCTGTTCCTGCTCTTCCCCCTGATCCTCCTGCTGGTCCAGGGTGCTGCAGGTGAGAGGGAAGAGGGGAAATGGGAGAAAGTGTAAACCTGCACCAGGGGCAATTCAAAGTCCCTGGAAGTGACTGTGTTTGTGGGGGTGATGAGAAGATAAGAAGGGACTGAGGTGAAAGGGGTTTCTTGAAATGGACACCAATTTGGGCTGGAGAGAGCCCATGGAAACAGAATCCTGGCTTGTTCTGTGGGTCGGGGACGTGGAATGTTGTCTGCCAGCTGTGCTGAGATGGGAATGCAGCTGGGAGTCAGCATGGCCCTTCCTCGACCACACGTAGGTCCTTTCCACTCTCTGCTCAGGAGTGCCCTCACTTTAGGGCTACAGGGACCTTCCAGGTGAGAAACATTGCAGTTGGAGATTTGACTGGGAGGAGGTTGGAAATGAACCCTTGTCTTGGCCTGAAATGCACCAGCATCAGGAAGCATCAACCTGTCTATAGCCACTCTCAGCTCTCTCCGATTATTACTTTAATTGTTCTCTGTGTGTTTCCTTCCCCATGGGAACAGGCAGTGCAAATAGCTGCTGGAAACAACGGGGCTTCTGCACCAGGCGTATTTGCCCCCGGGGTACAAGTTTCGCGGGAAGATGCTCACCTGGCCTTGCGTGCTGCAAAAGGTAAGGAGCAGATCCTTGAGTGAAGAAAGATTTTCTTCCTTTTTTCTCAGAAAGATCTGTTACAGATTTCTTTTTTGAAAACCCATGATAAATACTCTCCTGAATTTATGCTTTGAGAGCCAGGCTCAAGAAGAAAGTGGAAAGTCCCTGTGGGTTTGATCACCTTTCATTGGGGCTTCAGGAACTCCAGGTCAGCCAGGACCTCCCCAGCCTCCTCTAGTTCTAGAGTGTTCATGTAGGATTTGCAGAGGATTAACCCAAGCCACAAAAGAAACTTTCACAGCCCTTGGGCAGCACTCAGGACATGATCCAGGTCCTGCTGCACCTGCACAGAGCTGGAGCCAGGGCTGCCAGCACTGAGATAGCCCAGGTCCAACCTGTCTGCACCAAGGACTGCACCTCACCTGCCCTGAGCCTGAGTCTGCTGCACCACACCCTGGGCATTGCAGGGCAGGGGGAGAGAGGGACAGGGAAAGTTACACCATGTGATGTGCTTCTTTGTTTTCTTCTTACAGTCGCTGGGCTTGAAACCCTGAAATTCCCAAGCAGGACTTGCCCCTCACTTCTGGCTGCTGGACCCATCTCCTGATGTCCCCTCGTGTGCCTGCCTGTGCCGTGCCCAGCTGGGGTGACAGCAGCAGTGGCAGCTGCTCCTGCTGGGTGCTGCTGGGCTGGAGCCCTGTGGTGCCAGCCCCGCTGTCTTTGGGGCAGGGGCTGCTTTTCCCAGCTTGAATAAAGACGAGCACTTTGGCATTGCAGGCCTGGGCCGTGTGTGCGTGTCCTGCTGCTGGAGGGCTGCTGTGCCTGCTGCCTCTGGGGGTGGCACTGGCCTGGTGGCAGCAGAAGGGCCTGGGGATGGTGCTGGGGCTGAGCAGTGGCTGTGTCCCTGGGGATGCTCCTGCCTGGCCCTGGTTTGGGGACGCTGAGCCTGGCAGTGCCTGCTGGGCCAGGCTGGCTGGGGTGCCTGTGCTGGAGCTGCCCTGCAGATTCTCCCTCCGGGGAGCAGGAACATTGTCCTGGTGTTCATAGGCCCAGATATCATTCTTTTAACAGGACACTATGCCCATGCCAGAAAGAAATGGGCTAGGAGCTGTGGACACAGTGGCAAAGCAGCATCCCTAAAATAGCCAGAGCTTTGTTACAAGTTCCCAGTGCCAATCCCAGCTGCAAAACCTGCAGCAGGATCCATTCCTTAAAGGGATGGCAGGAGGAAACTTTAGGGAGCATTGCACAGCCACCAGGAGAACTCACATGTGACTCATGACCTTGACAGGGATAAAAGAAATACTTGAAAAAAACTGTTTCCTGTGCTTTCTTTCATCTGCATTGTGTCTATATGGAATATTCAGTATCACAGCACAGCTTCACTTGTAAGTAGCATCACTTAAATCCTTCCTTTTTCCATACATTCAATTCATTAATATCTTTCCTGCTGCTCCTTGCAGCATCAGGAGAGGGAGAGCACAGAGGCCAGGCTGGAGTCCCCAGTAGCACAAAAATTCCTTTTCCTGTTGCTCCCCTTGCACCAGAGAAAAGGAGGCTCCAGTTTTCTCTTCTGACACCTCTGAGAAGGATTCCCAACCCAGGGCCTTGTGTCATCCCCCCTTGTGTAATGACCTTGTGGTACTGTGGTTTGTTGGGCACATCCAGGGACACAGGGACACATCCAGGGACACAGACCCTGCTCACTGGAAACCAGCACCCACCTGCTGCTCTGGCACAGAGGGGAACCTTTTCTGAGTCCCTTCAAGAAACCCTCCCAGTAAAACCCACCATCAGTAATGTGGGCAGGTGGTGCCTCTGCTTCTGCTGAGCATGCAGAATCCATCTGCCACATTTTTATGATTGCCACCTTGTCACTGTGACTTCACATCTCTGGGTTGGGCATGAGAAAAGGCCAAGAAGTTCCACTTGCAAATCCCCAGCACCTCCACCCTTGTAGTTCTGGGGGGACCAGATTGCTCTGCCAAACAACTGGAGAGGAAGTGCCAAATTGGGCACAGACCCTCCTGCCCAGCAAGGACTGTCACTTCTCCCAGTGGCATGGCTTGATGGCTGGCTTCAAACACACTGCATTCACAAGTGATGGCTGCATCCAGCTTGTATTGCTTCACCTTGGTTGGTATTAGGAGGAGACTCGGTTTTGTTGGATCACCTGGTTTATAGAACGTCATCTATCCTGGTGTTGCTCTCATTTTAGATGAAGAGTCACTAGAGAGAACCCTGCTTAACACTCTGACATGTCAGGTGCAAAGAGCTCTTGTCTAATAAGAAGTTCCTGAAGTGTCCAAAGGTGTTTTCCATATTGTGTGAGTTTTTGCATATCCCATGCCAATTAGTTATTCAATCAGAGGAGAGGAGACATAGCAAAAAGATGGGAGAAGAGGGAAAGGTTTCAGACAGACAGGGGGCAATGTTTGCTGGCATATTGGGAAGAGATTTTTTTTTCCTGGGAGGGTGATGAGGCCCTGCTGCAGGTTTCCCAGAGAAGCTGTGGCTGCTGCATCCCTGAAAGTGTCCAAGGCCAGGTTGGACAGGGCCTGGAGCAACCTGGGATAGTGGAAGGTATCCCTGTCTATGGCAGGATGCTGGAAAGAGATGAGCTCTCAAGTCCCTTCCACCTCAAGCCATTCTAGAGGTCATTATGTGAAAGAAGGATCCTGTGCTGGTGCCCACGCCCCCCAGTTCCTGTGCCCATCCCAAGGATTTCCCAGCTGGCCCCACAGCCCGTTGCTGCTGTGCCATGGGTGTCACAAGAGGTGTTGCATGGGGACAACGGTGACATTGATTGCAACAGCCCCACGAGGCACCTCAGCCCCTGCCCCTGCAGCAGGGAGAGAGCAGGGCCAGCCCCAGCTCCCCCACACACACGGGGCACTCCTGGGTTGGCCCAGGCCACTTGTGCCAGCAGCAACTGGGGCCTGTCCCACCCACCAGCACTGCTATAAATCCAGCCTGTTTGGGGCAAAGCAGCATTCCCTGGCCCCAAAGGCATCTGGACACAGCCATTCCTGGTGGGTTTGCTGCTGCCTCAACATCCTGACCTTCTCCAGGCAGGTGAGTGTGGGGTCTCTTTCCAAAATCCTGCCCACTCTGTGTCTCAGCTCAAAGACCAGGATGGCAGAGTCTCCTAAAGGACAAACTGCTGGAAATATCCAGGTGGAAAGTTTGGCCATCAGAGATTTTTTGGGAAAGAGAATAAAAGCTTTCATGTGAGTCTAAGAGACCAGAACATGTGGAAGCTGAAACTGAGGTTTCCCAAGTGCAGGATAGTCTGGTACAGAGGCTTGATGCTGCAGGAGAGACCCAGAACCTTCTTTGTTGGGGCAATGGGCAATTTTGTTAGGAAAGTAAGCAGATTCTTTTCCTTGAGCAGTATGGAGTTTTCCCATCATTTCAGGCTTTCAGAAATTCCACACATGGATTTCTGGGCACCAAGACATGTCCCTGCCCGCTGGCTGCTCCCTGGGTCAGTGATGGGGAATGTCCTTCCTGGGAATCCTGGGAATCCTCTGGGGTTGGGAATGGGCACTGCCAAGCTGAGCTGGGAGGACTTTTGTGATCCCTGGGAAGCAGAGAGGACTGGTCAGGGTGTTTGGGGTGTGTGTTTGATACACGAAGCCCAAAGAAGGAAAAGCCCTGTAGTTCCATACCTTTCAAAGGCCATTTTATCTCTGCATTTCCCAAATTTCACTGGCCATTTCTTTTGGTTTCACCCACAACAGTGGGTCCCAGATCTGCAGTCTGTGCTCTGGGAAAAGGTTTCAGAAGACCTGTGAGGAAGGCAATTGAATCAGCGCAGGTTATTGATTTCCCAGAGACTGAGACAGTGGAATACTGCCAAGGTTTGAAGGCTGGCACAGACATAAGAGTTGTTTTTAGAGAAAGGTAAAGGGAAGATGATCAGATGTGGTTGGATGCAGCCCCTCTGCCCTCACTGAGCCACAGAGCCCTGCAACACTGGCTCCTGCCCTGCCTGGGCTCCTGCATGTCCCCAGTTCCTTGGTGTCCCTTCTGCAGCTCTGTGAAGACCCAGGAGAGGCAGCAGCCATGAAGATCCTGTTCCTGCTCTTCCCCCTGATCCTCCTGTTGGCCCAGGGTGCTGCAGGTGAGAGGGAAGAGGGGAAATGGGAGAAAGTGTGAGCACCCAGCAGTGGGAATTCAAAGTCCTGGAAAATGACCCTGCTTGTGGGGGTGATAAGGATGTAACAGAGGACCCAGGTCAAAGGGGTTTCTCCAGTGACTTTCCACCTCAGCAATGATTTGCAGTGGAAAGAGCCTATGGAGACAGAATCTTGGCTTGTTCTGTAGGTCAGGAATGCTTTTACTTCCAGACTCCAAGCCTGTGCCCTGCTCTTCCTGTTTAGGAGCCTTTTGTGATGCACAGGGATGGCAGAGAGTCCCAGGGGTGTTCGGATGGTGGTGTTTGCTGGAGCACAATGGTGTCCCTTTCTTATCCATCAGCTTATTATTAATAATATCCAATATCATTATTATTGATGTAACTGTTTTGTGGGTGCTTTTGTCCATGCAAACAGGAAGTTCATCTGCATGCAGGCGCAGAGGGGGATTCTGCACCTTTGGGGGTTGCCGCTACCCCACAACACCCGTTGGAAGATGTTCAGCAGTCAGTGTGTGCTGCAAAAGGTAAGGAGCAGATCCCTGCCTAAAGAGTTTCCTCCTTTTTCCCCAGAGGGATCTGTAACTAATTTTTTCTAGCCAACACTTGACTAAATCTCTCCTGCTTTTATAATTAGTCTAAGAGCCCCAAAAGACATGAGAAAAGCCCTTGTGGGTTTTGGAGCTGCCCTGAGTGGGGCTGCAGGAGCCCCAGGAGAGACAGAGCCTCCCCACTCAACAAAGCCACTAAAGAGAAAAAATTCACAGCCCTTGGGCAGCACTCAGGACATGATCCAGGTCCTGCTGCACCTGCACAGAGCTGGAGCCAGGGCTGCCAGCACTGAGATAGCCCAGGTCCAACCTGTCTGCACCAAGGACTGCACCTCACCAGCCCTGAGCCTGAGGCTGCTGCACCACACCCTGGGCATTGCAGGGCAGGGGGACAGAGGGACGCGGAAAGTTACACCACGTGATGTGCTTGTTTGTTTTCTTCCCACAGTATCTGGGGTTAAAACCCTGAAATTCCTGCGAAGAACATCCCATTCACTGCTGGCTTCCTGATGTCCCCTCGTGTCCCTGCCTGTGCCGTGCCCAGCTGGGGTGACAGCAGCAGTGGCAGCTGCTCCTGCTGGCTGCTGCTGGGCTGGAGCCCTGTGGTGCCAGCCCCGCTGTCTTTGGGGCAGGGGCTGCTTTTCCCAGCTTGAATAAAGACGAGCACTTTGGCATTGCAGGCCTGGGCCGTGTGTGCGTGTCCTGCTGCTGGAGGGCTGCTGTGCCTGCTGCCTCTGGGGGTGGCACTGGCCTGGTGGCAGCACAAGGGCCTGGGGATGGTGCTGGGGCTGAGCAGTGGCTGTGTCCCTGGGGATGCTCCTGCCTGGCCCTGGTTTGGGGACGCTGAGCCTGGCAGTGCCTGCTGGGCCAGGCTGGCTGGGGTGCCTGTGCTGGAGCTGCCCTGCAAATGCTCCCTTTGGGTAACTGGGCCCCTTGTCCTGGTCCTGCTGTTTCTGGATGTCCCTTGTCCCCAACAGCCACAGTTTTGTGTGCATGGCCATGCTGGGGGCTGTCTCTGCCGAGCATGGCCATGCTTCCACCCCACCCATCCCAGATGTCCCGGATTCCCACCACACTGAGGACTGGGATCTCCATTTTCCCCATCTGCCCTGGGGCTGAGGTCTGCTGTGCAGTCCCTACTCAATTCCCTGCCTTCTTCCAGGCCCACAGCATCAACTCCTCTTTCAGCACACAGCCTCTGTCCTTTCCACTTCCCTTCTGGAGGATCCTGCAGACAGCCCCCAGAACACCTTAGCATGTCTTCAAGGGAAATAGATCACCCAGGCTGGCTGTACAGCTTCTCCAGAAGATGATCTTTCCAAAGGGTGCCTTTGGGCTACAACCTGAAAATGCCAATAAAAATCACCCAGCAGGGCAAAAGCCAGGTGTCTTCTCTGTCAGCTCAGACAAATTGATGTCACCACATTCTTCACTTCCAACACCCAGTGGTGTCAGCATTCCTGTGAGTGCAGACCCAACCCTGCAGAGTCAATTCATGTGTGCTGGGGCTGGCCCTGCTCCCTTCCTGCTGCAGGGGCAGGGGCTGAGGTGCCTCGTGGGGCTGTTGCAATCAATGTCACCGTTGTCCCCATGCAACACCTCTTGTGACACCCACAGCACTGCAGCAACGGGCTGTGGGGCCAGCTGGGAAACCCTTGGGATGGGCACAGGAACTGGGGTTGCAGACTTCAGCACCAGCCCAGTTCTGGTGAGAACTCCTTGCTGGGCAGGAGGGGTCTCTGCCACGTTCCCAAGTTAGCAGCTCCCTCTCCTGGCGTTTGGCAGAGCAATCTGGTTCCCCCAAACTGCAGAGCCTGAGTTTCTGAGGATTTGGCAGTGGAACCTGGTGTCTCAACATTTTTTCCTGGACAACCCTGAAATGTGAAGTCACAGTGGCAAGGTGACAATTACAAAAAATATGGGAAATGGATTCTGCATCCTCAGCAGAAACAAAGGGCCCAACTGCCCAGATGGTTTACTGGGAAGGTTTTTTGAAGTGAAGTGGGAAAGGTTCCGTTCTGTGCCAGATCAGCAGGTTGGTGATGGTTTCCAGTGAGAAGGGTCTGTGTCTGTGTCCCTGGATGTGCCCAACAAACCACAGCACCACATGGAGTTTTTACACAAGGCAGGATGACTCCAGACCTTGGATTGGGAATCCTTCTCAGAGGTGTCAGAAGAGGAAACTAAAACTTCCTTTTCTCTGGTGCATAGGGGAAACAGGGAAGGGAAATTTTGGGGTGGACATTGTGAACACTCAAGTGACTCCAGCCTGTGCTGCGTGCTCTCCTCTTGTATATGTTCCAGGGAGCAGCAGGTACAACACTAATGAACTAACTAGATAAAAAAATAGAGGGTTTAAGTCATGCTACAGTAAAACTGTGCTATGGATGTTGAATTTTCCTGTAAACAGAATGAAGATGAAAGAAGAAAGAACCCAAACCTTTCAGTATTATTTTGCCTCTACTGAGATGATGAGTCACATGAGATTTTTCTTGGTGGCTGTGCTACTGAAGCATTCCTCACTGCCCCATTCCTTTAAGGAATGGCTTCTGCTGCAGGATTTGCAGCTGGGACTAGAGCTTGTAACAAAGCTCAGTTTATTTTAGGGATGAGGTTTTGTCCCTATCACCACAGTTCCTATTGCATATCTTTCTGAGTCCACAGCACTGTGCACAGCAGTGGAGAGGAGGAGGAGAAGGGCGGAAGGGAAATCCTGCTTCACCATCAGAATCCTGCCTTGTGCTGGGATAGAGACATCAGATATGTTGGGGAGTCTCTGCCGAAGGCTGCTGAGGGGAGACCCTGAGTGTGTCCCAATCAAGTGCCATAAAAATCACCAGAAAACTTCCCCTTGATGTTGGAGAGAGGGGACATTGGCAGTCCAGGGACATGAGGACAGCCATAGGCTGGGTCTGCTGCCCTGCCCAGCCCAGCCCAGAGCTGCTGCTGGAGATGTAGGGACACACCAGCATCTCCCAGAGCTCTGCAGAGCCCAGGTGGCCTCGGCACAGAGGGCAAGGCCCTGCCTGGGCTCCGGCCAGTCTCGAGTGTGCCCAGCCAACAACCAGATAGAGAGGGGGCTCCCCAGGTGTGCACAATGAACACACAAACAAGATGTGTAGCTTGAGATTCCCAACTGGAGCCATGTCCTGCTCCATTTGGGCATATGAGACATCCCTGCAGAGAACTCAGTGAGCTCTTTTCCCACCCAGCAGCCAGACAGTGCCTCCCTTGGGCTCATCCTCACCTGTGCTGAGCACCCCCCAAAAGCAAGGACCATCACCCACCTCAAAGGAAGTGACAGCGAAGTAGGGCACTGAGAAAAGAAAGAAGTCTGGGCCTATAAAAAGAAGGATCAGGTTTCTGCTTCACAGTAGGGAGCATCTGCAGGGCAGCTCCAGCACAGGCACCCCAGCCAGCCTGGCCCAGCAGGCACTGCCAGGCTCAGCATCCCCAAACCAGGGCCAGGCAGGAGCATCCCCAGGGACACAGCCTCTGCTCAGCCCCAGCACCATCCCCAGGCCCTTCTGCTGCCACCAGGCCAGTGCCAACCCCAGAGGCAGCAGGCACAGCAGCCCTCCAGCAGCAGGACACACACACACGGCCCAGGCCTGCAATGCCGAAGTGCTCGTCTTTATTCAAGCTGGGAAAAGCAGCCCCTGCCCCAAAGACAGCGGGGCTGGCACCACAGGGCTCCAGCCCAGCAGCAGCCAGCAGGAGCAGCTGCCACTGCTGCTGTCACCCCAGCTGGGCACGGCACAGGCAGGGACGGGAGGGGACATCAGGAGATGGGTCCAGCAGCCAGAAGTGAGGGGATGTCCTGCTTGGGAATTTCAGGGTCTCAACCCCAAACACTGTAAGAAGATAGGAAACAAGCACATCACCTATTGTAACTTTTCTTTCCCCTCTTTCTCCCTCTTCCCCTGCAACAAAAACAATCAGAGGAAGATAACACCCGACCTACAGAGGCCATCTCCAGCTGTCACAGATATCAGGAGAGAGGATCCTGTGCCTCACACTATTCCAGGGACAGCCTTCTCATTTGTGCAACAGAGCTGCAGTCTCTGCCCTGACAGTGAGCAAACCTTGTGGGGCTAAAGGAGTGTAGGGCAGAACTGCTTGACCTGGGGCATCTTCAGAACTACTCAGAGCAGGTCCAAATCCAAAAGGACTTTCCCTTCCTTTCCCTGGCTTTTGCCTCTGAGTATGAATGCGTGAATGTGTGAAGTAGGAACTGGCTTGAAAGACAATAATAACTTTATCCATGACCAACTTACGGTTTGCAGCAGTGACTCAGTGCTGAACAAACTCCCACGAATTTATAGGGGAAACGACAGCCCCCCACAGCACAGAATCCTCCTCTTCGGATGCACTTTTCATGTTTTCCTGCTGCCATGGAAAATCATGCACAGGAAAAGAGTTTAAAATATAGTCTGGGAGAAGAGTGTGTGACTGCACTTTTCCCTCTTCCCCTCTCACCTGCAGCACTCGGGATCAACAGGAGGAACAAGGGGAAGAGCAGGAACAGGATCTTCATGGCTGACACTTCTCCCAGGACTTCAAGGGGTTGCAGAGTGGACACTCCAAAGGTCTTGGACATTACAGCACACAGTAATGTTATAAATTGCAGAAGGACTAGCATAAGTGGCTTGTTCCAAACAATGGGTCTCAGGTATGTACTTTTAGGATTTCCTGGGAGCAGCTGGGGAAGAGTTGGCCTGTTGGGCAATTCCCATCATCTTATTCTCTATGAATTCTCTATGAACTCTTTTAAGGGATATGTGGGACAAGTAATGCCTGATGCTTGAACTAGTGGCCAAATCAGAATTCAAACACTTGTGGAAAACAACCAGAATATCTGCTCTTGGAATCTGTGTTCCCTTAATCCTTTTGCATCCAACACTTCTGTCTTGAGGAGAAATACATGATTCTGGTGAGACAGAGCCAAGGGTGGAACAAGACAGATTTTCAAATGCAGATGAAACATGTTGCTGCTGCTTTTATTCTCACGCTTCTGCCTCTCCTTCTCCAAAAGACAAAGCAGAGTTTGCCTGCCAGGTGCTGCTCATGTCAACACTCAACACAAAGCTCATAGTCAAAAAAGAATTGGGAAATACCTAGGTTCTGGAGTTGAGGGAAATGGATGTCCCTGGAGATGCCCAAAACTCGGTGAAGGAGGTTCCTGCCTATCACTACGGTCAAGAGAATCATAGAATGGTTTGGGATGAAGGGACCCCTTATAGCTTAATTAGTTCCAACCCCCTTTAAAATGAGCAAGTTCAGCTACATCACAGAATCATAGTTTGGTTGTGGACAAAAAAATCTTTCCATATTAATAGAAGCGGGAAAGAACGGAAAATCTCTGTACTCCTGTTATAATAGCATCTCCCAATTTTATCCAGCACAGTCTCTAGGCACCCAAGAAAAAGAAACCTCAGGGACTTCTCTCCAACCTCTGGATATATTTCCAGTCAAAGATGAAGACAAGAAAGCCAGGTTTACTTCCAGCATATTCTGAACTCTGATAATTACTGAATTTTCTACTGAATCATAGAAAAAAATAATGGTCTTTTTAAAAAAGCTCAAAGGGCCTCCATTGTCCACAAGGACACTTCCAACAGTTTGTAAATTATAAAGTGTCAGGAGCAGAAGACAGGGGGATAATGCAGAGCTGTCCTCAAAAAGTCCCACAGCCACCTACCTGATGAGGGTCTTGGTCCCCAGGCTGCAACAGAAATCTCTGTGTCCAGATGCCCTTGGGGCCAGGGAATGCTGCTTTGCCCCAAACAGGCTGGATTTATAGCAGTGCTGGTGGGTGGGACAGGCCCCTGTTGCTGCTGGCACAAGTGGCCTGGGCCAACCCAGGAGTGCCCCATGTGTGTGTGGGGGTGCTGGGGCTGGCCCTGCTCCCTCCCTGCTGCAGGGGCAGGGGCTGAGGTGCCTCGTGGGGCTGTTGCAATCAATGTCACCGTTGTCCCCATGCAACACCTCTTGTGACACCCATGGCACAGCAGCAACGGGCTGTGGGGCCAGCTGGGAAACCCTTGGGATGGGCACAGGAACTGGGGGGTGTGGGCACAAGCATATCTGGGACTGGCAGCAGCAGAGGAGGGATCCCAATTCCCCAGAGGGAGAATCTGCAGGACAGCTCCAGCACAGGCACCCCAGCCAGCCTGGCCCAGCAGGCACTGCCAGGCTCAGCGTCCCCAAACCAGGGCCAGGCAGGAGCATCCCCAGGGACACAGCCACTGTTCAGCCCCAGCACCATCCCCAGGCCTTGTGCTGCCACCAGGCCAGTGCCACCCCCAGAGGCAGCAGGCACAGCAGCCCTCCAGCAGCAGGACACGCACACACGGCCCAGGCCTGCAATGCCAAAGTGCTCGTCTTTATTCAAGCTGGGAAAAGCAGCCCCTGCCTCAAAGACAGTGGGGCTGGCACCACAGGGCTCCAGCCCAGCAGCACCCAGCAGGAGCAGCTGCCACTGCTGCTGTCACCCCAGCTGGGCACGGCACAGGCAGGGATGGGAGGGGACATCAAGAGGGGATTTTCAGGAGCCAGAAGCGAATGGGATGTTCTTCTCAGGAATTTCAGGGTTTCAACCCCACAAACTATAGGAAGAAAACAAAGAAGCACATCATGTGGTGTAACTTTCCCCATCCCTCTCTCCCCCTGCCCTGCAATGCCCAGGGTGTGGTGCAGCAGACTCAGGCTCAGGGCAGGTGAGGTGCAGTCCCTGGTGCAGACAGGTTGGACCTGGGCTATCTCAGTGCTGGCAGCCCTGGCTCCAGCTCTGTGCAGGTGCAGCAGGACCTGGATCATGTCCTGAGTGCTGCCCAAGGACAGAGGAGGCTTCACTCTTTGTTGAGTGGTTGAATCCTCTGCAAAGTCTGAATGAGGTTCTGGGGGCTGGAGGAGACTGGGGAGGCCTTGGCTGACCTGGGGCTGCTGCAGCCCCACTCAGGGCAGCTCCAAGCACCTTCTCTTCCCTCCCTTCAGCTCTGCCTTGGAGCCTGAAGGGTGCTGAGCCTTTTGCTATTCAGGGGTCTTTAAACAGCTTCTGCCAAGACAGCAGCTTTTGTCATTCCAAAACTTACTTTTTGCAGCAATAGGAGAACCTGGAACATCGTCCATTGATGACAAAGGGGAATCTGCAAGTCAGAAATCCACAGTACCCCTCTGATTTCTCACATTCTTCCTTATTTGTTGGAGACGAGGGGGACCCTGCAGAAGGAGGAAAGACTCAAAGTGAGTGTAGCATAACTGTTAAAAATGTATCTGGTTCCAGAGGAACCAGTGCTGGCTCTGAGTCCCAGTCCTGTGTGGGAACTGAGCACCAAACCCAACATCTTAAACTCTTCACTCAGAGTTCTTTTCTTCTACAGCAAGATGTGCATGTGGAGAAAGGCAGAGGGAAAGAGTAACATGAGCTACAGGAGTTGCTGTGCTGCATCCTCAGCTGCCCAGATCTTCCTCACAGCAAGTGCCTCTGAAATGTTATCAATACCTGAGAATTGTGGTCGCTTACCAGGAGCTGGAATACCCCAGTGACAGGGGTTCACACCTCAGCCATCTCCCCTCTGTCCCTCTCACCTGCAGCACCGTGGACCAACAGGAGGAAGAAGGGGAAGAGCAGGTAGAGGATCCGCATGGCTGATGCCTGTCCTGGGTCTTCTTGGGGCTGCAGAGGGGACACACCAAGAACCAAAGCAGGGTCAAGGATTCAGGGGAATCTTTGTGCCTGGAGAGGCCAAGCTAAATGAAATCTTATCCAATGCACTTCATCCCCCCAGCCAGCCCAATGCTGGATCCTCAAATATCCTGCACTATCTCCTCTGCTTTCCTGAAGTCAGTAAAGTCTTCCCAGCTCACTTGGGACTGTGTCTATTCCTAGTTGTGATTATTCCCAGGATTCCCATCAATCCCACTGCCCATCCCTGTGCAGCACTGACCCAGGAAGAAACAAGAGGGCAGGGAAGTGTCTTGGTGGCCCAGAAGTGACTCCCCAGTGACCCACCTGATGAAGGTGTTGGCTCAGAGCACACCAAAGCAGAAATGGTATGTAATAAACCCACCAGGAAATGCTTGTGTGAAGAGTCCAGTTCAGGGAATCTCCCTCTGCCCCAAACAGGCTGGATTTATAGCAGTGCTGGTGGGTGGGACAGGCCCCAGTTGCTGCTGGCACAAGTGGTCTGGGCCAACCCAGGAGTGCCCCATGTGTGTGTGGGGGTGCTGGGGCTGGCCCTGCTCCCTCCCTGCTGCAGGGGCAGGGGCTGAGGTGCCTCGTGGGGCTGTTGCAATCAATGTCACCGTTGTCCCCATGCAACACCTCTTGTGACACCCACGGCACAGCAGCAACGGGCTGTGGGGCCAGCTGGGAAATCCTTGGGATGGGCACAGGAACTGGGGTTGTGGGCACAGGCACCAGAGCAGTCCTAGGGGAGCAGAATCCTTCTTGCATAGGCTTACAGGATCCCCTCTGCAATCATGAGGGTTTGAAGTGATGTAAAAGTTCATCTCATTCCTCACCTTGCCATGGACAGGGACACCTTCCACTATCCCAGGTTTCTCCAAGCCCTGTCCAACCTGGCCTTGGACACTTTCAGGGATGCAGCAGCCACAGCTTCTCTGGGAAACCTGCACCAGGGCCTCATCACCCTCACAGGAAAAAAAAATCTCTTCCCAATATGCCAGCAAACATTGTCCCCTGTCTGTCTGAAACCTTTCCCTCTTCTCCCATCTTTTTCCTATGTCTCGTCTCCTCTGATTGTAAGAACCAATTGGCATGGGATATGCAAAAACTCACACAATATGGAAAACACCTTTGGACACTTCAGGAACATCTTATTAGACAAGAGCTCTTTGCACCTGACATGTCAGAGTGTTAAGCAGGGTTCTCTCTAGCGACTCTTCATCTAAAATGAGAGCAACACCAGGATAGATGGCGTTCTATAAACCAGGTGATCCAACAAAACCGAGTCTCCTCCTAATACCAACCAAGGTGAAGCAATACAAGCTGGATGCAGCCATCACTTGTGAATGCAGTGTGTTTGAAGCCAGCCATCAAGCCATGCCACTGGGAGAAGTGACAGTCCTTGCTGGGCAGGAGGGTCTGTGTCCAATTTGGCACTTCCTCTCCAGGTGTTTGGCAGAGCAATCTGGTCCCCCCAGAACTACAAGGATGGAGGTGCTGGGGATTTGCAAGTGGAACTTCTTGGCCTTTTCTCATGCACAGCCCAGAGATGTGAAGTCACAGTGACAAGGTGGCAATCATAAAAATGTGGCAGATGGATTCTGCATGCTCAGCAGAAGCAGAGGCACCACCTGCCCACATTACTGATGGTGGGTTTTACTGGGAGGGTTTCTTGAAGGGACTCAGAAAAGGTTCCCCTCTGTGCCAGAGCAGCAGGTGGGTGCTGGTTTCCAGTGAGCAGGGTCTGTGTCCCTGGGTGTGTCCCTGTGTCCCTGGATGTGCCCAACAAACCACAGCACCACAAGGTCATTACACAAGGGGGGATGACACAAGGCTCTGTGTTGGGAATCCTTCTCAGAGGTGTCAGAAGAGGAAACTGAAGCCTCCTTTTCTCTGGTGCAAGGGGAACAACAGGAAAAGGAATTCTTGGGCTACTGGGGACTCCAGCCTGGCCTCTGTGCTCTCCCTCTCCTGATGCTGCAAGGAGCAGCAGGAAAGATATTAATGAATTGAATGTATGGAAAAATGAAGGATTTAAGTGATGCTACAGTGAAGCTGTGCTGTGATACTGAGTATTCCATATAGACACAATGCAGATGAAAGCACAGGAAACAGTTTCTTTCAGGTATTTCTTTTATCCCTGTCAACTTCATGAGTCACATGTGAGTTCTCCTGGTGGCTGTGCAAAGCTCCCTAAAGTTTCCTCCTGCCATCCCTTTAAGGAATGGATCCTGCTGCAGGTTTTGCAGCTGGGATTGGCACTGGGAACTTGTAACAAAGCTCTGGCTATTTTAGGGATGAGGCTTTGCCACTGTGTCCACAGCTCCTAGCCCTCTCTTTCTGGCACAGGCATAGTGTCCTGTTAAAAGAATGATATCTGGGCCTATGAACACCAGGACAAAGTTCCTGCTCCCCAGAGGGAGAATCTGCAGGGCAGCTCCAGCACAGGCACCCCAGCCAGCCTGGCCCAGCAGGCACTGCCAGGCTCAGCGTCCCCAAACCAGGGCCAGGCAGGAGCATCCCCAGGGACACAGCCACTGCTCAGCCCCAGCACCATCCCCAGGCCCTTCTGCTGCCACCAGGCCAGTGCCAACCCCAGAGGCAGCAGGCACAGCAGCCCTCCAGCAGCAGGACACGCACACACGGCCCAGGCCTGCAATGCCAAAGTGCTCGTCTTTATTCAAGCTGGGAAAAGCAGCCCCTGCCCCAAAGACAGCGGGGCTGGCACCACAGGGCTCCAGCCCAGCAGCACCCAGCAGGAGCAGCTGCCACTGCTGCTGTCACCCCAGCTGGGCACGGCACAGGCAGGCACACGAGGGGACATCAGGAGATGGGTCCAGCAGCCAGAAGTGAGGGGATGTCCTGCTTGGGAATTTCAGAGTTTCAAACCCAACGACTGTAAGAAGAAAGCAAAAAAGCACATCACGTGGTGTAACTTTCCCTGTCCCTCTCTTCCCCAGCCCTGCAATGCCCAGGGTGTGGTGCAGCAGACTCAGGCTCAGGGCAGGTGAGGTGCAGTCCTTGGTGCAGACAGGTTGGACCTGGGCTATCTCAGTGCTGGCAGCCCTGGCTCCAGCTCTGTGCAGGTGCAGCAAGACCTGGATCATGTCCTCTGTGCTGTCCGAGGGCTGTGAAGGTTTCCCTCTTTAGTGGCTTTGTTGAGTGGGGAGGCCTTGGCTGTCCTGTGTCTCCTTCAGCACCACTCAAGGCAGCTCCAAACCCCTCAAGGATTTGTACCTTCTCTTTTAGGCTACTTCCACTAATTCTAAGTTTGAAAGAAATTTGTATCAAATATTTTTGGGGAAAAAGGAGGAAACTCTTTAAGGTCCTTACCTCTTGCAGCACACACTGACTGCTGAACATCTTCCGATAGGTTTTGTTTGGGAGCTGCAACCATCAAAGCTGCAGAATCCTCCTCGGCGCCTGCATCGAGCTGAACTCCCTGTTTCCATGGGCAAAAGCACACACAACTGTTACAGAAATAATCTGGTAGAGCAGGGTGTGCTTGCAGTCAGGCAGGGACTCTTCACATCCCACATCCCTGTCTATTTCCCTTGGATCTCTCCATCCCAAAATGGTGTCCAGTGGGAAACTCGCTTGAGAAACACCTCTGACCTCAATCTCCTGTTACATCATTCCCACAAACATGGTCACTTCCAGGGATTTTGAATTCCCACTAGTAGAGGCTCACACTTTCCCCCATTTCCCCATTTCCCCTCTTCCCTCTCACCTGCAGCACCCTGGACCAGCAGGAGGATCAGGGGGAAGAGCAGGAACAGGATCTTCATGGCTGCTGCCTCTCCTGGGTCTTCACAGGGCTGCAGAGGGGACACCAAAGAAGTACCCCAGGTAAGGCAGGAGCCTGGGCTCTGTGGTTCACCAGACTGCAGATGGGCTGCTTCCAAACACAGCTGATGATATTTCCTCTACCTTTCTCTAAAAAAAACGCTGTGGGTTGTGTCACCCTGCCAACCTTGGGAGCATTTTAGGGTGCCTCACACTTTTGGAAACAATTATGTGAAAGCAATTTAAATATGCTTTTAAATTATTTTCTCTGGTCTATTATGGTTTTCCTTCTTATAGACCTTCCCCTAAAAGCAGACTGCAAACCTAAGGCCAAGAGTTACCAATTCAACCAAAGCACTGGGAAGTGAAATTTGGGAAAAGCAGAGAAAAAGATTGTCATTGAGAGTTACAGAACTAGACTGCTTTTACTCCCTCAGGCTTCATGAATTAAACACACACCCCAAACACCCTGACCAATCCTCTCTGCTTCCCTGGGATCACAAAAGTCCTCCCCGCTCAGCTTGGCAGTGCCCATTCCCAACCCCAGAGCATTCCCAGGATTCCCAGCAAGGACATTCCCCAGCACTGACCCAGGGAGCAGCCAGCGGGCAGGGACATGTCTTGGTGCCCAGAAATGGGAACAGAAATCCATGTGTGGAATTTCTGAAAGCCTGAAATGATGAAAAATCTCTGTACTGTGGTGGGAAAAGAGTCTGCTTACTTTCCCAATGAAACTGCCCATTGCCACAACAAAGAAGCTTCTGGGTCTCTCCTGCAGCATCAAGGCTCTGTACCAGACTATCCTGCACTTGGGAAACCTCAGTTTCAGCTTCCACATGTTCTGGTCTCTTAGACTCACATGAAAGCTTTTATTCTCTTTCCCAAAAAATCTCTGATGGCCAAACTTTCCACCTGGATACTTCCAGCAGTTTCTCCTTTAGGAGACTCTGCCATCCTGGTCTTTGAGCTGAGACATAGAGTGGGCAGGATTCTGGAAAGAGACCCCACACTCACCTGCCTGAAGAAGGTCAGGGTGTTGAGGCGCCAGCAAACCCACCAGGAATGGCTGTGTCCAGATGCCCTTGGGGCCAGGGAATGCTGCTTTGCCCCAAACAGGCTGGATTTATAGCAGTGCTGGTGGGTGGGATAGGCCCCAGTTGCTGCTGGCACAAGTGGCCTGGGCCAACCCAGGAGTGCCCCATGTGTGTGTGGGGGTGCTGGGGCTGGCCCTGCTCCCTCCCTGCTGCAGGGGCAGGGGCTGAGGTGCCTCGTGGGGCTGTTGCAATCAATGTCACCGTTGTCCCCATGCAACACCTCTTGTGACACCCATGGCACAGCGGCAACAGGCTGGGATGGATAGGGGAGGGATGGGATGGACAAGGAAGCTGGGTTTATGTTGGGAAGATTAGAAATGAGGAAATGGTTTACTTCTTTGCATCCTCTCATTTTATTTATGCTATAAATACTCAGAGAGGGATGTTGAAGACTGCACGTGTTCAGCTTTGTATGGTGAGAGGGAAGATTAACCTCTCATTTCATCTCAGAAGTCTTCTCTGAGGAGTTTATACAGAAGATGGATAAAATAAAATTTCAGGGTTTGCAGAGGGTAAGGAATGGACACAGAAGGCAGGGGTGATCTGAACACTGCCCACCAAACTCTCCAGATTTGGAAAGCAATGGTATGGGAAGCTTTTTTGGGGTTTGTCTCTTCTCCCTGGTAAGAACTGACAGGACCTGAGGAAAGGGCCTTGATTGTACCTAGGAAGGGTTAGACTGGAAATTGGAATCAACATCCTCACTGAAAAGGCACTCAGGCACTGGCACAGGCTGCCCAGGACAGTGATGGAGTCACCATCCCTGGAGGGATTTAAAAGCCATGTAGATGTGACACTTGGGGACATGGATTAGCGTTGGGCTTGGCAGTGCTGGGGGAATGGTTGGACTTGATGGTCTTAGAGGTCTTTCCCAACATTATTGATTCTGTGATTCTCTGGTTCTTTAAAGAGGAAACCTTCAGTGAAACAGGCAGGGGCCCCTGTTGCACCATTATACACAAATACATGGACACACACAGGTATTGAACCACACAGGGAATCAAATGCCTGACGTTGTCTTTGCACACAGGGAAGAGTCCCCTGCCTTTGATGGAGTAGAGCATTGTCCCTCCAGACTGCCTGAGGTGGGCAGAGAGGATGTGCTAGTTTTGCATTGATTGATGTTTAGTAAGGAGGGAAAAAACCACCAGTGGAAACAATTTTCCTGAGAGAAGCTTCTAAGAGCTTCTTCTGTGCCTGGAAAAAAACAAAAACTAGCTAGCTCTGAGAACTGACATCCTATTAAACCATTTAGAAGCTGGGTCCACTTCTGTGAACTCCACATTTTAAAGACAGGCAAGCCCGAGAGATCTGTGTCTAGCTTCTGGCCTCGAAAGGTAACTGTGCTCCACGGTGGTGCCAGCCCTGATCCACCGAGGCCTGTGCGGCCTGGCAGGGCCGGGCCGGGCCCCAGCGGCGGCCGGGCAGGGGACAGGAGGCCACAGGACCCCGGCCAAAGCTGGGCCAGTTCACAGCTGCTGACATCTCACTGACACCAAGCCCTGTTCCCCCACCATCGGCCCGTGCTGAGCTGGGGTCTGCCAGGCCCCAGGAGCGGCCCCGGGCCGGGCCAGGCCACCCCTGCCAGCGGCTACCGGGCAGAGGGAGAGGCCCAGTGCAGCCTGAAATCCATCACCGACTGCTGCGGCCACTGCCCACTGCCCACTGCCCACTGCCCACTGCCCACTGCCCACTGCAGGCCAGGGCCAGATATTAACCCTTTCATTGCAGAAGTTACACCTGCAGACCTTGATCCTCTCTGAAGAGAGAAAAAGACAGAGTAATGACGCATAAAAAAACATGAAGACATCAAGGACAGTAAAAAAAGAGTCAAATTTCACATGAAAAAAGAATGAGGAGATGCCCTAGTATTGAAGCTACAAGTTCTTTTGGTAAGGCCATAAAAATAAACTATAATACACTAAAATATCCCCTTTAATTAATGAGAAAGTAGGGAGGATGGAGTGTTCAAAGTGCGAATGTGAGCGGAGGTATCCATGATGAAACAAAATAAATACTGAAGAGACTGTAATCCCACAAGAAGCTTAAATAGAGAAAAAGAAAAAAGTAATAAAGACCCTTTGCCCCCAGGGAGAGAAGAAGACCTCTGTTCCCAGAGATAAAGATAATCGCAGAGAGAGATAAAGAGAACCTTTGCTTTTGAACAGCTCATCCTTAAAATAATACCCTGTAAGTTAACATGGCCCATAAACACAGATGTAAGAAGGCTGTGGAAATGGCAAAACTTCACTATTACAAATCGTTTCCTGGGCAGTTGCTATTCTTAGAAGTGAAAGGCTATGAGAGAACTGTTTCTTGTAAAAATGTATCTATAGCATAGCAAAAAAAACCTCCTTTCCCTACAAGAATTAATAAAAAACTATTGTAGAAGGAGTTACAAATTTAAAATCCCAAGTTTTGTGTCTATGTTGTCAGTGGAAAAAGAAAAAGTAAGACAAGGGGAGGAAAAATGTCCTAAAAGTTTTATTCTAATGCTTCTTATTCTTTTAGTTCTGTTAATAAGGTTTTCTTCATAACTTTAAGTTTTAAGCCTGTTTTTCCCTCCTCATAATCCATAACTCACAGCGAAAGATGAGTAAGGGCACAAGTAATTTTAGCCAAAACAAAACCCACCACATTATTTAGGACATTAGCCAAGAAACTCAAATCAGAGAACCTAGACCACTACAAAGGAGAAGACAACCTGTTTTTTACAGGGGAAAAAAAAATTTGGACATTTCCAGGCCATGGTCCATTAGAATCAGTTCACATGTCAGCCCAGCTGCTGCACTGTCTCCTCCTCCTGCTCATAGCTGTGGGATGGGCTGTGGAGCAGCACAGCCACAGCAGGGACGGCTGTGAGACTGGAACAGGACAAGGAGAAGGAGCAGGGACAGCTCCTGTGGGTCACCATGGCCATGCCCACTAAGGGACACTGCCCCCAGCACGGCCATGCACATGAGGCGGTGGCTGTCAGGGACAAGGGACATCTGGGACTGGCAGGAGCAGCAGAGGGATCCCAATTCCCCAGTGGGAGCATTTGCAGGGCAGCTCCAGCACAGGCACCCCAGCCAGCCTGGCCCAGCAGGCACTGCCAGGCTCAGCGTCCCCAAACCAGGGCCAGGCAGGAGCATCCCCAGGGACACAGCCACTGCTCAGCCCCAGCACCATCCCCAGGCCCTTGTGCTGCCACCAGGCCAGTGCCACCCCCAGAGGCAGCAGGCACAGCAGCCCTCCAGCAGCAGGACACGCACACACGGCCCAGGCCTGCAATGCCAAAGTGCTCGTCTTTATTCAAGCTGGGAAAAGCAGCCCCTGCCCCAAAGACAGCGGGGCTGGCACCACAGGGCTCCAGCCCAGCAGCACCCAGCAGGAGCAGCTGCCACTGCTGCTGTCACCCCAGCTGGGCACGGCACAGGCAGGGACACGAGGGGACATCAGGAAGCCAGCAGTGAATGGGATGTTCTTCTCAGGAATTTCAGGGTTTTAACCCCAGATTCTGTAGAAAGAAAGCAGACAAGCACATCCCGTGGTGTAACGTTCCCTGTCCCTCTCTCCCCCTGCCCTGCAATGCCCAGGGTGTGGTGCAGCAGACTCAGGCTCAGGGCAGGTGAGGTGCAGTCCTTGGTGCAGACAGGTTGGACCTGGGCTATCTCAGTGCTGGCAGCCCTGGCTCCAGCTCTGTGCAGGTGCAGCAGGACCTGGATCATGTCCTGAGTGCTGCCCAGGGACAGAGGAGGCTTCACTCTTTGGTGAGTGGTTGAGTCCTCTTCAAAGTCTGAATGAGGTCCTGGGGTCTGGAGGAGATTGGGGAGGCCCTGGCTGACCTGGGGCTGCTGCAGCCCCACTCAGGGCAGCTCCAAGCACCTTCTCTTCCCTCCCCTCAGCTCTGCCTTGGAGCCTGAAGGGTGCTGAGCCTTTTGCTACTCAGGAGCCTTTAAACAGCTTCTGCCAAGACAGCAACTTTTGTCATTCCAAAACTTACTTTTTGCAGCAAAAGTAAAATCTGGAACATTTTCCCGCAATGCCATAGGGGAAAGAGCAATTTAGAAGTGAGCAGAATCCCTTTTCTCGCTTACATTGCTTCTCATTTTTTGGTCCCAAGGAGGATCCTGCAGAAGGAGGAAAGACTCAAAGTGAGTGTGGCATAACTGTTAAAAATGTATCTGGTTCCAGAGGAACCAGTGCTGGCTCTGAGTCCCAGTCCTGTGTGGGAACTGAGCACCAAACCCAACATCTTAAACTCTTCAGTCAGAGGTCTTTTCTTCCACAGCAAAATGTGCATGTGGAGAAAGGCAGAGGGAAAGAGTAACATGAGCTACAGGAGTTGCTGTGCTGCATCCTCAGCTGCCCAGATCCTCCTCACAGCAAGTGCCTCTGAAATGTTATCAATACCTGAGAATTGTGGTCGCTTACCAGGAGCTGGAATACCCCAGTGACAGGGGTTCACACCTCAGCCATCTCCCCTCTGTCCCTCTCACCTGCAGCACCGTGGACCAACAGGAGGAAGAAGGGGAAGAGCAGGTAGAGGATCCGCATGGCTGATGCCTGTCCTGGGTCTTCTTGGGGCTGCAGAGGGGACACACCAAGAACCAAAGCAGGGTCAAGGATTTAGGGGAATCTTTGTGCCTGGAGAGGCCAAGCTAAATGAAATCTTATCCAATGCACTTCATCCCCCCAGCCAGCACAAAGCTGGATCCTCAAACACCCTGCACTATCACCTGTGCTTTCCTGAAGTCAGTAAAGTCTTCCCAGCTCACTTGGGACTGTGTCTATTCCTAATTGTGATTATTCCCAGGATTCCCATCAATCCCACTCCCCCATCCCTGTGCAGCACTGACCCAGGAAGAAACAAGAGGGCAGGGAAGCGTCTTGGTGGCCCAGAAGTGACTCCCCAGTGACGCACCTGATGAAGGTGTTGGCTCAGAGCACACCAAAGCAGAAATGGTATGTAATAAACCCACCAGGAAATGCTTGTGTGAAGAGTCCAGTTCAGGGAATCTCCCTCTGCCCCAAACAGGCTGGATTTATAGCAGTGCTGGTGGGTGGGACAGGCCCCAATTGCTTCTGGCACAAGTGGCCTGGGCCAACCCAGGAGTGCCCCGTGTGTGTGGGGCTGCTGGGGCTGGCCCTGCTCCCTCCCTGCTGCAGGGACAGGGGCTGAGGTGCCTCGTGGGGCTGTTGCAATCAATGTCACCGTTGTCCCCATGCAACACCTCTTGTGACACCCACGGCACAGCAGCAACGGGCTGTGGGGCCAGCTGGGAAATCCTTGGGATGGGCACAGGAACTGGGGGTGTGGGCACAGGCACCAGAGCAGTCCTAGGGGAGCAGAATCCTTCTTGCATAGGCTTACAGGATCCCCTCTGCAATCATGAGGGTTTGAAGTGATGTAGAAGTTCATCTCATTCCTCACCTTGCCATGGGCAGGGACACCTTCCACTATCCCAGGTTGCTCCAGGCCCTGTCCAACCTGGCCTTGGACACTTTCAGGGATGCAGCAGCCACAGCTTCTCTGGGAAACCTGCAGCAGGGCCTCATCACCCTCACAGGAAAAAAAAATCTCTTCCCAATATGCCAGCAAACATTGTCCCCTGTCTGTCTGAAACCTTTCCCTCTTCTCCCATCTTTTTCCTATGTCTCTTCTCCTCTGATTGAGTAACCAATTGGCATGGGATATGCAAAAACTCACACAATATGGAAAACACCTTTGGACACTTCAGGAACATCTTATTAGACAAGAGCTCTTTGCACCTGACATGTCAGAGTGTTAAGCAGGGTTCTCTCTAGCGACTCTTCATCTAAAATGAGAGCAACACCAGGATAGATGACGTTCTATAAACCAGGTGATCCAACAAAACCGAGTCTCCTCCTAATACCAACCAAGGTGAAGCAATACAAGCTGGATGCAGCCATCACTTGTGAATGCAGTGTGTTTGATGCCAACCATCAAGCCATGCCACTGGGAGAAGTGACAGTCCTTGCTGGGCAGGAGGGTCTGTGTCCAATTTGGCACTTCCTCTCCAGGTGTTTGGCAGAGCAATCTGGTCCCCCCAAAACTACAAGGGTGGAGGTGCTGAGGATTTGCAAGTGGAACTTCTTGGCCTTTTCTCATGCCCAACCCAGAGATGTGAAGTCTCAGTGACAAGGTGGCAATCATAAAAATGTGGCAGATGGATTCTGCATGCTCAGCAGAAGCAGAGGCACCACCTGCCCACATTACTGATGGTGGGTTTTACTGGGGGGGTTTCTTGAAGGGACTCAGAAAAGGTTCCCCTCTGTACCAGAGCAGCAGGTGGGTGCTGGTTTCCAGTGAGCAGGGTCTGTGTCCCTGGATGTGTCCCTGTGTCCCTGGATGTGCCCAACAAACCACAGCACCACAAGGTCATTACACAAGGGGGGATGACACAAGGCTCTGTGTTGGGAATCCTTCTCAGAGGTGTCAGAAGAGGAAACTGAAGCCTCCTTTTCTCTGGTGCAAGGGGAACAACAGGAAAAGGAATTCTTGGGCTACTGGGGACTCCAGCCTGGCCTCTGTGCTCTCCCTCTCCTGATGCTGCAAGGAGCAGCAGGAAAGATATTAATGAATTGAATGTACGGAAAAAGGAAGGATTTAAGTGATGCTACAGTGAAGCTGTGCTGTGATACTGAGTATTCCATATAGACACAAAGCAGATGAAAGAAGACAAGGAAAAACTTTTGGTTCAGGTATTTCTTTTATCCCTATCAATGTTACGAGTCACATGTGAGATCTCTGGATGTCTATGCCATCCTCCATGACATTGCCCACAACACATCCCCTTAAGGAATGGCTTCCGTTGCAGGTTTTGCAGCTTGGACTGGAGCTGGAACCTTGCAACAAAGCTCTGGCTATTTTAGGGATGAGGCTTTGCCACTGTGTCCACAGCTCCTAGCCCATCTTCTTCTGGCATGGGCGTAATGTCCTGTTAAAAGAATGATATCTGGGCCTATGAACACCAGGACAATGTTCCTGCTCCCCAGAGGGAGAATCTGCAGGACAGCTCCAGCACAGGCACCCCAGCCAGCCTGGCCCAGCAGGCACTGCCAGGCTCAGCGTCCCCAAACCAGGGCCAGGCTGGAGCATCCCCAGGGACACAGCCTCTGCTCAGCCCCAGCACCATCCCCAGGCCCTTGTGCTGCCACCAGGCCAGTGCCACCCCCAGAGGCAGCAGGCACAGCAGCCCTCCAGCAGCAGGACACGCACACACGGCCCAGGCCTGCAATGCCAAAGTGCTCGTCTTTATTCAAGCTGGGAAAAGCAGCCCCTGCCCCAAAGACAGCGGGGCTGGCACCACAGGGCTCCAGCCCAGCAGCAGCCAGCAGGAGCAGCTGCCACTGCTGCTGTCACCCCAGCTGGCCATGGTACAGGCAGGGACGAGAGGGGACATCAGCAGGGGATTTTCAGGAGCCAGAAGCGAATGGGATGTTCTTCTCAAGAATTTCAGGGTCTCAACCCCACGAACTATATGAAAAAACAAACAAGCACATCATGTGGTGTAACGTTTCCTGTCCCTCTCTCCCCCTGCCCTGCAATGCCCAGGGTGTGGTGCAGCAGCCTCAGGCTCAGGGCAGGTGAGGTGCAGTCCTTGGTGCAGACAGGTTGGACCTGGGCTATCTCAGTGCTGGCAGCCCTGGCTCCAGCTCTGTGCTGGTGCAGCAAGACCTGGATCATGTCCTGAGTGCTGCCCAGGGACAGAGGAGGCTTCACTCTCTGGTGAGTGGTTGAGTCCTCTGCAAAGTCTGAATGAGGTCCTGGGGGCTGGAGGAGACTGGGGAGGCCTTGGCTGACCTGGGGCTGATGCAGCCCCACTCAGGGCAGCTCCAAGCACCTTCTCTTCCCTCCCCTCAGCTCTGCCTTGGAGCCTGAAGGGTGCTGAGCCTTTTACTATTCAGGGGTCTTTAAACAGCTTCTGCCAAGACAGCAGCTTTTGTCATTCCAAAACTTACTTTTTGCAGCAATAGAAGAACCTGGAACATCGTCCATTGATGACAAAGGGGAATTTACAATTCAGAAATCCACAGTACCCCCCTGCTTTCTCACATTCTTCCTTATTTGTTGGTCCCAAGGAGGATCCTGCAGAAGGAGGAAAGACTCAAAGTGAGTGTGGCATAACTGTTAAATATGTATCTGGTTCCAGAGGAACCAGTGCTGGCTCTGAGTCCCAGTCCTGTGTGGGAACTGAGCACCAAACCCAACATCTTAAACTCTTCAGTCAGAGGTCTTTTCTTCTACAGCAAGATGTGCATGTGGAGAAAGGCAGAGGGAAAGAGTAACATGAGCTACAGGAGTTGCTGTGCTGCATCCTCAGCTGCCCAGATCTTCCTCACAGCAAGTGCCTCTGAAATGTTATCAATACCTGAGAATTGTGGTCGCTTACCAGGAGCTGGAATACCCCAGTGACAGGGATTCACACCTCAGCCATCTCCCCTCTGTCCCTCTCACCTGCAGCACCGTGGACCAACAGAAGGAAGAAGGGGAAGAGCAGGTAGAGGATCCGCATGGCTGATGCCTGTCCTGGGTCTTCTTGGGGCTGCAGAGGGGACACACCAAGAACCAAAGCAGGGTCAAGGATTCAGGGAAATCTCTGTGCCTGGAGAGGCCAAGCTAAATGAAATCTTATCCAATGCACTTCATCCCCCCAGCCAGCCCAAAGCTGGATCCTCAAATATCCTGCACTATCACCTGTGCTTTCCTGAAGTCAGTAAAGTCTTCCCAGCTCACTTGGGACTGTGTCTATTCCTAATTGTGATTATTCCCAGGATTCCCATCAATCCCACTCCCCCATCCCTGTGCAGCACTGACCCAGGAAGAAACAAGAGGGCAGGGAAGCATCTTGGTGGCCCAGAAGTGACTCCCCAGTGACCCACCTGATGAAGGTGTTGGCTCAGAGCACACCAAAGCAGAAATGGTATGTAATAAACCCACCAGGAATTGCTTGTGTGAAGAGTCCAGTTCAGGGAATCTCCCTCTGCCCCAAACAGGCTGGATTTATAGCAGTGCTGGTGGGTGGGACAGGCCCCAGTTGCTGCTGGCACAAGTGGCCTGGGCCAACCCAGGAGTGCCCCGTGTGTGTGGGGGTGCTGGGGCTGGCCCTGCTCCCTCCCTGCTGCAGGGGCAGGGGCTGAGGTGCCTCGTGGGGCTGTTGCAATCAATGTCACCGTTGTCCCCATGCAACACCTCTTGTGACACCCACGGCACAGCAGCAACGGGCTGTGGGGCCAGCTGGGAAATCCTTGGGATGGGCACAGGAACTGAGGGTGTGGGCACAGGCACCAGAGCAGTCCTAGGGGAGCAGAATCCTTCTTGCATAGGCTTACAGGATCCCCTCTGCAATCATGAGGGTTTGAAGTGATGTAGAAGTTCATCTCATTCCTCACCTTGCCATGAGCAGGGACACCTTCCACTATCCCAGGTTGCTCCAGGCCCTGTCCAACCTGGCCTTGGACACTCTCAGGGATGCAGCAGCCACAGCTTCTCTGGGAAACCTGCACCAGAGCCTCATCACTCTCACAGTAAAAAAAAATCTCTTCCCAATATGCCAGCAAACATTGTCCCCTGTCTGTCTGAAACCTTTCCCTCTTCTCCCATCTTTTTCCTATGTCTCTTCTCCTCTGATTGTAAGAACCAATTGGCATGGGATATGCAAAAACTCACACAATATGAAAAACACCTTTGGACACTTCAGGAACATCTTATTAGACAAGAGCTCTTTGCACCTGACATGTCAGAGTGTTAAGCAGGGTTCTCTCTAGTGACTCTTCATCTAAAATGAGAGCAACACCAGGATAGATGACGTTCTATAAACCAGGTGATCCAACAAAACCGAGTCTCCTCCTAATACCAACCAAGGTGAAGCAATACAAGCTGGATGCAGCCATCACTTGTGAATGCAGTGTGTTTGAAGCCAGCCATCAAGTCATGCCACTGGGAGAAGTGACAGTCCTTGCTGGGCAGGAGGGTCTGTGTCCAATTTGGCACTTCCTCTCCAGGTGTTTGGCAGAGCAATCTGGTCCCCCCAAAACTACAAGGGTGGAGGTGCTGGGGATTTGCAAGTGGAACTTCTTGGCCTTTTCTCATGCCCAACCCAGAGATGTGAAGTCACAGTGACAAGGTGGCAATCATAAAAATGTGGCAGATGGATTCTGCATGCTCAGCAGAAGCAGAGGCACCACCTGCCAACATTACTGATGGTGGGTTTTACTGGGGGGGTTTCTTGAAGGGACTCAGAAAAGGTTCCCCTCTGTACCAGAGCAGCAGGTGGGTGCTGGTTTCCAGTGAGCAGGGTCTGTGTCCCTGGATGTGTCCCTGTGTCCCTGGATGTGCCCAACAAACAACAGCACCACAAGGTCATTACACAAGGGAGGATGACACAAGGCTCTGGGTTGGGAATCCTTCTCAGAGGTGTCAGAAGAGGAAACTGAAGCCTCCTTTTCTCTGGTGCAAGGGGAACAACAGGAAAAGGAATTCTTGGGCTACTGGGGACTCCAGCCTGGCCTCTGTGCTCTCCCTCTCCTGATGCTGCAAGGAGCAGCAGGAAAGATATTAATGAATTGAATGTATGGAAAAAGGAAGGATTTAAGTGATGCTACAGTGAAGCTGTGCTGTGATACTGAGTATTCCATATAGACACAAAGCAGATGAAAGAAGACAAGGAAAAACTTTTGGTTCAGGTATTTCTTTTATCCCTATCAATGTTACGAGTCACATGTGAGATCTCTGGATGTCTATGCCATCCTCCATGACATTGCCCACAACACATCCCCTTAAGGAATGGCTTCCGTTGCAGGTTTTGCAGCTTGGACTGGAGCTGGAACCTTGCAACAAAGCTCTGGCTATTTTAGGGATGAGGCTTTGCCACTGTGTCCACAGCTCCTAGCCCATCTTCTTCTGGCATGGGCGTAATGTCCTGTTAAAAGAATGATATCTGGGCCTATGAACACCAGGACAATGTTCCTGCTCCCCAGAGGGAGAATCTGCAGGACAGCTCCAGCACAGGCACCCCAGCCAGCCTGGCCCAGCAGGCACTGCCAGGCTCAGCGTCCCCAAACCAGGGCCAGGCTGGAGCATCCCCAGGGACACAGCCTCTGCTCAGCCCCAGCACCATCCCCAGGCCCTTGTGCTGCCACCAGGCCAGTGCCACCCCCAGAGGCAGCAGGCACAGCAGCCCTCCAGCAGCAGGACACGCACACACGGCCCAGGCCTGCAATGCCAAAGTGCTCGTCTTTATTCAAGCTGGGAAAAGCAGCCCCTGCCCCAAAGACAGCGGGGCTGGCACCACAGGGCTCCAGCCCAGCAGCAGCCAGCAGGAGCAGCTGCCACTGCTGCTGTCACCCCAGCTGGCCATGGTACAGGCAGGGACGAGAGGGGACATCAGCAGGGGATTTTCAGGAGCCAGAAGCGAATGGGATGTTCTTCTCAAGAATTTCAGGGTCTCAACCCCACGAACTATATGAAAAAACAAACAAGCACATCATGTGGTGTAACGTTTCCTGTCCCTCTCTCCCCCTGCCCTGCAATGCCCAGGGTGTGGTGCAGCAGCCTCAGGCTCAGGGCAGGTGAGGTGCAGTCCTTGGTGCAGACAGGTTGGACCTGGGCTATCTCAGTGCTGGCAGCCCTGGCTCCAGCTCTGTGCTGGTGCAGCAAGACCTGGATCATGTCCTGAGTGCTGCCCAGGGACAGAGGAGGCTTCACTCTCTGGTGAGTGGTTGAGTCCTCTGCAAAGTCTGAATGAGGTCCTGGGGGCTGGAGGAGACTGGGGAGGCCTTGGCTGACCTGGGGCTGATGCAGCCCCACTCAGGGCAGCTCCAAGCACCTTCTCTTCCCTCCCCTCAGCTCTGCCTTGGAGCCTGAAGGGTGCTGAGCCTTTTACTATTCAGGGGTCTTTAAACAGCTTCTGCCAAGACAGCAGCTTTTGTCATTCCAAAACTTACTTTTTGCAGCAATAGAAGAACCTGGAACATCGTCCATTGATGACAAAGGGGAATTTACAATTCAGAAATCCACAGTACCCCCCTGCTTTCTCACATTCTTCCTTATTTGTTGGTCCCAAGGAGGATCCTGCAGAAGGAGGAAAGACTCAAAGTGAGTGTGGCATAACTGTTAAATATGTATCTGGTTCCAGAGGAACCAGTGCTGGCTCTGAGTCCCAGTCCTGTGTGGGAACTGAGCACCAAACCCAACATCTTAAACTCTTCAGTCAGAGGTCTTTTCTTCTACAGCAAGATGTGCATGTGGAGAAAGGCAGAGGGAAAGAGTAACATGAGCTACAGGAGTTGCTGTGCTGCATCCTCAGCTGCCCAGATCTTCCTCACAGCAAGTGCCTCTGAAATGTTATCAATACCTGAGAATTGTGGTCGCTTACCAGGAGCTGGAATACCCCAGTGACAGGGATTCACACCTCAGCCATCTCCCCTCTGTCCCTCTCACCTGCAGCACCGTGGACCAACAGAAGGAAGAAGGGGAAGAGCAGGTAGAGGATCCGCATGGCTGATGCCTGTCCTGGGTCTTCTTGGGGCTGCAGAGGGGACACACCAAGAACCAAAGCAGGGTCAAGGATTCAGGGAAATCTCTGTGCCTGGAGAGGCCAAGCTAAATGAAATCTTATCCAATGCACTTCATCCCCCCAGCCAGCCCAAAGCTGGATCCTCAAATATCCTGCACTATCACCTGTGCTTTCCTGAAGTCAGTAAAGTCTTCCCAGCTCACTTGGGACTGTGTCTATTCCTAATTGTGATTATTCCCAGGATTCCCATCAATCCCACTCCCCCATCCCTGTGCAGCACTGACCCAGGAAGAAACAAGAGGGCAGGGAAGCATCTTGGTGGCCCAGAAGTGACTCCCCAGTGACCCACCTGATGAAGGTGTTGGCTCAGAGCACACCAAAGCAGAAATGGTATGTAATAAACCCACCAGGAATTGCTTGTGTGAAGAGTCCAGTTCAGGGAATCTCCCTCTGCCCCAAACAGGCTGGATTTATAGCAGTGCTGGTGGGTGGGACAGGCCCCAGTTGCTGCTGGCACAAGTGGCCTGGGCCAACCCAGGAGTGCCCCGTGTGTGTGGGGGTGCTGGGGCTGGCCCTGCTCCCTCCCTGCTGCAGGGGCAGGGGCTGAGGTGCCTCGTGGGGCTGTTGCAATCAATGTCACCGTTGTCCCCATGCAACACCTCTTGTGACACCCACGGCACAGCAGCAACGGGCTGTGGGGCCAGCTGGGAAATCCTTGGGATGGGCACAGGAACTGAGGGTGTGGGCACAGGCACCAGAGCAGTCCTAGGGGAGCAGAATCCTTCTTGCATAGGCTTACAGGATCCCCTCTGCAATCATGAGGGTTTGAAGTGATGTAGAAGTTCATCTCATTCCTCACCTTGCCATGAGCAGGGACACCTTCCACTATCCCAGGTTGCTCCAGGCCCTGTCCAACCTGGCCTTGGACACTCTCAGGGATGCAGCAGCCACAGCTTCTCTGGGAAACCTGCACCAGAGCCTCATCACTCTCACAGTAAAAAAAAATCTCTTCCCAATATGCCAGCAAACATTGTCCCCTGTCTGTCTGAAACCTTTCCCTCTTCTCCCATCTTTTTCCTATGTCTCTTCTCCTCTGATTGTAAGAACCAATTGGCATGGGATATGCAAAAACTCACACAATATGAAAAACACCTTTGGACACTTCAGGAACATCTTATTAGACAAGAGCTCTTTGCACCTGACATGTCAGAGTGTTAAGCAGGGTTCTCTCTAGTGACTCTTCATCTAAAATGAGAGCAACACCAGGATAGATGACGTTCTATAAACCAGGTGATCCAACAAAACCGAGTCTCCTCCTAATACCAACCAAGGTGAAGCAATACAAGCTGGATGCAGCCATCACTTGTGAATGCAGTGTGTTTGAAGCCAGCCATCAAGTCATGCCACTGGGAGAAGTGACAGTCCTTGCTGGGCAGGAGGGTCTGTGTCCAATTTGGCACTTCCTCTCCAGGTGTTTGGCAGAGCAATCTGGTCCCCCCAAAACTACAAGGGTGGAGGTGCTGGGGATTTGCAAGTGGAACTTCTTGGCCTTTTCTCATGCCCAACCCAGAGATGTGAAGTCACAGTGACAAGGTGGCAATCATAAAAATGTGGCAGATGGATTCTGCATGCTCAGCAGAAGCAGAGGCACCACCTGCCAACATTACTGATGGTGGGTTTTACTGGGGGGGTTTCTTGAAGGGACTCAGAAAAGGTTCCCCTCTGTACCAGAGCAGCAGGTGGGTGCTGGTTTCCAGTGAGCAGGGTCTGTGTCCCTGGATGTGTCCCTGTGTCCCTGGATGTGCCCAACAAACAACAGCACCACAAGGTCATTACACAAGGGAGGATGACACAAGGCTCTGGGTTGGGAATCCTTCTCAGAGGTGTCAGAAGAGGAAACTGAAGCCTCCTTTTCTCTGGTGCAAGGGGAACAACAGGAAAAGGAATTCTTGGGCTACTGGGGACTCCAGCCTGGCCTCTGTGCTCTCCCTCTCCTGATGCTGCAAGGAGCAGCAGGAAAGATATTAATGAATTGAATGTATGGAAAAAGGAAGGATTTAAGTGATGCTACAGTGAAGCTGTGCTGTGATACTGAGTATTCCATATAGACACAAAGCAGATGAAAGAAGACAAGGAAAAACTTTTGGTTCAGGTATTTCTTTTATCCCTATCAATGTTACGAGTCACATGTGAGATCTCTGGATGTCTATGCCATCCTCCATGACATTGCCCACAACACATCCCCTTAAGGAATGGCTTCCGTTGCAGGTTTTGCAGCTTGGACTGGAGCTGGAACCTTGCAACAAAGCTCTGGCTATTTTAGGGATGAGGCTTTGCCAATATGTCCACAGCTCTTTCTGGCATGGGCGTAATGTCCTGTTAAAAGAATGATATCTGGGCCTATGAACACCAGGACAATGTTCCTGCTCCCCAGAGGGAGAATCTGCAGGACAGCTCCAGCACAGGCACCCCAGCCAGCCTGGCCCAGCAGGCACTGCCAGGCTCAGCGTCCCCAAACCAGGGCCAGGCTGGAGCATCCCCAGGGACACAGCCTCTGCTCAGCCCCAGCACCATCCCCAGGCCCTTCTGCTGCCACCAGGCCAGTGCCACCCCCAGAGGCAGCAGGCACAGCAGCCCTCCAGCAGCAGGACACGCACACACGGCCCAGGCCTGCAATGCCAAAGTGCTCGTCTTTATTCAAGCTGGGAAAAGCAGCCCCTGCCCCAAAGACAGCGGGGCTGGCACCACAGGGCTCCAGCCCAGCAGCACCCAGCAGGAGCAGCTGCCACTGCTGCTGTCACCCCAGCTGGGCACGGCACAGGCAGGGACACGAGGGGACATCAGGAGATGGGTCCAGCAGCCAGAAGCGAGGGGCAAGTCCTGCTTGGGAATTTCAGAGTTTCAACCCCAGATTCTGTAGGAAGAAAGGAAACAAGCACATCATGTGGTGTAACTTTCCCCATCCTTCTCTTCCCCTGCCCTGCAATGCCCAGGGTGTGGTGTAGCAGACTCAGGCTCAGGGCAGGTGAGGTGCAGTCCTTGGTGCAGACAGGTTGGACCTGGGCTATCTCAGTGCTGGCAGCCCTGGCTCCAGCTCTGTGCAGGTGCAGCAAGACCTGGATCATGTCCTGAGTGCTGCCCAAGGACAGGGAATGTTTCACTCTGGTGGCTTTGTTGAGTGGGGAGACCCTGGCTGTCCTTGGGCTGCTGCAAGCCCACTGAGGGAAGCTCAAAAACTCTCAAGGACTTCTCCTTCCCTTTTTTGACATCTTTCACAAAGCATAATTGCAGAGGAGTATTTGCAGGTGTTGGCAATAAATTAATTTGTAACAGATCTTTCTGAGGGAAAAGAAGGAAGCCTTTTCCCCAACCAGGATTACAGAGCTTACCCTCTGCAGCAGACGGTTTGTCCTGTGCATCTTCCAATTTGCCTTGCTGGGAGGACACATCTCCCAAAATAACAGTATCCTCTTTGGCGTTTGCATTCAAGTTCACTTCCTATTTCTATGGGGAAATTCACACTTGGAACAATTAAAACAATAATTCGGGAGAGCAGTGTTGTTATGGACAGGTTGATGCTCCCCATGCATTTCAGGCCAAGAGACGGGCTCAGTTCCAAACCTCACACAGCCCCGTCTCCAAATGCAGTGCTTCTCACCTGGATGGTCCCTGTGCCCCTAAACTGGGGGCACACCAGAGCAGAGAGTGGAAAAACCAGCGTGTGTTTGAGGAAGAGCTGTGCTGGCTCCCAGCTGCATTCCCACTTCTGCCTGGACCAGCACAGCTGGCAGGCAGGGACTCCTCACATCCCACACCCCTGTCCTGGCTCTGCCATGATTTGTGTGACCTCTGATGGAAAGTCCTTGTCCATGCCATGCAGGGATCATCCCCTGGGGCAATGACGTTTTGGGACACTCAGTGGATGAACCACTGCATAACAAATGTCACCTCTGTGCCCCAGGAAATGCCTCTACCCAAACACCCCCAGGGCTCTCTGCCATCCCTGTGCAGGGCAAGAGAACATCCAGAGAGTCCCAAATAGGTGCAGGCTTAGAGCCTGAAACTAAACCCCTTCTCAACGCACAGAAGACCAGAACAGGATTCTCCCTCCGCCACAAATTGTTGCCTAGCTGGAAACTCACTTGAGAAATCTTTGACCTCAATCTCCTGTTACCTTCTCATCATTCCCACAAACACGGTCATTTCCTGGGACTTTGAATTCCCACTGCTGGGTGCTCACACTTTCTCCCATTTCCCCTCTTCCCTCTCACCTGCAGCACCCTGGACCAACAGGAGGATCAGGGGGAAGAGCAGGAACAGGATCTTCATGGCTGCTGCCTCTCCTGGGTCTTCACAGAGCTGCAGAAGGGACACCAAGGAACTGGGGACATGCAGGAGCCCAGGCAGGGCAGGAGCCAGTGTTGCAGGGCTCTGTGGCTCAGTGAGGGCAGAGGGGCTGCATCCAACCACATCTGATCATCTTCCCTTTACCTTTCTCTAAAAACAACTCTTATGTCTGTGCCGGCATTCAAACCTTGGCAGTATTCCACTGTCTCAGTCTCTGGGAAATCAATAACCTGCACTGATTCAATTGCCTTCCTCACAGGTCTTCTGAAACCTTTTCCCAGAGCACAGACTGCAGATCTGGGACCCACTGCTGTTGGTGAAACCAAAAGAAATGGCCAGTGAAATTTGGGAAATGCAGAGATAAATGGCCATTGAAAGGTATGGAACTAGAGGGCTTTTCCTTCTTTGGGCTTCATGTATCAAACACACACCCCAAACACCCTGACCAGTCCTCTCTGCTTCCCAGGGATCACAAAAGTCTTCCCTGTTAAGCTTGGCAGTGCCCATTCCCAACCCCAGAGTATTCCCAGGATTCCCAGGGAGGACATTCCCCAGCACTGACCCAGGGAGCAGCCAGAGGGCAGGGACGTGTCTTGGTGTCCAGAAATGGGAAATGAAAACAACCTTTGCATTTATTGAAAACCTGAAATGATGGGAAATCTCCGCACTGGCTTGGGAAAAGTGCCTCTTTTTTTTGCTAAGGAAAGTGCCCATTCTCCCAACAATGATCTCATCTCTCTCGTGCAGCAGAGGCACCAATCAAGTCCCTCCTGCAGTTAGGAAAACAAAATTTCACTTTTCACATGTTCTGGACTCTTAGACTACTATTAAGACCTTTATTCTCTTTCCCAGACATCTCTGATAGCCAAATTTTCCACCTGGACACATCCAGCAGTTTGTGCTTTAGGAGACTCTCCTGTCCTGAGCTTTCAGCTGAGACCTTCAATGGGCAGGATTGCAGAAAAAGGCTTCCACACTCACCTGCCTGGAGAAGGTCTGGGTGTTGAGGCAGCAGCAAACCCACCAGGAATGGCTGTGTCCAGATGCCCTTGGGGCCAGGGAATGCTGCTTTGCCCCAAACAGGCTGGATTTATAGCAGTGCTGGTGGGTGGGACAGGCCCCTGTTGCTGCTGGCACAAGTGGCCTGGGCCAACCCAGGAGTGCCCCGTGTGTGTGGGGGAGCTGGGGCTGGCCCTGCTCCCTCCCTGCTGCAGGGGCAGGGGCTGAGGTGCCTCGTGGGGCTGTTGCAATCAATGTCACCGTTGTCCCCATGCAACACCTCTTGTGACACCCATGGCACAGCAGCAACGGGCTGGGATGGATAGGGAAGGGATGGACAAGGGAGCTGGGTTTATGTTGGGAAGATTAGAAATGAGGAAATGGTTTACTTCTTTGCATTCTCTCATTTTATTGACATTATAAATATGCAGAGTGGGATGTGGAACATCTAACTGAATATTGTAAAAGTGTTCAGCTTTGTACGCTGAGGGGAAAGTTTCACCTCTCATTTTACCTCAACAGGTTTGTCTGCACAGTTTGTAAAGAAGAGTGGAAAAATAAAATTTCAGGGTTAGCACAGGGGAAGTAAAGGCCATAGCAGGAAGAGTTGATATTAACATCCCTCAACAAACTCTGCAGTTCTAGAAAGCAATGGCAACAGAAAATTTTTTAGTGTCTGTCTCTTCTCACAGGTAAAAATTGACAGGAACAAAGGAAATGGACATAAGCAGTTCCAGGGAAAAATTAATTGGGTATTAAGAACAGTTTCTTTGCAGAATCCATAATAAGCTTTGGGACAGGCTGCCCAGGGCAGTGGTGGAATTACCACCCCTGGAGGTATTTAAAAGCCATGTGCATGTGGCACTGGGTGACTTGGTTTAGTGGTGGCCTTGGCAGTGCTGGACGAATGGTTGCACTCAATGACCTTAAAGGGCCTCTCCAACACCAATAATTCTATGACTCTATGATTCTTGGGAGGGAAAGCTGTCCCTGAAGCAGTCAGTTACTCTTGTACACACAAGTACATGGATGCACACATATAGCAAACTATTCAAATGCTAGAGCCTGAGGTTTGCTTTGCTTGGTTTGAGAGAAAAGCCCCTGCCTTTCATGGAACAGAGCATTGTCACTCCCCTGGGCAAACAAATTGGGTCATTTCCACAGCAATATGGCACCTTTTCACATGTCAGCCTAAGATTTGAACAGCTTCCTCCTCCTCCTGTGTGGTGGGATGGGCTGTGGAGCAGCACAGCCACAGCAGGGAGGACTGTGGGGCTGGAACAGGACAAGGAGAAGGAGCAGGGACAGCTCCTGTGGGTCACCATGGCCATGCCCACTAAGGGACACTGCCCCCAGCACGGCCATGCACATGAGGCCGTGGCTGTCAGGGACAAGGGACAACTGGGACTGGCAGGAGCAGCAGAGGGGTCCCAATTCCCCAGAGGGAGCATCTGCAGGACAGCTCCAGCACAGGCACCCCAGCCAGCCTGGCCCAGCAGGCACTGCCAGGCTCAGCGTCCCCAAACCAGGGCCAGGCAGGAGCATCCCCAGGGACACAGCCACTGCTCAGCCCCAGCACCATCCCCAGGCCCTTCTGCTGCCACCAGGCCAGTGCCAACCCTGTAGTAGTTTAGATTTGCCAATTTGCGTTTTCCGCCCAATGAACCAAATAATGTGGTGGGTTTTAGCATTAGCTAAAATCACCAGAGTAGTTATTAATTTCTCACTGTGAGATATGGATTAGGAGAAGGGAAAGCAGGCTTAAAAGGAATAAATAAACTTTATTAACAAAACTACAAGAATAAGAAACTACAGTAAAACCTCCAGGAACATTTCTCCCCTCACCCAACTTTTTCCTTTCCCATCTGACACCGTAGAGACAAAGCCTGGGATGCTAAAGCAATACCAACTATACAATGGTCTTTTCATCAGTCTTTGTAGGGAGAGGAGTTTTCTCTTGTCATTCCATGGAGAGTTCACCACAAGAAACAGTTCTCTGGTGGCTTTTCATTTCTACGACTGGCAGCTGCCCAGGTACACACTCTGCCATCACGCTTTCCTCACATTTTCACACCACTTAGAGGTGTGTTCATGAGCCACAAACTCAAGGGGTATTTTTTTTAGGATGAGTTATTCAAAGGCAAAAGTTCTCTCCATCTGTCTCTGTGATCATCTCTGGGAACAGAGGTTTTCTTCTTCTCTCCCTGGGGGCAAAGGGTCTTCATCAGCTCTCATTTTTCTGTTCAAGCGTCTCATGGGATCACAGCTACTCCAACATCTGCTTAGCTTCATCAATGGATACCTCTGCTCAGATCTATAGCTTGAGTATGTCATCCCCCCAATACTCTTTCATGAATTAAAGGCATTTTTCAGAACATTATTGTCCATCTCCATGGCCCTACCAAAAGAATATTTCAGCCAATTAGAGCATCTCCTCATTCTCCTTCCATCTGTGGCTTGACTCCTTTTACTGACCTTGGTGTTTCATGTTGTCTCTCTACATGTCGATCGCTCTGACTTTTCTCTCTCTGGTGAGGGGATTAAAGTCTGCAGGTCTCATCAGGTGTAGTGAAAAAGGTTAAACCTTGCCCAAGCCACGCAGGCGGTCACGGTGTTGGATTTCAAGCCGTGTTGGTGCCTCTCTCAGCCCGGACAGTTCTTGGCCTGGAGCCTTCTGTACAGGCTGGGGCTGTTTAGGACAAATGATTTTCGGTGGCTGTGCTGTGGGAGGGCAGCCAGCATCTCAGCAGCCAGGTGGAGATGGCCAGGGGCTGATGGTTTCCCCACCCCTGCCTGGCAGCTTCTGGTAAAACTCAGCTGCAGCAGAATTTCAGCTGAGCTGGGGAGCAGCCTGGCCTGGCAGCGCCACTGGAAAGGGCTCGGCAGGCTCCCCAGGAGGGCTCAGCAACCCTGGGAAGAGGCTTATGCCACCCCACAGTCTCCATCCCTCATGCCACACAGGCCATGGGGGAGTGGGGCCAGTCCACCAGAGTTCTGCTACCTCTCAAGGCTGGAAAGAAAGAGAGAGAAGTTCCCTGGCTTGAGTTTTTAAACGGTGGTATTCACAAAGGTGAACTTATTCTTCAGTGTATTCTCTACAAAATGCTGTCAGTTCTCAGAACTGGCCAGCTGCTGGCTTGATCTCAAGCAGAGAAGAAATTCCCAGCAGCCTCTCTCAGAGAAATCACTTCCATGGGTATTTCCCACTTCTTTCTCTAAATGCCAAACTACCACACACTACCAGAGGCAGCAGGCACAGCAGCCCTCCAGCAGCAGGACACGCACACACGGCCCAGGCCTGCAATGCCAAAGTGCTCGTCTTTATTCAAGCTGGGAAAAGCAGCCCCTGCCCCAAAGACAGCGGGGCTGGCACCACAGGGCTCCAGCCCAGCAGCACCCAGCAGGAGCAGCTGCCACTGCTGCTGTCACCCCAGCTGGGCACGGCACAGGCAGGGACGGGAGGGGACATCAGGAGATGGGTCCAGCAGCCAGAAGCAAATGGGATGTTCTTAGAAATTTCAGGGTTTTCACCCTAAAATCTGTAGGAAGAAAAGAAACAAGCACATCATGTGGTGTAACTTCCCCCGTCCCTCTCTCCCCCAGCCCTGCAGTGCCCAGGGTGTGGTGCAGCAGACTCAGGCTCAGGGCAGGTGAGGTGCAGTCCTTGGTGCAGACAGGTTGGACCTGGGCTATCTCAGTGCTGGCAGCCCTGGCTCCAGCTCTGTGCAGGTGCAGCAAGACCTGGATCATGTCCTGAGTGCTGCTCGAGGGCTGTGAAAGTTTCCCTCTTTAGTGGTGTTGTTGAGTGGGGAGGCCTTGGCTGTCCTGTGTCTCCTTCAGCACCACTCAGGGTAGCTCCAAACCCCTGATTGGAGGATTTCTCCCTTCCTTTTTTGGCATCTCTCTTAAAGCATAAATGCAGGAGATTATTTATCAAGAGTTGTCAAGAAAGGAATTTGTAACAGATCCTTCTGAGGAAAAAGGAAGAAACTCCTCAGTCAGGAAATCTAGATCTTACCTTCTGCAGCACACAGCTAGTGCTGTACATTTTCCAATAGTTCTTAGAGGGGGGCGACATCTTACAAAAGAACAGATTCCTCTTCTCTCTCTGCATTGAATTGCACTGCCTGTTTCTACAGGGAAAGACACACAGAATAATCACAGCAATCATCTGGCAAAGCAGGGTGTGCTTGTGTTCCTGCTGGCAGGCAGGGGATTCTTCACAACCCACATCCTTGTCTTGGCTGTGCCATGATTTGTGTGACCTCTGATGGAAAGTCCTTTTCCAGCCCTTGCAAGGATCACCCCTTGATGATGGTTTTGGGACACTCACTGGATGAACCACTGGATGAGAAAGGGACACCTTCATGTCCCATGAAGCAGCATCATCCAAACACCTCTGGGGCTCTCTGCCATCCCTGTGCAGGGCAAGAGACTCCTAAATAAGGAATAGCTGGGTGTAGGCTTGGAGTCTGAAACCAAACCCCTTCCTGACCTACAGAACAGGCCAGGCTGTTTTCCCATGGGGTCTCTCCACCCCAAATCAGTGTTGAGTTGGAAATTCACTTCAAAAAACAGCTTTGACCTCAATACCCCATTACCTTCTTATCACCCCCACAAGCAGGGTCATTTAAAAATTTCCTGGGATTTTGAATTCCCACTGCTGGGTGCTCACACTTTCTCCTATTTCCCCTCTTCCCTCTCACCTGCAGCACCCTGGGCCAACAGGAGGATCAGGGGGAAGAGCAGGAACAGGATCTTCATGGCTGCTGCCTCTCGTGGATCTTCACAGGGCTGCAGAGGGGACACCAAGGCAATGGGGACATGCAGGACCTCAGATGGTGCAGAAACCTGGGCTCCGTGTTCCTGAAATTGCAGAGGGGCTGCTTCCAAACACAGGAGATAATGCTTCCTCTACCTTTCTCTTGAAAACAATTCTTAAATCTGTGCCACCCTTCAATACCTGTGGTATTTCACTATGTCCTGGTGTATAGGAAACCAATGACCTAAGAGGACTCATTCCCATGACCTTCCTCACAGCTCTTCCAAAGACCTTTCCCCAGAGCACAGACCACAGACCTGAGGCCAACAGTTGCAAATTCAAACCAAATAAATGTCCAGTGAAATTTGGAAGAGGCAGATAAAATTGCTTTTGAAATTGGTATTACCGAAAGCCTGAAATGATGGGAAATCTCTGTACTGCTGTGGGAACAGAATCTCCATCCTATCCCAGGGAAAGTCCCCATTCCCCTAGCAAAGAAGATCTCGTCTCTCTCCTGGAGCATCAAGGCACCATTCTAGTCTCTCCTGTACTTAGGAAACTTCAGGTCAAATTTCCACGTGTTCTTAGACTCACATGAAGGCTTTTATTCTCTTTCCCAGAGCCGTGGTTTAACCGAGCCGGGTTGTCAGTTGGGTTGGAACAGTCCAAGGCCTGTGGGGGCAGTTTTGTGGGGACACGGCGGAGCCAATCAGGTGGCTAGTTTTGAAGAGCCAATCAGGTGGCTAGTTTTGAAGAACCAATCAAGTAGCTAGTATTGAAGAGCCAATCAGGTGGCTAGTTTTGAAGAGCCAATCAGGTGGCTAGTTTTGAAGAGCCAATCGTAGCTAGTTTTGAAGAGCCAATCAGGTGGCTAATTTTGAAGATTTACACCTGGTTCACCCACTTAAAAGATTTGAACGTGCCGCTGTGGAAAAGCACTTTAAAAATTAATAAAGGCCAGGAAAACCCTCTCTGGCTTCCGGCCTGTGAACAGGTCACTGGTCCTGTGTGGCCAGATGGACACGGCCTGCAGCTGGGCATGGCTTGGCTGAAATTTCTGCCCTCTGAGGGGTGGTGGGCAGGCTGAGGAGCCCCTCACCAGGGAGCCCTCCAGGCCTCATCCTGGCGGAGCCAGGCCCCTTTCCTAGCGGAGTCCCCCGGTTCTTTTTTCCAGTGGCACCACTGGGCCATGCTGGCCAGGGCCATACCGGCAACCAGGCAGCGGGGACCAGTGCTGGGAGTGGCCCCATAGTCAGCCCTGAGGGCCTCCCTGAGGCCAGGAGGGGCCAAGTGCCTGGGACTGCATGGCTGAAATCAGCATGACCAGGACAATGGCACGCGGCTGTGGCTGCCTCAGCATGGCTTGCAATGAACTCTCTGTTTAGCTGCTTTTAGCCAGCCCTGCTGCAGACAGAAGGACAAAAACGGCAGCAGCAGCTTTTCTTGTTTTCGGCGCTGCACATGAAGGAAAGCGCTGAGTGGAGCTGAGTGTTGGCAGAGACCCCGTGAGCAGCAGCGAGAGGTACAGCAAATGATCTCCCTGATGTACAGCCTGGGCGAGATCAACCTTTCAGCGCTGCAGAGCTCCATAAAAGCTGTTTCAGTTGATAAAGCTTGAGAACAAATGCCTACGAGCATCCGTTCTCTCCTGAATCAGGAAAAGGAAAGGGTAAAGACACGCAGGGAAAACAATATGGGACACTGAGGTCAGTGAGGAAGGACTTGAATTCTACCTGGGAGGAGATTGAGGAGATGCCTTAGTCTTGGGCTGAAATCCTCTGGTAGGGCTATGGTGAAGATAAATTTGAAACATCAGACTTTGTTTTTTTCCTGTAATTCATGGAATGCATTGGGGGGATGTAGCATTCTAACTACAGCCGCAAGCAGAAGCACCAATGTTGAAATAAGCAGATGTTGCAGTAGCTGTGATCCAATGAGAAGCTTGAACAGGGAGAGGTGAGAAAGATGAGACTTTTGCCCTGGGAATAAAAGAAGAAAACCTCTGTTTTCCCAGAGGTGGATGAAGAGAACCTTTGATTTTATGCTAGAACAGCTCATCCTTAAAATAGTACCCCAATAAGTTGACATGGCCTGTGAAAGCAGCTGTGGGAAAGCTGCAAGGCATTGGGAGAGACTTTCATACTGTGAAGAGATTTTCCTTTCCCGGGTGGCTGAAGCCACAAGACAACTGTTTCTTGTGGAGAGGTCTCCATGGCATGGCAAGAGAGACTCCTCTTCCTAAGAGAACTGAAGAAAGACTATTTTAGACGCGGTAGACTGACTGAAAGTCCCAGGTTTTGTCTCTTTACATTGTCAGTGGGAAAGAAAAGAGGGTGTGGGGAGAGGAGAAGTGTTATGAAGGTTTATTCGGACTTATTATTATTTCTTTTAATTCTGTTAATAAAATTTTCTTTATACCCTTTAAAGTTATAGCCTGCTTTGCCTTCCTCCTAAACTTTATCTCACAGCAGAAAATGAGTAAATAATTTTAGTGGGTGCAAGGGCATTTGGCCAGCATTAGACCCAGCACACTCAGCCGTCTCTGATAGCCAAACATTCCACCTGGATACTCTCAACACTTTGTCTTTTCAGACTCTGTGGTGCTGGGTTTTAACCTGAGACGAAGAGTGGGCAGGATTCTGGAAAGAGACCCCACACTCACCTGCCTGGAGAAGGTCAGGGTGTTGAGGCAGCAGCAAACCCACCAGGAATGGCTGTGTCCAGATGCCCTTGGGGCCAGGGAATGCTGCTTTGCCCCAAACAGGCTGGATTTATAGCAGTGCTGGTGGGTGGGACAGGCCCCTGTTGCTGCTGGCACAAGTGGCCTGGGCCAACCCGGGAGTGCCCCATGTGTGTGTGGGGGTGCTGGGGCTGGCCCTGCTCCCTCCCTGCTGCAGGGACAGGGGCTGAGGTGCCTCCTGGGGCTGTTGTCATGTCACCATTGTCACAATCAATGTCACCGTTGTCCCCATGCAATACCTCCTGTGACACCCACGGCACAGCAGCAACGGGCTGGGCAGGAGAGGAAAGGAATGGGGGAACAGATCTGTGCTGCAGAGGTGAAGGAAGCTTCTGGTGAAAGCTGCAGTGTCAGTGCCAGGACAGGTGAGAACCCACTGAGCAAAGGCCATGACAGGCAGGGATGATCTGAACATCTCTCACCAAAATTCCCACTTGTGGGAAGCAATGGCAGTGGAAGCCTTTTGGGTCTCTAAGATCACGGTTGAGACCAGCAGAGGAAATGGCCTCAAGTAGCACTGGGAAGGTTTAGACTGGATATTAGGAACAATTTCTTGGAAGGAAAGGTGGTCAGACATTGGATCAGGCTACCCAGGACAGTAAAGGAATAACCATTCCTGGTAGGATTTAAGAGCCATGTAGCTGTGACACTTGGGGTCTTGGTTTAGTGGTGGGCTTGTCAGTGCTGGGGGAACAGCGGGACCCAATGATCTCAGAGGGCTTTCCAGACATCAGTAATTCTCTGAGTCCATGACTCACGGGAGGGAAAGTGTTCACTGCAACAGGCAGGGTCACCAGTTGATCCCACAGGCATGTGGACATAGAGACACACACAGGTAATGAACCATTCAAATCCTAGTGCCTGAGGTTTGTTTTGCAGACATGGACAAGTCACTGCTTTTGATGGAGCAGTGTTGTCACCCCAGACTGCCTGAGATGGGCAGAGAAAAGACAATAAATTTATTACCTGTGGGAAAAATTTTGGACATTTCCTGGCCATGCTCAGTTTGGAGCCACTTCACAGGTCATCTGAACCAGGAGCTGCATGACCTCCTCCTCCTCCTGTGTGGTGGGAAGGGTTGTGGAGCAGCACAGCCACAGCAGGGAGGACTGTGGGGCTGGAACAGGACAAGGACAAGGAGCAGGGACAGCTCCTGTGGGTCACCATGGCCATGCCCACTAAGGGACACTGCCCCCAGCACGGCCATGCACATGAGGCGGTGGCTGTCAGGGACAAGGGACATCTGGGACTGGCAGGAGCAGCAGAGGGATCCCAATTCCCCAGAGGGAGAATCTGCAGGACAGCTCCAGCACAGGCACCCCAGCCAGCCTGGCCCAGCAGGCACTGCCAGGCTCAGCGTCCCCAAACCAGGGCCAGGCAGGAGCATCCCCAGGGACACAGCCTCTGCTCAGCCCCAGCACCATCCCCAGGCCCTTCTGCTGCCACCAGGCCAGTGCCACCCCCAGAGGCAGCAGGCACAGCAGCCCTCCAGCAGCAGGACACGCACACACGGCCCAGGCCTGCAATGCCAAAGTGCTCGTCTTTATTCAAGCTGGGAAAAGCAGCCCCTGCCCCAAAGACAGCGGGGCTGGCACCACAGGGCTCCAGCCCAGCAGCAGCCAGCAGGAGCAGCTGCCACTGCTGCTGTCACCCCAGCTGGGCACGGCACAGGCAGGGACACGAGGGGACATCAGGAGATGGGTCCAGCAGCCAGAAGCGAGGGGCAAGTCCTGCTTGGGAATTTCAGAGTTTCAACCCCAGATTCTGCAGGAAGAAAAGAAACAAGCACATCATGGGGTGTAACTTTCCCTGTCCCTCTCCCCCCCTGCCCTGCAATGCCCAGGGTGTGGTGCAGCAGACTCAGGCTCAGGGCAGGTGAGGTGCAGTCCTTGGTGCAGACAGGTTGGACCTGGGCTATCTCAGTGCTGGCAGCCCTGGCTCCAGCTCTGTGCAGGTGCAGCAAGACCTGGATCATGTCCTGAGTGCTGCCCAAGGACAGGGAATGTTTCTTTCATGGCTTGGGGAAGTTCTCTGCAGAGCTTGAGTGAGGCCCTGGGGACTGGAGGAGACTGGGGAGGCCCTGGCTGACCTGGAGCTGCTGCAGCCCCACTCAGGGCAGCTCCAATACCCACAAGGACTATTTCCTCCCTCCTTGGGCATCTCTCCCACAAAGAATAGTTAAGGAGATTATGTAGCAGACATTCACAGGAAATAAATTTGCTGCATATCTCATTGTGGACAAAAGAGGGAACTCTGTCCTCAGGCAGGATTCCAGACCTTATCTCTTGCAGCACACACTGTACAGCGTGCATCTTCCAATGGGTCTCGCAGGGAAGTTGCATCTCCCCTAAGTGCAGTATCCCCCTTTTTGCCTGCATCCAGCTGCATTTTGGGTTTCCATGGGGAAAGAAACATACAGAACAATTAAAGCAATCATCTGTGAGAGCAGTGCGCGGTTGCAAAAGGCTGATGGTATTTGTCCGTTTCTGGCCAGTGGATGGATTCAGCTCCAACCTCCCCACAGCAAAGATCACAGGGCAGAAGAACTTTCAGAGACATACAAAGAGGAACTGCTGGCTGCAGGGTGGAAGCCTGAAACCAAACCCCTTCCTGACCCACCAAAAAAGTTAGTATTCTATTTCCATGGGATCTTTCCACCCCATGTCTGTGTCCTAAAGAACTATCACTGGAGAAACCCCTTTGACCTCAATCTCCTGTTACCTTCTCATCACCCTTACAAACATGGTCACTTCCAGGGACTTTGAATTCCCACTGCTGGAGTAATTCCCCCATTTCCCCTCTTCCCCTCTCACCTGCAGCACCCTGGGCCAACAGGAGGATCAGGGGGAAGAGCAGGAACAGGATCTTCATGGCTGCTGCCTCTCGTGGATCTTCACAGGGCTGCAGAGGGGACACCAAGGCAATGGGGACATGCAGGAGCCCAGGCAGGGCAGGAGCCAGGGCTCTTCACCAAACTGCAGATGGACTGTTTCCAAACACAGCAGATGATGTTTCCTCTACTTCCCTCTTAGAAAGAATTCTGTGGTTTGTACCACCCTGTCAACCTCAGGAGCATTTCATGATGCTTCAGTCTCTGGAAAATCCATTACCTCATCCAGTCCTTTTCCAGAAGACCCCACAGTCACCTACCTGATGAAGGTCTGGGTGTTCAGACAGCTCCAAACCCAACAAGAATCGCTGTGTCCAGCAACCCTTGGGTTCAAGGAGCACTTTTTGGCCAAAACACTCTGATTTTATATTGTTGCAAGCTGTGGGGACATTCACTGATTTCTGCTGACACATCTCCCCTTGGCCAATCAGAAGTCCATCCCATCCATGTGGGGATGCTGGGGCTTCTCCTTATCCATCTCTGATGCAAGGACAGAGGCTGAGGTGCCTCGTGGGGCTGTTGCAATCGATGTCACCATTGTCACCATGCAACACTTCTTGTGACACCCGCAGCACAGTGGCACCCAGGCTGTGGTGGCATGGCATGAACTGCCTGGGGTGCACAAAACAGGCTGGTGGGTGCAGGCAGAGGTAGGAACCAGTCACAACCAATCTCTCCTGTGAAGGTGGTGAGGCCCTGGCTCAGGCTGACCAAAGGTTGCTGCCTCATCCCTGGAAGTGTCCAAGGCCAGGTTGGATGGGCTTGGAGCAGCCTGGGATAGTGGAAGATGTCCCTGATCATGGTGGGGGTGGAACTGGATGACCTTAAAAGTCCCTTCTTCCCCAAACCATTCTGGGATTCTATGGTAAAATATTTTCTATGATAAAATATCTGTCTCTGTCAGTTTGCTTAGGGAGCTGGAGCTGGATCCTGAAGAGGAGAATGGACTTGAGATTGGATACATCAGGGACACAGAGTCTGGTGTCCTCTCTCAGAGAGATGCATGGGATCATGGAATGGTTTGGGTTGGAAGGAACTTCAGAATACATCTCATTCCAACCCCTGCCATGGGCAGGGACACCTTCCACTATCCCAGGATGCTCCAAGCCCTGTCCAGTCTGGCCTTGATGCATGGTGGGGACATCCCTTGAGCATCAATCTGTAGAGGTAGGATTGGGTGTCCATTGATGGGTCCTTGGAATATCCTCGTTTCTGGAAATTTGGAACCAGACTCAGGACCAGTCCAGGGCCAGCACAGCCAGGGATTGCTGGTTATGGTGTGGAAAAGAGTTCTGTAATCCCCACTGCAGGGAGGCCATGGCTGGGGCCAGCCCTGCCCTGGGAAGCTGCTCTGACCTGGGCATCTTGTGCTCGACCCCATCTGAGCTGCAGCTTGGCCTTGCTGATCCAGACCCGGTCTTGGACCCACATCTGGCACCCTAATCTGACCTTCCCTGTACCCATAGCAATGCCCAATACCCCAGGAGGGGCTGCTCCCACCCCTGGCTGCCCTGCTCCATGGAGGGGAGCAGTGAGTGTCCCCTGTCCCAGCACCCCTGTGGTCACTGCCCCACAGCAGTGCAGGGGCCACCCCTGTGGCACCCCTGAGCTGAGCATCCTGGATCTGCCACCCAAATCATACACAATGACCCAGCGGGGCTCCTAACTGAGCCCCATCCCCTGGCCTTGACACCCTCCCAGCACTGACCCCCAGCTCAACCCTAAACTCCTGAGAACCCCCATGGCTCAGCCATCAGTCCCTATTCCCTCTGGAGCAGAATGACTTTTCCCACCCCCAGATACCCCTGGGCCCCACAACACCCCAGGCCCCACAGCTGGGGATGAACCCAAGGCAGTGTGTGTCCCGTGGAACAGCCCCACAAGGACTCCTGACCCAGCCTGGGAGCCAGGGACAACCAGCAGAAATGAGGGTGGTCATAGCAATCCCTCCATCCCTGTGTGAGAAGTGCTGGGGTCCCCTTGCTGAGACAGAAGGCTGGCATTGGGGTCCCTGCGAGCATCACACGTGTCCCCCCTCCCACCATGGGTGGAGATGCTGGTGTGGCTGAGGCCAGCATGGAGTTTGTGTGTCTGTTTCTGCCACCCCATCCTCTCTACCCTTCCCTACACGCAGAGAAAGAGATGCACACCCAGGACACACATCTCAGTGTGTGATGGCAATGACCACCACCTTGTATTGGGGACACGGGGGGATGGGATTCCCTTGGGATCCAGGTCTGGCTGTGCAGGGCTGCTGCTGCTGCCCCTGGCAGTGCTTGGTGCCTCCAGGCAGCATCATCCCGACCAGGGGGCCGGTGTGCTTCTCGGGGATCCGGGAGCCCCTCAGGGATACCACCGCCTGTGGGAGGAAAGCTCTGGCAGTGCAGGGATGTCCCTGCACCCTTGGGCTGCGCGTTCCCCGTTTTATCCCCCAAGCTGAGCCCTCCGGGCAGCCCAGAACTCACATCCGACAGCAGAATTCGTGCTCGGAGCAGAGCCCGATGCGGCCGATGCCCGGCGGGCAGGAGCGGTGGGAGCAGAATCCCCCGCGGCGCTCGCAGTCCTGGGCTGATGCTCGGACCGGGGACAGCCCTGCGGGACACGGAAACAGGAGACTTCCAGCCGGGATGCTGAGCACAGCCCCTGTCCCTGCCAGCCCTGCTTGTCCCCTGCCACAGCTGCTGAGCAGGAGGAGCCTGCAGCAGGAATCCGGGGGAGTTTATGGCACTTTATGGGTGGGAGACAGTCACTACACCCCTAAGCAGGCTCTGGGAGAGGTCTCCATCGTGCCTGCTGCCTCCTCCCTGGAACAAGGGACAAGTCCAAGGGTGGAAGCAGGATCTCCCTTCCTCCCCGCTCCTCCTCCTCCTCCTCCTCTCCAGCAGGGCTGCTGTGCCCAGTGCTGCTGACTCAGAAATACACGGGTCAGGAGTCATGGAGAGGGGTCAAATCCCTGTTTTGGAAGGATGAGAGCTTTAATACAATGCCCCAGATCTGGTCCCAACATCAGAATCTGCATCTGGAGTCTTTCTTTAAAGGTGTGGGGTGAGAGGGACCCTGGCGGGGATGGCACAGACACCAGGAGAACTCAGAGGTGTCTCATCAGCTCAGGTGACAAATCCTCCCTAAAAAACACAGACAAAGGACAAATCCTCCTCATTTCTTACCTGTCACTCCCCGGAGCATCAGGAGGAGCAGAGCACAGAGGACAGGCAGGATCCGCATGCCTGGGAGTCTCCAGCAGAGTCGCGGCTCTGGGGAGAAGAGAAAGGAGGCAGGGGTGAGTGGGAGGGTCCCTTCCTGCAGGTCGTGTAGCACCTGCGAGGGGACAGAGCTGAGGAGAGGGGATGTGACCGGTCACTGCTGGGAGGATGCACTCGGCAGCCCGGGAGTCGGAGCTTCCTGGCACCAGCAGCAGTGCTTTGGTCTCTCCTCGTGGCACGGTGTCCCTTGGGATGGCGAGTCCTCAAAATGTCCAGCCCCAAAGCTCCTTTTTTCCTGTTTCTTCCCCCGACAGAGAAAAACAAGCAGAGCTTTCCTCATCTGACACCTGAGGAGGATTCCCAGGCCTCCAGCCCAGGGTCTTGTGTCATCCTGCCTTGCGTAAGGGCTGCTCGGAGCTGTGGTTTGCTGGACACCTCTGGGGACACACAAACAGCATCCCTGTTCGTTGGGCCTTGGCAAACAATCAGCTTTCACCACACAAAGGAGCTCTGTCCTCCTCCCCCCGCGGGAAGCGCGCTCTCTATGCTTCGCTTGAAAATAACTGGGAAGACGCCACTTGGGATGACATCCCCGTCCAACCAGCAATCCCAGGAAGGACAGGGTTTAATTGTGGCTTTGTTTGGTGGAGTTTGCTGTGTGTAACCCTTTGCTGTTTGATGGGGCATCTTCATAAAGGTTTCCAGCCTTGCTGCGGTCTCATCAAGCGTTACGGGCGCGTGTGTGGGGATGGATGTGAAAAACACACTCGTGCCCGGTGTGTGCTCACTGAGAGGTCACAGGAATCACAGAGTCACACAATGATTTGGTTTGGAAGGGACCAGGAGGTTCCAGCCATCTGCCATGGGCAGGGACACCTTCCAGTAGGTGCTCCAAGCCCCGTCCAATCAGTCTTTGAACACTGCCAGGGATGGGGCAGCCACAGCTCCTCTGGGCAATACATGAAAATGCCTTTGATCCAAGCAACTCACCATATTTCACTGTTTTATCACTCCCCAGTGAGGGACATTGTACAAACTATTTGCAGATCTGTACCCAGGGGGGTCACTGCTACTCTGCCATGGTAGTCAGAGCACTCAGGACAGCTTCTTATTTCCTTCACCACTGAAGGAAATCCTGATCCTACAGCTACAGCCAGAAAAAGGGAAAAGGCCATTCCCCAATTTTTTTTAATATCTGCTGAGCTGTCTTGGCATCATAGCCCCAGGAGGCAAGGGACTGGGAGCAGCTATGTGCAGTAGTCAGGTTCCTTACAGGGCTTCATTAAGGTGGCAATTAGCTGCATCTCTGTGCTGTTGCTCTTTAGCACACACATCAGCTTAATCCCTGGAAGTGTCCAAAGCCAGGCTGGATGGGGCTTGGAGCAATCTGGGGTAGTGGAAGGTGTCCCTGCCTGTTTCAGGGGAGTTGGATCTATGTGATTTTAAGGTTCCTTCCAACCCAAACTGTTTTATGAGTCTCTGATTCTATGAACTTGAATGTGTAGAGTGCTGGGGAGATGGGATTGGGGTAAAAAGCAGGGAGGAGATGTGCAGCATGAATCCTAGGGGGTTTCAGCCTGTTTCACTCTAAACTGTCTCTCAAAGCCATTCCCCAGCCTTAAAGGCAAGGACAGCTCTTTGTGGTGGTGAGCTAAAAGCATGATGAGACTGGATTCTGCATGATGTTGGCTACAGACAGATGAAATCTAAAATTACAAGGTCTGAACCTTCCCTGCAAAGTCCTCAGTCCTTGAGCAAGAATCTTGTGCCATTCCAGTTTGTGAAACATTCACCTACTGTGGATTGTGCAAAAACCTCTTAGGACACCAACTGTAAATTGCTGGTTTGGGTCCACTTGGCAACTTCCTCAGGTTTCCATCCAGGGAGATTCCTGGGAGGCAGCTGTTGGCCAAGCTTCCTGCCCTGCACAAGGCTGTGGTCTCAGTGCTGGTAGAGTCTTTTTCAGGAGCATCTGCTTTGAACAGGCCCAGAGAGTGAGGGAGCTGGGCCTGTTCAGTCTGGAGAATACCGAGAGGAGACCTCAACAATCCATATAAATATCTCCAAGGAGTGTCAGAGGATGGTGACTGACTCTCTTCAGTGGTACCCAGCCATAGGATGAAGAAACACAATAAATTCCACTTCTACTTGAGGAAGAACTTCTTTATGTTGAGGGTGGCAGAGCACTGGAACAGCTGCCCAGGGAGGGTGTGGAGTTTCCTTTTTGGAGACATGCAAAACCCACCTGGAGGTGTCCCTGTGTCACCTGCTCCAGGTGACCCTGCCCTGGCTGCGGTGTCAGACTGGATGATCTCCAGAGGTGCCTTCCAACCCTAGAAATTCTGTGATTCTGTGGTTCTGTGATTCTGTGGAGGGTGGGAAAATGCTTTGCAACAAATGGGCAGCTCAGGGCTTTGAGTCACTTTGCACTTGGGTTGGTTGCTTCCCTTGAAAAGTCAGGCATTACTGCTCCTCCCTTCACAGGATCACAGAATGGTTTGGATTGGAAGGGGCCTTAAAGATCATCTCATTTCAACTCCCTGCCAGGGGCAGGCACAGCTTCTCTGGGCACCAAGGATTCCTTGTCAGCACAAGGATGTTCCTGACCGTGCAGGAGCAGCTGCAGAGACAGGAGCTCTCTGAGCAACCTGCACCTTCCACCTTTTCTGTTGTGGTCCAGAGCAGGACAGGCTGAATCTCCTTGAAGAGATCAGAGGCACAGTGGGGTTTGCCTCTCACACACGTTTCTATAATTGCCTCAGTGTCACAGGTCTAACTCTGATCTCCTGATTTGCAGCTGCAGCCAATATAATTTTTGCAGATTCGCTCCAAATTTATATCAGACAGAAATGCCAAGGGTAAAATCAGACTTCAGATTACCAATTTGTCCTGCTCAGTGTTACTTTACTTCTCATAATAAAACAAGATGCTGGTCCCAGGTCTGAAAGCTCTGGGTCAGGAGATGGGAACCCATAGCTTTCAGAGCAGAGGTGCTGTGAAAGCATCACACTTCAAAGACTTTTGTGCTCCCAGGGGCAATGGTGACTGATCTCAGTCATGACAGAGGATTCCCTAGCAGGTGTGTGTGGAGAACTTGCCAGCACTCACTCAGTCAACAGCCCAAGAGGGGTAAATATTTAGATGAGCTACACATTCTTGGAAGGTTTGGATTGATTTCAGAATTTTTGTTTAAATTTCTTAATGGAAATAAGACTTGGGAAATGAATAGGATATTAATTACTTTTGGAAATGAATGACAAAACCACACAGGGCAGCCATGCAACCTCCCCAGACCTTGCTTTTATTGAAAGGAGAATGACAAATTGCTACAACAATTCCTTGAATCCCACGACGTCAAAAGCGATGACTCCTGGAGATTCTCCACAATTAGCCACACTACAACCTACACAAAGGAAAGGATATTTCAGGGTTTCCAGAATTATGATTATGAGGAAAATCCTGCTGCTTGAGATTCAAAGGATAATTTGGGAAGTCATCTTTGCCCCAAATAAATCCTAAACTTACCACCTACAGCAATTATACCCAGAACGACACGACCCCAGGTAATCGTTGCCACGAGGGCATTTCCCCCTGTGGCAGAAGGTCCCACGATATCCACACTCCATGTAAGGCCTCCTGGGTCTTGCCAAGCCTCTACCTTTAAAAGGAATAAATAAACCAACGAGTAAACAAAGATGGGAGAAATTTTATTTCTGGCAGGGATTTGCATTTTGCTTAATCTCTGTGAGCAGACAATGTTGTGACAGTTCAGCCCTCAGAGGAGAAGGCCTGTGGTCACAACAAACAAGCATTCTCATTTCTTATTCTGATGTGTCTCCAAGCTCAGGACTTCCTTAGGAAGTCAGATTTTAGGGATGGGCGTCAGAGATTTGATAGAAAACAGTAGGCAGGCACTCAGCAGCTCTTAAAACCCTGTAGGTCACAATTCAGGAGAGATGCACCAGCTCATCTGGGAGAGTTCCACTTGTATAAAAAAGAGGGGAAGAGGCTTTTAATGTGAGCAGGCAGTACTAGGACAGAGGGGAATGGTTTTAAACTAAAAGAGGAGATATTTAGATTAGGTATTAGGAAGAAATTCTTCCCTGGGAGGTTGGTGAGGCCCTGGCACAGGGTGTCCAAAGAAGCTGGGGCTGCCCCTGGATCCCTGGAAGTGTCCAAGGCCAGGCTGGATGGGGCTTGGATCAACCTGGGATAGTGGAAAATGTCCCTGTCCAAGGCAGGGGGTGGAACAGGATCATCCTTAAGGTCCCTTCCAACCTAAACCATTCCACAATTCCATGGTTCTGCAGATTTGGCTGTTTCTCTCCCTGGACATTTCACCCATGTCTCAAAGAGGTCCTGATGTCCAGCAGTCCATAGGGATGGCTCCCATACATGCATAAATTCATCAATCCATGCAGAACAACATTTCCATACCACCAAACCCACCACACCAGGCGTTGCCCTCTGTGTCTGGAGCTGAACAGTCTGGAATTGCTCTTTCCTACATGTCTAAATGGAATTCCCTGCTGAAATAGGATACCCACATTCAAATTGCCTTTTGGGAAAGGCCACCAGCCTGTGCTATTCCCAGAACAGGTTTTATCCACAAAGGTGCTAATTGTCAGGGATCCAAACAACCCCAGGGAGCAGACTAGCAGTTAGGCAGGAGGTTGCCTGACCCTGATTCGATTAATAAAGACGTAGCCTGGCAGCTGAGGTGTTCTGGATGCACCTGACTGAGTGCACATGAACCAATTAATTCCAGTTTCCAGCTCATCCATGGCACAACACAAACTCCAGAGTGTTCAGAGAGAGGGGAGCTTGTTCCAGCAAACAGATAATGGATGTTCATATGCACAGTGCATCCAGCATATCCCTGGTGAGCTGCATTCCCAGCTGCATTCCCAGCTGCATTCCCAGAGTAGAGCGATATATGCACACCCAGAAAATCCCAGGAAGAAGTAAAGGAGTGTTTTAGAGGGGGAATAAAACACTCCTGGTCTCAAACTAGCGGTCTGTGGGGCACTGCAGAGGTGGTTGTGAGCAGTCTGAGCTCTCAGAAACACTTTTCTTCCCAGATAGAGATAAATCTCTGGCTTTAATATACCCAGAAAATCCTACTGAAAACAGGCCAAACATCTACTGTGTGTTAAATAAGGGCATGGAACCCACCAAAGGAACTCTTTGCCCAGTGTCCTGCCTCTGAGAACTGGCACAGGCAGAGACCCAGGTAAGAATAACATCAGACAACCACATAAAATCATAGAATCACAGACTCAGGTTGAAAAAGACCTTTAAGATCATCAAGTCCAATTGTTAGCCCAGCACTGCCAAGACCACCACTAATCCATGTCCCCAAGTGCCACATCCAGATGGCTTTTAAATCCCTCCAGGGATATATCTGACACTTGTCCCACATTTCTGGTCTGCTGCAGTTCATCACAGTCTTTTCCCCTCCTCACATCCCCAGAGGACACTTTCCACTCTGTTCCCACAGGGATCAGAACTCCACCAGCCCTTGCTCAGGGGCACAGAGCACTCTGCAAATGTAGCTGTGCCATTTTCAGGGCTGATAATAAAATACAATCCCTTTTTCTGGACAACAGAGTTGGTTTGGGGCTCCAGACTCCTTTGCACCCCACAACAGGCACAGCCTACACCAGCACTTAGGGCTGAACAGGTTTCTCCACCGAGGAGATGCTGCCTGTAGCATTTAAACCTTAGCTCATGATTTTGTGCCTCTCCACTCTATGTCCCAGCTCCTAAAGCAAAGGATATTTCAAGAACATGGGGCCAGATCCCTTTTTCTTTTTTTTTTTTTTTCTTTTTTTTTTTTCTTTTCTGTGTAGTTTAAGAATATTTGATTATGGTTTAATTTGTTTGTTGGGTGACTCAGAGGCAACGTGACTTAAGTGCAAGCCTGCTAGGTTCAACGGGGAGAACACTGGTGCTAAATGGTAATTGGGGGTTGCCCCTTTCAAAGTGATGCTTGGAGTATTTGCCTGTTAATTTAATTTCTCATCTGTAATCTCCAAAGAGTTTTGATGATTTACGTGAGGCTTCTTTGCAAGAGGCAGCTTGGTCACATCCCAAAAGGGACAGGAGACCTTTGCAAGACACCATCATCTTCTCTTTATTCCTTCACCTTACCTGCAGCTCCCTGAAATGCCACCAAGAGGAGAACAAGGAGGAAAGGAAGGATTTTCATGGCAGAGGGTGGCTGGGATCTCGGGTCACTGCAGAGAAAGGAGACCAGGACATTGGTTAGAGCCCTATCCCTCCACAGTCCCAGAAGTGATACAGAGAAATGTTCTTCAGGACCTGGAAGCTACCTAAAAGAGGTTATTACACATTTTTGTCATGATCATGTCTATTGCCTAAGATTTTCCTGGAGCACACATAGGATCATGCCATAGGAAAAAAGTTCCATGCAAAAAAATTCAATTTCAAATCCCCTTTTAATTAAGGCATCAAGTGATCAGAAATTTATCCTGGATTTCTTGATAACTTGCAATGCATTGCAATAAATTTGATTTGCCTTATGGAAGTTAAAGCTGTTAATTCAGAAAATAAGACAATTTTTGCTAGATTGACCTAAAACAACCCCATGGGTTTTCTCAAGCTTTTCTACTAAAAAAAAAAAAAAGAGGAGAAAAAGCAATTTTCTTCTAAATTAACTCAAAAGCCAGCTTTTCCTTATTCTGTCTTGGAGGCTGTTGTTTATTCTTCCTCTCAAGAATTACATTATTTCCAGGATAAATTTTTGAGTATTTGCATTTCTTGCAGCCAAGGAAAACTCCTCTCCCTTATCAACATTTGACACCTCTAGAGCTGGCTCATGACAGCCTGCAGTCACTGCACAGCTGAGTATAAAACAATAAAACAAAATGCAGATAAACCAGAAAGATATGAAGTCTCCAGCCCGTTTAAGAAGGACAAAACCTTTTGGGAGGGGCTGAATAATGAGAATATTTTGGTTGTTACCAGGCAGGAGGAGCTTTAGGCTGGAACAGTCCCAGGATCAGTGTCAGCCACCCGGATGAAGGAGCAGGGCGTGGGTTTGTGCCGTTCCTGGAGGGTGGTGAGGGATGTTTGATCTCCACAGCCTTTTGGTGGCCAATGAGGCTCTGGAGAGCTCTGGGGGCACCCAATGAATCCTCTTTGCTGCTGTCCTAAGAGGAACCAAGATCTGGCTTTCAAACCATTGCAGCACCACCTCGGGAAATGTGTTGAGATGAGAAAAACCACCCTGGGCCTCCTCCCTTTGAGCAACCCTTTGGCCACAGCAGCTCCCTCAAGGTCTCTGTTTCCATCTGTTCTCAGAGGTTTTTCATTTCCTTACAAACATGAACAATACATCACCATAGAAGTAAAATAATCATCATCTGGAATGATGTTAAAATAAAACCCACGTTAAATGGACAGTTAGTTTTTCTCTGGAAATTCAGCAAGAGGGTTAACGGGCTGTCATTAATTCTACATCATTACTGCTGTTGGAAGGGAAAATCTGGACAATTAGAACATGGAAAAGATCTGCACTAGGGAATGGCGAGGAAAAAAGTGAGAGAGGGAAACAGGAATCTAAGAGTTAAGAATAAAAAAGGAAAAAGTGGTTTGGTTGTTTTTCAAATTTTTGCATCAAAACATTTTCATTACTAGGTTACCTGCATGGCCTGTAAGATATTTTATGCCATATCCATTTATGGAAATTATTGCAGCCCATGCCCAGCAATTTCAGTCTTATTGTTATTTTTACTCTCTTGCCATGGACAGAAGAGTTCTGAGCACATCACTCCTAAGCATCCTCCTTTCTCACCAAGAATTCCTCCAATAGCTCCCTGCTTTTCATGCATTTACAGACATTTCTATAAATTCAGGTGCCTGTTGCAAAGGGATCTTCTCTTTTATCCCTCTTTCCTACTTGAATCCTGCCGGCCCCATTCCATGGGAGTTGCCTTTCTCCTCCAGCAGCTGCTGGAGCACGGCTGAGCTCATCCCTGCCAGAGCCTCCCTGGGCTCGCCCTTCATGCCCTGCAGGGATTTTTCTTAGATCTCTTTGTTTTCTTTCCCAATCAAAGCAACTATTTCACTGAGGTTTCCAGCACAGCATTTTCAGCAACTTTCAGGCTGCCCACAGGCTTCTTGTTTCTCTGGGCTGCTCCTTTGGGTGCTTTTCTTTTCTCGTTTTTGTTTTTTGTTTTTGTTTTTGTTTTTGTTTTTGATTTTGTTTTGCTTTTCTTTTTCTTTTTCTTTTTCTTTTTCTTTTTCTTTTTCTTTTTCTTTTTCTTTTTCTTTTTCTTTTTCTTTTTCTTTTTCTTTTTCTTTTTCTTTTTCTTTTTCTTTTTCTTTTTCTTTTTCTTTTTCTTTTTCTTTTTCTTTTTCTTTTTCTTTTTCGTTTTCTTTTTCGTTTTCTTTTTGTTTGTTTTTGGTCCTACATTGTGGTTACACATAATTGTGCTGTGGTCACTTCTACAGAGCAGCTCCCACAAACAGCTTTGGAACTGGGTCCTTTGTGCCCAATCCGAGAATGTAAATGTTCTTGTGGATGCCAGGACCAGCTGTTCTAAGAATCATCATTGTGCAGCAAGAAAAATATACATTTTACAGAGGAAAAATCTAATGTCTGCATCTCCTGGCATCATCCACAACTACCAGTCAGATCTACTCTGCTGCATCACCTCAGGCAAGGGAAGGACCTGCAGGAGATGTGCCCTGGTCCCTGAGTCCTTTAGGGCAGGGCTGTAGCTGAAAGCCTTCCCTGAGGTGTTGTGAGGTGTTTGCAAACAGATGTGCAGCCAAACATCTGGGCTGAAAAGTGTCTCAGCACGTGAGGAACAGCTGGGTCTGTGTGATGTCACCTGTGGGCAACTCAGCTGGAGCACCGAGCCCAGATCTGGGGGTCCCCAACACAAGAAAGACCTGGAGCTGCTGGGGAGTGTCCAGAGGAGGCCATGGAGATACTCCAAGGGCTGAGGCCATGGCCAGGGACAGCTTCCACCAGAGCAGATTTCTCCAAGCCCTGTCCATCCTGGCCTTGGACACTTCCAGAGATCCAGGGGCAGCCACAGCTTCTCTGGGCACCCTGTGCCAGGGCCTCACCAGCCTCACATCCAGGAATTCCTTCCCAATAACCCATCCATCCCTGCCCTCTGGCAGTAAGAAGCTGTTCCCTGTGTCCTGTCCCTCCATCCCTTGTCCCAAGTCCTTTTCCAGCTCTCCTGGAGCACCTTTGGGCCCTGGAAGGGGCTCTGAAGTGTCCCCAAAGCCTTCTCTTCTCTAGGATGTAGCTCTCTTGGAGACATGAGGAGTTTTTTAGCAAGAGAGGCTCCTGGGTGCTGAAATTCAGCAGAGAAAAGTGCAGCCAAACCGGTGGCTGGGAGGCAGCCAGAGCAACTGGGAGCTGGCAGAGAATCTGGGGAGGGTGGCTAGCTCTGGGAATATCTTCTGGAAGGCATTTCTGGCTTCCTCCTTCTCTGCCTGGCAAAGTTCCGGGGTGATGATGGCACAGGATTTATTCCTGGCTTGGAGCACAGGAGGAGAGACTGAGGAAAGACAGCTGAGACACCTCAGGGTGGGAATGGTGATGATGGAGGGCAGGGGGGATGAGATGAGGGAGGTTCAAATGTCTTCAGTGGCTGACAAGAAGGGTCACATTGTACCTGCATGGACCCTGGCAGCACCCACACTGCTGAATTTGCAAAAAAATGGTTCTTCCACATCCCACTCTCAGGTCTGGAAGAGGCTTTGGTGCCCATTAGAGGCTGAGTTGTGCTTTGTATGCTAAAAATTGGGTTTTCTAGGAATGGGCCACGTGGTATTTGCTGCTGTGGAGGACAGAGACAGCCAAGGCTGAGCTTCACTTGAGCCCTAATTACACCCCTTTATTAAACTGCTTCACTGGAGCTGGGCCCAACAGCCCAACATCATTAATTAATGCAACACAAATACGGACAGGGCAGTAGGACAGGAGGAAAAGTGGGTTGTCCTTAACACCCAGAGGGCTCCCAAACCCAATCAGGTGGAGCTGAGGCTGCAAAGATGCCAAGTTCCTGGTAAAAAGCAGTGCTGGAGACCCACAGAGAGCCTGGGGACGCTCCCACGAGTAGGGAAAACCAGGCAAGGCCATTTCTGAGCAGATTGGTGGTTCACGTTGCACAGCAGAGCCTGGGCTTTATTGCCAGAGTTGCAAAAAAACCTCAATAAAATTAAATAAAACAACACTAAATGTATGAAAGTCCCGGAACACAGCTACACCCAACAGCCCAGATGATGTACAAGGTTTTGGGAGCTTCCTGCAGCATATTGCAGAAACCACCAAAACCAGAGGTGATATTTTGACTTAATTAACCCCCCCCTTTGTGGCTTTTCTTGTAGAGACCTGCTGGGAATTTATTTTCTAAAAAGCATCAGGGCTGGAGGCTGCAGGGTTGGAAATTGGGATAAAAAGCAAACGCACACCAGAGGGCCCCTGCAACCTCCGATGCTTGGGATGGATTTCACAGCGTCGCTGTGGTAGGGTGGGAAAACAACGGGATTAATTGATGGCTCTGGGCACACCATGTCCCAGCTGCCACCTAGTGCTCATCCCCGCCACACGGGGGACATCGGGGTGGGTTTGTGCCGGTGCTCAGCAATTTGGGGACATCAGGGTGGGCTTGTGCCGGTGCTCAGCAGTTTGGGGACATCAGGGTGGGCTTGTGCCGGTGCTCAGCAATTTGGGGACATCGGGGTGGGCTTGTGCCGGTGCTCAGCAGTTTGGGGACTTCGGGGTGGGCTTGTGCCGGTGCTCAGCAGTTTGGGGACATCAGGGTGGGCTTGTGCCGGTGCTCAGCAGTTTGGGGACATCAGGGTGGGCTTGTGCCGGTGCACGGTAAGACAGGGGACAATGGGATGGGCTCGAGCCAGTTCTGAAGAACCCAGGGGACATCAGGATGGGTTTGTGCCGCTGCAGAAGAACCCGGGGGACATCAGGATGGGTTTGTGCCGGTGCTCAGCAATTTGGGGGATGCGGGATGGGCTTGTGGCAGCGCACAGCAGCTCCAGGGGTCTCGGGCTGGTGAAGCCCCGGTCGGTATCTTGTCCCCAAGCCCCCAGGGGTGACGGAAGCACCGTGATGTCACACTGCCAGGGAGGGGACACGGGGGGAGGTGCCCGGTGAGGCCGGGGAAGGGCGGAGCGGTACCGGCCCCGGCGGCTCCTTCTTCCTCCTCCTCCTCCTCCTCCTCCTCCTTCTCCTCCTTCTCCTCCCTTTCCTCCCTCCTCCTCCTCCCTGCCGTGCTCCCAGGATGCGCGGGGCCGTCCCCAGGCTCAGCCTGACGCTGCTGGCGGCGGAGAGCGGCGCCCGTGAGTGAGCGCAGGATGCGCGGGGGCCTGGGGGGCTGCGCTGGGCGGAGGGGAGGGGAAAGGCGGATGGGATGCTGGCAGTGACGCCTTTGCAGCCACCCCGGGGGTCCCGAATCACCTCCATGTACCGGGGGAGGTGGGGGAGGTGTCATCCCCGTCATCTCTTGGGGAGATGCGCGGTTCTGCTCCCGCCATCCCCGCGGGTCCAGCCGTCCTCTTGGATTCTTTTCATATTTGAAAAATCGATTTACTTTACACCCCCCCCCCCCCCCCCACACCCCACTTATTTATTTGTTATTTGTTTATTTCGGAACCCGAGCTATTTATCAGAGCCTTCCTAGGGCCGGGCCCCTGGGTGGCGGTGGCTGTGCCTCAGCTGACAAAGCCACCGGGAGCCGGCAGCTGCAGATAAGCCCAGGACAAGGGCTGCGAACCCCCTGGGCGGGCTGGGAGATGGGGCTCTGGCAGGAATGGCTTTCAACTGACAGAGAGGAGGTTTACATCGGATATTAGGAGGAAATTCTTCCTTGTGAGGGTGGGGAGGCGCTGGCCGGAGAAGCTGTGGTTGCCCCTGGATCCCTGGAAGTGTCCAAGGTCGGGTTGGACAGGGCTTGGAGCAGCCTGGGATAGTGGAAGGTGTCCCTGCCCATGGAATGAGATGAGCTTTATGGTCCCTTCCCACCCAAACCATTCTGGGATTCTGTGGTTATGAAGGACACTGCTCAGTTGCTGGGGGTGGGTGTGGCTGTGTCATCCTTCAGCATCACCTCTCTGCCCTTCTCCAGGGCTCTGTGCCATCATCCACTACCTTGTCCGTGGGCAGCTGGGCTGGTTTGGGCTGACCATCGCCTGCCTGGTGCCCGGCTACGCTGCCCAGCTCCTCAGCATCCTCTGGTTCCGGGCAGACGGACACGCACCCGGCTGCTGGCTCCTGGCTCTCCACCTCCTGCAGCTGGGCCTCTGGAAGCGGTGAGGAACGCTCCCCGCGATCCTCCCGACCCCCACAACCCGGGTGCAGCCCCAAACTTCCTCAAACCAGGGCGGGCATCCCGTCACGGTGACTCTTGCAGGTACTGGGATGTTCTGCGGGCGGCGGAGACGGGCGGCGGTGCCGGGGAGGTGCTGGCTCAGCTCGGGGATGTTTGTGTGCTGCGGCTCCTGGAGGCCCTGCTGCAGACCCTGCCTCACCTTCTGCTCCAGGCCTATGTCGTGGTGGCCGTGGACCCAGCAGGCTTCATCCCTGGTGAGTTCCCGGGAGGATGGTTCAGGTTGTAGAGGGGGGGATGCGCTTGGGTGAGGGCTGTGCGTGTCCTTTGGATGGAGGAATGTGCTGCAAAGGGACTGGGAAGCAGCAGGGACAAATGTGGCTGAAAGATCTGCTGTGGCTGAATGCAAAGGTGGCTGCTTTGCCCCAAAGGTGAACTTCCAGGTGTGCAAAGAGGGATGCTGTGGTGTGGAGTCACAGCATGTAAGGTCACACTTGCTCATTGTACATCTCTGGTCTGATGGCCGTGACTGGGATGGAGCTGCCCTGGGGCTGCAGAGCTCTGTCCATGGAGACAGCACTCAGAGGCCATCCACAGGGAAATTCCAAGTGACCAGATTCAGTTGAAATACTCCAGTTTCACCCCTGGTAACATTCAAGTCAGGTTGGACAGGGCTCTGGGCAAGCTGGTCTGGTGGAAGGTGTCCCTGCACATTGCAAGGGACTGGACTAGATGGCCTTTAAGGTCCATTCTGTGATTCCTTGATTCCATGATTCACTTGACAGGCTCAAGGGGTGTCTGGCTTGTATGTGGGTGCCGTGCTACCAGCACCTCCCTAACAAAGAGAATTGGCCCTGCTGTGCATTTGGGCCTCCCCCAGAGCTCTGACTGCCCCTGTCCCCACACAGGTGTCAGTGCAGGGCTGTCCCTGCTGTCCCTGGCCTGGGCTTTGGTCTCCTACAGCTACTGCACCTGCCTGCTGAAGCCTGGGCACCTGAGCCCGCCGGCCGCCGTCATCCTGTGCCTGCTGCTCTGGAGGACAGGGATGCTGGGCACCCGGGTCCTGGCCCTGGTGCTCTTTGCCAGGCTCTATTCCTTCTGGGTTTTTGCTGTGGCAGGTGAGATCTGAGATCCTGTTCCCCACATCCCACCCCGGTGTCAGCCCCGTGATGCTCCTGCTGCTGGGACTGTTTGCAGCCTCCCCCAGGAACAGCTTTGCAAATTCAGTCTCTTCTCCCTGCAGGGGTCCACTGGCTGCTCATGTCCTTCTGGCTGGGGGCCCAGCAGACCGATATCGTGGTCCAGCCGTGCCGCTGGAGGCTCTTCAACTGCCTGCTGGGAGCTGTGTACATCTTCTGCTACATCAACGTCAGGCCCGGCCCCTCCAAGTCCAGGGTGGCCATATTTTATGCAGTGAGTACCTGGAATGTTTTGTATTCCACATGGATGCAGCTGCTGGGGACAAGCAACAGCTTCAGACTCTCCACTTCCATCTCTCACATCACCACTTGCTCAAAATCCAGCGTTTTACTGTGTCCTGACAAAGCCAAGTGGTCACCAAGGCGGATGTGCCTTCTGCACTGGCTGTGACTCCTTAGAGGCAGCCTTACAATGTCAGTGGTAAAAAAATAGGTGAAGACCTTGCAGAAAGTTCAGTTTGACAACTTCTGTGTTTTAAATGATAAATTAGGTGCAAAATAGAACAGGGGAAGTGCTCAAGGCCAGGTTGGATGGAGCTTGGAGCAGCCTGGGATAATGGAAGGTGTCTCTGCCCATGGCAGGGGGTGGAATGAGATGAGCTTTAAGTCCCCTTCCAACCCAAACCATTCTGTGGTTCTAAGAATCTATGAAAATCTAGAAAATGGATGTTTTCTGTTGTGAGAGGCACATATAAAGCCATCAGAAGGATATAAACGATGACTCTCTTCCCTCTGCCCTGCAGATAATGCTGATGGAGAACACGCTCCTGCTGCTCTTGGGCACCCGGTTTCTGCAGGTGGAGCTGAGGAACAGCCTGACTGTGACTGGAGCTGTCATGTCAGGGTCTGTAATAGGTAAGAACATTGATTTTAGAACCTGGATTACAAATTTTGAGAGTAGTTTGAGGAAATAAGTGTCCAGACTCCTCTCCCAAGGCCCTCTCCAGCTCTCCTGGAGCCCCTTTGGGCACTCGAAGGGGCTGTAAGACCTCCCTGGAGCCTTCTCTTCTCCAGGTGAGCACCCCCAACTCTCCCAGCCTGGCTCCAGAGCAGAGGTGATCCAGCCCTTGGAGCATCTTTGTGCCAAGCAGGGTCATATTTTCCCAGAGGGATGGGGGCAGAGGGAGATTGTGCAACTCCCCAGACCCTCAGATCAACTGTATTAAAGAAATGAGATGGAAAAGGAACAATTCCCATGGTCTTGGATGAGTTTAGGGTATAAGTAGGAAGATGTCTTAAAAACCTGCTGATGTCTCATTTAAAGGCCAGAGGATGGGGTGCTGTGACATGGAAGGTTTCCTGCATCACACATCTCCCTGCTGGGCAACTTTCAGTCTGCAAATTAATCCAGATTAAATTTGGGGTTGAGTGTGCACTTCCTTTGCCAAAATCTGCTCAAATGGGATTCTTGCATCCCTATAAATGGTTGAAACACGTGCTACTCAAACACCTGATTCTCAGCAGTGTCTTTGCATGTCTTGTTGATCTGGAGGTGCAGCAAGGCCTGGCCTCTTCTCCACCCCTGACCAAAATGCTGCTGGGACTCCTCAGTGACACTTTTCTGCTCCTTTCCAGGTGCCACAGCTCTGGTGATTTACTACAGCCTACTCCATCCCAAGTCCACAGAGATCTGGCAGGGATTCCTGGAGACAATCTGCAGTGCTGCAGCACGTGGGGATGAGGAGGTGTCTGGAGAGAGCTCCCAGGCTGGGCAGAGTTCAGGGACTTTGGGAGATGAAGGGTCCTTGCCAGGGGAAGGGACCAAGACAGAGCCCAAAAATGAGACCAGCTCATCGCTGCTGCAGTCCAAAGGGTGTTTGGAGGACAGCTGGACAGACCATCACCACTGGCTGCTGGTGAAGCTGGCCTTGAAGACAGGAGATCTGTCCGTGATCAACGCAGCTTTCGGAGATGGTGGCGTTGGAGAGGCTTTTCCTGGAGGATGGGTGATGGAGAAACCCCCTGGTGTTGAGCCTGGGGCAAACCTTTCCCTCCCCATGAGGGACATCCATCCCTCTGGGCTGGCAGTGGGGAATGGAGGAGGCATCAAACCCAGCGCTGGCACTCTGGGAATGGCACAGGAGGATGGAGCAGGGCAGGAGCCTGATTTTCCCCCATCCACATCCCACGCCAGTGGCTTCTCCCCGGATTCAACCGAGAGCTCCTCTGTGTATTTTAGTGCAAGTGCAGGAGGCATCGCCTCGCCTGGGACAGGGACAGCCACAGCCACAAGCATAGCCCTGGTGCAAAGGGACAGCAAAGCTCAGCCTCCCCCAGGCTGCCTGGGAGAAGGAGGAGGAGGAAGAGGAAGGGATTTATCCCTTGGGATGGCCAGCATCAGCCCAATCATGGGTGCTTGTGCCCACAGGTGTTTGCAGAGAAGCTCTTCCTTCGGCAACACAGGCAGCTGTGGGGTGGCAGGTCCCCCCAAAGAGGGCTCAGAGCCCACAGGGACAGAGGGTGCCCTTGTGGGGTGCCATCACCTTTGGGACACCCACCCTTGTGGCCCGCAGGGGACTGTGGTGAGAAGCAAGCTGAGGTCACCGTGCTTCACCTCCACCCCCAAGGCCAGCTCTAAATGCCCCCAGCGAGGACTGGGGGAGCTGGGAGAGGGGACAGACCTGTCTGGGGTACCAAAGTGACCCTGTGAATGGCTGCACTGTCACCTTGGGTCAGCCTTGGGGTGGCTGTCTCATCAAGAGGCTATGGCAGGAGGTGGTGGGACGAAGACTGTCCCCACGGTTGCCCTGCCATGGGGCAGATGTGCTCCTCCATCACTGATCATCACCTTCCCTCCCAGTACATCCTCTACAGGCAGTCTTGAAGAACTTCAAAAGCCTTAAAAAGCCCTAGAAGTCCAGGGCTGGTTATTTGTTGAGCTTATTTATGTCACAGACCTGCCAGGCAGCCAGATCCTTCTGCCTTCATTGTGTTTGTGACAATGACTTCAAGTCTGTCCTTTAACCAGTGCCTGCACAAGCTGCTGGCCTGTCCCAGTGTGGAGATCTGGTTGCTGTCTCCAGGAGTTGCAGTGCTGGCCAAAGCAGTTTTCTCAGGACAAATAAGTGCCTAAACTAGAAAAATGATGGGTTTTACTCTTGGATGTCCTTCCTTCCAGGCAGAGTAAGGCCTCAAGTAAGGCTCAGCATTGCTTGATTTGTTTTTCCCCACCAGGTTTATCTTGAGGCCTTTACCAGCTCCATTTATGGGGGTCACAGGATTGCAGATCCTTTTCATGCTGCAAACCAGAACCTCAGAACCTGGAATTACAGCCAAAAGCCATGTCCTGCAGCTTGTCCACTGTCCAGCTTCCTCAAGTGGTCTTTTCTCTCCAGCCTCCTCCTTGTCCCCTTCCAGCTGCGGATCACAGGACCCCAGAATTATCTGGGTTGGAAAGGACCTGAAAGCTCATCCAGTTCCAACCCCTGCCACGTGCAGGGACACCTTCCACTAGACCAGGTTACCAGGTTATAATCCACATCTGCCTGGATGCTCCCTCCCTCCTAAACTTAGCCTCAGGCCAAATCTCAAACCAGTTCTACTGCTGCCATAAAACCCCTGGTACAGGCAGGGTTTATTTGTGTCAGGAACTAAAACTGTCAATATCACAGTCTCAGAAATAGCCAGTGCTTCCCACCAGGCTGGCTGGGCATGGTGGGATTTGTGCCCAGGACACGGCTTGATGTGTTCATTGAGATGTGATCAGCTGCATTCACCACCAAGCTCCTGAGTGCCAGCTGCAGCACATCTGGCTGTGCTCTCCAGCTGTTGTCCTGCTGTGGGCAGGAATCTGGTGCTGCCACAGGGCAGGAAAGGCAGCAGGAAGAGCACAGACATGTGATGAATTATTTAAAAAAAGCCTCCATGATGCATTCACTGCTCAGGGCTGACCCAGCCAGACATTTCCTCAGGGCAAGGAAAACCCAGTTGGTGCTGAGTATGGAGTGAAGCCACATTGCAAGGAGGTGAAGGCTCCCTACCTCCATCTGGACCCCAGCCCCCCGAGCTGTGGCTGTGCTCTGCAGGCAGGAGCAGTTCCAGTGGCTTTTCCAGAGCCCTTCTCACTCTGTGGATCACACAAGGCAGCAGTGCTGCCAGGCCGTTAAAGAAATTTTTATCTAGCTTGGTTTTCTACTTTTGATAATATATAATTATTCTTGAAAACACCCCAAACCAGCCTTTGCTATGTCTGTGTCTCATATTGGGGGTGAAAATAAGTGTGGAGGGGGGGTCTTTCTTCCCACTCTTGTCTCTTGCAGGCCCAGGATGAGTTGTCAGGATTTCCAGTGGGAGGGTGAAGAAGGGACCTGGGCAGCAGGACCTGAAGGAATGGCATGAAAATGTGTCAGGGAAGGCTAAGGTTGGATGTCAGAAAAAGATTCAGCCAGCATGAAACTGTCCCATAGGCCAATCAGGAAAGAAACACAATTTTGAGAAAGTAAAGAATACTTTTGTGTGCAGGAGTCAGGCGTAAACGTGGACTTTGATTTCTCAGAGCACATCCACAGTGCAGAGGTGCACTGTGAGCTCATAGCTCTGACCTCGAATGAGGTGGAAATCCTGGGTAGATCAAGGAATGGCAAAAGAGAAGGGAGGAATCTGGTGCATGAGGACTGGGGTAGGGATGAGGATGTTTGTGTGAGGATTGTGTTCCCATGGCTTTGCTCTCTGATGACGAGAGCTGGTCACCGGTGAGCCATGCTCCCCCTCCCCTTCTTGGGAGCAAAGTGAAATCAGGTGGGATAATATGGATTGTCTGTCCTTAAAGGCTTCCAGCCTGTGTGAGCCCTGTTGCACCCAGGGTCCAAGTCCTGTGTGCTTGTACAGTCCCAGCACTGAGCCACGGGTCTCTGCCTGTAGGAATAACCTGTATTTAATCAGAGGATCCCAGAATGAGTTGGGCTGGAAGGGACATTAAAGATCATCTCATTCTAATCCCCTGCCATGGGCAGGGAGCTCTTCTACCATTCCAGGTTGCTCCAAGCCCCGTCCAACCTGGCCTGGGACACTTTCAGGGATGGGACAACCAGAGCTTCTCTGGGCACCCTGTGCCAGGGCCTCCCCACGCTCACAGGGAAGGATTTCTTCCCTATTTCCCATCTGAATCTATTCTCTAGTGAATTCTAAAGCCACGTTTGAATTAGGAGGACTCCAGCAGCAAATCACAGCTTGGGACACCCTTCCCCACCCTTCCCATCTTCTGGGGGGGGAGCTGAGGATGCCCCAATGACCTGGTGCACCTCCAGATGTTTCCCAATGCCGCCAGACCGGGGAAATCACGCTGGGGAGGAGTTTCTCCCCAAAACTTGTTGCTTTGCCACCAGAGGGAGATGCTGCTCAAGGTCCAGATACTGTGTGCACCTCCAGTGCCTGTGTTAGGGAATCATTGAGGTGGGAAAAGCTCTGAGCTCATCCAGTCCAACCATTCCCCAGCGCTGCCAAGGCCACCACTAACCCATGTCCCCACCTGCCACATCCACACGACTTTTGAATTCCTCCAGGGATGGTGACTGGAGAGGGAGGTGCAGGACTGATGCTGCTGTGGAATTGTTCTGGGAGCCAGTGGGAATGAACTGGGGAGCTCTGGGATACTGGAGGTGGAGTGCACAGTGAGTGCCTGCAGGAATGCTGCGAGCATCTCCTTTCATTTCCCAGGCATCACTGGGCCATGGGGGATGTTTGAAAATCACTGTCAGAGTCTTGCCCTCTTCAGGAGAAGAGTCCCATGTAAATATCCCATGGTGCCTTCATGTCCAAAGGTGTGTGTGTGTGAGGGGAGATTCCCCAGATCCCACTGGATGCATGATGGGACCCTGGGAGTTTGGTAGAACCGGCTCCAGCTGTCACCACCATGGTGCTGAGTCCTGATTTTGGTGCTGTATCCTCAGAGCTGTGGCCAGATAGGTGACCTGGTCACTCCACATTCTGGTCTGTCTGCACAGCAACCCATGGGGTGCAGAAATCCCACAAATCCCAGGTGACTGCAGCTGGCAGAGGGGCAATGGACCAAGTGCTCCAGGCAACCTGCTGATGTTATCTTCCAAATGTTCCAAGTGCTTGAGGAGACCTGGCCAGACCCTCTGCTCTTTCTGCAGCATCTCCCATGAGCTGTTTTCAGATGAGGAGTGATCATGAGCTAGACCAGGATCTGCCCAGCTTTTGGGGTGCTCATCACCAACATTTGGGCTAAAGCCACTCACAGAAGGGCTGGAGTGAGGGGATATCTCCATCCCAATGCACTAGGACAGATTGTCCAGCTTATGCCTGCTCTGGAATAGAAAATTTCTGCTCATTTGCCTCTGTGAACCTTTTCTTTTCCATTTTGTTTCTTAAGGAAACCCTCTTCACCACTTTAGAGAGGTGGAGGGTCATTCCCCAGCCCAGGAGAGCTCAGTGCCACAGGTGAGAGGACCTCTCAAGGGTAACATGGGAGCAGGAACCAAGCATGAATTTTGACAATGCAGGGAGTGACCCAAGGGCTCCCCAGGAGAACTGGCTGTGCCACTCTGGTGATCTGGAAAAAGGAGCAAACAAGGCTGGAACAGAGGCTACGTCCCTAAGAAATTAAACAATACCCAGGTGAGTGCCTGGGCTTGGGAACGTGGCTGTCCTGATTGCTGCCACTGTCCCCTTGCCTTGTTATTTTTAATGGGTCACACTTGTCCCTCTTTCAAGGTGAAACAAAATACAGCAGGATGGAGTTGTACCAACAGGGCTTGAGTGTGGGGCAGCAGCCCTGCCCCAGCCCTGCTGGGATCTCACCTTCCAGCAGCCCATTTTCTAAGCACTGTCCGTGGATGCCAGGTTTTGGGCTGGGTGAAAAATATTCCTTCCAGCTCCAGAATGATGTAACACCCCCCAAAACTAGCCCAAGAAAGATTTCCCCAGAAAAAAAACATCTTTTCACTTTCAACCACGTTGAAACACAATACTTGGACATTACAGAAAATGGAATTATTTGCCCTGGGGCTGTTGTTATTTGTCTGTTTTTTTCCAAGCTGAAACTTTGGATATTTTTTCCCCCCGCCTTTAATTAAATTTGGTTTGCTGCAAATCCCTTTCTGGTGCCTTCAGTGTTCCTGCAAAAGGCAGGGCCCAGGCTGCAGCTCTGTGCCCATGGCTCCAAGGCTAAACAATACCACGGAGGGGGGGAGCAGAGGCTTAGCCCAGCTAATCAGGACTTGCCTAATAGGACCGAGTGCTTAATGAGGACCCAGGGACTGTGCTTCCCCGGCTGGATTTGGCTGGAGGAAAATGCTTTGTGCTCTCAACATCAGGTTTGAGACGGCTCAGTTCTCTCAAATGTGCTGGAGCAGTGTTTTCTCCCTCCTGTGAATCCATCCTCACTGGACACAAGACAGATCTGTGAGGGATCCGTGGGGATGCTGGAGGAGCTGAACAAGACCCTGGAAAGCAAAGAGATACATGTTTTGCTTGAAGAGAGATCTTTCAAATCAAAAAACACTGTTTGTACCTTGATTTTCCTAAGCAAAGCCAGCAAAGAGCCCTGCCAGTTCCCCTCATGTCCTTGGAGCTCCCTGAGGAGCTTTGGGGGGATTTTAGGGATTGACTTCAATAAATAACAGCAAATGTTTTACTGTTTTACCCTGGAGACCTGTTAGGATTGTCTCTGTCCCCACTGCTACACCCCAGATCAAGCTGAAGTGTGTTTTTAGGAAGGGGGTGGGATAGGGAAGGCAGCTCAGGCCTTTTCCTGCTAATGAGGGAGATTTGGGGTTCAGCACGGGGACTTTGGGGTGCAGAGCAAGGTGCCAGAGGGTCGCAGGGTGTGCACAGGGGTAGGTGCTGGAACACAGGTGGGTGCTGGGTACATGGTAGGTGGGTTCAGAGGCGGATGGGAGCCCAGATGTGCATGGTAGGTGGGTGCAGAGGTGAATAGGAGCCCAGATGTGCATGGTGGGTGGGTGCAGAGGTGGATAGGAGCCCAGATGTGCATGGTGGGTGGGTGCAGAGGTGAATAGGAGCCCAGATGTGCATGGTAGGTGGGTGCAGAGGTGAATAGGAGCCCAGATGTGCATGGTGGGTGGGTGCAGAGGTGAATAGGAGCCCAGATGTGCATGGTAGGTGGGTGCAGAGGTGAATAGGAGCCCAGATGTGCATGGTGGGTGGGTGCAGAGGTGGATAGGAGCCCAGATGTGCATGGTAGGTGGGTGCAGAGGTGAATAGGAGCCCAGATGTGCATGGTAGGTGGGTGCAGAGGTGAGAGGTTGTCTGCACACAGTTGGTGGGTGCAGATGCAGGTGGATCCCCAGGTACACAATAGGTGGGTTGAAGCATGGGTGGGTGTCCAGATGTGCACAGTACCAGGGAGCAGATGTGAGGTGGGTGCCAAAATCGGTGGGTGCCTCCACCCGCTGTGGAGTGCTAGGGTGTGCGTGGGGCAAGCGGGAGCTGTGACCAGGGCTGGGTTCTCTGTCTGGTGCCGGGCTCCATTCGGTGCTGGGTCCAGGACTGGGCTGAGCTGGAGCAGGGGCTGGATCCAGGTCTGGGGCTGGGGCTGAGGCCAGGCCAGGGTCCGTGTCCATGTCTGGTGCCACATCTTGTCTCTCAGTCTGGGTCCACATCCTGTGGTTTCCATCCTGTGCTGGGTGCAGGCGCCAGCTCTTGGACCGCTGCCGGTGCTGTGCCGGTGCCGGGTCGGTGTCCAGGGCTGGGGTGAGGTCCAGTGCCAGTACTGGGGCTTGGTCCATGTCTGTGCCCAGCTCTGGTCCAGCTCCAGGGTGGGGTCGGGTGCTGGGTTCCAGTTTGGGCGCAGGTCCGTGGCTGGGTGCGGGTCCGGCTCCGTGGCCGGGTCCCGGTGCGGGTTAGGGCGGTGCCGGATCCGGAGCCGGGCCGGACCGGGGCGGTGCCGGGTCCGGAGCTGGGCCGGGGCGGTGCCGGGTCCTGTCCCGGGTCGGGTCGGGGCGGTGCCGGGTCCGGTCCCGGGTCGGGTCGGGGTCGGTGCCGGGTCCGGAGCCGGGTCGGGGCGGTGCCGGGTCCGGTCCCGGGCCGGGCCGGGGCGGTGCCGGGTCCGGTCCCGGGCCGGGTCGGGGCGGTGCCGGGTCCGGTCCCGGGCCGGGTCGGGGCGGTGCCGGGTCCGGTCCCGGGCCGGGTCGGGGCGGTGCCGGTCCCGGGCCGGGTCGGGGCGGTGCCGGGTCCGGTCCCGGGTCGGGCCGGGGCGGTGCCGGGCCCGGTCCCGGGTCGGGTCGGGGTCGGTGCCGGGTCCGGTCCCGGGCCGGGCCGGGGCGGTGCCGGGTCCGGTCCCGGGCCGGGTCGGGGCGGTGCCGGGTCCGGTCCCGGGCCGGGCCGGGGCGGGGTCGGTGCCGGGGCCGAGCGGAGCCGGGCGGGCGCGGGGAGGGCTCAGGCGGCGGCGCCTGCGCGGGGCCATCGCGGCGCTCCGCGAAGTTCCGCGGGGCCCGGGGAAGTTTGGGCTCGGCTCGGCCCCGGCCATGGCCTTCCGCCGGCGGGCCAAGAGCCACCCGCTCTTCAGCCAGGAGTTCCTCATCCACAATCACGCCGACATCGGCTTCTGCCTGGTGCTCAGCGTCCTCATCGCCCTCATGTTCGAGGTGAGACCCCCCCCGCCATCGCCCCCCGCCGGGACCGGCTGTCCGTGTGTCCCCACCCCGTGGACGAGGTGACCCCCCTTGCTCTGTATGGGGTGTCCCCCCTGGGGCTGTCCCAGCTCGGGGCTGTCCCCAGCCGGGCCAGGTGTCCCCATCCCGCTTGGGGAGGGGGCTGTGGGGTGCGGGACCCCTCGGTCTGGGGTCAGAGTGCCGCCCCATTCATTCCCCTCTCTCACCCAGCAGCGGAGAGGTTCCCCCGTTCCCACGGGCACCCAGCCTGCTGCTGGCTTTAGGGCTGCCACATCCTTCTGTCCCCGCTCCAGCTCTGCCGGGGGTCCCTGGCTGGGGCGGGGGAGCTCAGGGGGTGTCAGACCCCCTGCCCCAAACCCGCCGCAGCTGCCGGGACGTCCCAAGCACTGAGGGGCACATCATCCCCACACAGCGAGAAGCCAAGCCTTGTCTGATATTCCCAGCTTTTGGAGATGGGAAGACTTTTTTTCCCCCTTTTTTTTTTTTCGCCTTGTTTTCTTTTACAATAGCCCTTTTGCAGGTGTTTTCCCCTCAGCCCGCTGACCCCGCGCCGTGGGACCAGCGCCGGGGGCTCCTGGGCCTCGGGCAGACGCCAGCGGCTCCCCGGCCTTCCCCGCTGCCGGCCGTCCCTCAGGGCTGCGGGCCATGGCAAGGCATCCACGGGATCCCTTCACCCGGCCGGGGTGGCCGCAGAGCCCCGCAAGGCCGTCCCTGTCCCGCCGTGTCGGGAACGCCGCTCTCCGCTCCGGCTCCTTCCCTCTCCGCCCGCTTTCCCCTGTTCCGTGCGGCTCCGCTGGGCTCCGGGCATCCCACACCGCGGCTCCGGGCCCTGCTCAGCGGCACCGCCGGCCGGGACCCCCCCTCCTCCCCCGCTGAACCCTCCCCTTCGGCAGTGCCACGTTTCAAAGCAAATCCGGATGGGAAAGGGGTGGCCGGGGGGCCTGGCGAGGGAGGAAAGTCTCCTTCTGTAGCAAATCGCAGGAGGAGGAAATCCATTTCCTTAATTCCTCCCCGCTGGAACCCCCTGCTTTTCTATCCCCCTTTTTTTTCACTGCGAACTCATTGAATGAACGAGTCTCTTACAGCACTCGAACCCCTTGCAATGTCCTTGTGCATGTATATATGTATTTATTTAAGGGTTTCAAAACCGACCCAGGAGCGCCAGCTGTATTCCAAAGCCACATGCAAATGCTGCAGAGTTGGGCTGCAAGTTTCGTACTCGTATTCTAAAAAGAAAATGCCACCGAGGTTGCATCTCTGTCTCAGGGTTTTTCCCTGCAGATGGTTTTGTTGCAGTTTGGGAGCCCCATCCTGAAGAGGTGGTACCTGGGCTTGCTGCTCTGGTGCTTTTGGTTGATGTGGTGCTACGAGGCCAGTTTTGAAAAATGATGAAGCCCCTCTGTGGAGATGGCATCAGGGAGGGGTTTGTGGTGTTCATGGGGTTTTTTAAATGTCTTTTAATTCAGTCTCCCTCAGATGCTGAGGGCAGCAGTTTGCTGCGCTCCCAGCAGACCTCAGGGTGACAGTGCTTGCCATGCCAGGGTGGCTTCCAGTGCTCCGTGTGCCTGGGAGCATCATCCCTGTCTTTCCCTTGGCATGGGGTTTGGTCCTTCTGGGTATTTTGGCTTATTTTTATTTCATTATTACATTTATTCCTTCTGCTTTCTTTTCCCCTGAAGGAAGAAGCAGCCTCTGCTCTTGTCCAACCCTCCAAACCATCCCTGCCCATTTGTGCCACCTCTGTGGTGAGTTTTGGTGGCAGCTTTGATCCTTTGCCATGGTGAGGAGGACCTGGCACTGTCCCTTTCCCTCTGTCTCCTCTCATCCCTGCTTCCCACCCTGCAGCTGGGCTTCCACCTTCCCCAATGCCAGTGGCCACAGCCAAGCTCAGGCTCAGCGGAAGAGGCCGAATCCTGCTCACAATAGGCCGTTTCCTGCAGGGAAGGTTTTTTTGGGAAGACACAAATAAGACTTTTAACCTTTTCCCAGGCATCACTCAGGAGCTGACAGCTTCCTTGCTCCAGCAGCTTGCTCAGGGTGATGCTGGGGGGCTGCCACGGGTCTTCCACTGCCCTAGCACAGCATAAGCTACACCTTGAGCATCTTCTTGGGTCTTTCATCTTTCCCCATCCACATGGATTCACCAAGCTGGTAATTCCACTGTGGAAGGGGGCAGGTACCAGTTGTGATGGAATTTGGTGGCATGAGGCTGCTCCTTGTGTTACAGGTGTGCTGGATTTGATTATTCCAGTGTTGTGTGTTTTTGAGGACCGAAGTGTTGCTCAGGGAGGGAAGCCCCAGGCTTGGAGAGAGTTCCCCAAAAAAGAGCTGTCCTGAGCTGGGCACTGCAAAGGGTTTTTCCTTTCCAGCCAGCCCTAAGCCTTCAGGGTGTGAAAACATACCTGGTTGTGCATCTGCCTGGTGCCAGACAGAGATTTTGCCACGTGTTCATAGCTGCTGAAGTCCAGAAGGAAACCTCCCCCTTTTTTTGGTGAAAAACTATTTTGAGTTACTCTATATAGAAATGCGAAACAGGTGCTTCCATCCTCATGCAGAAATTACTTTGCATATCTTTTTCCATCCTGCTTTGCAGAAGAATGAAACCTGTTTATGAACGTTTAACCTGTGTCCCACCAGGGGTGGCTCCTGTGAGTGGTGTCAGGTCAAGTCTGGGGAAAACTTCACTGATTTTGGAGAAGTTTCTGTATTAGATGGGGTTGTTGTAATCTCTGCTGTTGTAACCTCTAAAATGGGGAAACTGAGGCTCAGTCTTATGCATGGGGTGATGAAATAAAGTTATAAACCATTGTTTTAGAAGTGGTTCCATGCCCTTGCTGGGCTTTCCCCCTGTGCAGATTGTGGGATGTGAGTCACGGGCTCCCAAACTCTGAGTTGTGACACAGTCAGAAGAAGGCAGCTGACAAATGAGCTGCTATTTCCAGGCTTTCTGCTAAATATACTTTCCTCTTCCTGGTCCCCTCCGTAGTACTCTAAAAATTAAGGCCTTCCCATTGTTAATGAGGGAAAACAAAATGCGTTCCTGCCTCCCCTGCTCTTTGCCAGATGTGGAAGTGAGGCACGTGGGCAGCGTAAGGGTTGAATAGCTGGGGAGGAGTGGGAAAAAGGTAAAAAAACCCCAGTATTTAGGTTAACTTTTAAAAAGGGAATAAACAGGAGGGAGGGTGAGGCACTGGAAATTGTGTTGTGCTGGGGGATGAGTTTGTCTGTGGGGGTAGAGGGGCTGCACCGCCCTTGGGAAGAGCTTTTTTTGTCAAAGCCAGATGTTTACTTTGAAAGGCTTTGGTCCAAAGTTTGGGCTTTAGTTTACATATAGGGCCTGTGTCAATCCATATTGTGGATCAGCAAGTTTGCATTTCAATAAGCTCTGGCTAGGGGGAGGAAAAGAAACGCAAAGCTGTGAGAAAAGCCTTTGGATAGCATTTTGTCTGTTATTAGTTTGAGTTGTTTTTCAAGCCCTGGAAGTATTTTCCCAGCTCTGACTGCAGAAAACTCCCCCAGCCTCCCCCGCCAGAGGTTTGGAGCTGCTTCCTTCCTTCAGAGTGTCTTTAATTCAAACAAGACCGTGGAGATGCTGGCATGCCTGGGGACTCCTGGCTGGGGGAAAGACAAATCCCACTGGGATGAGACTTTGGAGAAGGGAAACGTGTTTCATAGACACCTGGAATTGTTTGAGTTGGAAGAGACCTTAAAACTCATCTCATTCCAGCCCTCTGCCATGGGCAGGGACAACTTCCACTAGAGCAGATTACTCAAGAGCCCTGTCCAACCTGGCCTTGAACACTTTCAGGATGGGGAGTCCACAACCAATCTGGGCAAGCTGTTCCAGGAGTTCACAGAGTCTCCTGGGGAAGGATGCTCAAAAATTATCCCTCATTCCTGAAAATATCAGTGTTTAAGAGTTGCACTGGGTACTTTCTGGAAGAGGTGCTAAACTGCCTGGTTGTGTGTGCTTAGATACCTTTTTAAAAGCCACAAATCCTTCTCCCACCCTCTAAATGTTGTGCCAGGAAGGACTAGGTTGAATATCAGGAAAAATTTCTTTGCTGAAAAGACAGGGATTGGAACAGGCTGGAAGTTGTGGAGTCACCATCCCTGGAATTGTTTAAAAATTGTGTAGGTGTGGCACCTGTGGACATGGTTTTGTGGTGGGCTTGGCAGTGCTGGGGGAACAGTTGGATTCCATGATCCTAGAGGGCTTTTCCAACCTAAACTATTCTAGGATTCCATGAATTCTGCCCCTGCCAGTAGCAGTTCAGTGGCAGCTCTGGCTCTGTTTGCTGCCCTGCGGGGCAGAAGTGTGTCCAGCACTTCCTTTCCCATACCAGCATCTTGTTTCAGAGCAAACAGACAGCAAGTCTTGTGCCTCTGAATAATCCTCACATTTCTCTTCCCACTCCAAACTTCTGCTTTCCCTGGCTGCCTGTGAAATGCTCAAGGAAGGCTCTGAAGAGTTTTGCCATCCCTGGTGCTCATCCCTATTTCCCAAGCCAAGGAAACCTGGTTTTTGCCTTGCAGATGCCTGCATCTAGGAGGTTACATTTGTCTTCAGTTGTTAAAATATTTCACTGAGGCTTCAGTGAAACCTGTTACCCCTCTGTAAGGAAAGGTGGAGGTGTGCTGGGGTGGATCCAAAGCTGCTGGTGGTTCTCCAGCCCACAGGAGAGCAAAGGCAGCTGTGGAGATGGGACAAAACATGCTTGATGCTGGAGTGGATGGAGGAACCTTCCTACCAGGTGCTTTGGGAAGGAAGATAAGGAGAATCCTCAGAAACTGTGCTGGGGCTGAGCTCTGTCCAGACATTGCTTCCCACCCCAGAGATACTCTGGGGTCATTTTCCTGGACTCACAGCTCTGGCCTGTGTCCTCTCCAGCAGGTTAGGAGGCTTCACCTGGAGATGATGTCTTGTTCCCAGCTGTTTACAGCAATGGATGGCAGCCAGGTACTCGGGAGCTGTAAATCCATCAGTGCCTGCTGCTGTTAGCATGTCCATGACATGGCCACCCATCCCTGCAGCATCACAGCCACAATTGGCTTCGTGCCTTTGTTTCATGCCCTGTGCCAGCCTGTGGCAAGGTTTGGATGTAAACTCCAGGTCCTGGATGTGCTGTACAGTTCTGGGATGAAGCAACTTGGCTTTCCCAGCCAGCAAGGTCTGTAGGAGCCAGAAGTGTCTCCCTCAGCCAGCCTGAAGCCAGGCGATGCACTTTTTCCATTCCCACCCCAAACTCTGCCCGTGGTCTCTGTCTCCTGCATCTACTCCTCCACAAACAGAGCATAACATGTGGGATTTCCTTTTTGGTTTTTTTTAAGTGGAAAAAACAAAAATCCCCCAAACATCACAAAGACATGCCATGGAGTTTGCTGTTGCCGAGCTGGGGCTGCCTGCACTGGTTGCTCAATGCTGGTGGTGGCAGGATGGGAACGCTTGGCAAAGTCCCCCTGTCTCCCCCACAAGCTGTGGTGCAATTTCCAGCTGGGATTTTAATAGCCTGCAGCTCTGAAGCAGCGGCTGTGTCACTCTGTCTGTGTGAAATGCAGCTCATCTCCATCGGTGTTTGACAGGCACAGGATTTTTTGGGAATGGCTGTGTTTGAGGGTGGGTGCTTGTGAAGCGTTGGAGGGTTGGCTGGGAGCCACTGGAAAGGGAAAATCTGGTGACCTGCTGCCAGTGTGGGGTTGGATGGGATGAAGACATGTTTGGTGTTGGATGTCTGTGCACTGGATTTTGCTGTGGCCTCAGCTTGAGGATGCTTTCGTTTCAGAGGTGCAGTTTTGGGATGCTCTGCCCCATCCCCACAAAGCCTCCTGCTTTGCTGCTGGGGAGGATCCTTCCTTTGAATTAAAAGCAAGTTAGTCAGTGGTTCCCTCTGTGGTGATCAATAACAGGACCAGAGGGCATGGCTGGAGCTGTGTCAGGGAGGGTTTAGGTTGAATATCAGGAAAAGATTGTTTCCCCAGAGGGTGACTGGGCACTGAACAGGCTCCCCAGGGAATGGCCACAGCCTGACAGAGTTCAAGAAGGGTTTTGACAATGCTCTCAGGCACAGGATGGGATTCTTGGGGTGTCAAGGAGTGGAATATCAATGATCTTTTTGGTCCCCTCCAATTCAGGATATTCCATGATTCAATTCTATCATTCAGTAAATGAAGAGCAGCACAGCCCTGGGTTCTGGATGTCCTGATGTCTCATCCCAGGCTTTTTTTCCCCCTTTTTGGACATGCATCTGGGACCTTGTAGGTGACCAGTGCAAGGTTTAGTGTTTCTGCAAGTGAAGCTGGTGCCAGCGCATCTCCCTGGGTGATTTGCCTTTCCTGTTGTGACAGAAAAAAACTGGTCCAGAGGAATGGATTTAACAACTGATTTGCTTCTTCTCACCTTTGTGTCTTTTGACAGGTCACAGCCAAGACTGCCTTCCTGTTCATCTTACCTCAGTATAACGTTAGTGTGCCTACAGCAGGTGAGAGATGACTCTGCTCCTCAAATCCCAGGGAACATTGAGCCTGGTCTTCCCCAGATCCTCCCTCCTAGCTGGTTTGGGCTCACCCTCTGCTGATCAGCTGCTCAGGGTCTTGTCTGGCAGTAAATGCAGTCTGGCAGAGATTAAAAATTAAAAGAAAAAAAATAAAATATTTTGTGAAGAAGCAATGTTTGAGTGGCTCAGATCACTCTGGTCCTGTCTGCCAGTCCTCACTCTGTCAGGGCTGGGAAGGAATGCTTTCCAGGGAGTCTGTGGGCTTCCTCTCCCTTTCTGCCATGACCAGGCCACTCTGTGCTCCCTGCAGGGTGAGGATGCTGCTCCAAGCGTGGTCGGGCAGGATCCAACTGTCATTGCCTGCCTGGAGCAGTTTCTTGTCCCCCTGAGGAGCAGGAGGGAGTTACCTCTTTGCCAAGCAGCTGTACATGTCATCCCTTTCCTGCTGATTTTTGGGGATGGCACCTGGAGAGGAGGGTATGGAGATGCACTTGGTGCTCAGCATCCCTGTTCCCGGCAGGTTCCGATTCCCAGGGAGTAAATTCCAGGAGGCTCTGAGCCGGTGCAGCTCGGAACCAAACGGACCAGAGGAGGTGTCCCAGCTCCCAGCCAGGAGGCTCAGCCCCTGTTCTTATTTTGGCTGCTGCCTTCCTGGCTCAGAGCCCCTGTGGATCTGGCAGGGATCTGAGCACTGGCGTGGAGACAGCAGGAGGTGGTTTGGGTAAAGGCCTGGGCTTGGGATGAGCCAAATGCCCGGGGCACAAAGCCTGGCCTGGTGGCAGAAAACTGCAGTTAATTGGGAGTGTTTGAGTAATCATCCAAAGAAAGAGCAGGGTGTTGGGATTAGTGGAGCTACAATGAGGCAGACATGCGGAAGATAAAAGCTCTGCCCTTAAAGGCTTTGGTTATGGTTGAAGGAATCATCCAGCTTCCAGATTAAATTTTGGTCCCTTCTCCACTGTGGCACAGTCCAGACAACTTCCGCTGCTGGTTTTTAAGGGATTTATTCTTTTCTGGTACAAGAAGTCCCAGGGGGCACAGAAACACCTCCCCAGGACCAGTTATTGGGGTATCAGTATAGGGCAAGAGCTAGTGGGGAGAGAGGTCTTGGTGCAACAGCTTCTTGGGAGGAATCTAAATTTTTCCAAGGCTTTCCCACAGCTCCTGCTAGAGCTTCTGAGGTGCCCTGGAGAGAGGAGGCAGAGCACATGTACGTGATATTATTTTCTTTGGCCTTGCAGTTCTGTCTTTTACCTTGCTCTTGGATACAGGCACCATTTTTACCTCTGGGTCTGCACAGCACCCGGGGCTCCTAAGGACAGGGTGTTTTCATATCCTTGTGCCAGGTGTGTTCATAAACCCTATTTAGATCTTAGAAACCTGGAATGAAGCTTTGTTTAGGATAGGCAGGGCTGGTGACAGAGCAGTCTTTTCCCAGCATTGGTATCAGGAGAGGACAGACTGGATCAGGGTAAGGGAGAGCAGCAGCCAGGGGTGGGCTGAGCTTTGTGTGATGATACTTCCTGCAGCCTTCCTAATTCTGCTTCTCCCCATAAGCTTAAGAGCTGCAAATAGTCACTTAAATGCAGATGTCTGGGGTATTTTGGATGCTATTTGGTTTCCTGTTGCTCCAGAAGGGCACAGACTCCTATGGGTCCTGTTTCTCACCAGCCCTGTGCTGCTGCCTCAGATCCCTAAATAGCAGAAGGCATCTGCGTTTAGGCAGCTGAATCCCGCTCCAGCAGTTTTCAGGGAGGAGTGGGAGATCATAAGGAAGTGTTAAATCATAAATGAGGGGGTGGAAATCCTATCCCAAGCCCTGATGTTCCTAGTGGTGCATCCCTGATCCCATCACCTGCTTCAGCCTGCCATGTCTTCATCCCTCCAGGTGATAAATTCCCATTTCCACAGCCAAGCTGTCCTCTGTGGTAAAGGGGAGCTTTTAGTGTCCCCAGTGTCCCCTCCCTTGAGGTGTGTACCTATTAGAGGGGAAACCACCCACCTCTGCCCTGAGCTAACCCTGGAGAGAGCCCTTTTTCCCTACCACTGGCATAGTCATGACCTCTCCCTGCTGTCCCCATCCAGGCTGTTTCCTGCTGCCTGGAAATCCTTTGGGCCATGGGGGTCTGACCCACGCTTTGGTCTCCTTGCAGATGGGGAGCTGGTCCAGTATCACTATGGGCTGAAGGATCTGGTCACCATCCTCTTCTACATCTTCATCGCCATCATCCTGCATGCAGTGGTGCAGGAGTACGCCCTGGATGTGAGTGCCATTCCCTGTCTTGTGTCCTCAAAATACCTCAAATCCCACAGGGAGCTGTGGTCCTGCTGCAGTTAAATGCTGTTCTGGGGGTGGTCTGGGGGCTGAGGTGGTGACGAGTGAGCCTTCATCTCTGGAGGCTGCTCGGGATGAGGAGGAGGAGAGAGAGAGTTGATGGTGGCTCATGTTTTCTTGTTGTTTGTCTCTCCCTTTGCTCCTTCCCAGAAAATCAACAGGCGTCTTCATCTCTCCAAGGTCAAACACAGCAAGTTCAATGAGTCAGGGCAGCTGGTTGCCTTCCACCTCACCTCTGTCATCTGGTGCTTGTACGTCGTGGTGACGGTAAGGCACAGGGCTGGCTGGCATTTGGGTTTCCAGGGGGAACTGTGGGTTCTGGAGCACAAAACCCCACTGGCAGCATAGTCCCCAGCCAGTTTCTGGGCCAAAACAGGCACATTTCAGTCAGTTTTGTTTTCAGCTGTGGTGGATCTTTCCAGCCACTCTGTGAGGGCAGATTTGGGAGATCCTTTTCCTGTATTGTACAAGGCACAGGTAAACGGGATGTAAAATATTTTTGGAGCTGAGGCCCAGAAATCCTGCTTGGCCCCATCATCTCCATCCCCTGCTCCAGGAGCTGATGCCTGTCTCAGCCTCTTGTTGTCCTCCATATGTACATTCAGTGCCTTGAGGTTTTTGGGTGGGGTCATGGGGCTAATGGGCAGAATTTTGGGATCCCTCTTTGGGACCTGTGCTTCCTTCCTTGGCAAGCTGATGGTGAGGGAATCTTTGAGGGAAACCATACTTTTCTTTGGGGATGTGTCAACCCAAGGAATTCAGAGGAAAAACTCTCATTTTGGGAAGGAAAGGGGAGGGAAGAACCGGTGGTGTGAGTGAGCTCTGACTGTTTTGGCAGTGTGAAGTGATGATGCTTTGCTACCTGCAGCCATTGGGGTCCAGCTGTGGTCCAGTGGCTCTGGGGGTGGATCCTTGGGACAGATCCCCTCTCCACTGCTCAGAGGGTCCTGCCAGCCCTTCTCAGAGAACTGCTTTTCTATTCAAGGCCAGCATCTCTAGAGATCTGCTGGCACTGCCTCTGCCCCGTAGGGCTCTGGAAATTTTGGCAAAACAGTTGATGCTGCTGGTTTTGGTCTCCCCTTGCCCAGTGCCAGCAGCTGTGGGGCTGGAGCCTCCTATACAACCCCCATTGCTACGATGTGCTCCCCAAACAGCCAACATGTGCAGAGCAGGTCACCCTTGTGCTTCCTTGGCCTTCCCCATCTGAAAAAAAAGGGATCTTGTGACAGACAGGGCATGGATGATGTTGACTGGGCAGGACAAATTTCCCATGCCAGCATCTCCTCTGGCATTCCCAGGGCAGCATCCGTGTGGCAGGAGTGAGAAGGGAGTCCCATCCTGTAAGGCAAGAGGCAGAAAAATGAAACTATGCAATTCATCCAGTTATTTTTGTTGGTGTTTTCTGTTCCTTTTTCTCTTCAGAAGTACTTCCTGTTGCTTAAGGGCTGCTGGGTTTGGAAATGCCAGTGGGGAAGAAGCCTGTGGACCATGCACACGGCTGCCTGAGCCATGCTACAGGAATCTCACCCCACACCTCCAGAGCATTCCAGACCCCAAAATATCCTCTCCTGAATTTGGGACCCTCTGTGCAACTGAGCAAGCAGCCTTCAGCCCCCAAACAAGGGGCCTGGTGAAATTTTAGAGGGGTGCTAGAGAGGCAGAGATTCAGAGTTCAGCCTGGGCCCACACAGGGAACGTGGTTTTTCCTGCAGGCTGTGACGAGACTTGGGTGTCATCCCCAGTTCCTCGTTTCACTGTACCATCAGCCCACCCTCTCATGACTTGTTTTGTTTTGCTGAAGCCTTGCCTCTCTTCTCTTTTTCAGGAAGGATACATTTCAAACCCCCGGAGTCTGTGGGAAAACTACCCGCATGTTTATCTGCCGTAAGCACTAGTGGGGGCATTTTGTTCTGGGGCTGGCCACTTCCTTCCTCTCCATAGTTTTGCCTGCTGGTAGTAGGGTGCTGAGAGCACAGCACACTCTGCTTGCACCCTGCAGTAAGGGTGCTGCAGTGAAACCATGGGGAATGGGGATATCTCATTTGTGAGCCTGGGGAGGGTGTTCTAGAGGGTTTCATGAGGAAGGCCCTGTGGGCTCGGTTACTCATCCTGCCTGTTTCCTGCATCACCTTGGGAAAGTCTCTTTGCTGTTCATTTTACACAGCAGAAATGTAGTGGGGGATGACCCTTCCTTCCTGGTTTTACAAAAGTGAGGTTTGCTGAGAGAACAGAGATCATAGCACAAGCATCTGGATAAACTCCATGTGCAGCTCTCTCGGCTCAATGATAATTTCAGCCCTGAAAGGATTTCTCCTAAATCCTATGGCTCCAAAACAGTGGAGGGATTGCCCAATGCTGCCCTGGCACTTGGGTTCTTGGGGTCCTGCCGTGGCCTGGGCTGGCTCACGTGGCTCCTCCCTGTATTTCAGGTACCAGGTGAAGTTTTTCTACCTGTGCCAGTTGGCGTACTGGCTGCACGCCCTGCCCGAGCTCTACTTCCAAAAAGTCCGCAAGGTGAGAGCCAGGTGGAGGTTTTGGGAGAGGGAGCTCTGGGAGAGGATGGGTGGAGAGGGCTGAGAGGCTGATTTGGCTTTTCTGCCCCTGGCAGGAGGAGATCCCCCGGCAGCTGCGCTGCATCTCACTCTACCTGCTGCACATCGCCGGTGCCTACCTGCTCAAGTGAGTCACTCACCTGCCTCAGCATCCCTCACACACCAGGGATGGGGCTGGGCAGCTTCTTTGGCCCTGGGAGTCACCTGGGAATCCTCAGTGGGGTGAGGAGCTTAGAAGGAATAAATGGGATTGTTTTGTGGAGAGAGACTTTCTGCCTAGGCAGGTATATAAAACAAGGGGGATGGTTTTAAACTAAACGAGGAGAGATTTGGATACCGGGAAGAAATTCTTGCCTGTGAGGGTGGTGAGGCACTTTGCACAGGCTGTCCAGAGCGTTTCCCATCCCTGGAATTATTTGAGGTCAGGTTGGATGGGCACTGGAGCAACCTGGGACAGTGGAAGATGTCTAGAGCAGGGGTTTGGAACGAGATGATCCTTCCCACCCAAGCCATTCTCTGATACAAAGCAGAGCATCTTTGCCACCCATAGGGTTTTGTGTTGGATACAGCCCTGCTCTGCTCATGTTTTGGATTGTGTTGATGGTTTGTAGACAAAGATTTCCCCTATTGCTGTCCTGCTCCCACTGCTGCACAGAGGTCTGCCTATGGGCTGGTGCTGCAGCTCATGGACAGCAGGGCCAAGGCTGTAGCTGAGTTTGAAGGATGAAGGATGAAGGCTGACCAGCCCAGTGATGCTTTTTTCTTCCTCTTCCCTGCCAGCTTAACCCGCTTGGGGCTGATCCTCTTGCTGTTGCAGTACTTGGCCGAGTTCTTCTTCCACATGGCGCGGCTGGTTTACTTCACGGACGAGAACAACGAGAAGCTGTAAGCAGGGGAGCTGCTTGTGGCTCCCTTCCTCCTTTGGAGCCCAGGAGAGCCTGGATCTCGCTCTCACCTCCTGGGTCAGCACTGGGGCTGCTCCTGCCCACACCTCTGCTTGCCCCTCCTGCAGGTTTAACGTCTGGGCCGTCGTGTTCGTGGTCACCAGGCTCTTCACCCTCACCTTGTACATCCTGGTCATTGGCTTCGGACTGCCACGCGTGGAGAGCCAGGCCCTGGACCCTGAGAGAGGAAACTTCTTCAGCTTCCTCTTCAACAACATTCTCTTCAGGTAGGAATGTCTCCTGTGTCTTTCTTGGCTGTGTTATCCCAGCGTGGGTTTTGCTGAGTTTGGAAATCATGGAATCCTAGAATGGTTTGGGATTGGGATGAAACTGACTTTAAAGATTATCTCGTTCCAACCCCTGCCATGGACATGGATACCATCACCAGATCAGGTTGCTCTAAGCTCCATCCAAATGGGATCCAAACAATGGGGATCTGATCCTGATTGCATTTAGGGAAGGTCTTAGTGAGCAGAAGGAAGTGAGGAGGGGTTTAAAGGCTACGCAGAGCCAAAATGGAGGGGAAAAGTCAGGAAATAAAGTGTTAATCAAGTGAAGTTATAAAGTGCAAGCCTATCTTGGAGAAATGCTTGCAGGCTTTTCTTGTTGTGCATTTACATGGATGTGGTCAAGGAGAAAGCTTTCCTTTCTGCTTGGCCATGTTTTGCTGCCCATTGATGTGGGAAGCAGAGGGTGAATTGGGCTAATCATGCCTTGCAGTCTGGGAGCCTTTCTCACCCTTGCAGCAGCTGTGGGTTCAGTCCAGAATTTGCTAGACATGGTCATTCCCAAGCTTTTTGAAGCCAAGGACTGCTGGCACACTTGACAATTTGAGGGTGTTTCTTACCTCCCTTCCAGCTTTTAGATCATCCGGGGACATCGTACCTTGACTGTGCCACGCTGTGTTTTGGGCAGTGCTGGTTGAGCTGATCCTGTTCATCCATTCTTGCCCTAAAGTTGAAAGAATCAATGCACCAAAACCTGAGGGCTTTATGGTGTGGAGGGAAAGGAAGGTGGCTGCTCTGGGCTCAGGGGTGGCAGAAAGGAGAGATGGTGGCTGAAGGGACGGCGTCTGCCACGCGGGGGGACCTCGGCCACCAGCCCCGGTGTGGGGGGAAGGCCGGGCTGGGAGTGGCCTCGCTGCTGTGTTCTCAGCCTGCCTCTTCTCCGCCCCTGGCAGAATGAGTGTGCTGCTGTTGGTGTGCCTCTTCCAGGCCTCGGTGATGTGGCGCTTCATCCACTTCCAGCTGCGGCGCTGGAGGGAGTACTGGAACGAGCAGAGCAGTCGGAAGCGAGCCGCCGCCCCTGCTGGCACCAAGCAGCAAACCAAGCTGCTCAAGAGGGACTCGGGTGAGTGCTGGAAGGGTGGGTGGCACTGTGGAGGTGTCAGTGCTGGGGGTCAGCTTCCCCCAGCAGGCTGCTGCCTGTGCAGGGCATCCCCAGCAGTGTCCTGATGTCGTGGGGGTTTCCCCACGTCTGTGGGCCTGTCCTGAGAGGATAAAGGGTTTGGCTTGTGCAAGGGACAAAGTTTCTTTCTCATAGAATCACAGAATGGTTTAGGTTGGAAAAGACCTCTGAGATCATGGATTTCAACCTTTGACCAATCACCACAGTGTCAACCAGACCAGAGTGCTGAGTGCCATGTCCAGTTGTTCCTTGGACACCTCCAGGGGTGGTGACTCCAAACCTCCCAGAGCAGCCCATTCCAATGTTTAACCACCCTTTCTGTGAGGAAATTCCATCTAATGCCCAAACTGAACCTCCCTTGTGGCGGCTTAAGGCCATTTCATCTTGTCCTGTCCCTTGTTCCTTGGGAGGTGAGCCCCACCTGGCTGCACCCTCCTGTCAGGGAGGTGAGGCGAGCAAGAAGGTCCCTCCTGAGCCTCCTTTTCTGCAGGTTAAACACCCCCAGCTCCCTCAGATTACCCTTTGGACCCCTCACCAGCTCCGTGTCCCTTTGTTGCCATCCCCAGGTTACCATGAGAACGGAGTGGTGAAAGCAGAGAACGGAACCTCACCTCGCACCAAGAAGCTCAAGTCTCCATAGAAGCCAAGGGTTGTCTCCTGGGGAGGAGGGCGAGATACCAGGACTGAGCAGCCCCTCCTCCTCCTGCTCCTCACGAGCGGCATCTTGAAAGGCTCGGAATCATCTTCCCAAGGTGTCTCTCGCTCTCCTCCCTTCCTTTCTTGCTCTCGTGAACTGTTTGCAATAAAACCAAAAAGGCCCCTTTCCCCTTCTCCCATCCCCCCTCATAGGAACCCTTTCCATCCCTCCTGGTTTTGCCTTTCCTCTGTTTGATCGTAAACCAGTGTGCAATTTTTTTTTTTTTTTTCTATTTTAGTGTTTGGTTATTTTCATTAATGGTTACAAATGTATCATAGATGGTTCCAAACAATCCTTTTTTCTCCTACAGCATGTTCCTCCCCTCTCTTCATGGTGCTTCCCTGAGCCCCTGGGACAGGGCCACGACAGCTTGAAGGCACCAAATGTGTGTTATGGGATCAGATTCCTGGGGGAATGTGCTGGGGCTGTGAGATCTGGGGCTCAGGGGTGCTCTCAGGTGAGATGGGGCACATCTGGCCAGCGCTCGGCAGGATGGTGATGCTGCAAAGAGAGACCAGGGTCTGATGGAGGAAGCTCAACCCTGTCTTGTCTCCTGGTGGACCTCCAGTTAACTGGGGTTTTCTGAACCCTGCTTTTGAGAATTTTGGAGAGCTGGGCAGCAGAGAATGGAGAGAACTTTCCTCTTCATATGGAAGGTCCACCTCCCAGCCTTTGTTCGCCCCAGCTGGGTTTCTCTTGGTTGTCCAAAGTTATTCTGGGCCTCCCAGCCCCAAGAGCTGGGCCCAGGGCTCTGCAGCTCTCAGTGTTTTGTTATGGGGCAGCAGCATCCTCAGTTCCATGTGAATCCTTGAGGCCTGCCCCGCTCTGAGCGCTGGCCTGGCTCCTGTCAGCCCAGGCCCTTTGCCAGCTTGTCTGTGCCTCGTGGATCTGGTGTTCTTGTTGCTCGTGACCACATCCAGGTGACAAACTGATTGCTGCAAAGGGTTTTTGCATCAGTGGGACTGTGCCCCTCACGCTGTCACCTCAGCCTTCCTCATCCCTACCACACCAGTCCAGCCGTGCCATCGGCAGCCACCAGCTTCACTCTTTGTTTCCAAAGGATACAGCTCTTGTATCCACCCAAGGTGCTATCAAATCCAGGGCTTCTTCCAAAAATCCTAGCCCCTCCATCCCTTTCTGAGCTGTGAATGAGATGACAGGGAGGGAAGGGGAAGGAGGCCGGGGCTGCAGGGAGCAGCTTGAATTTTAGGAAAAGCCTGGCTTTTGACATGTAGCTGTTGGCAGATGGAATTGTCTCAAATCTACCTCAGAGGCCATCTGTTGCTGCAGACCACTTCCCCCTCTTGCTCCTGCCCGCTGCCACCTCCACGTGCTGGCAGGAGATTTTGTGGAAAGCCACATCCCACCGGGTTGAGCTCTCGCTGACTCCGCTGGGGAGCAGCACCTGCGTGGGGTGTCGTGGGTCAGTGCCATCTCACTGGGCTTCTTTTTGGGGTGCTGTGCCAGGCTAGGTTGGGCAGGTGAGCAGTAGTGGCACCTCTGTCCCCACACTGTCCTCTGGGGCGGTTCCTGAGCTGGGCTTTGCTGTTGGTGCCTCTTGTGCAGCGAAGTCGGCCGTAGCTTTAGTTCTGCTTCGCCACGGCAGGAGCAGGGGACTCGTGGGGTGTCCCCTTGGCTGGGTGAGGAGAAGGACACAGAGCTGGGGTGCTCTCCTTGTGCAGTCCAGGACTGATCCTTGTCCTGCCCCTGGCTCAGCCCATGGGGGCAGCTGAACTCCAGCTCTCTCCAAGTGCAATTCCAGCTTGAGGCTGTGCTGCTGTCCTTTGCGCCAGTCGTGTTTTGAGGAACGGGTGACGGTTGATTTTCTGCCCTCTTTGAGTTGAGTTGGGTTTCCTTCACATTTATTTGGTTGTCTTTTGTCCTTTCCTCCTCTCTCCTTGTTGAGGAGGCACTGGAGGGAGAAAACATGCAGGGCCGTGAGGACAGTTAGTCAAATTCCTCTTGTTCCTCAATCCCCACAACATTTGAGAGATACTGGCGGAAGAGGGCTTTCCCTGTTTTCAGGGGAGCTGGGGAGGGAGGCTGGAGCAGAGCCCTTGGTGGTACCTTGACATCGCTCCTTGTAGCCTGTGCTGAAAGAAGAAGATGCCTTTTAGCTCAGAAGCAGCGACAGGACCCACAGTGCAGCGTGATTGGGGGGAGAAGAGCTTTATGTTGGGAAGGAGGTGGAAAAGGTGTAGTGTGAGAGGTTTTTCCTTTCTCCTGTCTCTTCCCATCCCCTGCCATCTGCTGCCAGTGCCCTCCAGGAGCGACTGCTGGCTGACACCTCCCCAGAGCCTCGGGCCTTTCCGCAGCGCCGGTGCCTCGCAGCAGCCGAGCTGCTGACTCTGTTAGCAGGTGACACATAGAGCCTCCCAAAAACACAGCTGCTGAATGATTCCTCCTCCTGCCTGCTTGGCTTCAGGCAGCTTTTCCACTTGCACAATCCTGGCTCTTCACACAGTAGCTGGTGATGCTTTGTATCCCAAGTGCCTTATGTTGTAGCGTCTCTGCACACTGTGGCAGTAGCTAAACACCCTCCTCTGTTACTACTTATGTACAACATATGCTACATTTATGTGTCTTTCGTTTTCTTTTTGATAGAGCTATCAGGAAAAGGGACATTTGTTTTTGAAGCATTTCCATGTGTTCTTTTTATGATTTTGGTTTTTTAAACCTGTAAGATGATGGGGCTGTTTTTTTTGCTTTTTTGCCCTCCCCTATATTTAGTCCTCAGAAATCTCCATCTTTCTGTTATATCCAAACCTGGCAGGCAGGTTATTTTTGAGCTGAACCTTTGTTGTGAGGTGATATCCACTGTCATCATGGAGGTTTGCAATCCCCTCTCTATCAGAGGGGCTGCCATGGGCTGCTCCTAACTCTGTGTTGTTGTGCAAGCACAATCCCTGGGCTGCAAGCCCGCAGTAACTGCTCCTGTGTCCGTGTCATTTCTCAGCAGATCCAGCCTTCCTTTCAGCCCAAAGAGCTTTTTCTTGGAGCATTTTCATTGCAAGCCCTTAGTGGTCAGTCTGTCCTTGGCTGCTCTGCCTAGGAAATGCCACGAGCTCACTTCCCTTTAGTGGGTGCTCTTCTCATGCCCCATCTTGTCAAGCCCCGTGTCATCTGGTCATGGAATTGTTGGGTGAGGTTGGAAAATGCCTCCAAACTCATCGAAATCAAAAAACTTTTAATCTAACACCAAGCTCCAGCCCTGAACAGGAGCTCTTGTCCACCACAGTGCAGAAGGTGATGGAGATTATCCAAAACTTCCAGTGGGACATGATTCCTTGCACCTCTCCTGTGGGTTTGAGGCTGCTTTAGTAGTCTGTGTCTGTTATCCAACCTGAGGAGGTCAGGAATTGAGTAGCCTGTGGTTTTTGGGGTGAAGTGTAGTGTTTTCCTGTCCTAGCCTAGAAGAGCTGTGAAATACCAGCACTAGTTCTCTCTTGTCTTAGGTAGTTGGAGAATGGGCTTGGGAAGAGAAAGGGGTAGAGGAAGAACACATGTAGCATTTCACACACAGTTTTTGAGTGACTCTAACATTATGGGGCATTACAGTCACGTTTTGTCTTGTTGTTGTTGTTGTTTACGATTCTTCTTACTTGTCATCTTTGGGTTAGTAGTAGCCAAGTTCCAGTTCCTCTGTAGGTCCCCTTACCTTCAATTCAGTGTTTTAAAAGGTATTTTTGGTAGGCTTCCTGGTTGGCAGGAAGAGTGGCCACTCTGGGATGTCTCTTCCTTGCCTCCAAGTGACTCTGGGAGCTCGGAGCCACCCTGCCTTTGCTGCAGTGCCTGGGGGTTTACAGCAGCCCCAGGCTCTTGCCTTTGGTAGATGGACCCCAGATTGTGCCAACAGTGGATGGAAATGATGGGGGTTTGATTTACAGCTTTTCAGGAAACTTCATGGGGGATGGAAGGTTGGTTTAGTAGTGAAGTATGTTCCTCCTCCTTGGAGCTGTGTGTGGGGTTTTTCTAGGAAGAATGGCTGTTGGAAAAGCCAGGCAGAGGTCTGTGGTTTTTCCTCAAAAATGTTGAACTGATCAAACTTCAGTAAAGGAACTCGAGGAAAATTCCTGTTCTTCCATATTTATGCTTTAGTGCAAATTTCCTGATTTTGGAGGGGGTGGGGGGAATTAACAGTCTCTGCTATTTTATCCCGTTTGTTTCATTCTTTCTCTTCAGTTTTTTGTACGGATTTCGTTTGTTGATGTTCATTGTTCAGTGACTTTTGTGATAAACTTGGCAGAAGTATTTTTCTGAAATAAATAAATAAAAGGCATAGATTCTTCCAGTGCTGTTTCTGCTGATGCTTTATTATTGCAAAGCTGTGCATGTGGCAGGGACATCTTCCTCTATCCCAGGCTGCTCCAAGCCCCATCCAGCCTGGCCTTGGACGCTTCCAGGGATGGGGCAGTCACAGCTTCTCTGGTCAGCCTGTGCCAGGGCCTCCCCACCCTCACAGGGAAGAATTTTTCCCCAATATTCAATCTAAATCTACTCTTTCAGTTTAAAACCATTCCCCCTCATCCTGTCACCCCAAGCCCTTGCAGCTGGGATTCATCTTCCCACATTTCCCATGTCCACAGCACGGGCAGCTGCTCCAGAGTTCATTACTCGTGGCTGCTCTCATCAGAGGGAGTGGAGGATGAGGGTATTTGTAGGAGATGATTTGTCTGATGTGGTTAAGCACATATTTTTGGTGAGCTATATTGTATATTCTGTGCAGCTGGCCCCAGGCACACGACGTCACTTGGCTGAGGGTTAGGTTACGGTTCTGTAGCCTGTGCAGAAAATATTTTCTGACTTTCTACAGCTCAAGTATTTTCATCTGTAAATTTTTGGTCTCTTGAAATCTGAGGTGGACCAGAGATCCCTGGAATGATCCTTGGTCAGGGTGAGCAGCAGCACAGAATGGCCCAGAAGGGAAGAGCAGTGACCTTTCCAAACAAGGAGAGACAGGAGGGAGCTGTCACGTGGAGACTCTCAGCTGTCAGAGGAGAAGTGGGAATCCACGACACAAAAGCTGATATAAAGCAGCATTTTGTTCCAAAGAGCTTTGTTCTCTGTGCATGACAGCTGCCTTTCCTGTGTGCTCCATGGCAACACCTGGCAGGTGTCACTTGGGCTGAGAAGGCTCCTGCCGCGTTACCTTCACAGGAGATGAGTAATGTGACTCTTGAGAGGAGCGCGAGTGTCACAGCTCTATTGCTATGCCAACTGCCCGTGTTCCCTTTTCCCTGGAGACCTGGCTGCTGAGATGACAGGTGGATAAGGTGGGTTTAGATGGGATCAATCCTAAAAACATTTTCCCAATTTCTTGTTAAAAAATGCAGAGGTGCTGGCAGCAGATTTGTGTCCAGGCCCCTGTTACCTCCAGATAACTGAACTCACCACCATCACCCCATTTTGAGTAGACTCAGAATCACAATTTGTGGGTTTTCCCCCACCCTTATTTTAATCCTTAGCTATTCCAGACATTCTATATAAAAAAAAGACTTTTTAACACTTTCATAGCAACTACAGTTTTATTGCAATTTTAATAACAAACTGGCAGTCTTCACTACTTGAAGGTGAAAGGCTATTCTGAGAGAAACCTGAAGTGGTTTTTACTCCAGTCTCCAGAGAGCTTTAACTCTCTAAAGTACTGCACTAAAAGGTTGAGAAAACAACAGAAGAACCTGATTTTGGTTCTCAGATTTTTTTTCTTTCCTCCTATAAGTTTCATTTCAACATCCAGCAGTTGTGAGGTTGAGTTTGGGAGTGGCTAAAAGGGCAGGGAGAGGTTAGGAAAGAAAAAAAAGTTAACATGAGGGTGCAATCAGCTGGGTCTGTGAAAGGGAAGGGAGAGAATAAAGCAAGGGTGAAAAACAGAACATCCTTTTGAAGTAAAATATCTTCAAGTTAGCTGAGAATTCAATTGCTGATCCTGTCCTTCAGCTTCTGGGAAGAGATCACTAGGGAAGGCTAGAAGGAATTCACGGTAGTTTACCTTGTCTTCATCACAGGAACAGCAGTCAATCAGCTGTGGGGACAAAAACACAGCAAACACCATAAAGAGTTGGAAAAAGCTGCAAAATTTGTGTTGTATATATGGAAATGTGCCCAGAGTTCTCCTTGTGTGACAGAGCAGATGTTATTCCCCCCCATGTGGATTTCCCCATCCTGGTAGCCCTGAGTCACAGGTAAATTTGGAATCATAGAACCATTAAGGATTGAAAAGACCTACAAGATCATTGAGTTCAACCATTTAAGGATTGAACTCAATGATCTAAAGGCTGGACTTGATGATCTAAAGGTTCAAGTCCAACCCTGAATGCCTACAGATGACACTAGTCTATGCAAGGAGAAGAGTTAAAGTGTTTGAGTTTAATCCTGATTTCCTTCTGGGCCTCACCAGAGTGACAACAGAGCCACAAAAATACAAAGCATGGATGGGCCACAGGAAATCTTGCAGAAATCCCTGCCAAAAGTGGGGTGGGGGCAGTGTATGTGAACAGTCCCTGTTCTCTGGTGTCACTTTGGTATGTGCACATGGCATAAAGGGGAGACACAGATAATTGAGCTCGGTGACAGCCCCACTAATGAGCCAGTTCTGGTGTCCGTGCCTGACCCTGCATTGTGTTACAGAGCCACAGCCTTTGTGTGCTTCAGGGGAAGAAAGAAGGCTTTTGTTTCTTTAATTGCATAACTAATCTCCTTCTGACACCCAGTGAGATGGAAAAGGTCTAATATCACAATTCCTTGAAAGGATTCTTCTTCCCCTTGTCGCCTGGAGACAGATTCTCTGGGGTTCATTTCTGTGACTGACAGCTGTGCCCCTCTCCAGGCAGTGAACTCTCTGCCATATATTTAATTTATACCCCTGCCATGCTTCCCAGGGCTCTGGGAACACTGGGATTAAGATTTCAAGAGAGGAGATGGATGTTTTTCGTGCATAGTCCTAGACTGGGGCTCAGATGTGGGAGTTTAGCTTCAATTGTCATAGGTTCCCCACATAATTTTAGGAATGGCACTTCTCTGCCACTCTCAGAGTGGAGCAGGGATTGTCACCACCCTGTAAATTCCTCTGGGCAGGGTGAGCTCTGATGAGTTCTGGTACAGCAAAGCCCTGGGTGCTTGTCAGGGCCTTTATTCATCTCACATCCAGAGACAAATCCCCTGCCCATGCACCTTTCTAACCATGGCTGTGAGGCTCACAGCTGTCTGCTCTGGAAAAGTTTTTATTTTAGCAGAGGAAATAACTCCCTCTGCTTTCTAGATTTCTCTAAAGTCTGAGTCCCCCTCTATTGGCCACTAATCAACACGTCAATCACATGATGCTGAGGAAACATCCTTGCCAGTCACATTCCTGAAGGGATCCTCCTCCATCCTCTCTGCAGGATTTTTTCCCTCAGTTTGCCTCACATTTCCTTTTTTCACATTTTCTAAAGCTCACAACTGTGATCTCCCTGTGCTGTTTGTTTCTCATAGTGCCCAGCAAGTGTTAACCAGGGCATTATGATTCTAAATAATAACAATAACAATAACAATAACAATAACAATAACAATAACAATAACAATAACAATAACAATAACAATAACAATATTTTGGAAAATACTTAGTTGTTAGACCTTCAGTTCAGTTGCTGTTAAATCCAGAATGTCTCTAAGCCTTCCTAAGGCACATTCCTTGAACACATCAGTGTCACCTCTACTCACTCCCAGCTGTGCTTAAGCCATCACAGACACTCCAAGCTCTGCAGAGCCTGTCCCTGATCTCTGTCATGATTCCTGATCTCTATCACGATACACAACCTCTTCTACTCATCCAAGACCTGAACCAGCAGGAATTTTCACACATTACAGTGCAGCCAAACATGGGGGGCAACATGGGTAACTTATTTTCCCCTTTCCTTAGAGGACAGCAATTATCATCTCCTCTAAGACACAGGATCAGTCCAACAGCTCAGAAGTTTTTCTAAACTGGGACTCTCCTGCCCTTTTTTTTGTATTTGTTCTCCTTTGAAGGCTAAAGCAGCAAGTTAGGGTTGGTTTTCAGAAGAGAACTTTTGGAAGAGCCATAGGAGTGGAATTCCACATGCACATCACCCCTTCCATCTCACCTTTTTAAGAAGAATGGTGCTCGTTGGCACGTTGAACCTGTCACAAATGTTTAAAAATCTTGCTTTATCCAGGAAGCCAGAGCCTTCTCTGTCAAAATGATGAAATGCCTCATGAAACTGCTTGGTGTTGAAGGGTGCTTGGAGCTTCAGTTCTTTCTGAACCTCCACAATTAAATCATCCAGGTCCTTCTTGGGGATGCCACTACAAAAGAAAAGAATAACGGGATTTCATTCAAAAACTCATTTTGGCAGCCTTGCTGTGACACGAGTGAAAAAGGAGCATTTCCCTGTGTGCTCCACAGTGTCAGAAACTGTGGGAAACTCGAGTTTCAACCAGAACCACGACATAACTGCCTCCAAACCATGTTCTGAGGTAACAGGGTTGTTACTGGGTCACACAAAATGCATCCAGACAGCTAAAAGGAGGATGAGGTCTAAGCTCTGATGGGCTGGCTGATAAGCAAAGAAGGAATAAGTGCCCTAAAAAAGACTTCCCCTCCACCACCTGCTGAGCCTACAGCCATCAAGCAGCTCAAGTTTGCAGCATCTGTTGAAGTGAACTGATGCCTTTTGGGAAAAGATGTGTCCCCCATCCCTGGAAGTGTTTAAGATCAGGTTGGATGGGGCTTGGAGCAAGCTGGGATAGTGGAAGGTGTCCCTGCCCATGGCAGGGGCTGGACTGAGCTGATCTGTAAGGTCCTTCCAACCCAAGCCATTTTGTGATTCTGTGATTTTGGCTGGAAGTCCAAATACTTTTTGAACTCAGGCTTGGTGCTGTGACCACTTCTTTGTCTCTGCTGCTGAGCCAGAGCTGTCCCAGGAGGTTTTGGGGCCAGCAGCAGCCACAACATTTTAATGTAAGGACTTCATACCCTCTGAATCTGCCCAAACACAGCCTCTTGGAGCTGAACCACCAGCAGAGCAGGAGGCTGGAGCCCAGGGAGGCAGCTGAAAATGCTCTTAGCTGTCAATCTTAGTCTTATTTAGCCACAGCACCCCATTCTCTGTAGCCTACCTGCTGGCAGTCTCCACTACCACCTTCCGTGGGAGGAAATGATCCCTTATGGATTGCACTGTTGCTGCAGGGAAACTCTCAGCATTTCTCTCCAAATAATTAAGCACATATTCATCAGCATCAGTGATAATAAACCTGTGGCCAAACACTGGGGAAGAAGCATTAAAGAGGTAGTGTTACCTATGTTTTAGCATGGGTTAAAGTCATTTCTTTGTCCAGGAGGGAGTGGGATTCCTCTCCCGTGGCTGGACTCAGCTTTGAGCCAGCTCTGCTACTTGTTTCACTTCTTGAAGTCAGAATAATTTCACTGACTGCAAGGTTCAAACATTGACACTAACAAAATTGTATCAATGTACACCAGTTGCTGATCTGGAAACTCAAATGTGAGGAGACCCAGAATCAGCAGATCTTTCAGGTGAAGGAAGGGATATGCACTGTCCATGCAATAAATGACATATCAGAGCAGGGTATTATAAATCCAGGCTGCATTTTACCTTCAATTGTAGAACCGATGGTGAAGTCAGAAGCCTCATAGTATATGGGATTCTCTGGAGTAGACCCTGGCTTGGTAACTTTGGTCCTTTTTAAGTATTTGCCTCCAGGCATGCCAGAGTTTTTGACTGGGGGTTCATAGATGCTGATTGTGTCATCGGAGAGGAAATAAGAGAGGATGAAACGACGATTTTTATCCTCAGGCACTGGTGATTCCTAGAGCAAAGGTAGCAGGTTTGGAACAGAGCATTTGAACCAGGTTTTCCTTGCCTAGGGTGCTTAGGAGTACCTAGTAACCCACTCATAAGTCCAGAGCTTTTTTTATAGCTGACTAAACAAAGCACTTGATGTGCTGACATAAGCATAACAAAGCACTAGACAGCATTTAGGAGCTGAATTTCAAAGGTTACTTGCTTTACTGAAGAGACTGAAGCAGAATCTGGGCTGAAATTACCATGTATATTCAGTGTTTCCACAGCTTGAGTAATCCAAGAGAAAGGAATATCCTATATGGAATGATTCATCCCAGAGAGACTGTAAAATTCAGATTTAAATGACACTTTTCATTATGCTGAGTGCCTGAGAGAGGCTGGCGCTGCTTCAGCCCTTAGTCACAGGAAGTCACTCCCCTGACACACCAGTGGATTTACGTGCTTAGTTTAAAGCTAAGTGGATCTTAACTCCTCAGCTGTGACCTTTAGGGAACTCCTGCAGGACAGAGAAAAGAAACCAGCCCTTATCCACCCCGAGTGTTTGGAGAGGGCAGGCACAAGGCAGCCCAGGAAATGCCATCGCTGCTGCTGGATGTGCCAGAGGCTCCTTGCATAAACCAGCTGTAAAACTGGCACAAAGGCCAGGGCCTGGGTGCTGTTCTGGGTGGAAAACACCATTCTCATGGATTTTCCAGGCACTTGGCTGCTCTGCTAGGACAGCTCCTTGCTGCATCCAGGACTGGCCTGGAGAAGGACCAGGGGCTCCAGGGGCTGGAGCCAGCAGCAGAGACATCAAGCACTGGCTGGTGGCAGTGGTGGCAGGCAGGCACAGGCACAGTGCCCAGCGGAGGCTGCTTCAGCCAGGGCCATCTGTCACGTAGCAGTGGCAGAGGGAGTTTTTCCATAAATGGCTGTGGGTTTGTAGCAGGTCTGGTTTCTACTTTTTGGTCTTTTTTTTTTTTAATTTATTATTTTAATTTTTTTTTTTAATTTTTTTTTTTTTAGTTTTATTTTTTTTTAGTTTTGTGAGCTGCCCATTGTCACAGCAAGCACACAATAGTCCCATGGCATTCCCCCAGGGACACCTGTGTTGGCTGGGGGAGCTCCCTTTTCCCACTGGGGCAAAGGAGAGTTTGCCAACAGCCTTGTCTGCTCCTCCCATCCTCCTGGCATTATTCCACCAAGGAAAACACTTACCAGGGCCACCTGGTACCGCAGGACCTTGAGATTATTCTCCAGCATCTTAATGATATCTTTCCGTGGAGGCTTTGGAAACAGACTAAGGCAGTTCTGGAGAGAGTCTTCAGGGATGCCAAAACCATTGTAGGGAGGAATTACCTGTATCCAGAGGAGATATCAACCATAAATAGCTGCAACTAAGAACAAGACAAAGTTTACAGGACTTAGCAGAGCCCATCAGATTTGGAAGGAAATATTCTGCCACCAAGTAGCAAGAGCTGTGATATCCCGCCCAGTAGAGATGGATGATACCAACCTGTCTGTGTGTTGTATTTAATGAAAATAAAAGAGGATTAAGGAAGTCTGAAACTCAGAAAGCTGGGTAATTTCTCTGAATTAAGGGGTTGTGGCTATATTAAGGAACCATAGAATGGTTTGAGGGTTGAAAAGGACCTTAAAATCATCTAGTTCCAACTAAACCTTCCAATGCACAGGAACCCAGCCATCAAATGGTTACACTGGCAACCTAATCCCCATCATGTCTGTGATCTAAACCACAACCCCAAACCATTTTTGGGCTCAGTTTGAGAGGTAACAAGGGCTGTGACCATTCCCAGTAGGCAGTTTGGACTTGGCAACACTGTTTTGGAGAGTGAGGGAGAGTTCAGTGGTATGAGTGCAGCCAGGCTTTCATTTTTATATCAATTATGACCATCCTTGCCTCATCTTTTTCAAGTTACTTGATTTTTTCTTTAAACTTGTTTTCTACATGTTCTTACTAAGCTGAACTTCCACTTTACTATAAGAGCTCACACCAACCACTTCCTTTCCTCCCTTCTTTTGAGAAATTGTTTGCAGTACCTGGGGAGCTTTTTCAAGTGGTTTCTTATTTACATCCACTGGCTGGAAGTCTGTGATGCCATATTTTTCACGATAGAAGTCCTGGGTGAACTTGTCGCAATCGTAGATTAAGAAGGTGCGTCCAAGGAGGGTGACAGTTTTGCCAATAGCAAAATCTTTGGGTGAGTACCACTCTTGTACCTCGTGGTCAGTGATCTCCAGCACACAGCTTGGGAAGTTCTCTAAGGACAAGAGAGCAGAAGGAAAAATACGTTCATCAAGGAGATGCTAACATTTCCTAGTGAAAAGGGATATAAAAGCAAGGTGTATACATAACAACAGGGAGACGTTGGCTCTCCTGTCCTGCCACGGTTTCCCAAAAGATAAAGAATTTAGTGACCATTTGAAGAACCTTTTTTTGACCATGAAATAATAACACCTTAGCACAGATGGATGTGCCAATCTAAACTTACTGTTCTTGTCCCCAAAGATTTTGGGCAAGCGTTGGCGTCTCATCAGTACCGGGAATGGATCTCTCCCATCATTTTTCTTGTGAACTTCCCGAACCTCAACTGTGTCATCTGCCAAGAAGTAGTGGATGATGCAGGGATGGTGATCACCAAAGGCACAGTTGGTGTCATCCCATATGGCATAGAAGCGAAGCACCTGTGTGGAAGAAAAAAGCCAGACAAACATGGATCAGAGTCATCTTTTGGTGCCACAGAAATCAAACTCATCACACTGAGATTCTCAAGAGTTCCCCAAGGTTCAGCTCCTGAAGAGACAGGAGAGACACAGGGGAAATTTAGTCAGAGCAAGGGGCATTTGTGTTTATCTGAAATTATCTGCTCTGGCACCTGGCATCAGCATTTTGGGGGAGGAGGGGAGTGGATGCAGCAAGACCATTCCTAATAGAACTGCATCTGGCTGCTAAATTCCAGAGGCAGGTGGCTTATCTCATCCCAACAGAAAGCAAGAGAGTAATGGATGATATTGAGCACAGGCTCTGCAATCCAAAGAGGAATTGTTTACAAGGCACAAAGCCCAGAAAAAAAACATAAAAAGTTTTGTATCTCACTAGAGCCAAGAAAGGAGCAAATCTGGAGTCTGTTCAGCAGACTGAGACAATTTAGAATGAGTGAGGTTGCAAAAACTCACAAGACCTGGGTATCAATAGCACATATTCACTGTAATCACAGAATCTTTTGGGTTGGAAGATCGTTGAGTCCAAGCTCTGACTGACCCCACCTTGTTAGCCCAGGGCACTGAGTGCCACATCCAGGCATTCCTTGGACACCTCCAGGGATGGGGACTTTACCATCTCCCTGGGCAGCCTGCTTCAATGTTTAATCACCCTTTCTGTGAAGAAATTCTTAATTTAACCTAAACCTCCCCCTGTACAACCTGAGGCCATTTCTGGTTATGTCTCTGGTTGCCTGGGAGAAGATACTGATCCCTACCTGGCTGTCCCCTCCTGTCAGGGAGTTGTGCAGAGCCAGAAGGGCCCCCTGAGCCTCTTTTTCTCCAGGCTGAGCCCCTTTCCCAGCTCCCTCAGCCTCTCCTGCTGCTCCAGCCCCTCCCCTGGACACACTCAATGTCTTTCCTAAGTGAAGGGCCCAGACCAGGACACAGGACTGGAGGTGCCTCACTGGTGTGATGTGGATAATTATACAATAATTTGGGTAATCCCCAGCCCTCTTACCTTTGTGTCATAGGTCAGAAACTGCCTGAAGGGGTCAGGACCTGTGGGCACGATGGGTTTTTGCACAGGCGTCCGACGCTGTTCTATGTAAGGATCTGAAACCAGCTCCTCTGGAGGGTTCACTAAAATTCCTTGGCTCTCCAGGAACACCTAGGAAGGTCATCTGAGGTGTTAGTGCTGCCAGGAGTTCTGAAGGTAAGAGGTGACTAGAGGTTACAGGTGGACTGGGATGAGTGAGGTCAGAATTCTACAAGTTCACTCCTCACAGAGAATTCTATAGCAACAGCAAAACACAACAGATGACAAATACATTTATTTAAGCTGCTTCTTATCTTTTCTTAGCCTTTAATTAATCAGAGCAGTCCTGTCCTGAACATCCTAACTCAGATTTCACTTGAGCACAGTTTTCTCTGCCCTTAGGGCTCTAAATGGAAGATAACTGTCAGTTGGTCTCTTTTATGTAAATGAAAAATATTAAATTGCTGTATAAACACAGATGTAGTCAGCCTGAATTTGGAAGTACTTAGGGTTGTGTCAAACAGAAGAAGCTAGTGTCAGCCACACTAGGCACATCAAGACCCTTCAGACATGAGGATATGTGTCAGTGGCAGCTTTATTCCATCTTTCAGGAGTACTTTTCCCACAGAAAGAGTGCAATCTGCTTGTTTATAAAGGGATGTTTTGCTTACCTTGGACCATGAACAAAATCCAGGCTGTTACTCGTGGACTTGCATCAGTCACCCAAAACAATCTCTGAAGTCAAGAGATTTGTTCCCTTTTTGCTCCATGAAAACATTCAGCCCAGGAGGCACCTATGCAAACATCTCCCACAGGAATATGAGATCCCTCTGGAGACTCACAAGGCAGGTTGGTACTTTCAGACTCACTATTTTCTGGTTTGGAAGATGCCAGTAAATGATAAATACACTATTGGCCTGGAGATGTAGACCCACCCAGCTCATTCCATGTTTTCCATCAATATTGACATGAGGACCAGCTCTTCATTTGATGTAGACTGACTTGAACAGTTCCAGCAGAGCTGGCTCCACAGCCACATTTATACCAATATATTACACATGCTTGGGAACATTCCTGGGCACTGAGGCCAACTGACAAGGAAAAGCCTAAACTCCCAGCCTCCAGGACAGGTTGACTGCATGTAACTCACCTATTGGGAATGGTCTCTGGAGCAGTCTAACTCCTGGCCTGGAAGAACAGTAGCTGACCAGGGCTGAGATTTGACTGGGGACAATCTAGCAGGATAACAGTAAAGTGGTAATTCTGGTAATCCTTATTTCTTGTTATTGGATCATTATTATCTCATTTACTGGCACAGAAATAACCAGAAATAGAAAAGCAGGCAATGAATAAGCTTTCTAAGGTCAGTTCATACCATGATTCTCAACCATGGATCATGGCTTGGCTGTGGATGTGTGCAGACTTACTGTTTGTATTCCCTTCCACTGTTCCTAACAGAGGAATATTAAATCAGAAAAGAGTCAGAATCACTAATTTCCCTCGCATGTATGCACAGTGTTTCATCTGGGCTCCAAACAGTTGAACTGCCGAGACATAAACTTCGAATTTGTACTGTAAAGAGAAGTCCTGAGGACAAAGGATGGACTACCAGCAGTCCTGGGGCAAAAATACTTACCCCAGCAGATGTCATACCCTGAACACCCCTGAAAAAAAGAAATCTACACAAAAAGCAAAATGAAACACTGTGAGCACCCATATCACAAAAACTACAGTTGCAAACTGCTGGACTCTAACAGGTAATTAACACCCTGAAATTCCCAGGAGTCTTTCTGTCCATGTTCTCCCTACAACACACCTTGGTGAAGGAGTCACAGTTGACCAGGCGGTAGGTCCGGCCGTATATGGGGAGGTCGATGCCCAGGTTCAGATCCTTCCAGTGGTAATAATCCCCATGCTCATTCTTGGGCACCCGGTGGCGTTTCATGAGTTTGCCCTGAAGCAGACCCGAGTTCTTCACCTTAGGCTCGATGATACACATGCTGTCATCTTCCAGGTAATAGTAGAGCCCCACTTGGCGGATCCGGTAGTGCTCATCTGCAGAGATAGGCACTTCCTCCATGAAGTAGGCATCGAACTTCAAAACCTGCCCAAAGGGACAATATAGCAAAGGGAGAGAGAAAGAAACAATTTGAACACCGTGGTTAGTCTATTGAGGCCAATAATTTCATTGCAATTTGCTTTGGTGGTGTAAAATTACTGGATTAGATTCTAAAAATCTTCAAAGAGAGCTGTGGCCTAATCTGTGAGTGACAGCAAAGGCACCAGGAAGGCTTTTATCGATACGTGCCTTTTGCAAATTTGGAGTGCCTGAGACAAGTGTAAAAATCCAGCCTTTTCCCTATTTGTTGATCACCTGGTGCTTCACCTACTGCCAGGTGCTTGGCTGCTGACAGTAATCTACTTTACTGACACACATGGCTCTTGTCAGCTTTACAGCCCTGATTTAGGGAAGTTATCCACAGATTTTAGTAAAGAGTTCAACCACATCTGAGGATTTTAAAATCTGGAAGGGGGTCATCATTTTAAGGCCAGGCTGGAGGGGGCACTGAGTAACCTGGTCTAGTGGAAGGTGTCCCTACCCATGGCAGGGAGGCTGGAACAAGATAATCTTTAAGGTCCCTTTCCATGATCTGAAGTCACATCTATTCAGCACTGACAGCAAAAATTGATTTGTGCTGGGGAAACGAGGAAACTAATCAGCCAGTCCCTCTGCTTGGCAGAAATATTCAGATCATTCAAAGCTCCTAAGAAGGTGCAGGTGGCCAATCAGGCCTTGCATATCCAGCCTACACCAGCCCAGAGGCCTGGATAATTAAGAGATTATAAAGCAATAAGTTCCTATCAGTCAGCAAAGTGCCCCACAAGGGATTGTGACATCCCCAGCAGCACTGGGGCTCCTGCTGCTCCAGTAGCTTGAAGGAAGGGGCAGAGAAGAATCTGACAGATTAAACAGCAACATCTACATTACTCTGAAGGAACAGCCTCAGCAATTTACAGACCACATCTGTTCCCCAGCCTGTGTCAGAGCCGGGCTGAGGGCTGGCTGGCTGCACGCTGCTCTGGCAGCGCTGGAAGCGTGTGCAGCCTGCACGTGCTGAGCTCCCGAGCCCTGCAGCTCCCACTGCAGCTGCTGCTCCATCCATGGCTCAGGGCTGCAGTTTGGGCCACTGGCATATTGAAAACCAAGGGTCAGCTCAGGACTGCTCTGAGCAGACACAGAGCCACCACCCAGTCTGATATGATCACCAAGATGTAATGTGGGAAGCGCTAATGGAGCAGCTCAGGTTGTGACACGCTGTGGTGACCAACACAAGCATGAATAGATAGACCAGGGTCAAACAGGGTTCCCACTGCAGACTGACTTTTCCAGTTAAAGCTCAATTACAACCTCAATATAGTTTTGGAAACACAAAACTCCAGGTTGTGGCTTACAGAGCAATGCTTATAAACTGGAACTTTCCAGAGCTAATCAAACCTCTTTTCCAACATCTGCTGGAAATGCTCGAGTGTAACTTGCAGGGAATGTCTTACATCGTTTACGTATTATAATCCTCCTCCCAAGCAAAGAAAGCCTCTTTCAGTCTGGGATTCAGCTGTCTCTGACTAAGGGCTCTGGCATCTGAAAACTGCTGTACGCAGTCCCGTGAACCCTAGAGCTGACTGTTTATGTCTCCGAATTTGGCCAGTGATATTCCTGGAATCAGCTTCTTTATACCTTTTTGTCATAAGCCACGAATGCTGGAGTGAACCGGGAAGGTGCAGGCCTCTTGACTTGCCCATAGGTCAGTGTGGATCCCTTGGTGCATAAATCATCTAATTCATCTTGAGAGAGCTGATTTGCAAAGAGTGTCTCCCCACCAACCCCCTCTCTTGGCAGCCGGGAAAAGGCATATCCATTTTTGAAGTCCAGTGTCTGGGACCGATGAAAAGATGTTCTCTGTTGGAAGGAAATCCAGCTATCAAAATACGGCATGAATTTAGCAGACACAGCTACTGGAAGCACAAAAAAACCCAGTAAGAGAGTACAATATCAAGAATGTCTCCCCCCACACACATCCACAGCATTTTATTATAAACTACTGCAGCAGTTATTTAGTCAGATTTTGTACTTAGATCAGGAAAGTGGAAAAAACAGAGAGTGATGGATGCACAAAGCACAAGAGTGAGCTCAGATCCTTGCACCCGCCAGAGACTCCGGAAGAACTTAAATCACTGAATTTCCTGACTGCCATGATATACAGTGCCTAGAACAGTGTGTCAGCACTTTATCTGCCCTGGTATTTATCTCACCAACTCTTTGTTCCCTACCCTATTTGTCAGCAGTACAGAGCACCATGGGACCTCAGTTACTGCCTTGTGGTGCTCCCTTCACTGTTGTGCACCCTTTGTGTACTCCATGGTTATTTACTTTTTTAACCCTCCCCTGGACATGACACAGGATTTTCTTTGCTGGGTTAAATAAGGCATGTCATGCCCACAGAACTGCAATTATGAAATGTACAAAAGCACATTAGTTGTTTTAATCTCTATATAGTCATAGACTCATAGAACAGTTTGGGTTGGAAGGGACATTAAAGATTATCCAGTTCCACCCCCTGCCCTGGTTGCTCCCAGCCCTGTCCAACCCTTCCACTATCCCAGGTTGCTCCAAGCCCTGTCCAACCTGGACTTGGACACTTCCAAGGATCCAGGGACAGCCACAGCATCTCTGGGCATCCTGTGCCAGGCCTCACCATCCTCTTTGTAAAAAACTTCTTCCTTGTATGTAATCTCAATTAAGCCTCTTTGAGTTTAAAACCATCATTCCTTGTCCTGCTGCTACAGGCCCTGCTAAAATGTTTGTCCCATCTTTCATGAAGCCCCTTTAGGCTCTGGAAGGGGCTCTGAGCTCTCCCTGGATCCTTCTCTTCTCCAGGTGAGCACCCCCAGCTTTCCCAGCCTGGTTCCAGAGCAGAGGGGCTCCAGCCCTTGGAGCATCTCCATGGCCTCCTCTGGATTTGCTCCAGCAGCTCCATGTCCTATTTATGCTGAGGCTGGAGGCAGCTCTGTAGGTGGGGGTCCAACCTGAGCAGGGCAGAGGGGCAGAATCGCCCCCTCCCCTGCTGCCCACACGGGAAGATCAGCCCAGCACATGGTGGGGGTTCCTGGGTCCCAGCCACTCATCCATCAGCAGCCCCAGTCCTTCTCCCAGGGCTGCATTCAGTCAGAGCTGTGCACAGGACCTGATCTCTGTCAGCCAGTCTTGTTCCTCACCACTGAAGAGCAGGGTCAGACTGGAGAGACATCAAACCACTGCACTTGCTGCACTCCACCCCACGTGGTACCTCACCTGCACCCCGAGAGACTGCCTGGTCCCACTGGGCTCTCAACACTCAAAGCTCCAGAGGAAGCAGGGGAAATTATGAGTTCCTGATAATAAAACCTCTTGACTTTTGCCAAATAAAACAGGGTTGTAAGCATTTCTAGTGCTGAGAGAACAAGCTCCAGCTCCTTTTCCAGCCCCAGGCTTGCAGTCAGTCCAACCTCAGGCATGCAAACTGCTTCTTCTCCACCCCCTCCCTCACCCCTCATGGTTAAGCCTCTAATCTTATTTATACCTTCAAGGCCCCACTTGAATTCCACATAATTCCCTGTTTTTTCTTTAAACTGCTGCTATAGATCTTGCAATGGAGAGAGCAGTGAGGAAAACAGGTGAAAACAAGATTTGTCTGAAGACATTTTAGCAGAACATCTTATAAACTGCCACAGAACTGCTACTTCCTTCTGTCAAATAAACACCAAGGGAAAGCTTTGGGAAAAAACATTCAAGGAAAACCAGGAAGTTTGTCTTTAATTTGGGCAATATCAGTGTTTGTTAGAGGTATACAGGCTTTTAAGAGCCCACATTCACCCAAAGAAAACACCTTGTTGGTTCATAAGGCTCCTGAGCAGATAAGCTCTCCCAAAGTGAGCCTGGATACCAGAAAACATCTCCCAGGATCAGGTGACTAATGCAAATATAAAAGGGAAAGCCCAGAATGTAAACTTCTAATCTCAGTTGCTGCCAGTGTTTATGTAAAGAAATTCCACTGAATTAAGTCCTTCTTTTTGCCAAGTCTGTAACACTTCATACAAACACCATTCCCTCTCCCAGTGTCTGCTTCCCTGTCCCGTGAGCACTAAGCAGTAACAGCACTTTACTTGAACACAGAGGTTTCCTCCAGAACTTCTCAGAATTCACTTGGAAACCAAATATTGTGATGTCAGTTTTATAGACTGGAAAATTGCAGATTTCCAAGATGTTATAAATTATTTCAATGAAATATTATTATCAGATAATAATTCTGAGATAACCTTTATTACTGGATAATTATTTGTTATGAGTAATTTACTCTATTTACTACTGGAGAACTCAGTTGTCACTGAGTTTAGTCCAGGTTGGATGGGCTTGGAGTGACCTGGTCTGTGGAAGGTGTCCCTGCCCATAGCAGAGGGTTAGAACAAGATTATCTTTAATAGTCCTTTCCAACCCAAACCATTCCATGATTCTGTGACAAATAGTTTTCATATACAAAGCTGAATGCAGCCAGGAATGTTTTCTGTTAAAGATGCTCTCCAGGGAGGCTGTAAATTCCTGGTGAGGAATTTACATACCAAACCAGGCATGCAACAACCCCCTTTTTGGCTTTTTTGGGGATTTTTTTAGTATATCAGAGAAATAAATGGAAACATTAGTTCTCTGTGACAGCACTTCTTCAATAGGACATTGGAAAGATTTTGGGTTATCAAGTCCTTAGGGCCTGGACCACTGGATGGAAAGGAAAAGGTTGCCTCCTCATTTAGTTATCAGTTGCAGAGGATGAGGATGAGGATGAGGATGAGGATGAGGATGAGGATGAGACTGCTTCTTCCAGGGAACCTGGGAGCAGCTGAGAGTGTGTCATTTCCTGGGGATGAACCTGGAAGCTGTGATGGCACCAGTTCTGTGGTGGGATACCAGTGCTCTCATCAGATTATCAAATTCCAGACCTGGACTGTCAAGGGTTCAGTTCTCCAGGCAAGACCAGGAGAACAGTTTTGGAAGTATCAGGGCTTTGGAGGAAGTGGTATCATGAAGGAGTTGATTGCCAATGAGACTGGTGACTTCAAGGTGTATCTATGTAATAGATTAATTATGTCCAGGAAATAATTACATTGGGAAGATTTGTGGGATTAATTCCTAGGGGAGGAATATTCAAGGTTTGATCAGTATTGGTTCTTCTGGGTATATCTATCTTCATTTAAGGAACTTAGATCAGAACAATATCAGTATCAGTTGAGAAGACTTTGCTTTGGGAAAACTCAGATGGTTCAGAGAAACAGAAGTTTTTTCTGAGGGAATCAGGTTTCAGGACCATAAAGCAAGTTTGGGGATTTCCCTTGGGGTATCTCTTGAACTGTAGGGAAATTATTGGATGGATTCAGGGGAAGTGAATATTCAAAGGAGTGAGTTTGCAGACAGAAGATCTGCAGTTATGGAAAAAGGTTTTGGAATTTCAAATGAGGCTCACAAATGAGGGGGAGAAGGGGTGTGTATGTCTCTCTCCAAAGCTATCAGGACAAATTCAGGGTTATAAAATGGGTACATGATGCAATGGATTCCTTGGGGAGAAGATTAAAAGTACTAAGTCCCCTTGAAGGTTATTTCAGGGATACTTGGTCCCTTGGGAACAGATTGCAATTGTCAGTAACATTGGAAGAATTATGGGAGTACCAGGTCTGCTGTGGGTGGGATCAGGAGATATCAGGTGGGTACAGAGCATTCAGATCCCCCAGAAGTGAGTCCAGCAGGTATTTGGTGGCTTTGGGAAACATCAACTCCCTGGAGGAGAGTTAAGTGGATATTAAATCTGCTGGGGAGCATCAATTAAGCTTACAGAGCACCAGGTCCTTCAGGGGTCATGTCCAGAGTCTGGTAAGTTTGAAGTTCCCAGGACATGGGATCAGAGGACACCAAGTTGTCTCAGGGATATCTGGTGAATGTAGGAGGTACCAGGCCTCTTGGGGGAATTACAAGGTGATCTGAGGGAAGATCCTGATCAGCAGGTTCCCTTGGTGTGGGTTCAGGGGGTAACATGCCCCCTGAAGAAACTGTCTCTACTCTGCTCTTGTGAAACCCCACCTGCAGTGGTGCACCCAGGCTGGGAGCCCAAAATGCAAGGAATGCATGGACCTGTTGGAGCGAAAACCATGGAGATGCTCTGGGGGCTGGAGCCCCTCTGCTCTGGAGCCAGGCTGGGAGAGATGGGGGTGCTCACCTGGAGAAGGGAAGGCTCCAGGGACACCTTTTGGTGCCTAAAGGAACTCCAGGAAACCTGGAGAGGAACCTGGGACAAGGGATGGAGGGACAGGACAAGGGGCAATGGATTCCCACTGCCAGAAGGCAGGGATGGATGGGATACTGGGAAGGAATTCTTCCCTGTGGCTGTGAAGAGGTCCTGGCACAGGGTGCCCAGAGAAGCTGTGGCTGCCTCTGAATCTCTGGAAGTGTCCAAGGCCTGGCTGGACAGGGCTTGGAGCAACCTGGGATAGTGGAAGGTGTCCCTGCCCATAGCAAGGGGAGGAATGGGATGGTCTTTAAGGTCTTCTAAACCAAACCATTCCATGATTCTATGAATATTGTCGAATTCAGGGGTCTCAAGTCTCCCGTGGATTTAAAGGAAAGTCTGAGGGAGCACCAGATTCCTAGAGTGTTTTCAGGGGATACCAGGTACCACCTGAAGCGGGTGCGGGGAGGTGCAGAGGCCCGTCCTGAGGCCGCCTCTCGGGGGGCACCCGCCACACCAGCCCACCTTGATCCGGGGGGCCTCCCGTGGGGAGTACAGCGGGGGTACAGTGGGCGGGCGCGCTCACCGTGGGGTCCTTGATGCCGCAGCCGGGGAGGAAGGGCAGATCGATCGGGGGTTCTGTCCCTGTCCCCGGCCGTATCCCTGGCCCTGGCCCCGGCTCCGGCCCCGGCCCCGAACTCATGGCGGCGGCGGTGGCGGCGCTCCGGGCCCGTCCCGGCTGACGCGTCTCCACGGCAACCGGCCGCGCGCTCAGCGCGCATGCGCGGGGCCCTTCGCGCCTCCGCCTCTGCGCCTGCGCAGTGAGCGCCGCGGGGCGCGCGGCCGCCGTGACAGCGGGGGGGCTCTGAGGGGCCGACCCGCCCCCCCACCCCTGGGAGGGGAGTCCGGCCCCCGCAGCGGGGAAAAAAAAGACGTGGAAAGCATTAATCCTGTTTTATTAGGGATTTCCCTTTCACAGTCCGCTCGTATCCCACTCACAGCCTTTCATAACCCCCTCAGAGCCCCTTCAGATCTCTCTCGTAGCGCCTTATAACCCCCTCATGTTAAAACATCTTGGCCTCCCAAACGGGTGGTGGCATCAGGACTGCTTCTTTTTGAGGAATTTTCCCTGCCTTATGCAGTGCCCAGGGTGAGGAGCAGCTGTGAAGGGACAAGTCCATACCTGGAGTGATTGAAATATTTTTAACCGAAGTGGTTGTACTGGTTTATGGTGTATATGCACATGTATAAAAATGTATATAGTTGTAAAATAGTGTATTTTTCATATTTAGCACTGATAAAATTCCTCTCAGACATGATTTTTATGTCTAGAGGAAGGGGCAAAGAGAAGCATCAGGGATACCATCAAGGGAAAGTACAAACGCTACTCCCAAATGTAAGAGAGAGAACGGAGCTAAATCCATTACCATGGAAAACAGAAATTGTTTGTTGCCTACAGAAGTTGTGGATTCCCCAGAAGAAGTGGATTCCTCATCCCTGGAAGCGTTCAGGGCCAGGCTGGACAGGATTTAGGAGAAACCTAGTCTAGTGGAAAGTGTCCCTGCCCATAGCAAGGGGGTTGGAACAAGATGATCCTGAACGTCCCTTCCAACGCAAACCTTCTAGGATTCCATGAAAAAAGTTTTTTTGTGCATCTTTGCTTTGTTCTTTTTATCACCAGTACACCAGCCAAGCCAGGCTGTGATTCAAGGGCAGGCAGCAGATCCGAAGATTTTGTAAGCAGAAGCAGGGAGAATGACAGCCAGACCGTCTGTCTGAGCAGAGTCTGGGAGAGAGAAGAAAGCCAGACGGTGGGAGATAAAGAACGAGGCTGATGAGCTTACAAAGGAAAATAATGAACTGAAGGCCAAGCAGGGCTGGAAGAGCTGAATCTGGAAGACAGCAAAGCTCCTGGTGTGAAGGCTGACTTAGACCCAGGTGCAGGACTCTGATCAAGCCCTCTGATTTTTCAAGCTGCGATATCCAGGCAGCATTTAACAGGGAACAGGGCCTGTCTCAGAGAAGGAAACTCACCTCTGTGTACCAAGGATCATCCCCAAGGAGAGTGACCGCAAATTTGTGACAAGGCTGTATGGCAGAGTGCCTAGTGCACAGACTCTAAAGATGACAAGGCATGTTCAGCCTGGAGAAAAGAAGGCTCTGGGAAGTCCTTGGAGTCCCTTCCAGTGCCTAAAGGGGTTGCGAGAGAGCCCAAAAGGGATGATTTACAAGGGTATGCAGTGGCAGGACAAGGGGCAGTGGTTTTAAACTGCTAGAGGGCAGGGTTAGATAAGATATTGGGAAGGAATACACCCTGTGAGTGTGGGGAGGTCCTGGCACAGGTTGCCCAGAGAAGCTGTGGCTGTGCCATCCCTGGAGTGTTCAAGGCTAGGTTGAGCAATATGGTTTAATGAAAGGTATCCCTACTCATGGCAGGGGTTTGGAATGGGATGGTCTTTAATGTCCCTTCCAACTCAAACCATTCTGGGGTTCCACAGAAGGAAGTAGAAGAAAAGCCATAGCAGAAACTTTGTAAGTGACTGTAAAGCAGGAGAGAGGAGAAACAAGGAATAAGGAATTAAAGTGAAGATCTGGATTAAGCTTCATCCTTGACAACTTCTGGACAGACAAGTCTGACTTGCCAAGGTTAAGACGAGCCTTTTTAGCTTCCTACATACCTGCTATGTACTCATGAAAGGGAAAAATAATTCCTTATCAGCCTCTGCTTTCGTGGCACTGGTGGACACAGATGGAGACAACTCGCCCTCTGGTGGGTAAAAACACAACCTGCAGAAGCCTTGGTCTGTGTGCTATATTATGAAATAATAATTAAAATTACTGGTTATTGGAAGGGAAATTAGAAGATATTCTAGAGGTTTTAAGCTCTGAAATTCAGGAAAAATTGGTGAATTATGTATGTGATTTCACACAACGCTCACACATAAGGTTGATGACTTGAGGACCTGGAGCGATATGACAGAAAGGGATCAGAAAATCAACAAAACACCATGATGGAGAAACTCCCCAAACTGGAATCCCTAACTCTGGGAAGTCAGTGTGCTGGGGTGTCTCTCAAGAATGTGTGTAAAGAACACCAGCAGTGTGGGGACTGGGCATGACGAGTCAGAGATCCAGGTGCATCTGCAGGGCCATGATCTTGTTGGGATCAGGAAGGTGTGGGATGGCTCCCACGAGCCCAGTGCAATGGAGGGATACAGACAAGCCAAAAAGGTGAGGAGAGGGAGCTGCCCTTTAGTGGGAGAACAGCTGGAGTGCCTGGAATTCTGCATGGATGATAAGCCAACAGAGAGCTTACAGGGCAAGGGTTCAAGGGATAACGAGTGTGGGTGACACTGTACTGGGCAGTTGCCTGTTTGCAGGCCCTGCTCCTCATGGGGAACTTCATCCACCCTGACAGCTGCTAGAAGGACAACTAAAGAGGGATGGAGCACCTCTCCTAAGAGGAAATGCCAAGAGAATTGGGATTGTTCATCCTGGAGAAGAGAAGGCTTCAGGGTGACTTAATTGCAGTCTTCCAGTACCTGAAGGGAGCCTACAGGAAAGATGGAGAGGGACTATTTACTAAAACATGTAGTGACAGGACAAAGGGGAACAGCTTCAAAGTGAAGCCAGAGAGTAGATTTAGACTGGATATTAGGAAGAAATTCTTTGGTGTGGGGTTGGTGAGGCCCTGGAACGGGTTGTCCAGAAAAGCTGTGAATGCCCTATCCGTGGAAACATTCAGGGTCAAGTTGGATGGAGCCCTGAGAAACTTGGTCTAGTGGAAGGTGTCCCTGGCCATGGCAGGGGGTTGAAACAAGATGATCTTTAAGGTCTCTTCCAACCCAAACCCTTCTATAATTCTGTGATTCACAGTCCGGGAGGTTTCTGGAATGCAGTACTGGTAAATCCCTTCTCCAAGTGATGGAGGAACCAACAAGGAGCGCTGCATTGCTGGACATCAGACTCACCAGCCATGCTTCGCTGGGAATTGGGGGTCAAAGGCAGATTTGGCTGGTGGAGTTCAGGATCCTGAAGGAAGAGGGGATTGCAAACTTCAAACACTAGACTTCAGACTCTGGCCTCTTTGAAGGCCTCTATCCCCTTGGTAGAGTGCCCTGGGATAAGGAAGCCTGGGAGGAGTCACCTCCAAGCTCAAGAAGAGTCTATTCCGATGAGCAGGAAGCTGGGCAAAAATGCCAGCAGGCCTGCATGGATAAACAGGGAGCTCCTAAAAAAAACACAGAAGCAGCAGAGAGAAGGTGAAAGCAAGGACACAGATAGAAGGGTATACAGAGACATGATCTGAGTGTGTGGGGATGAAGAAAGGCAAAGTCCAACTGGAATCTGTTCAGGAAGGATTTTTGGAGGGTAACAAAAGGGATAGAAGGGAAAATGTAGTGGGCCTATTGCTCAGTAATATGTGGCAGCTGGCTACAGAGAATGTGGAAAAACCTTCTGTACCTCAGTCTTTACCAGCAAGATGAGCCTTCAGGAATTCCTGGTCCCTGAGACCAGGAGGAAGGGCTGAGGCAAGGAATCTGCACCTTGGTGGAAGAGAAACGGATCAGGGAATGTTTAAAGGATTTTATAGGTGTATATAAATCCCTGAAGGGAGGGTGCAAAGAGGACAGGACGAGGTTCTGTGCCGGGCCCCAGGGCCAGGACCAGAGGCCATGGGCACACACAGGAGGTTCCTCTGAGCATCAGGAAATGCTTTTTTACTGTGAGGGCGGCTGAGCACTGGCACAGGTTTCCCAGAGAGGTGACAGAGTCTTCATCCTTGGAGATATTCAAAATCCATCTGGACAACCAGTTCTGGGTAGCCCTGCTTGAGCTGCGGGTTGGAGCAAATGGCCCCCAGATATCTTTTCCAAACTCAACCCTTCTGTGATTGTGGATGATGAACTAAAAGTTTCCTAATCAGTGTCAGGGAAGCTGTTCTGCACTTCCCTTGTGGAAAGGGAAGGAAATCCAACAGGTATTGTGAAACCTTGACAGTGCTTTGAGATGCACAGATAAAACCACACCTTATTGTTCATTATTGTAATTATTATCACTCTAATATATCCTCTGTGTAATTATTGTCCCCTTTTCTTTCTAATAACTCAGAACCTTCTGTAGTTGTGCATTTGGGAATTTCACACCACACCAATTATTTTGCTTTCACAGATTTTTTTTTTTCCACTAAAGTTTTTAAATAAAGATCAGTACAGTACAAAGCTTAAAATATTGTCAATGTTTTCAACAATACAAAGTCAGCAGATGGGAGTTGGGAAGGGGATAGTTAATAAGGAACACTTATATCCTTCCCTGTTTCCCAAAGGAAAAAAAAATACAAACTCTTTTGTATTTCTGTTTAGTAACAAACAGTGCTTAAAAATAATCTTGTCAGTAAAAGATGTAAATTGCAAGGCACATGAGGAACCCGTCCTTGCCTCGTTACACGAATTAGGCATAAATACAAATTTAAAGCACCTGTCTCCATCCTCTCCTCCTGCTCGGTACACTGAGCAAATCCTGTCAGTGGGAATTGGCTGTTAAGAGCAACCATGGACCAGCAGACAGCAAAGAGGCTGCCCTTGACCCTCAGGTTCCTTCAAGATTAAACCCCAAAAGGAATAGCACAAGGCACATTGGGATGAATTCTCAGGATCTGTCCTGGTTTGTGAGATCTGCAGGAATACTACCTCAGGACTAGAGGTTCCTGAGGGAAAGGACTGTGGCCTCAGTCCCTTTGGGATCTCGGGTGTGCTCATCCTTTGGTGGTCAGCTCTCCACCGGCTCTGGCCACTGGTGCATCCTTTCCAGCCATGCCTCCTTAGGAACACCGGGATGGAGGAGACCTGCTCCAAGCAGTGAGCCCAAGGAGAAGGTCCTGGGGGGCTCAGACAAACTGAGCATTTATCACAGCAGCACTTTGGCTCTTTACAGATACAGCCCTGATCTCCTCTGGATCACTGGCAAAGCTTCCACTGCCACTTTCCAGCCGAGATCCAGCAGACTGCGGCATGTGGAGTCTGCCCAGGAAGGCAGCCAGGTCCATAAGGCACAAGGATAAAGTCTGGGGATGAAGGAAGGAAAGAAGCTGGTTGGAGGAAGAGGAGGAGGATGGAGACAGGGATGAAGGAAGCTCCAGTGTTGGTGAGCCTCTTGTGACACAAGGGCGCATCCTCACAGCAGCACAGATCTGTGTTGTAGATCCCCGCTCACTCCACCCATCATCGTAACCAGGAGGTCAGCTCCAGGTGGGAGTGCAGGGCCACGTCGAGATGGGAGCAGCTTCACCTGAGGGGAAACATGGGAGTGTGCAAAAACACCTCCACTGTCACACCACTGCTCCAGAGAAGTGTCACTTCTGTTGTCACTTCTGTTCAGCCAGGGAGGAGAAGATAAGACCCAAAGTAGCTTGGAAGAGCCATGTGGGCTCCTCTGCCTGTCCCTGAACCAGATGGCATTACCGTACTCACCCTCTTTCAACAAGGGCAGGGCATGTCATCTGTTTTCAGACCCTCAGAGGAGGGGACCCCTGGGTGATCCCTTCCTTTGGTACCAGTATAACTCCAGGTAGCAGCAGAGCAGGTTTGCTGTTATGAGCCATGCCTAATCCTTCTCCATTTTATACCAGAAATGAGCTCTGGCCCAGCCTGATTTACCTCTGTTTCTGCACAGAAACTCACTAATACTATCCAGTCAGTTCTACACCCAGTGCCTTGTTCTTCCCTATCTACCATGAAACCAAGGCAAATTAGGCTGTGAGAAAAAGCTGCTCCCACTGGAAGCCTTTCCTCAGACTGGGAGGAGACCCACAAGCAAAGCCAGAGCCCATGGAGGGAGCAGTCCATCAGTGCAGCTGAGTGAGTTGAGCAGCCAGCTGCCATGCAAGGAAGAACTGCTGCTGGCCTGCACTCCAGCCCTTCCCTGCCAGCAGCTGCATTGTCCAAGTGAGCTGGCTCAGAGTTAAAACCAGCTGAAAATTACTGACATTTTTTCAGTGGGATTGGTTTCCCAATGCTGCCTCTCCCGGTGCTGGCTTGCTCTGTGGCCAGATGAGCTTCTGTGCATGGGAAGAGGTTCAGTGAGGTGCAAGTGGGACAACCCCTGCTTGGCATCTCCCCTGAGTCAGATTTTCTGCTAAGTCAGCATGGCTGTACCATCTGTACCACCAAAAACACCCTATGAAATTAAGTAATTAATTTCTAAGCTCTGAGGCCGGGACTGATGAGAAAGGGTGGACTTGATGACCTCCTGAAGGCTTTCCTATGATTTCTTCTCCTATACTCCAAACTTACTTTCCTCTCCCTTTGTATTTAATTTTCTATAGGGCCATGAGTTCCAAATTTACCTACTAAACACAGGACCAGCAAAGTACCTATTTACAGGTTTTCCACCACCCATTAACAAATCTGGCCCACCTTGCTCCTCCAGCAGGACAGCACTGTTTCCTTCAGGTTAATCTTAACCCAACCAGGAGGCTCTGCAGATATAAAATCCCAAGGCAAAGCCTTTCTGGATAACAAATCCCATGCACACACATGGAACATGCACACCTCAAGAGCTAGAACCCAGATGAAGTGCAGAAATCAGTGCTTGTCCTCACCAACCATATCCCCAACCCTACATTCTGCCTGCTCAGAACCAGCAATCACAATTCGTTTGCCTGCCCTTGGGTTCAGTGAGACAAATCCGTGGCTGAGATAGATCCCATGGATTCCTTGGTTTCAGCAAAGATTTAAACCTCCTTGGTGGTTCCATGTTCAATATTCCCCCAAAGCAAGCACAGAATAGATTCTTCTAGTGGGGGACACAGTAATCCAGCCTTTGTTACCTTGGACAGGAGTGACCAGTGGACACTAAGTGACCCTGATCACTATCCTTTCTACTCCACACAGGAATCACCAAGGACAAACCCATGCTGAGGTGCAGGATCCTGATGCTGTCACCCTGCTCCTGGCCTTTTGCTGTTCCACCTTCATCTAGTACTGATAAAAACATGCCAGTCACAACCCCACTGGTCACAGAACAGCAACCCTGCAGCTTCAAGGTCAGCTTTCCCACAGTGCTCACCAAGGAGCATTAAGGGGAATAAAGACTCCTTCACCTTCACACCCTTTTGGCCGTGATCACAGTGGTGGTGTTGGAGGAGCAGAGCTTTCCTGTATCAAACAGATCACATCCAAGTAATTCTGCATCTCATGGATGTTGCTAGAGGTTGGTCAGACTCCCTAGACAGCTGACACAGACCCAGTTTGTCCCAGAGGACCCCAGGTCAAGCCTGGATCTCTGAAGATGTTTTCCCAAAGCCATCTAAGTGACCTGGCATTGACACACTTGACAAGGGGAGTGCAGACAGAACCTGGCTGGAACAGGAAAAGGATTCTAGCAGCCACTGTGCCACAATGTCATGGGGTGACTTTACCTTTACACACACATGCCCTCACACCCAAACCCTAGAAACACAGAATTCCCAAAACCTTCCTAGTGCCTTTGATAGGAACAGTTGTCATGGAGATATAGCAAAACCCAGAGAGGTCATCACATCCAGTTGTGGTCCTCATGGTGTTGTGAGCCCTGGCACACCCTTCTACAGTCCCCCAGCCTCCAGGCTGCCCTCCCTGACCTTCAGCAAGGTCTCACCCACAGCTCTTCATTCTACCAGAATGAACAAGGAACCTCTGCCTATTCCAGCATCCTTGGTTCAGTGACTTGTTCTGGCTTAAAACATTCCATGTTCCTCCCCCCAGATGGCAAAAGGCAATTCCTGCTGTGAAAATGCATCCAGCATGAAGCGTCCAGCCTTCCATCTGAGTCCAAGGTCCTGGTTAGTCATGGCATGTTAGGCAAGTAAGACAGTCATGTCTCTAGTATGTTATGCCCCCTTTTCTTGATTTTCTCTGGTGATGTCATGCCTGTCATGTCCACGACTCTCAGGAGTCCTTTTTAGCCAGGCTGGCCTTGATCCTGCGTTGCAGGATGTAAGCTGTGATGGCACTACAGGCCACCAAGCCGAAAAAAGAGATGCAGGACAGATAAACCGTGAAAGGCCCGTGTCTCTTCAGGAAAATCTCCTGCCTGTTCTTGTAATCCAAAAGAATGGCCTCCAGCTGCGACAGGGTGCAGATGGCCAGGAAGGTGTGGAAGATCTGGTGGGCGTGGCCAACAATATCACAGGAGCCAGGGAAGTATTTCTCAGGGACAGGGCAGGAAAAGAAATAAGCACTGACAAGGAAAAACAGTATCTGGTACGTGTGGTACCAAGCAGCATCTTCCTGACAGCCCCCCAGGTGACACACGACTACCCGGTGAGCCACGGGACTGATATCCAGGATGAAAGCCAGCCCTGCTGGGATCACCTGGCACATCTTCCTCATGATGGGGTAAGGCCGTCGGTACCGGTATTTGGCGTAGCAGCAGCCGGCACAGGACAACCAGCCACAGAAAGCTGCTGCTGGCAGGAAGAAAAGCCAGAACTTGTCGTACCAGGCTTGGTCAGAGCTGTAGTAGAAATGAGCCAGGGCACTGCCATACTGGTAGATGCTGACTCCAACATAGTCCATGAAGTAGAAGGTGTAGTGGTACAGCTCCGACTTGGACTGCAGCAGGTGGGCCAAGAGGCTGCAGGTCAGGTAGGTGACAGAGGAGAGGACAAAGATGAGCAACGGCAAGGACCACGCATCCACAGGCAACTGCTCGGCCTCCACAAACGTCTTGAACCTCAGCAGCACGGCCAGCGCAGCCAGGAGATGAGTCCACACGTTGACCACCTCGTTGTGCTTCTGGAAGAGGCTGAGGAAGTAGTAGCGCCAGTCCTGGCCGGTGGGGCGGTACCCGCTGTGGATGTAGGGCTCACGGAAGAGCTGCGGCACCTCGCACTCCTTCACCGTGCAGGGCATCTTGGGGAAGCCGTCCTCCAGCAGCCGGGGCAGCCGGCTGAGGTGCTGCCCGCTGAGGGACAGCGTGCTGAGCCGCTCCAGGATGGCTGTCATCCCGCTGCCTTCAGCCCCACACCAGGGAACGTCGTCTTCCTGCCCTGCGGGGATCGGAGAAAGAGGAAATGTTAATGGTGGCGCACCGGGGAGAAGAGCATGCTGCCATTCCCAGTGGGATTAACCAGGCCACCATCGAGATGCTGGCCCGTAGAGCACCTTCCAGTGCCTAAAGGGGCTCCAAGAGAGCTGGAGAGGGACTTGGGACAAGGGCCTGGAAGGACAGGACAAGGGCAATGGCTTCCCACTGCCAGAGGGCAGGGATAGATGGGATATTGGGAAGGAATTGTTTCCTGTGAGTGTGGCAAGTCCCTAGCAAAGGGTGCCCGGAGAAGCTGTGGCTGCCCCTGAATCCCTGAAAGTGTTCCAGGCTAGGCTGGGTGGGCTTGGAGCAACCAGGGATAGTGGAAGATGTCCTTGTCCATGGCAGGGTCTTGGGTCAAGATGGTCTTTCAGGTCCCTTCTAATCCAAACTATTCCATGATTCTATGAATATTGTCAAGTTTAGGGGTACCAGATCTCCTCGGGAGTTCGAGAAGCATCTGAGAGAGTACCAGATTCCCAGGGTTATCTGTTCTCTAACCTAAATTCAGCACAGAAGAGGATGCAGAGCACTATCCCTGCAGATCAGCCTGCGTCAGATGGGCACAGCAATGCCACAAACCTGCCCTTCCTCGCCACTTCCTCAGGCACTCAGCTTGGAGCGTGTTCAGAAGCCACGAGCTGCCAACTGCAGGAAGCAGTTTGTTGACAAGAAGGCATCTGATGATTTATGAAGGTGATTTTTCAACCCTCACCCCAGAACAAAATGCTCAGGAACAAAACTGGGATGTAAATTACTCATCTAAGGGATAACCAGCCTGTCTGCACATGAGTTAAGAGGGTCCCAACCAAATCACGGAGCTTGCAGAGAAACTCAAATTTCCCTGTCACAGTTTGCCCATGGCTTACTGTAGTGAGTATGGCAGAGGGAGAAGTAGAGAAATCCACAGTCCCAAACCTGCAGCCCTCATCCCTTCACAAGTAAGAAGCATCAGGATTGAGAGGAACTGAATAAATGAGAGCTGGCTGCAGTTTGGGTACAGCATCAGACCTTTGGGAGCATCCATGGAGCCAAAGCTGAGGGACTGCCAGAGACGTCCCTGGATGCTCAGAGCAGCCAAATCCAGTGCTGGGCACTCCTCTGCCTTCTCTGCTCCCTGGTAACCTCCAGACTTGCTAAGCTTTGGCTGGCAAGATTCAGATTCAGGCCACAGCAGGATCCTAATGTGTGGAGAACAACTCCTGGCATTAAATTAATTCCCAATACCCCCTGTTTCCCAATAACCTAGATACCGCTCTTCCCTGCTGGTGTTTGTGTCATACAAAATAGAGGAAAATTCATCACAAATGCCCATGTTAAACTGAAATTGGTGCTGATGGGGGCCCACCAGACTGTGCAGGGCTGTGGTTACTCCTGTGAAACCAACACACACAGGTTTGCAGGAGCAGAATCTGTCTCCTAAGCTTATATGCAAAACAAGTGGAGCTGCAGGGGATGGAGGTAGCAAAAAAAAAAAGGAAACACAAGTAAGTATTTTGCCTGAGTGTGGAAAACAGCCAATTTTTCTCCTGTTACATGAGATACCAGCTGTGTCCAGAGGTGAGACACCAATAGTTTGTGTGGTCTAGTGAAGGTGTCCCTGCAGGGGACTGGGACTAGAGGAACTTTAAGATCCCTTTCAACCCAAACCAGTCTGTGATTCTGTGATTGGAGACCCCTGCTAGGCTGTGATTCAGAGGACAGGACAGTGTGAAACACCATGAGAGTTTCTGAAAGCAGGGAGGTGGGACCTTGCAGTCCAAGGGTGAGACAGCACAAAGAGCAAAGTCAGATCAGACTCTCAGCCAGGTAGCAAGTCTCACTTCCTGTAGAAACCCAAAGTATCTGATAAGAGACAAAATATTTTCATGTTGCTTCTGTATTCTAGCAGAGGGGAGCTGTCATAATTAGGTTTCATTTTCTAGAAAATTCTTTCCGCCCTACGCTGCCTAGGCTTTCTCCCTTAGCATCTCTCAAGGCTGGAGTTGTTTTTTCCCCTGATTGAGACAGTGGACTTTGTCTGCTGTGTTTGATGGAGCTGCTTTAGCCACAGAAGGCAAAATGGTCCCTGGAAATGCCGTTTTAGTTTCACAGATGTGTAATGCTGAAGAGAGCACACTTGCTGGGGAGTTAATGTCGTGCACCCTGATAAAGACTTTGTTTCTCTCCTAAGGGTCTGCAGGGTCCTCACCTATCATGGGACATGCAGTTCATTCAGCAGGTTGTGTATGCCTGTGGAGTTACATGCCAAAATTTAGGGAGGCGAGGCAAATTTTGAGTTTGGGGCACTCCTAGGAGGGCACAATGTGAACAGGAGGGAACACTTGCCCTGCCCTGTTCCAATGTACAGCCAGTCTAGTCTGTCTTCTTGTAGCTAATGGAGTTCATTCACAAGTTATGGAATTGGGGAGTGGTTTGAAGATCATCTCATTCCAACCTCCTGCCATGGGCAGGGACACCTTCCACTATCCCAACCTTGGACACTTCCAGGGATGGAGCAACCACAGCTTCTCTGGGCAACCTCTGCCACAGCCTCACCACCCTCACAGGGAAGAACTTCCCGTCCACGGCAGAGTTGGAACAAAATGACCTTTCCAACCCAGACCATTCTGGGATTCTATGATTCAATGATCATGATGGTGGGGCGGAAGAAGAAAGGACATACTGAAGTTCCTTACATCTTAGAGAACACAGAGTAATGCCAGAGTGAACCCCAGCACAACAGGAACTGCAAACCAGCTCTGAGGGGGCACCAAGCTGCCCAAGAGACCAGCTCTGAGAGAACAGAGTCAGTGCTCATCTCCTGCAGACAAACCTGCTGAAAACTGCACGTAAAGAGCAAAAGCAACACATGGGAGGGTGGCAATTGAGCCTGGGAACAGGAATGCATGGGAGTGCAGTCCATGGCCTGCCTGCTTTGCATGCTGACAAGGATGTGGGAGAGACAGGCAGCTTCTGTCCCAGGCACAGCCTGGCTCCGGCTTGCACCGCTCGTGCTCATGCCAGGACTTTGCCACGGTCTCTCATCCCCAGAGCTCAGTGCATGCAGCGAGCATCGCCCCAGAGAGCCTGGGCACTGCACATATCCCTGACAGCACAGATTATTCCAGACAGGCTTTCAGAGCTGGAAAATGCCAGTTTTAAACAGGCTGTGAGGGGCAGAGATTTTCAAAATAATAGTCCGAAATCACAAGAAACACATCTGATAGGGGGCTGAATAGCGCTGAATCAGGAACCCGATAGCCTGCTTATTTCAAACCTTGTGATATGAGCGAGTGAGAACAAGCTGGCAGTTTCCAGCCATCATGTGATCAGACAAAGTGACGGGCAACTAATGTTAGAAAAGAGAGAGAAAGAGAAAAAAAAACAAAACAACAACAACAACAAAAAACCACCAACCCAGAAACCCAAGGTCAGCACTGGCTGTTTCACTTTCACAGAGCCCCTATTCTTTTCCCTTCACGGGGGTGTAGGAGCAGCTGAAAGCCACATTCATTGGCGGGGTGTCTCGTTGAGATTCCGTCCTCACCCCCATCTCCGGGGAATTAATTCAGTTCTTTTGGCTGCTCCAAATTAACAGCAACCAAGTATCGTTTGTTCAGCGAGGGAGCTGCAAGGCGAGAAGGAGGGCGTGGATGATGGCCAGGCTGGATCATTACATCCACAATAAAAACTCCCGGCACAGGAGGAGAATGATCCTGTTCCAATTTTTTCTCTCCCTTTTGAAGAGGGTAATTGGAAACCCGAGCTTTTTCCCAGCTCTTTTGCTTTTTGGTCACAGTCTGATGGAAGGGTTTGAATGAGAAAATTTCCTACAGAGTACGGTCGATTTTCCCACCGGTCTGGCCCCCGAGTTCACTGTCTGGGATTGAGGCTGGACCAGTGTGATAGATTTGCTCACAGACTGGTATTCAGGCATCAGAGTTTTACACAGGCTTCCAAAAAGGCAGTAATTCTTGGTAAACAAAGCAGGGAGAACCGGGGGTACTCAGCTTTGGGAAAGTCCTTAATAAATGCATGGCATTTAAAACAAGGTGGGGAAAAAAATAGAAGTGGTTGCGAACAGCATGAAAATAACAGCAGTGGCCAACAAACTGGTCTGGAGAGCTGCAGGTGATTAATGCCTGAATTCCTCTCCTCTGGCACTTGAGCAAAAGTCCCTAGGGGGACTCCAGGTAATTTTGAAGCTTGGGGTTTTATTGTGACCCCTTCCTGCATGGGGTTAACTTTGGTGTCACAGCTCCTACTGCACCAGGATGGCAGGGAGCAGTTCAGTTCTGGGAGAGGCTGCACCCACCGGGGCTGCACCCAGCTCAGATGCGCTGCACAGGCCCCATCCCAAACCCTGCTGTCTCAAGGCTGGTCCTCCCTGAGCACAAACATCTTGTCCTGTAATTAAACCATTCTGTAGGGCTGGAGAAAACTTTGAAAGACCATCCTGGGAGCACAGTGCCAGCTCCTCCATCCCATTCTGCCCTGTGTTTTGTAAAGGCCCCTCCAGAGCTGAGAAAATAAGAGACCATGGACTGGCTTAAGCGGCAGTTCCTGTGCAGTCTTGGTATGACCTGCTTCCTTCTCCTGCCACAGATTTAGGTGCCAAAATTCCTCCAGACTGCGGCAGGAACACCCAGAGCTCAGATCCTTTCTTCAGGGAGTTACTGGGATTTACACAGGATTTACAACCGGCACAGGGTGCCCAGAGAAGCTGTGGCTGCCTCTGGATCCCTGGAAGTGTCCAAGGCCAGGCTGGATGGGGCTTGAAGCAACCAAGGGGAAGGTGGCCCTGCCCATGGCAGGGAAGTTGAACTGGGTGAGCTTTAATGTTGCTCCCAACCCAAACCACTCTGTGATTCCATGATTTGATGGTTTGTGCCAGGGACAACCCTGCCAGGGTAGGCAGCAGGGTGTGAAGGACTTATCTACACTCCAGCACCAAAGAAGTGGAAATCCTCACAACCAGAAGGGATGATTGGGAAGAAGAAGAGAAGGGCCAGGTGCCTGGGGCTTCTGTAAACTGGGCTTACGCTTCCCCATCTATGAAATGGGGATATCAGTCCCCATCTGCCTGATGGAAATGAGATACTGTGCTCCTAATGTACTGAGCAGTGCTGGGACTACTTAACAGTGCATTGCACAGATTTTATTTCCCTCAAGGCACTTAGGTACCCTGTTAGATTTACATCAGCCCAGGTACCATTACTCCTCCAACAGGAACCTGCAGGTTGTGATGCTCTGGAAGGTAAAAGGTGATTCCATGTGATTTACTGAAGGGCACAACTTAAAACAACCTGATCTGTTAAGAAAAAATGTCAAAATAACCTACTGGAAAATTTAAAATAAAAGAAAATGGCACAAATTCTCCCCTTCTCTATATACACACACACACACAGAGCGTGCAGCCCGAGCAGGGTTTGTCCAAGCTCGTATCCCTCAGGAAACGAACGTCCCGTGATGCTGGGAGACGAGCCATGAAAGCCAGTGGGAGGTGGCAGGATCCCCCACGGAAGCCACGGCAGTGTCAGCTCCGCTGCAATTCCTGGCCTGGGAGTGAGCTGGGCCAGCAGCCAGCTCAGCCGTGCTGAGCAGCAAGTGCCTCTTGACATGGGCTCAGCGTTGCCCGAGCTTTGGGATGGGGCCAGGGGATGAGAGCAGTGGAGCCAGCGCAGGGAACGCTGTGCTCGCAAGGCACAGAGCAAAACAAAGCTGCTGGCAAAGGCCACGTCCCTGCAGCAAAGCATCCCAATTAGGGGGGACCCCCGAGGCCCTGTGGTGCTTGGGGGAGCAAAGCAGGGGAATGGGACCCCAAAGTTAGGAAACCAAAGGTTGGATGAGGCTGGTGGCTTTATTGTGAGAGTCCAAGCATCATGTGCAAGTGCAAGGGGGGGTTGATTTTCACAACATCAGGTTCTGAGCGATCAGCTGGGCTGGCTTGGCTATTCCTGAGCTGCTGCACCCCTCCAATGGGTGGCCACACACAAACTTACAGGCAGGAACAACTCCTGGACTGTGCTATCTCCCAAACCACGTCAGGGAATGGCACAGTTCTGGTTTGCTGTGATAGCACAGCTGCAGTTTCCTCATGCCTAACCCGGGTTGGAGCTTGGTGATGTTGCTGATAACACTAGTATCAGCACTAGTTAATATTCACTAATTCTGCTCACAGTCCCTGACTGAGAATGCCTTCCTCTGGCAAATCCACTCCCCCTGTATCAAAATTTGCTCAAGGGCGAGGTAATATTCTGGAGCTCTTCTTCCTGGTCTCACTAATCCTTTGCTGTTTGTGCTTTCCTGATCCCCTCACCACTTTCTTTTCCCACACACAACCAACACAGCACCCGATGCTTTGGGGCTGGATTTCAGGTGGGTGTGAAATCCCTGGATAAGTACACCAGGAATCAAACCACACCAGGCCACAGTCTCAAACTGTAACCATCAGGTTGCCAAAGTGTCAGCACACTTCTGGGCATGGTTTTGGTCCTGCCACCCCCACCAGTCCCTGCCTGCTGTATTCAGCCCTGCAGGGATCACTGATGGACTGGAACTTTTTCCAGAAACTGGAACTGTGCCAGCAAAGTGCCTGGGGGTCTTCCCCCTGTACTGACTAAAAAAGGAGCCTGAATCTGTTACAGTGGCATCCCACTTTCACCTCCTAAATTTCCTTCAGCACTAATCTTCCTTCAGTGCAGATCTAGAATTGGGAACTCCTTGACAAGCCAGCCAATCCCTCCCTGCTCAGATCCATCTGCTGATGGGACAAACCCAGAACCATCTGCCTGCGGGCAGAACGACCAAACCAAACTGGCCATGTGCTGTTTGTTGGTTCAAATCATCCCCAAAAGAACCTCTGGGCTGAGGCTGCTCAGCTTTGCTGTCATCCACAAAAGCCTCTTGTACAAAAACATAGGTTTTTTTTAAGGCTGTGGATTTTAGAGCTTTGATCACTCGAAAAAAATGTATATAAATCATGCAGAGCCCTGCGGCTGCTGCGGGCAGAGAGGAGGTGCTGCCAGGGAGAGACTGCAGCTCTGTGCCAACCCTGTGGAGCTGCGAGCTTTCCTCTCCCCTGCACTAGAAGTCTTTGTCCCCGTCCAGGACCTTGTCCCATTTAACCCCATGGCCTCTCCCAGCCAGGTTCTAGGTCTGCAGTGACAGAAGTGATGCCCTTCCTGGAGGCTACAAAGCTCCAAGGAAGGGCCAGATGGGAGATTTCCTCCACAAAAAGGATGAAAGCTGTGCTGCATTCACTTATTTGGAGTCCCAAGGATTTGGTGGGGCTTGGAGGGTGGGAAGGAAGTGGAAGCAAGCTTCCCCTTACTACCTGGAAGTGTCCAAGGCCAGGTTGGATGGGACTTTGAGCAACCAAGATGGGACATGGAGCAACTCCATGGAAGGGAGTTGGAACTGGATCATCTTTGATGTCCCTTCCAACCCATACCATTCCATGATTCTGTGGAGCTTATAAGGTATGGCAACTATACAGCTGCAGCCTCCAGCAGCCTCCCTGGGTATTTATTCTTCCAGAATTTACTAATCATTAATGGTTTATGCAATTAAAGGGCCACTGGTCTGACCCCATGAGCAAGGGTTACCCTGTAAACTGGCAGATAAAAAATTAAGCTGGTGCCTGATTCAAGACCTGCAAGTAGCTGCAAGCTCTCGCACGTGACACGGTGGTGGCACCTCCCTTGTCCCCAGCCTCGCTGGCATGGCCACCCCTCCCTGCCATCCCTCCCTGCATCCACAGGGACACAGCCCTCTGCTCAGCCACAGGCTGCGGCTGCAGCTTCGGCGTAAACAAATAAAAGCAATTAATGCCCAGGAAACAGAAAATCCTGCAGGGTGCAGGGCTGTTAACCCACACCTTCCCCGGTGGCAGGAAATGTGCAACTGTGTGGTTTAGCCTGATGAGCCCTGAATGAGTTTCTAAGAATTGTTTGCAGCACGTATCAGCACAGCACCCCAAGGCAGAAGCACAATCTGCTGCGAGAATTCAGAACTGATAGCTGCCTGTCCCCTCCCTGCTCTGGCAGAGGGCAGAAACAGACTTCAGACCAGCTGGACTCATCCTTTTTCATGACCTTTCCATAACTTTGCTCTTTTTCAACAACTGCTGCCAGAGCAGCATTACATTCCTCATCCTAATCTGCAGCAAGCCATCCTAGAATCCTAAAATGTTTTGGGTTGGAAAGGACCTTAAAGCTCCTCTTGTTCCACCCCCCCTGACATGGGCAGGGACACCTTCCACTAGACCAGGTTGCTCCAAGCCTCATCCCACCCAAAAATCCTCCAACTAGCGATATGTTAACAATTTCCCAGCTCTGAAGCCACAATCCCACAGCATCCCACAATAAGTGCACCTCTCCATGCCAGTAAAAATCTGTGTTCCCCAGCCAAATCCACCTAGGCACAGCTACTGGGATGCTCCACACCCAACCCTGCTCATGCCAGAGAGGAACTGGTTTGACATTTGACTGTTACAGTGTTTACCTAAACTTATATATCTATAATATATCTATTATGTACCTATATATCTATATATCTATTTATCTTATGTATCTTATATATCTATATATTTGTGATTTAAGACTGTCCACAGTATTTCCCTCCCCTCCCTCTCCCCCCCCCAAAAAAAAGAAAAAAAAAAAAAGAAGTGAGATCCTTGGATGCTTGTGCTGTTTTTAGCCAGGAAAAAATCCAGATGGGATATAGGGGGGACATGACCCCGAAGCATCCTGGAGAAGATCAGCAGGGAACAACCCTTGGGTGACCCTTTGGAGACGCGCCCCAGCTCGTGTCTGCGCAAGGAGCAGGCGGCAGCTCCAAGGCAAACACCGGGAGCTGTTCTTCTCGCAGCTCACGGCTGAACTATGCATCTCCTTCCCGTGGCCTCCAGAGCTCCCCGGGTGTCAAAGTCGTTCAAGGAAAATCCGCCCACAGCCATTTCAAACAAACACGGAGGAAAAACACTGCCCACCTCTCTCCTTCAGGAAGCCCTTGAGATACCGGTAAGGGGGGAATTTAAGGCAAAATCCGTGTCCCCCTGCTCACCCCTTCCTTCTTTAAGCTCTCCCCCAGCACCCACCTGACCACTGGACTAACCCCGGCTTGATGAACCAAAACTGTGCGTGACACAGAGGGAAAGATCCCGCATCCCGCCGCATGCCACGGGTGTCCGCAAGCACCAGGCACCGCACACCGCCCACCCCCGGCTCCCATCCCGGCATCCCGCTCCCCCCGCAGGGAAGGATGCTCCCGGCGCGGCGGGGATGCAGGAGCGGAGGTACCCGGCAGGAACGCAGCGGGAGCTCGTTGGGGACCCTCGGCGGGATGTCCCGGGGGGAGAAGAGGGGACAGCGGGGAGGGAATCGCTCGCACTCACAGCCCGCAGTGTCCGCTCTCAGTGCCCGCACTCAGCGCCTGCTCTCCATCTCCCGCACCCCATGTGTGCACTCACCTCCCGCTCTCAGTGTCCGCGCTCCCGTCCCGCACTCCCCGCTCTCGCTGTCCCCTCGCTGTCCCCTCGCTGTCCCCTCGCTGTCCCCTCGCTGTCCCCTCGCTGTCCCCTCGCTCTCCGCTCCCCTGTCTCGCTGCCGAGTCCCGGGGCCGCCGCCTCCGGGAGCTCCCGCGGCCGCCCCGCGCATGCGCACCCAGCCCCGCCCCGGGGCCGCCCCGCGGGCCGAGCCCAGCCCGGGCCAGGCCGGGCCGGACAAAGCGCGGCTCAAACCCGCCGCACCACCCTGAGCCCGTCACCCCGGCCCTGGGGGCAGAGGAGAGCGCAGTGACACATCCGGGACAGGGACGTAAAGTCACAGAATCACAGGATCGTTCCGCCTCGGAGAGATCTCCGAGGTCCAGCCTGTGAGCGGTCCCCGGCCCAGAGCGCTGAGTGCAGCGTCCTGATGTTCCTTGGACACCTCCAGGGATGGGGACTCCAGCACCTCCTGGGCAGCCCCTTCCAGTGCCTGAGCGCCCTTTCCGTGAAGAAGTTCTGCCTCATGTCCAACCTGAACCTCCTCTGGCCACAGCTGAAGGTTCTGCCCCCTTGTCCCGTCCCTGTTCCCTGGGAGCAGAGCTTCCCCTGGCTGTCCCCTCCTGTCAGGGAGCTCTGCAGAGCCAGAAGGGCCCCCTGAGCCTCCTTTTCTCCAGGCTGAGCAACCCAGGTCCCTCAGGCGCCCTTCCTAGGATTTACAAGTCACTGCAAGGTGGTTTGGGATGGGAAGGGACCTCCCAATGTCACCTGGTTCAGGCCCGGAGATTACTCTCAAAGATGGAAATTCTACATTTAAAGTAAAAATCACAGGACCAGCAGCTATGGGCACCCACTGAAGCAAAGGAGATTCTTCTGAACACCAGGAAATACTTCTTTATTGTGAAGGTGGTCAAGAACTGGCACAGGTTCCCTAGCAAGAGATACCTCCATCCTTGGAGATATTTAAAATCCAACTGGACATGGACCTGGGCAATCTTCTGTGTGTGGCCCTAAGCAAGGGGGCTGGACCAGATGACTTCCATGGAGTAGGGGGGAGCCCCCTGATTTTGATGCTGTGGACATGCAAGTGTGAAGGAACAGATGATGATTTAACACAAGATTTCCAGGCTAAAGGCAGTATGGCCTCAAGCCAACTGCCAGCACCAAAATCTTTGGCCTCCAGAAAATAGGCATTTGCACCCAAATGCCTCAGGAGCAGCCTCTGGGCTCCTGAGCTGTGCCTGGGAAATGTCTGGGAGAAGTTGATGCATCCTGGATGGAGCTGTGCCAAAGCCACAGTGGTGGGTTCAGCTGTGGAGTCACCGTGACCCCAGGCACAGGTTAATTTATGAGTACAGAGTTTGCCCTCTCCAGGCTCTGCCTCAGCTGGTTCATGCGGGCTTTGCTGCTCCAGCCTGTCAGAGCTGCTGGGTTTTGATGGGTTTATGAGGGAAACAGAAGGACTGCTTGTTCTGCAGGGAGAAGGTCCACAGAGAGGCAGCCCAGGAATGCGACTTTTCATCTCTGATAAGATCTCTGCAGTGTGGGTGAAGGTTCGGCAAGTCCCAGCACAAATCTCACAGCACGTGGGAGAGCCAGTGCCCCCAAGTGAGGAGGGAAAACATCCACGGTGAAGAAGCTGGGAAGGAACCTCAATTTTTCCCTGTCATGGCACTCAGGGATGTGGATGGGATACAACTGGCAGCTCCCAACTCCCTCAGTGACCTCTTGCACTCTTTTTCTGACCCTCTAAGACATCTCCTGAAAGACCCATAATACTGCACCATCATTCTCCTCCATTCCTTAAACTGGGAGGGGATTCTGCCCCTCTGCTTCATTCTGGTGAGACCCCCACCTTCAGAGTTACCTCCAGATCTCAGGCCCCCAACATCAGCGGGACGTGGAGCTGCTGGAGAGAGTCCAGAGGAGGCCATGGAGATGCTCCAAGGGCTGGAGCTCCTCTGCTCTGGAGCCAGGCTGGGAGAGCTGGGGGTGCTCACCTGGAGAAGAGAAGGATCCAGGGAGAGCTCAGAGCCCCTTCCAGGGCATAAAGAGGCTCCAGGAGAGCTGGAGAGGGACTGGGGACAAGGGATGGAGGGACAGGACAAGGGAGAATGGGTGATAGAGGGCATAGGAGGTGAGACATAAAATACAACCCAGGGAGATGGGGATGGTGGGGTTGAGTTGAGATCCCTGCTGCAACAGGAATATTGCAATGGTGCTGGGCCATTTTTACCTCAGGTTTTTGCCTCATTTAACTTCAATCCATGCCCCAGGGCAGCCATGGGAAGGGCAAAGGGCAGCTCTGTGTGGGATAATTGCTCTCCTGGATGGGTGCTGACAACCTGTTTGCACCCCAGGCCTGGTGGATGCTGCACATTGAGATCTCTTTGATCGCTGGCTCTCAGGTGAGTGGTACCAAGCCATGCTCTGTAGTTCATCTCAAACTTACCCTGCTATGCTGCAGTCCCTGTTACTCTCCAGCAATGGCATTTTAAACCCTGAAATGAATCACCCAGCTCTCTAAAGTCAAAACCCAGGTGTGGTTGTGTTTGCCCAGGAGATTAGTCCCAGAGTAAAGACTGGGTTGTACCAGGCTGGGCTCTCCCTACCCTCTACAGTCATCTGATAGGATTCAAACATGCTTTGTGCTCTCAAACATGTCCTGAATGCCTTGATTCCCCACCCAAATATGCATCATAGAATGGCTTGGGTTGGAAGAGACCTTGGAAGTGACCTGCAAAAGCTCCTGTTGAGTTATTACTCAAAACAAGGATCTTCTTTTGTGGATCAGGGTCTCCATCCAGCAAGAAGCATCCACACACACCATGTCCATACTGTGCTGCTGAGGAGCAATGTAGCAGCTTTGCACCAAAGACAACTGAGGTACTGCAAGCACCAAATGTAATCCAGAAAGCAGGACGAGTTACCTTTTCCCTGTATTTGCCTGTAATAAAGAATATTGACTCATTGCTATTGTTGTTGGCTAAAAGAGAATTTTTTTTTTCCCTGTCTGTGCCTGTATGGAACTCCTTCCCACTGGGCGAGGATTGATGCTCATCATCTGTTTGGCAAGTTTTAAATAAAAATTCTGCAGATGCAGAATTAGAACACTAAGAACACATTAGAACACTAAGGCTTTCTTTAACTAATAATTCAGAAAAACAAAAAAAAAATCCATAAAAGCCTTGGGTTACCAAGTTCAGCCTCTGCAATCAGAAAGAAGCATTGATACAGTTAATTTTGGCACCATCAGCTGTTCCCCACGTGTTGCACAAGGGTTGTGTAGCAGTTTGGGGTCGGGACTTTCCTGTCTCCCCGTGGCTTGCCCGCAGCAGTGACAGCCCATTGGGACTGATGGGGCTACTACTGTGCCTTATCCGGAGTGCTGCAGCGTCCCAGCTTCCATCAGGGCAGGGAATGGATCCAGAGCAGCCCTGGGGAGAAGGATTTGGGGGTGCTGGTGGTGGAGAGTTGGACCCATCCCTGAAACCCCCCATGTCCTGGGCTGATCCTCCAGTGTGGGCAGCAGGGGAGGGGGGATTCTGCTCCTCTGTCCTGCCCAGGTGAGACCCCACCTGCAGAGCTGCCTCCAGACCTGGGCTCCAACAGCAGAGGGATGTGGAGCTGCTGGAGAGAGTCCAGAAGAGGCCACAGAGATGTTCCAAGGGCTGGAGCCCCTCTGCTCTGGAGCCAGGCTGGGAGAGCTGGGAGTGCCCACCTGGAGAAGGATCCAGGATCCTCAGAGCCCCTTCCAGTGTCTGTCCAGAGGAGAGCTGGAGAAGGACTTAGGACAAGGGCCTGAAGTGAAAGGACAAGGGGGAATGGGTGAAAAAGGGCACGGTTTGATTAGATACTTGGAACAAATTCATTATAATAAGGTGATGTACACTTCCCTGGAAGTGTCCAGGGCCAGGCTGGACAGGACTTGGAGCAAACTGGGACAATGGAAGATGTTCCTGCCCGTGGCAGAGGGTGGAACTGGATGTTCTTTTCGGTCCTTTCCAGCCCAAACAGTTCTGTGATTCTAAAGCTGGGCATCACTTGCTGAAGTGACCAGTGGATCCTGCCCCAGGGCCAAAAGCAGCTCCCAGAGATTCTGAGGAAGAGGCAGAGATGTTCTGCATACAGATGGGTGATTTCCAGGCTTGAGGGTGGAGAAAATGAGAGAATAGGAAAAGAAAAAGGGGAACCAGCTGTAACTGTCTTTAGTAACAGCCAGAAGTCATGAGAGCAGATGAGGAGACCAAAATAGCAACACTAAACCTCAGCTCTGTGTCCAGGCCCTTCGGACTTCCCTGCAAATGTGGTTTGGTTGCCCCATTCCAGATCTTTGTTGTTGATTCAGCCACTCCTCTGGTTTCATTTGGAATTCTGTTTTCCTTATGCCCGCAGGCACGGCCTGTGTGGGTTTGTTTTGGTTCTCTATTAATTGCTGTATTTTCCTCCTGCACAGCAGGAGAACAGGACGAATCCCCACGGGATCTGGAGTAGCTGTGCATCAGGAGCAGGACCACAACAAGATTTTATGTTCCCATCACTGTGCTAGGGCCATGCTGGAGGCATCTGGGAGGAAAAACAAATCTGTATGCTCTGGGCTCCTACTCTGGGAAGAAAGAAGGTGTTTACAGCCCATCCAAACACAGTGAAGATCAGAGCTTTAACTCCTTACCCATTTTCCTGTGCTCTCCTGGTGAGATGCCAGCATTCCCCCATGCCTTTCAGTAAATAAATTGCATTTATACATCCTGACAGTAGTTTTCCATGTTTTTCTTCTCCACAACTAGGAAAAACACCAGGAGCTAGAACCGTTTAAAGATTTACCAGAGTGTGTGGGAATAGCAAATACTTCAAGAAAATGATGCCAGAAATGCCTGAGCTGGGTGAAGATGTGATGGGGTGAAATCCTCCAGCCTATGTTAGGGAAAAGATCAGGAGAGAGGATTATCAGCATTAAATTATTTGTGATGAGAGTCAGGACAACAGTCTGCTTGTGAGAGTGAATTCACCCCCTAGTTATGGTTCAGCTCCTGCAAATGCAGCTTCAGGAGAGCCCAGTAAATATAAATCCCTTTAATCCCTTGGAAAATGTAAAATTTGCCCTGATAAAAACATCTCATAGGTGGTGTCATTTCTCCACATACTTTCAGTTCTAAAAAGTGACTTTTTTTCATTCCAAACATTATATTTCATGTTATTATCCTTCTATTTTATTACAAATAGATTCCAAACCTCCACTCCAGTGTGTTGCTAGATAATCAAATGACACTCCATCGAATTTGGAATCCTCTCCCCCCATTTTTTGAGCTGTGAATGAGCCACAAGCCTCTCCCCTGCCCTTCATGGGTGAGGCAAGGCCACTCAGCAGCCAGGAAAGCAAATAGATGGAAACTAGATAATTGAACTGTGGCTTGAAAATTGACATTTAGTTAAACTAAGAGAGAAAAAAAACCAAAAAACCAAAAACGACAGCAACAACAACAAAACCCCACAACATCCCAGAACCTTAGAAGGATCACAGGGTACCCTTAAACCTCAGAAACCAAGTACAGGTGGATGCTGACACACAGAGGTGTGAGGAAGGGATGAGAAAATCCAGGGTGAGCGCTATTGAAGTGCCCTGGCCAGAGACCCTCATGTGCAATTCACCATTTAAATTGCTCCTGCATCCACCCTTGATCCTTCTGTTTCTCTGCAAGCCCTGCAGACCTGCTCTGTGTGCTAAGGGCTGAATTCCTGTTTTTTCCAGTGGATAGGAAGCACTAAATGCCCCTGTGAGCTTGTCCTGCCTTTCCACCCGGAATGCGGCAGGGAGGTGAACTCAGGGAGACCTTGGGCACAATCCTGGGGAGTCCCAAAAGGCAGGGAAGGCTTCTGCCTTCTTCTCATCCTTCTGCACCTCCCTCCATCCCTCCGTCCTCCTCGGCCTGCCCTGCTCCCATGAATTATTCAGGCACGCAGCAGTTGCTATAGGGCGCTGTCATGAATAACAACAGCGGCTATTTTTATCCCGAACTCCTGTTACCTTGCGGCCAGGAGCGGTGGGGCCCTGCCAGGTCCTGGCAGGATGAAAAACACAGCCGTCCACAACATCTCCGTGGGCTGGGATTCGTCCTGACCACCCAAATGTGGGTGACATCTTGTGCAATCCGCATAGATGTACCTGAATCCCACCCTGGTACCTGCTCTGTCTTGGACTCACGGGGTGCTTTGCACCCATATTTTACCTTTTTCCACCCATATTTTGTCTGCAGTGCAGCACACAGACTGTCCATTGCTGGATTTAATATTCTGCCTGCTGCAGAGGGAGAAAAAGCATCTCAGAGGTGAAATCTCGTATCGAGTTCTGGCAATTTATATGGGATAAATCATATTTCTTTTGGGGACTTGCACAGATTCCTCCAGCCAGTTTAGATCCTCAATGTGACCACTTAAAAAAAAAAATAATAAAAAAACTACATATAAATATAAATATAAATATAAATATAAATATAAATATAAATATAAATATAAATATAAATAGAAATAGAAATAGAAATAGAAATAGAAATAGAAATAAGAAATATAAAAAATATAAATATAAATATAAATATAAATATAAATATAAATATAAATATAAATATAAATATAAATATAAATAAGAAATAGAAATAGAAATAGAAATAGAAATAGAAATAGAAATAGAAATAGAAATAGAAATAGAAATAGAAATAGAAATAGAAATAGAAATAGAAATAGAAATAGAAATAGAAATAGAAATAGAAATGGAAATAGAAATGCCAGGAAACAAAAAGTTGCCAGAAACAGAAGTGCCAGTGCCAAAGGTTTTCTCTGTTTATTCTTTGTGCTTTCTCCACTGATGAAAACAAGAAATGTCCATCAAATCAGAGGGAAGGGGTGGATTTGAGGAGCAGATGGAGGGAAATGGGTCCAGCTGAGTGTGCAGAAGCAGGGAGGGTATTCCAGCTCAGGGAACATCTCTGGAGCTAGCAGGGAAACCTAGAAGAGTAAAGGGAAAAATAAAAATAAAATTAAAAAAAAAAAAAAAAAAAAAGAAGTAGAAAGATGAAAAGAAAAAAAAAAAAAGAAAAGGAAAAGGAAAAAAGAGAAAAAGGAAGAGAACAGCAATAGAGCGTAAAATCCTTTATTTCTGCCAACCTGCCAAACTGAACACTCCATCAAATTATTCCAGAGGAGGGCTAAAAGACCTCAAAAGGAAACTCCGAACTTTCACTTTGACACGGAGCAATGTGAAAAAAATCTCTGTGGAGCAGGACAAACAGCCAGGCCTTGGGCTGCACTATCCCAAACTGGCCACAGAGTTACCAGGCGTTTCCAGCGAGTGATCTGATCCAGGCACACAAACAGAAAATGGGAAACGGGGCAAAGGCTGTTTCCTGCTCCTCTTCCGAAACAAGAATCGCAGCTGCTCCCTCTGGAGAGATCGGGCAGTGGGAATTCTGTGCCTCAACATTTGCACAGCCCAGCACACCCCGGGGTGAATATTTATTCCCAGGATTACCCTGGAAAAACTGCTGTGAGCTACAATATCCAGCGGACACGGCCAAGTTTGTGTGCCCGGTATGCCTTGCTGATCAAAATTTATTTTTTCATGCTTTTTATTCTATTTTTAAACACAGTTTAGATAAAGATTTTTAAGGGATACCACGATTTTTTTTTTAAGGGCGAGCAGCAGAATTCCTGTAGGCAGCGGCACCTTTTGATTCCTGCCTACAGCAGCCTCTTAGGAGACTTAAAGGAAGCTTGGAAAAAAGAGGGAAAGGTAGTTTTTACACAAGCAAATAGCGATAGGACAAGGGGGACTGGTTTTTAACTTGCCAGAGGGCAGGGTTAGGTGGAATATTGGGGGAAAAAAATCCTTCCCTGTGAGGGTGATGAGGCCCTGGCACAGGGTGCCCAGAGAAGCTGTGGCTGCCCCTGGATCCCTGGAAGTGTCCAAGGCCGGGCTGGATGGGGCTTGGGCCAGCCTGGGATAGTGGAAGGGGACTGGAATAAGCTTTAAGGTCCCTTTCCACTCAACCCATTCTGTGATCCCAAAGACACATCCAAAATCGCCTTTTCCATTCCAAATACCACGGGACCTGTCGATTTTGTGTGTTCACCCCCAAACTGCTGGAGTCACACCGGGTCCACGTTAAAGGAAAAAAGCAACGCCCACGCAGCCTGTACGGGGTGAAAACACCCGGAAACGGGGCTCTCCAAAATACAGTATAAAAACACAACCCTCAGTTTTTAATTCGCTTTTCTTGGGCTTTTCTTGGTTTGGGATTGTCTCTGGGTGTTATTGTTGTTTTCGTGTTTGCTTTTTAAATTATTTTCTTTTCCCAAAGCGGCATTTTCGGCCCCTCGGTGACTTCCAAGAGCCGGAACCGGGATCAGATCCGATCCCCGGTACCCCTGGCCCCGCCCCTTGCACCGCCCCCGTACATTGATAGGCTGACGTTCTTGTCCATCAACTTGTCTCCGCTCCATTGGCTGCCGCTGGGCGGTGTTGACCAATCAGCAGCGTAGAGGGGCGGGCCGAGGGCGGATTTCCCGCTCGGTGGCGGGAAAGGAGCTGCGTTTGGCGCGAAACGGGCGCGCGGCGGGGGCGGGTCGCGGGGCCCGAGCGGATTCCGGGGCCCGAGCGGATTCCGGGGCCTGAGCGGATCGCGGGGCCAGCCCGGCTCCCCTCGGCTCCCAGCGCCTTCCCCGGCAGCAGCGGGAGCGGCAGCAGCGGCGGAGGGATCCTTCCCAGGGCGTCCCGGTAGAATGGCGACGCCGGCGGGCGGGCTGGAGGATGCGGAGCTGCGGGAGGCGCAGCGCGATTACCTCGATTTCCTGGACGATGAGGTGAGACGGGCCGGGAGGCGCGGGTGCTGCGTCCCCTCCATGTCCCTCGGGGTTGGGAAACACCTAATCCATGTCCCTCCCCCTGTATCCTTAGGGATTCGGGAGCATCTCATCCCCATGTCTGCTCCCGAAGTTTGGGAACAGCTGGGCCCTGTGCCCATGCGCCCCCTCCATATCCATTCCCCCGGGAGTTGGGAACCGCCTGATCTTTGTAGCCCAGGGAGGGGGGATATCCTGGTCCCTGTGTCCCCCCCATTCCTAACAGGGGTAAGGGAGCACCTGGTCCCTGTGTTGCTCCTTCCTGCTTAGCCGGTGAGATAAAGGGGATCCAGCTCTGCAGGAATGGGCTCCTGGGGGGTTTTTCACACAGGCGGACATGCAAAGTGAGTTGATTTTTGGGTGTCTTTCCCCCACTCCCACTCGCAGGAAGACCAAGGGATTTACCAGAGCAAGGTCCGGGACATGATCAGTGACAACCAGTACCGGCTCATCGTCAACATCAACGACCTGCGGCGCAAGAACGAGAAGAGAGCCGGCAGGTGGGTGTGGGCCACTGGAGCACATGGGGCACTGGGCCTGAGAGGGATTTCAGAGGTTCAGCCCTGGTTCTGCAGATCATTTGTCACAAGAAAGCTCCAAACCTTGTCCTCTGGTGAAAGCCAGGGCCTCCCCAACCTCAGAGAACAATTCCTTCCCAATATCATGCCTAACCCTTCCCTCTGGCAGCAGAAAGCCATTCCCCCTTGTTCCAAGTCCCTGTCCACCTGTCTCAGAGCCCCTTTAGGCACGGGAGGGGGCTGTGAGGTCTTCTCTTTGTCTTCTCCAGGCTGGACAACCCCACTTCTCTCAGCCTTTTTGAGGATGTTCAGGGATATTCTGGGCCAGCCTTGCCAGTCTGGCCAGGGTCATGTGAGGCTTTCTAGATATGCTTGGAATTGTTCTGCTCCTGGCTGTTGGTGCCAGCACACCTCACACAGAGCTGTGATGGACTTTGCTTTATTTCTCCTCCTGCTCCTGGTAAACTTGTGGAGCAAGCTGGGCTGTGGGAAGAGTGTTGAGGAGGAAGGGTTTGACCTGTGTGCTTTGTCACCTCCCTGTGCTGCAGGCTCCTGAGCAATGCCTTCGAGGAGCTGATCGCCTTCCAGCGCGCCCTGAAGGATTTCGTCGCCTCCGTCGACGCCACCTATGCCAAGCAGTACGAGGACTTCTACATCGGGCTGGAGGGCAGCTTTGGCTCCAAGCACGTGTCCCCACGGACACTGACAGCCTGTTTCCTCAGCTGCATCGTCTGCGTGGAGGGCATTGTGACCAAGTGTGAGACTGGGGGACACCCAGGGACTGTGGGTGTGGAGGGGCCAGGGGTTTGCTGTGGAGGAGCTGGAGCCCTCCAGAAGCTCTGGCATGGAGAGGGACCTGGGACAAGGGCCTGGAGGGACAGGGGGAATGGCTTCCTGCTGCTGGAGGGCAGGGATAGATGGGGTATTGGGAAGGAATTGTTCCCTATGAGAGTGGGGAGGCCCTGGCACAGGGTGCCCAGAGAAGCTGTGGCTGTCCCTGGATCCCTGGAAGTGTCCAAGGCCAGGTTGGACAGGGCCTGGAGCAACCTGAGATCGTGGAAGGTGTCCCTGCTTGCCTGTGCTGGGGAATAGGGAGCTTGGCTGAAGATCTTGAGTGTTGGGGTGGTCTTTAAAATCAGCAAATCCTATCCATGTTTGACAGGGAGTTGTGATCCAAGTGCATTTTAGTGTTGGAGACCCTTTTGGGGGCTGTCTGCTGACAGAGGGCTGGGACATCCCACCCCTAAGTCCTCTCTTTTCCAACCCCAGGCTCTCTGGTGCGTCCGAAAGTCGTCCGGAGTGTCCATTATTGCCCAGCCACCAAGAAAACAATAGAGCGCCGATACACAGACATGACCTCCCTGGATGCTTTCCCATCCAGCTCCATCTACCCTACCAAGGTGAGGTGAAGCAGCAGCAGGTTCCTCTAGGGAGAATGTGCCAGCTTCAGTATGGAGCTGGTGAGCCCCAGCCTCCAGTCCTGCTAAACAACCCTTTCTAGCGGCCTTGTGCAGGTTGGGTGATGCAGCCTGTGTTCCCCCCTCAGCTGACCCCAGCTCTCCTCCCTGCTCTCCTGAGAAATGGTGTTCATCATCTAATTTGGGTTCCTGCTTTAGGATGAAGAGAACAACCCGCTGGAGACAGAGTTTGGCCTCTCGGTCTACAAGGACCACCAGACCATCACCATCCAGGAGATGCCTGAGAAGGCCCCGGCGGGGCAGCTGCCACGCTCGGTGGATGTGGTTCTGGACGATGACCTGGTGGACAGGGTGAAGCCTGGGGACCGCATCCAGGTGGTGGGGACGTATCGCTGCCTGCCAGGGAAGAAAGGGGGCTACACTTCAGGCACTTTCAGGTGGGTCTTCCTTGGGCTTCAGCCCTCTCACCCTGCTTGGCTGGGTCTCTGGAAGGTGAGATCTAGCAGGTGGCCATCAGAGAGTTGGGTCAAACAGTGGCTTAAATCACCTGGAAGTGGTTTGTGCCTTCATCCTATTTAGCAGATAGGCTGAGTTGGAAAGGACCCACGAGGATCATCGAGTCCAGTTCCTGGCCCTGCACAGGACACCCCAACATTCCCCGCCTGTGCAGCCCTGAGAGCATTGTCCAAACTCTCCTGGAGCTCTGGCAGCCTTGGGACTGTGCCCATTCCTTGGGGAGCCTGGGCAGTGCCCGACCACTCTTTGGTGGAAGGACCTTCCCTGATACCCAACCCAAACCTCCAGCCGTTCCCTTGGGTCCTGTCACTGGTCACCAGGGAGAGATTGCTGCCACTTCTCTGCTTCCCCTCGTGAGGAAGCTGTAGACTGTGGTGAGGTCTCCCCTCACATTGTGCAGCTGTGACTTCCAGCTGTGCCCAGAAGGGTTTGGATGCTTTTAAGGGATGCTCCACTGATGGTCCAGCACAGTTGGAATAAGAGTGCTACAGCTGTCAAAGCTTCCCACCTCCTTCCAGGGCTTCCTAGAGCAAGTGATGGCCCTGTGGAAGCTTCTGCTGTGTCTCTGTGGGGTTTTCAGAGCTGACCACAGCTGTGTCCATTCTCCAGGACTATCCTCATTGCCTGCCATGTGAAGCAGATGAGCAAAGATGTCCGGCCTCTCTACTCTGCTTCAGACGTGGCCAAGATCAAGAGATTCAGCAAGAGCCGCTCCAAGGTATCTAAGTCTTGTGTCCAGGCATGAAGTTTCAGCTTGGCATGTGGCTAAGGAGGTTCTTGTTGGGTTGCAAGTAACTTCAACCCTCTTAGCAGGTTGTTGGATTTTCTAATTAATTTTCTTGGAATTTTCTGCTTAGACTGTGATCAGGCCCTGTGTTTTTCTTGCTGCTTCTGTACTGCTTGCACAGCATCCTTCCTGCTGGCAGCTCTGCTGTGTCTTGACCCTACCAGCAGGTTTCCAGGGAGTTTCCTCTGCAGGAGAAACACCAATTTTCTCACCCCAGACTGAGATAATGGGGTTCTGCCCCAGCCTCTCATGCTCAGAGCTTTCCTTTGTAGCATAGCGAGGACCAAGCCCTGCTCTCACTGCTTCCAGTGCTTGTTTGGGTGACAGTGACAAGATGGTCCTGTCAGATAAATCCCGCTGTGAAAGAAAACTCTGGCCAACAGTCTTCTCCTTTCCAGATAATTTTCATCCATGTGGCTCTGTGATAGGAATAAGCTGAAATTTGGGTAGAAAGGGTCTTTTAGAGTATTGTTTGTTCTTGCTTGCTCCAGCCCACATGACGGGCCGTGCTCTGCCTCTTCTGCTTTAGGATATCTTTGACCAGCTGGCCAGATCCCTGGCTCCCAGCATCCACGGGCACGAGTACATCAAGAAGGCCATTCTCTGCATGCTGCTGGGAGGGGTGGAGAAGATCCTGGAGAACGGGAGCCGCATCCGAGGAGACATCAACATCTTGCTGATAGGTCTGGGAGGGCTGGGGAGAGGCACCCTTGGGTGGTGTTGTTGGGGGTGAGGTGAAGGATTCTGGAGTTTTGTGGAGTAGCTGAGGTTAGACAGGGCAGTTCTGGAGGTTCCTGGCCCAGGGATGTGTGCAGGGCTGAGCAGGTGTCACTGGTAGGTCAGGTTGCTTTGGAACTTGTCCAGTTGGTTTTGAACATATCCAGGGATGGAGATGTGTCCAGATACGGAGTCATCAGCACAAGAAAGATGTGAGTGCAGAGGATACCTTGGACTGGAGTGCACTGGACCTGCCGTACTCTGGAGTCAGGCTGGGAGAGCTGGGGGTGTTCAGCCTGGAGAAGTCTCCAGGGTCACCTTGGAGACCCTTCCAGTGCCTAAAGGGGCTCCAGGAGAGCTGGAGAGAGACTTGGGACAAGGGCCTGGAGGGACAGGACACAGGAAATGGCTTCCCATGACCACAGGGCAGGGTTAGATGGGATATTAGGAAGAAATTCTTCCCTTTGAGGATGGAGAGGCCCTCTCACAGGGTGCCCAGAGAAGCTGTGGCTGCCCCTGGAAGCATCCAAGGCCATGTTGGACAGGGCTTGGCACAACCTGGGATAGTGGAAGGTGTCCTGGCCCATGGCAGGGGTTGGAATGAGGTGACTTTCAATGTCCTTTCCAAACCAAACCATTCCATGGTTCTAGGGGATCCCATGACCTCTGTGAGCTGTTATCCTGGTGTTTGCCCATGGTCAAGGAGACTTTTTTTTGTTTCTGCAGTCCCATTGAGGTTTCATATATTCTGAACTGTCCCCTGAATTGCCTCTTGTCCCATCCCTATAGCCTCAGGTCTCTTATCTCCATCAGTTTCCTTCCATGGGGTTATAGATGATGCTGGGAAGATCATCTGCTTACCTTATTTTATGAAGCCTGAACAAAACCCTTCTGTCCCCTTTCCCCTCCACCCACCCCTGCTCTGAACACCCCCAAACCAGACCCAGGTTGATGGTGCCGTTGGTATCCGGGGGATGAGTTATTTATTCCTAAATGTGTCATTCCCCATCCCAGGAGACCCTTCTGTGGCCAAATCCCAGCTGCTGAGGTACGTGCTGTGCACGGCACCCCGGGCCATCCCCACCACCGGCAGGGGCTCCTCCGGCGTCGGCCTCACCGCTGCCGTCACCACGGACCCTGAGACAGGTGAGGAGCACTGGGGTGATGGCTGTTAACTCCTGGGGGGGACTCTGTGACATCCTAGGCTGCTGATCTCGATGGTCTGGGAGGTCTTTTCCAACCTTTGTGCTTTTATGATTTTTGTTCTGCAGTGACACTTGCAGGACTTGCTCCACCAGAAGCTTTATGGTAGTGATCATTTGGGATCATGGAATCCCGTGTTTTGGGGTATTTTCTCCATCTCTCTTAGGTGCTGGCTTTCTTTACTCTTCCACTTGGTGCCACATTTGAGGGCTAGCAGCAGCCTTCCTCATGGGAAGACATTCCTAACCCTGGTCCTTATGATGCCTTGAGAGGCTGCCTAGAGCAGAGGCTAGACAGTGTTAAAGGAATAAAGTAGGTATTTATTAAAAAGGCCTTCAAAGGATGCACCTTGGGCAGTGCAAGAGCCTGGCCAAGGCTACACCCAAGATGGACGATGGATCACACATTTTCACATTTTTATAAGTTTTGGTCCATTTACATACTGGGGTTAATTGTCCAATTACAGCTTCAGTTAATGAAGTCCCATCCTCCTAGATTGCTCTCCTCAACTTGCTGTTATTTATACTTTTGGGGCCCAAAGCTGCAGTGGTGTCCTTGGTTCTCCAGCTGGAAAAGGATTGTTTTGTCTTAACTAAACTGTGAGGAGAGCTTGCTAACACTTCATGTGAAGTTCAGAGTTATATTCTCATGCAGTACAGAATCCGGAAAATATGGAAGCTAAAACCTAAGGCATCATGTTCCCTAAGCATTCTCTCTGCTGTAGGGTTGGGTCAGAGAGCAACCCAGAAGGATGCTGCTGCTCCTTGAGGTTCACCCTCATCCCAGGGGTGATGGGAATGGCAGGGCAGATGTGTAGGGCCGGTGGGTGACCCTGTTTTCCCCTGTCCCGTGCCAGGGGACCGGCGCCTGGAAGCGGGAGCCATGGTGTTGGCCGACCGGGGCGTGGTGTGCATCGACGAGTTCGACAAGATGTCCGATATCGACCGCACGGCCATCCACGAGGTGATGGAGCAGGGACGGGTCACCATCGCCAAGGCCGGCATCCAGGCCCGCCTCAACTCCCGCTGCAGCGTCCTGGCCGCCGCCAACCCCGTCTACGGCCGGGTGAGCGCTGGTGTTGCCCTGCCCTGGAGAAGGGAGGGAGCTGGGAGGAGGCAGCTGGTGAATTCCAAAAGATCCCCCAAACCAGTGACTTGGATGCATGGCACAGCAAAGACCTTGTTGTTGGTTTGGTGTCTGTTGTGGTCATGGCTTTGCTGGAGGAGAGGGGATCTCCTGGGGTTTCTCACCCTGTTTTGGTTCTTCCTGGGTGTTGTGGCAGCCCAGTGGACCCTCATGCTGGTGGTGACCCTCAGTCTTGGTGTCTGATCAGGGATTGCAAAAAATACTTGTTTTCCTTGGAAATAAGAGCCTTGCAGGATGAGGAAAAGTGGCTGTACTGCTGCAGCAGCCTGGGTTTGGTGTGGTGTCTAGCTGCCAGCACATCCATCCACCCATCCACCCATCCATCCATCCATCCATCCATCCACATCCATCCATCCATCCACATCCATCCATCCATCCATCCATCCACATCCATCCATCCACACATCCATCCACACATCCATCCACACATCCATCCACACATCCATCCACACATCCATCCACACATCCATCCACACATCCATCCACACATCCATCCACACATCCATCCACACATCCATCCACACATCCATCCACACATCCATCCACACATCCATCCACACATCCATCCACACATCCATCCACACATCCATCCACACATCCATCCATATCCATCCATATCCATCCATATCCATCCATCCATATCCATCCATCCATCCATCCATATCCATCCACCCATCCATCCATCCATATCCATCCATCCATCCATATCCATCCATCCATCCATATCCATCCATCCATATCCATCCATCCATATCCATCCACCCATCCATCCATCCATCCATCATCCATCCATCCATCCATATCCATCCATCCATCCATCCATCCATCATCCATCCATCCATCCATCCGTCCATCCACATCCGTCCATCCACATCCGTCCATCCATCCACATCCATCCATCCATCCATCCATCCATCCATCCATATCCGTCCATCCACATCCATCCATCCATCCACACATCCATCCACATCCATCCATCTATCCATCCAGGCCCAAGGAGGTCCCCCCAACCTCCCTGGCAGCCAGGACTGGCCTGTGAGGGTCTCCTGTAACCCTCACGCTGTCCTTCCCCAGTATGACCAGTACAAGACGCCCATGGAGAACATCGGCCTGCAGGACTCCCTGCTCTCCCGTTTTGATCTGCTCTTCATCGTGCTGGACCAGATGGACCCCGAGCAGGACAGGGAGATCTCGGACCACGTCCTGCGGATGCACCGCTACCGCAACCCCAACGAGCAGGATGGGGATGGTGAGTCCCATCCCTCCTCAGCCAGGTGTCACCCCTTGGTGGCAGCTCTTGGGGACTGTTTCTGGGGACTATTAGAAGTTGCTCCAGAGGGTAAAATCCTATTCTCTGTACGTTCCCCTTTCCAGCCATGCCCCTGGGCAGTGCTGTGGAGATGCTGGCTACGGATGACCCTGACTTTGTGCAGGAGGAGGAGCAGGAGCTGCAGGTCTATGAGAAACACGATGACCTCCTGCACGGGCCCAACCGCCGAAAGTGAGTCCTTCATCCCTTGGAGCTCCCTCAGGGTGTCCAGCACTGGGGGTTCATGGGTTTGGCCTGAGCATCCAGACAGTGCCAGCGATGCTCCAGCTGATCCATGGGTAGGGTGCTAAGGGAGCCTTGCTTGATCTCCTGTGCCAAGCGGGTGGAGAACATCTGGAGCCGAATTCCCTACGCACTTGGATGCCTCTCAAGGGGTATAAATGGATGGGAAGCCCATCCCCACTGTGGTTAATGTGGGTGTACGTGTGTTCCCACAGGGAGAAGGTTGTCAGCATGGAGTTCATGAGGAAGTACATCCACGTGGCAAAGATGATCAAGCCCGTGCTGACCGAGGAGTCTGCGAGCTACATCGCTGAGGAGTATTCCCGCCTGCGCAGCCAGAACGAGATGGACTCGGACATGGCCAGGGTGAGCCCTGGGGGCAGCTCCTTCTTGGGCCAGGAGGAGGGAAACTGAGGCACAAGCCTCTCTTCTTACAGGTGTTTTCCACCTTGGATGTGACACCTCTCGGTGAGGGTCACACAGACACCTCTCTGTCCCCCCAGACCTCCCCCATCACAGCCCGGACCCTGGAGACCCTGATCCGCCTCTCCACAGCCCATGCCAAGGCCAGGATGAGCAAGACAGTGGATATGCAGGATGCTGAGGCAGCTCTGGAGCTGGTGCAGTTTGCCTACTTCAAAAAGGTGGGGAGAAGGTGTCCCTCTGTCCCCAGGGGATCCTGGAATTGTCATTGGAAGGGTTGGACTTGGTGCAAGCTGAGCACCCTGGGTTGCTGGTGCAAATTTTCTTGGACGCAGTGTGGGATCAGGCCACCACTTTGGGATTTTGGGTGCTTGGGGTTGGTCCCTAAAAGCAGCTTGAGTGAAAATGAGATCTGAGCCCATCCTGCCTTTGCCACCCAGGTGCTGGAGAAGGAGAAAAAGCGCAGGAAGCCAGTGGAGGATGACTCGGAGACTGAGAAAGAGGATGATCAGGAGACGAAGGATAAGGAGGAGCGCAGGACAAGGAGGTAGGAGCTACAACAAGGGACTGGGAGGGACTTGGAGCAAATGGCCCCAGCTTCTTCTAAGATTGCTGCAGGCCTTGGGGAAATACCCCACCTTTTGCTCAGCCAGGTGATTTGTCCCACCCCATTTGTAGTAGAGGGACATCATAATTTCCTGGATAAGGAATTGGCTGGATAGCGCTGGCACAGGGTGCCCAGGGAAGCTGTGGCTGCCCCTGAATCTCTGGAAATGTCCAAGGCCAGGTTGGACAAGGCTTGGAGTAATCTGGGATAGTGGAAGGTGTCCCTGCCCATGGCAGGGGGTGGAACAGGATGGACTTTAAGGTCCTTTCCCACCCAAACCCTTGGGTGACCTCTCCTCCCCCTCCAGACGGAAGAAGGCGCGCACAGAAGGCGAGGAGGGCTCCTACGACCCGTACGACTTCAGCGACGCCGAGGAGGAGATGCCACAGGGTGAGTCCCTGGGTTTGGTGACACCTGGCTCCTTGAGGGGGCTGCTGGGTCTGCAGAGCCTGGGGAGCAGCAATGCTGCTGTTACCTGCGGTCCCTGGCATGGTACAGTACCAGAGCCACAAATCCATATGGGACAAGGTTAGATGGGATATTGGGAAGGAATTCTTGTCTGTGTGAGGGTGGTAAGGCCCTGGCACAGGTTCCCAAAGGCTCTGTGGCTGCCCCTGGATCCTTGGAAGTGTCCAAGGCCAGGTTGGATGGGCCTTGGACCAAGCTGGGATAGAGGAATGTGTCCCTGCCCATGCCAAGGGTTGGAGGATCTTTAAGGTCCCTTCCCAAACCATTCTGGGATTCTATTGCTGATGAATTTTTTTCCATCCACCTCCAAACTGCAGCATAAATAACAGTATTGGGAGGCAGTTTGGCATCACCCCCCACCCAGTAGTTTTGCTCTCTGGGTACTTGGTCACCAGGCACAGGGTGAAGGTAACTCTTCCTTCTGCTCCAGTTCAGGCACACCCTCCGAAAACGCCCGAAGCCTCAGGAGCTGGTGAAGGGAAGAAGCTGGATTTGGCTGAGCCAAGGTGAGTGGGGGCTGTCCCTGTGTGTCCACCTCTTCCAGTGGCTCAAGGCTGTTGTCCCATGCTGGAGATGCATCTCTGATGCTCCCAGCTCCGGTTTTGGCCTTTCCTACAGAATGCTGCTGCTGGAATGGGGAAGGACTGAGGCATCCTGGGCTGGGGGAATAAGGGGAAGGATTGGTGTGTGTTCTCCAAGGGTGATTCCCTTTCCCCTGATTAGGTTGAAGACATTCAAGGCTGCTCTCCTGGAGGTGTTCAAAGCTTCCCATGCCCAGTCTGTGGGCCTGAAGAACGTGATGGAATCCATCAACCGTGACAACCCTGAGCCCTTCTCGGCGGCTGAGGTGAAGGTGGCCCTGGCCCACATGCAGGATGACAACCAGATCATGGTGTCTGATGACATTATCTTCTTAATCTGAGCCTCTGGGCAGAGGAGCCCAAGTTTTACATGGACTCTCAGCCTGGAGACTTGGTGTTTGAATGCTTTATGTGACTGAGCTGGATTCTGGGGAGTTCATCTCTGCACTTCCTTGCTGTGCATTGCTGGCACCAAAAAAAGAGCCAGGAGCTCTGCATGTTCTTGCTGTCTTCAAAGTGCAGGATTTGGGAAGAGGTTTCTGCAAGGAGATGAAAGGAAAAGACCTAGGAGCAAATTGTCAGTGTTTTTAATGTATTGTTTTTAGCTTTGGTGTTAAGAGTGGTGGTGTTAAGCGTTCTAGCTTTTAAATAAAAAAATCCAACATTCAGAGGTGGTGAAGAGAAGCAATATGAGAGCTCCACTGTTAGTGAAACTTTTATTTCCCCCTTTTTTTTCCCATTTTGCCCCTATTACATAGTCTAGATCTGCTTGTCTCACAGGGAAAGGTGCCTAAAGCCTCTCCTCTTGGCTCTGCCCTTCCTACCCATCTTGTGGAGAATGATTCTTTGCAGTGGAGGGCCAGGTGTAGTCTGACCTAATCCACTGCCCATGAAAAGCTTGAATTTCCAGATTTCACATCCTGATGGGGGTTTTGTCCCCAGGGAAAAGCCTTGGGAGGTCTCAGAGCTGCCCAGGGAGTGTGTTCCTGACACAGATGGATTCCATCTCCTCCTGCTCCTGCCTTTAGCCTGGGATCATCTGGTGATGGCAAACTTTCAAGAAAAGCTGAACACTCAATCAAACCAGTTCTGGCTGCTTGTCCAGAGCTGCTGAAGGTTTGGGTTTTACTTTAATTTCTTTTTCTTTTGTTCTGGTGAGTTTGAGCTTTGGAGAAACCCCTGAACAGGTTTGTTGTTGTCACTGCTCATCTCCAGACTTGCACAGCTCCTGCTCCCTTCTTTCTGGGTGCCATAAATCTTTATTTGGGATATAAAAATGTCTGTACTGTCCCATGAGTGGCTGTTTAGGGGGGATGTAGAATTCCCACTTGTGGGGATACAGCTGCAGTTACCCAGATGGGACTTGTGCTGCTGTGGAAGGACTTCAGCTGCCTAGTGGGCTCTAAAAGCCAGATTTTGGAGCTCCTCTCATCCAACACAGCCATGACAGCAGGGTTGGAGAGGATTTTGCATGTTTGCAGCCTGCTAGAGATCTCTGGGTGTGGGTGAATTGTGCTGGTACAGAGCAACCTTGGACCTTCACGTGGGGTCTGGCTCAAAACTGCAAAGACTGGTGAGAGTTAAACACAGATCCTCTTCTCTGGAGATGGGATGGGAGAGCTGGGATTGTTCAGCCTGGAGAAAGCTCTGGAGAGACTTAAGAGCCTCTTACAGTGCCTAAAGGAACTCCAAGAGAGCTGGAGACGGGCTTGGGACAAGGGATGGAGGAACAGGACCTGGGGAATGGCTTCCCACTGCCAGAGGACAGGGATGGATGGGATATTGGGAAGAAATTCTTGGCTGTGAGGGTGGGGAGGCCCCTGAATCCCTGGAATTGTCCAAAGCCAAATTGGATGGGGCTTGGAATAGCCTGGGATAGTGGAAGGTAATCCTGCCAATTCCATAATTCCCTGATTTTGAGCTTCCCCTGCCCTTACAGCTGGAGAACTGCCAATACTGAATTTTCCTTGAGAGGACACCAGGAGGAGCTCCAGGGAGAGAAATCGGGTTACAGCCTGGGGCTGGAGGCTGTGGGTGACTGGGGTGTGCTGGAGGCCACCTCGGTACATCCTGGGCAACTGGGAGAGGGGCCTTTGTCAACAAGGGAAAAACTGCCAGAGGTGTCTGGAGAGGCAGGAGCAAGCTGCTGGAAGTACAAGCCGTGTCCTGTGCTGCCACTGAAATTTTTATTTGACCCTGTCATCTGCAGATTTTGGAGGCTGCAGTTTCAGCTTTCGGCTGCTGCTGGCTGGGGAAGGTGCTCTGAGCACCTGGGCTAGTGGAAGGTGTCTCTTCCCATGGCAGGGGTGGGACTGGATGGTCTTTGAGGTCCTTGTGATTCTGTGATCCATGGAAACCTGAACCCAGGTGTGTAACATATCCTGCAGTGCAAAATAGGAACTCGGGAGTCAAAGAGTTCTTGTGAGTGGAATTAAAATAGTCTTTTATCTCTGAGTCCTCATCCATGCTCCAAGCCCTTGATGTGTGTGAGGGGAAAATCTTTTTGAGATAACTTTATATTCCTATATATAAGGGGAAAAAATCTTCCCTGTGAGGGTGGGGAGGCCCCTGGCACAGGGTGCCCAGAGAAGCTGTGGCTGCCCCTGGATCCCTGGAAGTGTCCAAGGCCAGGGCTTGGAGCAACCTGGGATAGTGGAAGGTGTCCTTAACCATGGCAGGCAATTGGACCTGTATGATCTTTACAGTCCCTTCCCACCAGAGCCATTCTGTGATTCTATGAATAAAAGTATTTTATCCCTTGAGATGATTCATGGTTGGTGGCCTCTTTTTGATTAAATTTTTTTAGTGAACTTCAGCTCAAGCCAAATTTAGTTGTAGGAAGTAGTAGGAAGTTGTAGGAAATTCTGGGTCAAAGAGGGAATCCCTGCTGAAGTAACAAGAAGTGAGTGGAAAGCGGTGGTGGGGGTTCATAACCCGGTACTCGGCGTGATAACGTCATTGCTTCATCGCACGTAACCATTTCCACTCAACCCTGTGCCTGCACAATCCAGCCCATTTACATGGCAGTGCCCTTTCCTTTCACGGCAAGCCCTCAGGGGGGAAAAAAGGAGGTCAACTTCTGGGCTAAAAAAGTGGATTTCTGGTAATTCTACCCTCTCCTGCTCTTCCACACTCAGTGTCGCAGCTCAGTAGATGCGCTGGTGAATATATGGGACAGTCAGAATGGGAACGTGTGTCACAGCACTGGTGTTGCCTCAGGTGGACTTGGTAACCTGAAATGTGACAGATGTACATGAGGAGAGTCACTGGGCTCAGAGCTGCCGGTTGAACCAGACCACAGAGTCATGACAACATCCTGCAGTGATGTAAAGCATCAGTCGATGGAGATTTCTGCTGCTGTGATTCAGGAGAGGTGACAGAGCAGGGACCATTAGTCCCTCCTCGTTGGAAAGTTCAATGAATTTGTAAGAGGTTTCTGATCTTTTTTTTTTGTAGGACTGAAAATATCATGAATCTGTTGATTTCCTGGGTGACTGAAGATGAATTTGTGTGAAGTCCTTTCATTCCAGCTTGGCTACATAGCTTTGGGAAAGGTTTCTCTCAGGGCTTTTCTCCACAAATAAACTCCATAAAGTTGTTACGTAAAGGTTTTTTCTGCCATAAAAATAGCTTTTACTCCCAAAGAGACCCCCTGGTGCTCCAGGGAAGCCCCACTTTCTGCTTTTCAGTTGGTGGCTGCTCCTTTCTGGATCACAGGATGCAGAATCCTGTTTCCACTTCTATTTTCATGCCTCTCCCTCTCCTATTAATTATTAAGTGAAGATTGTGTGATGGAGAGGGATTAAATCTTCCATGAGCACAAAGGAACAGGACCAGGTGGAGGAATTCAAGCTTCTGACCCAGCTCTTTCAGGGCTGTTCAAGGACAATGATCAACCTTAGTCCCACCCTATCCCATGTGAGTCCCACCAGACAAATCAGGAGAGGCTTTCCTCACACCACCTTGCTGGCTACAGGGCCACGAGACAAAGTTGGAGTGTTTTGGGATTGTGCAAGATTTATGGGATGTCCAGGAGCAGGAGCAAAGTTTGCAAAGAAAAGGATAAATGTGGATCAGTAAGAAAATGTGTGAGTGTTAAAGATAACAAAATGGATTAGCTCTGGATTATTCCATAAGTCTGGGCTCCTCCTGGTGCTCCAGCCCCTTCCCCAGCTCCTTTTGCCACCGTGTCTGTCCAAGGAGCCCCTCCAGGAGATGTGCTGCTCCAAGGTCCACCCAGGTTACAGGGCCAGAGAAGGAGAGCAGGATTCCAACAGCACAGCTCAGGCAGGGACTGGGGGCAAAGCTGAGCCAGGATGGGGCTCCTGGTGGTGGTGGTGAAGGCCAGTGAAGGTGGTCAGGGCCCTAACAGGGCATGTATGAGTTCTCAGAATTCACAATGTGTCACCACAGTGGGGATGGTATCCCAGCTCCTGCTGCCCTGATATCCCCCAGCAGGAATTCCCCATGGCACTCACTCTTCCTTCCCCTGCCCAGTCCCTGCAGGATACAGGGATCCCTCAGGTGAGGTAGGTGTGGGTTGTGCACTTGGAGGGAGGTTAAATGGTGAAGTTCCATGTCCTGCCCTCATTTTCAGACCCCTGGTGGGTGCCTGACTTTGTGGCTCGCTGATCTCTGCTGCTGGGCTTGTTTGAGGCACGTGGAAGTGCATCCCCACGTGTTTGTGGTGAAAGAACGCTATTATTAGAAAGGGGGGGGGGTGGGAAAGAGTGAAAAAAAAAACCCAAAAAACAACACTTGCCTGAACAGTTTGGGGCTTTTTGGTTTTTGTTTTTTTTCTTTCCTTATCTCTTGATCTGCCTGAATAAATGATACTGGCTGATTTGGGATGCTGGTAGTAGCATCTGCTTGTCCCTTTTTTGGAGGCAGAGGGGAGGAAGTGGGCTAAAAATTGCAATATCAGCTCCTAACCTCGGGTCAGGTAAGTCAGCTGTGCTGCAATGGAAAGGGTGGCAATGCTCCAGCTTTGCTATAAAATGGAGAGCACAACTGGCCCTGAGACACAAGCAGGGTTGAAAGGGTCTCAGAGAAGGAGAATTCTCTTGTCCTGTCGCCCTAACACCCACCCAAAGCAGCAGGGAAGTTACCATGGCTTTCACCAGCTCTGCTGGGGTAAGTACTTACATTTTAAAATAAAGGATAAGATATATTTGCTGCAAGAGAGAAAGCAGAGTGCAGGTCCCCTGATTTGTGCAGAAAACCCTTCTAGCCCTGCTGGGAGCTGAATGGGATGCTGGTGTGTCTGATGCAGCTGCTTGGTGATTGAGTGATGAGGGTGTGGTGTTCTAGCCATTATTTATTTATCTCTCCCTCAGCACTGCCCATGTGGGATTGGCAGGGTCCTTTTTGCAAAGTTACCAAAATTTTCACTGTGGATACCTAGGCATTTGAATTTCAGCCTGGGTAGAATTTGCAGCACTGTCAGCTCCTTTGATTTTCTTAAAAGCCTTGCATTTATTTTGTCTTCTTTTTAGGAACTGGACTTCATGATCCTTGTGGTTTCCCTTTCAGTTTAGGATATTCTGTGATTCTATTATTTACTAAAACTCTCCCTACTGGAAATGGCCCAAGAATCTCAGATTTTTTGGGAAGAGGAGTATTTCTAGCAGATGGCTGTGGGTTTTTGTTTTGGGTTTATGGCTGTGGCCAGCTTTTACTGTCCTGAGAAAGCCGCGGCTGGGCAAGGTTTTAAGGGCAAGGAGTCAGCTGAGTCCTTACCCCAATTTATAGATGAAAAGATGGTGCTGTGTGACTGCAGAGTAGGATCTCCATAGCTTGTTGGACAGATGCTCTTCTTGGTGCAGAATCAGCCATGAACCAGAATTTAAATCAGAGTTTAGCATGAGTTATGATGGGTTTTATTAACATTATTTTGCTGCTTGCTCATCTTGGCCTGTTTCACACAAATGTTGAAGGTGGCCCAGTGGTGGTCCAGTCTAACCAAGGCTTGGGTCTTTGTGCTCTCTCTTTCCTGACAGGGCAGAACTAATTGCACTTTTCTCTCCCCCAGTTCAGATCACTGGTTTTGGTGCTGGTTTTAGCCCTCACCGTGAGGAGCTCACCCCCCAGAAAGGCTGGAGCCTCTGTGAGGCTGAGGGAAGGTTGCCTGAACCAAAAGGATCCCAAATTCCCTACAACAGTGAAAGTTGACATTCGGATCAGCAACTCAGATCGCGCCTTTGGGATGGTCCACGATGTCAGGAACCGCTCTCTGGCTCCTTGGGATTACAGGTAACCGTTCAGTTGTTCTCTAATTTGGGAGGGCTGTGTCACAGATGGGTTTTTGTGGTGACTGTGGATCATTCTCAGCATATGTCCAAAGTCCCATGAATATTGCAAACGCTTCTTGACACACCCTGCCGTTTCGATGCTGGGTGAGATTTCTTTGAGAGGAGCTTTGCAGTGCAAGAGGATATCACTGGAATGGTTTCTAATCATCTTGTCAGTCTTTCTCAGTCACAGAACCATTGAGGTTGGAAAAGCCCTCTGAGATCACTGAGTCCAGCCATTCCCCCAGCACTGCCAAGGCCACCACTGACCCATGTCCCCAAGTGCCACATGCACATGGCTCTTAAAGCCCTCCAGGGATGGGGACTCCACCACTACCCTGGGCAGCTGTGCCATGCCTTAACAACCCTTTCAGGGAGGAAATTTTTCTTAATATCCAATCTAAACCTTCCCTGGAACAATTGGAGGTGATTTCCTCCTGTCCCTGTTCCCTGGGAGCAGATCCTGATCCCACCTGCCTGTCCCCTCCTGTCAGGGAGTTGTGCAGAGCCACAAGGGCCCCCCTGAGCCTCCTTTTCTCCAGGCTGAGCCCCTTTCCCAGCTCCCTCAGCCCCTCCTGGTGCTCCAGCCCCTTCCCCAGCTCCTCTGAGCAGCTTTCTGACCCCTCTGCCCCAAGCCTGTAGTGCTGCATGGGGTTGAAATAATGATGAAATTAATTATTCCTCTAGGAAAAGAATGATGTGAGTACACTGACATTTAACATTTTCCTAACAGGAAAAAACATCCAAATGCTGAAATTAAAACCAAACAAAAATCAATATAGGCCAGTTGTGAGTTCTGTGTTATTTAACCCAGCTCCACTCCATTCATCAGCTCCTAAAGAGTGATGCAGCAATATTACCATTTCTAGGAAATCATTGTGAAAACGTTGAGGGTAAGGAAATCCTTTGCATCTCACAGTGAGAGTGCACAGGTGAACAGGATGATGGAGATATAAACAAGAAGATCCTGCCAAACCACGATGTCCGAGTGCATAAATCAGTTTTGTGTCCCCATCCCCAGGCTGGACGAGGATCCCAACCGCTTCCCACGGGTGATTGCCGACGCCCAGTGCCGCCTGTCGGGCTGTGTGAGCCCCCTGGGGCAGGAGGACCACAGCCTCAACTCGGTGCCCATCAAGCAGGAGATCCTGGTGCTGCGGCGGGAGCAGCGCGGCTGCGTCCCCTCGTACCGCCTGGAGAAGAGGGTGATCACCGTGGGCTGCACCTGTGTCACTCCTGTCATCCAGCACCAGTCCTAGCAGCAGCCATCAGGGCAGGCAGCACTGGGGAGAGGAATTAATTCCCATAAAAAATCCCCCTGGTGAAATCCCAGGGGTTCCACATTGTTCCCCTCCCAAATCGCAGCAAACTGTCTCCTGAAGGTCATGGCTCTTGCTGTTGTTCATTTATGGATTTTAGGATGGGAATTATAAGTAGCTGGTGATGGAGGGGAGGAAGACTCCCCCGAGCAGTGAGAGGGGGAAGCAGTGCTTTTTAAAAATTTATTTTTCATTGTGGTTTATATCAGTTTGGTGAATCAAACGAATTGTATTTTCCAAAGCTCTCCTTGGCAGCAAATTGCTCTAATTGAATACATGCCCACCAGCACTGCCACAAAAAATTCCTCATTCCTTCTCCCTCCCTTCCTCATCCCTATCCCATTTCCTCTGGCCATCCCTGCTCACTGGGATATTACTGGTGTCAGCCAGACATTGGTGCCACCGGGCCTGGTTGTCACCACAGTTTGAGTTTATGTCACTGCTGCAGTTGATTTATTGCAAAACATTTTGAGAGGTAATTGATTCCACTTGTTGAGTGCTAAAATGTTAAAGAACCAACAGATATCTGTAAGTCTATTTATGTCTTCTATTTATGGCTGTATTTATGGCTCTGTGTGTGCTCAGAGCATAAAAAAAATTATAAAATTAATCTGTATTTATTCCATAACTTATCTGCTGAATAAAAATCATATTTTATTTAAAAAAAATGTTTTTTCATGGTATTTCAGAATGACAACAGATACAGAGAATGGGTTTGTGCTGCAGTAGCACTGAGAGATTTCAGCACAGATCAGGCATTTTCCTGTGAAGTGAGATGAGTAAGAGGCAGCAGAAGAGAGACTTGCAGCCTAAACAGATGGAAAGATGCAAAGAGGCTGAAAGGAGTGAAGGGAGGTTCTGCAGACAGTGGTGGCAATGGAATGAGGTTTTTTTAGACCTCTGGAATGGTCTCTAGGGATGGTGGGAAAAGAAACGGGAGGTGTCACATTCTGGGGCTGCAGCCAGCATTTGGGATGGTTCTTCAGAGCTGGGAAAGGTCTGTCCTTCCTTCTTACAGCCAAGCTTTCACCCCTAAAAACAACCTTCTCCTTCCCCAGCTGAATGGTTGGCTGAGCAGGAATGCAGGGAGGTGTCAGAAGGCTTCATGCCACTGCTCCTCAGCCAGGTCATTCACAGGTGCTGGGGTTAAAGTGCTGGACAAAGATCCCCCAAATCAAGGAACCAGGAATTGTACCTGCAGGGCGTGCTTTCCTGCTGAGCTGGGCTGTCCTGCCTCAGGAAATGAGGAATTGCCCTTTCCCTCCCTGAGCTGCACAAGGAGCACAGCCTGGCACAGCCCACTGTTCAGGAGTTCTGTGTCCCTGAGGATATTCCATGATTCCATAACCATCTACTATTTCCTCAAATTACTGCAATATTGCTTTTTTTGACATTGCTCCTCTTGCAGCCAGAGCTGAGCCAGGCTCTCAGACCTCTGACTTTTGTTTTTGCTGCAGGAGTTTTTAAGCTTGTATTTCCTTTTTCATTCAAATCAGGACAGACCTGTGCAAACATTCTCGTATTTCGTTTTGACTGCACAGAAACCACTTTAAGTTTGATCCCCCTGGTGCAGGTAGACCCTGGGTTTTCTCTGCAAGGTTGGCCAGGCAAGCTGTTGGATCTAAATGAACCAAGGCCAGGTTGGATGGCGCTTTGGGCCACCTGGGACAGTGGAAGGTGTCCCTGCCCATGGCAGGGGGTGGAATGAGATGCTCTTTGAGGTCCCTTCCAACCCAAAACATTCCATGATTCCGCATTGCTATGATTCTATGATTTTATGATGACTCCTCTGGTGCTTTTTGTTGAGTCAGGAGCGTTCCGTGCCCCGTGGGTCACTGGGAGCCACCTCAACAATCCCTGGGTGCCCTTTCCATTCAGCTAGGAGCATCTGCACCCCTTTGTGGCAGCAGCTGTTTCGTTATCACCGCTGAGCTCTTCATGTGGTGCAGAGCCAGCCCAGGGAGGCGTCTCCTGCTCGCCTCTCTCGGTAACCGCTGACCAGGAAATCGCAACCCACTTCTCACTCCTGACCTACTTCTCTCCACAGACCTGCCTTGTGGGGCTGCCCTCACTTGTTTTTCAGGGAGAAAACTACCCTGAAAACTACTACATCTCTCCTCTCAGTCATAATTACTTCGACACTGGCTTCATGGCATCATCCTGTGCTGATGCTCCTGAACACCCACCAGCTTACCCTAAGAGTGGTCCTAACTGGATGGATAATGAAGAAGCTAATTAGGCAAATACATAGATGGCTAATTAAGGAATTCTCACCCGTGGGCCATGAGGTTTGGCAGGCAGAGGTCTCAACTGCAAACCACACACCACTCAGGGAGGCATTGCTTGTACGTGGGGTTTGTTTCCTCCTAATGGCATCGTTCTTAGAGTGCAGCAGCTTCTAAATACAAGCCTGGTTATTTTTTGGGTGCTGGTTTCTGCTGCCAGCAATCTATTACTTTAGGGGCTGGAACCAGATGATCTTTAAGGTCCTTTCCAACATAAACCACCCTGTGATTCTATGAATCAGAGACCAAGACAAACAAATTTATGCTTCTTTTAAACATCACAGTCATATCAGAAATGAGAGCAAGTGCAATTCACAGCCTTTGCTAAAGGCTTTGCTTGGTTTGTTCCCTTTGCAGCCGTGGACCCAGAACCTGAGTGTCCAGCTGGGTATCTCTGGCTCTGAAAAGGGGCTTGGAGCAGCCTGCAGGGACAGGGTTGTTTTACCAGACAGGGAAGACACAGCTGGAGGTGCAGCAGCAGTGCCACGGTGCCTTCTTGTAACATGCTGGGCCAAGCCGCCTCCAGCCACAGGTTGGTATCTGAGCCTCGTGGCCTTTCCTACTCCTTTTCTCTTCTGATTTCCTCTCCCTAACCTCAGCCTTTGTTTTCTGCTCACTGCTCCCCTTGGCTGTGTGTTCTGGCAGCTCCCATGGGACGTTGGATAGAGCACAGAGCAGATCCCCCTGCATCACCACGGGCTGGGGGGCTCAGCAGTGACACCAGCACAGGCAGATGTCTCCTCCCAGGCCTGTGCTGTCACCTGTGAACGTGATGACCAGAAAGCATCTCAGGCCTCTTTGGACCCCAGACCACAGGCAGGTGCTCCTGGGAGTGTCCAAAGGGACTGCAGGCCACAGCAACCTCTTACACAAAAATCATTGCTTTGGGAAGTGTTATAAAATTAAATATGTAAAGAATGCAAAGGTTGAAAATGAAAAGGTTGAAAAAAATCCAAGAATTATCTGTTTGGTAAGCCAGAGGGCTAATGGCTGGAAAGTCAACATGGTTTATTGGGAGTTTGACATTACAGGAAAAAATTTAAGGCGATGAGCAATTTTCTGATCAGTCCAAAAGTTCTCAGTAAGAGCAATTCTCTGGTCAGTCCTGTGGGGATCTGTGGGTTGGTGCCAACATGATGGGTAGAGATGATAGGATGAGTTTCTATATCAGTTGCAGGTTCTGGAGATGGCCCAAGAAACCAGCCCAGAAACCTGCTCCCATGTCACCATCACCTCCAAAACAGGAGACCTTCCCTGACCTTCCCTGTGACAGTGGTGAGGCAGTGGCAGAGAAGTGTGGCTGTTCCATCCCTGGAAGTGTTCCAGGTCACACTGGACAGGGCTTGGAGCAACCTGGGATGGTGGAAGGTGCCCTTGCCCATGGCAGGGGGTGGAACTGGATGATCTTTAATGTCTTTTCCAACCCAAACCGTTCTATAATACCACAATCTCCTTTTGTCTCCTTCTCCCTTTTCCTTCTTCGATATTATTTTTAACCTTCTGCTCAAGAAGGAGTGGGCTGATTCTGCATTTTCTACTGTTGCAAGGCAGTGACAAAAAAGTCCCAAACCTGCTTAAAATGTCTGTGATTTGTCTGGTACCACTTGTCAGAGCCAGAGCTGCTGGTGGGGATGGGAGGAGGCTCTCAGGAACTGAGAAGATGCCAGCCAGGCTCAGCACCAGACACAAACTACACTTTCTGCCTTTGCTGCTCACAAAGAGGAGTTCCAGGAGCTGGACTTCAGTGGTCCTTGTGAGTCCCTTCCAAATTAGGATATTCTAGGATTAAAAACATTTTTCATATTTTCTAATTATTCCCCACACTTCCAGGCCTGGCTAGTGGCAGCAGGTTCAGGTCCTCAGCTCTTCAGAAAAATCCCTTCTTGCTTCTGGTGTAACTGCTTATTTATCCTTCCTTCAGAAAAGTGGCTCAGCTTTTCTACTATTTTCTATAACTTCAACAAAATATTAAAAATATGTTTGATACTCTTTGGGGGTCATAGACTGACAAAATACTGTTTTCTGGGCACAGCTTTCTATGAGTGAGTAAAATCAGTACAAACCATCTTGTTTCTGTTTTATCTGCACTCTTAGTAAGCACAAATTTGTGTATCATGGTCGAGGTTCCCAGTTCTGGTAAATGGATAGAGATGATTTATCTCCTCTCTAACTTGACCCCATCATTTTTCGGGGTGGCTTTTTATTTTAGACTTCTGAAATTTGTGTTCTTGGCCTCGTTACAGCTGAATCTGCAGCACCTTTGACAAGCATCTGGTTTCTATCCAGATTGCTTTGATAAGTGGCAACGATGAGCGTGATTATCTGCAAAAAGCCAATCTCAAACTTCCCTTTCTGCTGGGTTTTACTCACAGGTTGATGATTTGCACAGGTTGCTCAGGTTTTGCAGACTGACATGAAACTGAGATGGGGACCAGTGCTGGACTGGAAACTTTTATGTTGGAGAGGGTTTTGCAGCAATTCCACCCCCCTCTCTCCAATGACTATATCATTTAAAAGCATCAAATTAGCAGAAATTTGCACTGAAACTCTTGAAAACAAGGAGAAACAACCTTTACCTGTAGAACCTCAAGCTGTGCATGGGTGAAAGAGGAGCTCTACTCTCTTTGGTCTCTCATTGTGATCATTATTGACTGCAGAAGAACAAGGACACTGATGAGGTCACCCTTGCCAGGATGCATTGGTTTGGGATTATTCTGCACCTTTCCAACTGAACACAGCAAGGAAGGAAATCAGTGAAAGAAAATCTCTTGGCTCATGGTGCCAGGAGTTAGGAGAGAACTTGAAGTAGGAAAGAAAACAGTCCTCTGGCCCTATGAATCCAGCTTATTAATTAACCTATTAAATACTTCTGCAGGGGCAGGTAGAACACTCAAGCAGCCTGTAGCTGTGAGTTGTCCAAATAAATAAAAAGTGGTTCTGTCCTAAGGCTCAGATTTAGCTGGGTTGGTAAATGGTTCAGCAAAAATCATGCTGGTGAAAGGGAGACCGGTGTATCTTCACTAAGGCCAGGTTGGATGGGGCTTGGAGCAACCTGGAGTAGTGGAAGGTGTCCCTGCCCATGGCAGGGGGGTTGGAACTAAATTACCTTTAAGGTCCTTCCAACCCAAAGCATTCCATGATGATGATGCTGATCTGTGAAGTCTGTCAGCAGAAAGCTGTTGGCTTTCCAATGCTCCAGCTGTGTCATCTCTTTCTGACCTGGTTCTGAGTTTTTCCACCTCAGCATAGCTCTCTCAGCATTTTCCAGTCCCCACTACACATGTGCCAACCCCAGCTAGTGGTGCACGACTTCCAGAGAATAAAGGGTTGGACTTTCTGTGATTTTAACTGTTAGAAGTTACTTGGGTTAATTGCAGGCAATTTGACAAAACTCATCCTAGGAGTGGTAGGATATTAAGAGATTGTCTAAACAACAAGGAAGTCAGCCCTGTTTCAATCTCCCTGGAGTGATATTTACATGAATCTTTGAAAACCTTGAAGGATGAGTGTTCCTTGATGTTTTTTGGTTTAGATTTTTTTTTTTTTTTTGCTTTTTATTTTATTTTTTTTTTTTAATCCATTCATGTTTAATACCTGTGGGACAGAGAGCTGGGTTAAACTTCAGGACCTGCAGGAGACATTAAGGAAGAATAACTGGGGTTATTCTTCCTTAGAGAGATAAGGTCAGAAAGTGCTAAGTTAGGACCATACACACTTCTAGATTGCTATTAGGCAAAGTTAGATCAATGTTTGAAGGTAACTAAAGGTGTGGCCAGGAATTCATTGTTGTGATTGCAGGCACTGTGGTCATCAATGAGTTCATCAATGTTTCCTTGGTCCAGTGTTTATCTGCCAGGTCAGGCAATGGTGTGGCTGTGCTGTGGGTTTAGGTTACAGGCTGACCCACCTGGAGCAGGTTAGGGTTAGGGTTAGGGAGGGTTTGGGCTCACTGGAACAGCTGGAGGGAATAATCCCCAGTAGCAAAAATTGGGATGATCACAGCTGGATTTGGAGAAGATGCTTTCACCTGAGAGCACCTTCCCTCTCGTTAGAGACTCTCAGCCCTGAGCTCTGTGTCTCTCCAAGCTCTGTATCTGCTGTTGCATTTGCCAGTGGCACCTTGCCAGTGCCTCAGCAGGGCCACACCTCCTGAGACAGCAGCAAACAAAGCATCCACATCTTCAGCAGCCAGCCTTGCCCTCCGAAACATGGAACATGTTCCCTGGAGCACTTTTAACCCAAGTGTGCTTTAAACAAACCCACCTGCTGCTCCAGACACCCACCCACGCAAGCCCCATCCAACCACAGCTCAAGTGCTGCGTCAGGGTGCTCCACATCTCAGGTGCTGAATTGGAAGGGCATGGGCACAGAGAAAATCACAACTGCAACCAGCCAGATGTGCTAAATTGCTTCAATCACCCACCTGACTCTCGTGAGCTTCCCTGGAGTGCCCAGGTGGTGTCTTCAGCTCTGGGCTGAAATGAGTTGGGCTGAGATTCACAGATAATGTTGGAGTGAAGTTAAAACTCAGCAGTGGAAATGCACTCACTGTTTTAGGAGAGGGAGTTTCTTTACCCCCAAAGAAGTATTTAAAGCATTGTGTTGAACCCATCTTTTTCAAATCCTTTTCCAATCTGATAATTAAGTGGAAAACTGGGTAATTACCCAGTATAATTTTTTTTTGCTTGTCTGTTTTTAATGTGAGTCTCTTTGATGCCTACTTTATAAATAATTTTCCTCCAGGTATCTTAACTTCTCTATTGGTAAAATGGTGTTTTTCCCCATTTTTTTTTTTTCCATGGGCTTTACATTCTACTGCTGCCCAGGTAGATGCTATCAAGAGAATTTGGGGCTTTAGCATCATGTAAGTCTCTTTTATGGTCATGATTGAGTGATTTCTTGCCTTAGCAGGAACACTTCTTTAGAAAGAAAGAAGAATACCAAAGAAATTTTTCTCTGACTTTTTTATTACACAAAGATAAATAAACATTACCTTAATACTTAAAAAAATATATATATTAGGATTATACATTATTATCATGTTTTCCACCAGCATAAATAGATTTACATAAATAGACATTTCAAAGTGTAAACTAAGGATGGGTAAAATTCCCATTACTTTTCAGCCAGGCACATGCAGCTGTCTGGATTCTGAATTTCTGGGGTTCAAGATTTTGGGGGAAAACATTAAGGTTTTTAACCTAGACACCCGATTTTCAGTATATTCTGAAATACATATTCTGATGTATTCTTGATGAATTTTATGGCCTGATTCAGCTTTTTTGGAGGCTGGATCAGGCCCCTTCCATGCAAGGAAGTTCTCTGTGGCTCCTTGCTCTTGCAGCTCCGGCTCCCTTCAGGCCTGGTGCTGGACCAAGGGGGTGACACACGTGCAGCCCACCGTGATGGTTTTCTTCTCCAGCCTGTAGGATTGCTGGCAGCCCCTCTGCTCCCTGCGCAGGACCAGGATCTCCTGCCTGATGGGGACGGAGTTGAGGCTGTGGTCCAGCTGCCCCTCGGGGTTCACGCACCGGGAGTGGCGGCACTCGGCGTCCGCGATCAGCCGCGGGAAGCGGTCGTGGTCCTCGTCAATCCTGGGGGTTGGCAGGGAAGGGAGTGTTTGAATCCTCAGGCATGATGGTCTGGAAGACTATGGGCTCCCTGCTTGGGAACCTGTACATCTTGGGGTGTATTGCCCATGGAGGGACAGCAGATTTCCCAAAAGAGTAGATTTTTCCGAAATAAAATGTAATTCACTAAATACTGGATATTTTTAAATGTATGGCTGCATGCAACTGCCTTTGCAAAGGACTTGCTTCAAGCAGGCACTGACTTCGATCAGAAGTTGCTCCCCAACATGTTGCTCCAACTAACAGACCCCAAAACCTTCAGTTCCTCCCCAAAACATGACACATTGGTGGTTAAACCACCACGGAATTTGGTGCAATATTTACCCTCTGACATATTTTTTTTATGATGTTTTAGGTAAAGAATGCTTTTGAAGATAAAGCTTGCCCTAGTATAAAAAATAATTAATTAAATTATAAAAGCAATTTGCTTTGCCTTCTGCATATTGTCTAGGCCACGTGTTTCTTTTGTGCTGCTTTCTGCCCTGGTTCTCTTTCAAAGAGGATCATAGGGACTGTGGATACCCTCATATTTCCAAAATCCCTCAGCTGTGAAGCACTGAAAATAGAGATTGAAGGATTTTCCTTGGCTAGGGGCACCCAGTGTTTTTCCAGGCCATAGGGCCAGGGATCATACCTGTAATCCCACGGAGCCAGGGAGCGGCTGCTGATGTCCAGGCTGGCTTTGGTGTCCTGGTTCGTGCTGCTGATGCTGAGGTTGACTCTCACAGTTTGGGGGAAATTTGAGTCTTTTTGGGTCGGGCATCCAGCAGATGCTTGCTTGAAGAGATTCTCTGGCTTGAGCCCAGGCTTGATCACCTTCCCATGGGCAGGACTGCTGGCTGACAGCACGGCCAGCAGCACGAGGAGCAGGGGTCTGAGCTGGAGAGATTTGTACATTTAAGACAGGTGTGAAATTCATCCACAGTCAGCCTCACTGGTGGTTAAAACCCCTACTTCAGGCTGGAGTAATTATGGAAAATTATGGAAAAATGTGCCGTGTGTCGCATCCACTTTTGTTCCCATTAACTGATTCTCGCAGTGCTGGCAGTTATGTATACACCCAGTTGTAATCTGGTTGTAATGTTAAATTATAGAAAATAATATAATGCAGAAGATAGCAGAAAGGGTATAACAAAAAGAAAGATGATCTAAAGTTGAATTTTGAATGTATTTCTTGCCTCAGAGAACGCTGTGGGAGCCCATGTCACTGATACACGGTCTCATTGCTGCCCCACGAGCATTTTCACGTTTTAGTTATTTTTAATTGTTAATGATTTAAACACGCATTTTAAAGGTGAGTGCAGATTCCTATTCCATCTATTATAACTTAAATATGTCTCTGTCAAAATTGGGGAAAAATAAACTCAGAATTCAAGTTCTTACCAGAGAAGTGCAAAAAGTTGGAGACATCTTCCTTCCTTCTCTTACTTCTGATGCTCGTGCTGGGCTCTGCTGAGGTGAAGGTGTCTGGGCACATCTGCTGCTGGACCTTTTATAAGGGTTTCTGTGCTGTGCTAAATGATTTGGAGTAGGTGTTTTTCCCCCCAACCTTAACTGTGGTTTCTGACCATAACCTAAATTAAGAAGTGTATGTGTATATGTTCCATTAACACAGGTGGAATACAGGATATATCTTAGATGATGTCATTCCTTGAGCCGTGTCACTCAATGGTGACAAAGCCACAAATGTTGCAAGTTTGTGGGTGCCAGCTATTCAGTTTTAAATTGGGATGCCGTAGGTATCAGACCCAAATGTCGCTGGCACAGGTTTGGATCTGTTTGCTCCTTGGTTGGTCTGATGTCTTTTCACCCCAGATTTGGGCAGATGTTGGACACCTGACCACTACCAAATTGCTCTCATATTCTTCCCATGGGCTGTAATTTTTCCTGATGTCTGAGGAGCAATGTCCCTGCTCCAGCTCAGTTCTTCTCTGAGTTGGGCTGTTTTTACTCATGGTTAAACCTCAGGTGTGATATCTCAGTGATGATCAGAATGCTTGGTGATAGTGAGCTGCCAAAAGTCAGTCACTGTCCACAGAGATAAAAAAAAAGAGTGGGCTTTGTTTTGAGCTTGCCACCTTTTCATTTTGCTTTCATTTTCCTTCTCTCATACTGTGAGGCAGTGTTTTGTTTCTAAGGAAAGGAGTTTGGGAAGTTTGATGGATGTAGTTAAACTCCCAGCTCCTAAGGTAGGGAGAGGACAGAGGCGCTCCAGAGAAACTTTGGGAAGGCTAAGAGATGCAAAATGACACAAGATACACATTACCCAGAGAAGCTGTGGCTGCCCCTGGATCCCTGGAAGTGTCCAAGGCCAGGTTGGACAGGGCTGGGAGCACCCTGGGATAGTGGAAGGTGTCCCTGCCCGTGGCAGGGGGTGGACCTGGGTTATATTCAAGGTCCCTTCCCACCCAAACCATTCCATGATTCCAGGATTCTATAACATCAGGTCTATTCTCTGCTGTTTCTTTTTTTAGGAAATACTCCCATCATTTTGCTCTGATAGTGGGTTAGGAGTAGCCCAGATGTGCCCCATAAAGTGACACTCGATGTAACAGCCTCCAGCTGCTGATCAGAACTTTTCCCAGGTCTAATTTTAGTGGGTTTTTTTTTTAATAAAATGATGTGGAGAAGGTACAGAATTTTATATTTTCTTAGTATTTATACCTAAGTCCAAATTTTACTCACCTTGTGCCATCCAAAGGAGGATGCAAATAAGGGTAGAATTTAGTTTGCGGGTTCTGGGATACCCATGACCTACATCCGCTTGTTTTAAAAGATGCTGATGTTTCTGAAATTACATGTATACTTCAGTTTCCCTCTTCAAGTTAGAGGTGTGCAGGTTAAAGGAAACAGTCTCCTCAGAAGGGGTTTTCTCTAATGCCTTTTACTGAAATATCCTTTCAAAGTGGGTCATTTAAATTGCCAATTTTAGAAGCAAAATACGTTTTTGAAAGTCTACAAGGCAGCGGAAGGTCAGGTTCAACCAGCCTGACCCTGAATTATCTACCTTAAATGCGTCAGTGGTTTGGGTTACCTAGGTAGTTGAAAGGTGAATAGTTTAGCATTCGTACGTGGCTGATGCACCACAACATTGCAATGGCAAAAAAAAAAAAATAAAATATTTCCATGGTTTCTATCGAGGCACGAATGCATTTGTTGGCAGTTGTGAGGCAAGATGTGAAGGTCTGAGGAGAAAATGTGCCTCTTGAAATTTCTGATTTCTGATTTTCTGGGGTTTTTTTCCAAGTTCAAAGTAATTATTTTGTAATTCTTAATGCTCTGAAGTGAAGAAAAAAAAAAAAAGAAAGATTAATATGATTTTCCCCACGAGATTAGAAGTTCCCTCATAGGATCTGCCTTATTCTTGCACAAAGCATTCTCTTAGCTAGAGATCTGGAAGCTGGGACTAAAAAAGGCTTACTGAAAAAAAAAACCAAAAGCAAACAAACAAAAAAAATAAAGGTTATCAAAAGCCTTTCAAAATGAAACCTGCCCCTTCTCTAGGTTCTGGTGAGAGCTTTCTTGTGTGTAAATTGCTATTTAATTACTTTACCCAGCTGACATTCTTCAGGTGCCCAAATCTGAATGTGTTGGCATTTGACGACACTTCAAAGAGTATTTTAGAATCACAGCATGTCTCTGCAGACCCAGCAGCCCCCTCAAGGAGCCAGGTGTCACCAAACCCAGGGACTCACCCTGTGGCATCTCCTCCTCGGCGTCGCTGAAGTCGTACGGGTCGTAGGAGCCCTCCTCGCCTTCTGTGCGCGCCTTCTTCCGTCTGGAGGGGGAGGAGAGGTCACCCAAGGGTTTGGGTGGGAAAGGACCTTAAAGTCCATCCTGTTCCACCCCCTGCCATGGGCAGGGACACCTCCCACTATCCCAGGTTACTCCAAGCCCTGTCCAACCTGGCCTTGGACACTTCCAGGGATGGAGCAGCCACAGAAACCATCCAAGGGATGGAGCTCCGGAGTCCTGACTGGATGTGCTGTAAACTAAAAGAGAACTTTATACATTTTTTTTTTTTTTTAATTGCCATCAATAAATTTTATGATACCTCAGAAAAATAAGATTGCTATTTATTTATTTATTTATTTATTTATTTATTTATTTATTTATTTATCTTTCTGGAGAGAATGTGTTTTCTTCCTTTTGAGTGCATATTATAAATCCATATAAATAGGGCAGGACTCTCCCTTCTTCATACAAATATTTCATGACCCACTCTGCTTTGTGGAGGTCATTTCTAGGGTTAGACTGAGCCTGAGTTCAGGGGTGACCTGTGAGAAATGCAGAATTTGACGGAGCAAGGCTCTGAGCACTCTGATTAAACACTGATGTTTAATTTTAGTTTAATTTAATTAAATCGTGCTGTGAGTGGATGGTTGGGTCAGGCACATTCAGAGGTGCCCTTCAAGCTGGTTCCATCCAGAGAAGGACCAGGAAAATGCTTGTAGGGCTGGAGCCCCTCTGCTTTGGAGCCAGGCTGGGAGAGCTGGGGGTGCTCAGCCCTGTGTTGGGTCTTGCTGAGCTGGAGCTCATTTTCCCATAGCAGCTCTCCCAGTGCTGGGCTTTGCACTGGGAGCTGGAAAGGTGTTGGGAACACCCCAGTGTTCCTGCTGGGCAGGGCTGGCACAGCATCAGCTCTGTCCCTCCATTCCCCTCACCCAGGGGCTGGGAGTGGCCGGGATGCTGGGAGGGGACACAACCAGACAGCTTCCCCAAATTAGCCAAAGGGATATTCGATACCAGGGGGTGTCAGCTCAGATAAAAGCTAGGAAAAGGAGGAAGGGGGTGCATTTGTTTTTTACAATATTTGCCCTCCAGAGCATTTGCTCTGCGTGCTGAAGCCCTGCTTCTTGGGAAGTGGCCAGACATCACTCACTGATGAGAAGCAGAGGATAAAATGATCTTCTTTTCTCTTTTTTTTGTGCACAAACTTTTGTTTTTATTATTGTAAACTGCCTTATCTCAACCCAGGAGTTGTTTCCCATCTTATTTTCTCTCCCCTGTGCAGCTGGGAAGGAGGAATGATTGAGCGGCTTGGAGAGCACTTGGTGCCCAGTCAAGATCCTCCACCACAAGCCTGGAGAGGAGGAGGATCCAGAGAGATCTCAGAGCCCCTTCCAGGGCCCAAAGGAGCCCCAGGAGAGCTGGAGAGGGACTGGGGACAAGGGATGGAGGGACAGGACACAGGGAATGGCTTCCCACTGCCAGAGGGCAGGGATGGATGGGATATTGGGAAGGAATTCTTGGCTGTGAGGGTGGGGAGGCCCTGGCACAGGGTGCCCAGAGAAGCTGTGGCTGCCCCTGGATCCCTGGAAGTGTCCAAGGCCAGGTTGGACGGGGCTTGGAGCAACCTGGGCTAGTGGAAGGTGTCCCTGCCCGTGGCAGGGGGTGGAACAGGATGATCTCTAAAAGTCCCCTCTAACCCAAACCATTCCATGATTCTATGAAGTCACTGCACCAATCTCCCACCCCTTGATTCTTACACAGGAGACACAGCAGAAAAGCTAATTATATAATTATAATTATATAATCATGAATAAGTAAAAAGCCTGTATTTTCCCTTCCCAGCTGCTGCAATAGAAATGATCTTCTCCTGCTTCATGCCTTAATTTTCCAAGCACATCTAATGGAGATCACAGTCAGACATCAGCTGTGGTTGCTGCCAGTGGTTGAAATGTCCTTCCATAACTAATATCTAATGGATACTCAATAGCTAGGAAGTTGACTGTAAGAAAATGAGCTGCAAAGTTACATTTTAGGAAAGGGGCATTTGTGGAGCATTGAGAGGTCAGTGCTATTTACCCAAAATCCAACCCTTACTTTGTGTTCCACCACCCACCACTTTCAAACCAAATTAAATTAAAAAAATTTGTTTTCTCAACAGTATATCCCTGTATCCCAGAGCTTAAACTCAGAGTTGCCAGGCAAGTCTGATCAGGCAGCCTGCAGAAATAAATTCATTTTAACTGTAGCCATTTTCCTGCTCCCAGGTAAAATATGAAAATTTTGGTCATTCATTGTGAAATCAAAAAATCATAGAATCATAGAGGAATTTGGGTGGGAAAGAACTTCTGAATGTCACCTAGTCCAACATCCTGCAATGAGCAGCATCTTCCACTGCATCAGCTTGTTCACAGCCCCTTCCAAGATGATCTTGAATGTTTCCAGAACCATTTCTTTTTAAGAAGGGAAGTTCCTATTTTTCTGTTTTTTTTCTTGCAGAGCAATCATTCCTGGCCACAACGTTTTGTGTGCAAGAAGGTGTCAGAATCCAAAAGTTTTACAGAATAAGTGGCTCAGAGTGGTTTTGGTGAGAGTTGTAAAAGCACCAGTGGGATCCTAATTTTCGATCCCTTTCGCTTGCTGCCGTTCAATTTGACTAGTTTTATTTTTATTTTTTTTTTTTAATAATTAATGTAAATTCACCACTTTTCCAATCATATGCAAATTCTGACCACGGTGCAATGAAGTTTCCAGAACCATCCTAGGGAGGGATTTCAGAGAATAAGCACTGCTGAAGGTTTCCTCCTCAGAGATGTGGCCTTGTGAAGGTGGGGTGGGGACCACGGGTGGGTGACAAAAACCCCATGTCCCTTTTAACCTGAAAGATGCCTCTTAACCAGACCTGATCCTTCCCTGCTGATGCCATGGGTACAAGGGCAAAGTGAAGAGGTGTGTGCCAGGCAGAATGGACCATCCCTGGTTCTTCTTCTTCTGCCTGAACTGGCTGTGCTGAGCCCAGCTGGGCTAGAAAAGGAATTGTGCTCCTTTGTTTCAACCAATGTGCAATTCTGACTGATTGTGGCCTTTGAGTACTTAAGGGGGACTTGTAAAAAAGAGAGAACGACTTTTTACATGGGCAGATAGTGATGGGACAAAGGTAAATGATTTTAAACTGTCAGAGGGCAGGTTTAGATGCGGTATGAGGAAGAAATTGTTCCCTGTGATGGTGGTGAGATCCTGGCACAGGCTGCCCAGGAAAGCTGTGGCTGCCCCTGGATCCCTGGAAGTGTCCAAAACCAGGTTCTTGGAGCAACCTGGGATAGTGGAAGGTGTCCCTTCCCACGACAAGGGGTGGAACAAGATGATCTTTAAAGGTCTTTTCTAACTTAAACCAGTCTGTGACTCTGTGATTAGTGGGAAAAAGACAAATGGGGTCAGAGCAATGAGCTTGTGGAGGATAGAAAAGTTCTGGCTGATGAGAGGTTGATATTCTGATTGCTCTTCACATTACCTGTGAAAGCCATCCTGTGCTGTGCAGTGGGAAGATTGTTTAAAAGTACAGGACTGACATGAGCAAATACAAACAAACTGTTTTCCCTTTAATCAATTAAAGAATTGCTAAAAGCTCTTCCATTATAGTAGCTGAATTTACTCTCTCTTTTTTCACATTTTCCTTTACTTTATTTTCTTTCACTGTGAAGACTGAAATGCTAAAATGAAATGCGCCTACACCTCCACCCCAGGGAAATCCTCCTGCTGCTTCCTATAGCTTCCAAAGCCTGTAAAAACCTTCATGCCACCCCTCCAGCGACAGACCCCACTGCCCTCACCTCTGCTGCCTGTCCTGAAGCCCAGGTGGTTCCCTTGGCCCAGCAGCAGTGAGGGAGGTGCCAGATATCACAGGGCTTCTGTGGTGCACAACATCTGATGGCTGATAAGCAGCTTATGTGAGAAAGACGGAAGGCAAAGTACCCAAATGTCTCATCATCCCAGCCTGAAGTTGGTTTGTAAAGGATTCAAGCATTTACCATATAAAGTTGCACAGGGCAAAGTTAATCAGGTGATGGGGTGAATGCTAATCAGAATGTTAATCAGGGTGATTGCTTGTCTGTCCTATTTTCTTCGTTTTGCAGAAAAGGGAAGATTGGCAGAGGCTTTCTGCATGTTTGCACGAGACCTTTGTTCCTTCAGGGGAGAAGAAATGAGGTTTTAAACTGGATTAAATGGTCTCATACCCTGAGAGAACCTGGTATAGCTGGTGGAAGAGCAGATAAATGGTAGTGGGTCAAGAGGTGGGTCTTGGTCCTCTCAGGAAATAATTATGAAGAGAAAGGGGGAGAACAGTGATGCTCTTAGAGTGCTCAGTAATCACCAGAGACCCTCCTTGATAATGATGCCCAAAGCATTTTGTGTGGTCAGTGTCTGCTTTTGAAAGACTGAAATAATGAAATGATTATATCAAGTTTACAGAAGTATTCTGTTTTGAATATTTTCAATGTAAACATACCAGCATATATATATATATATATTTTTTCATATAAGGAAAACTGGCTTCTGGGATGAATTCAGCACTTCCTGAAAACTGACAGCTGTGTCAATTAATGCTCAAAAAAATTGCACTTTATTTCACACCCATAAATACTCTGCAGCATGCTCTGAAGGTGGATTTGATTTGCACCCTTGTGTTTATTTACTGTGAGCAGGGGCTTTGCTCAGTGCAGAATTGCTGAAGGCTCTTTCCAAAGTGGTTTGGACTTTAGGTCTCAAGTAGACAGAAATTGGATCAATTTTTGTACTTTCTGAAGACAGGGGAGCTTGGTAATTTCTAAGACTTATTTCTTTCCTGAATTTAGTAATTTTTGATCCTGGTTATATCATAATTGTTTGGCTAATAAAAGTCAATGGAAGAGTGTGGTTTTTTTCAATTAATCAGTGTAAAAAATCACATTTGCAGTGATGAAGGAAAATGTGAGAAGGTGATAGACAATCACTGAGTGTGACATATGAAAATGCTACTGTCCACACTCCCCTTCATTCCTGCTGTGGCAGGACTAAATCTTATGGATTCTCTTGTCTTACAGAGCTTGGAAAAGGAAGGAGTGAGATTGTCCTGCTGTGCTCATTCCATGGCAGAGAAAGCTGAACAACGGCAATTTCAACATTCTGTGCTATTTCTTACTTGCCAAAACATTCTTGGTGGACCAAAGTAGTTCATAAATTCACCAGAAAAAAAACATTTTTTGTTCTTTTTATAAGATAACTGAACAGAGAAAGAAACTGGATTTTTGGTCCTTATTGATGGAAGATGGTTCATTCCAGATGATCATCAAACATAATTATGAGCTTTGACTATTCAAAAGTCCTTTTCTTTTAACGGTTGTTGGTGTTTTCTATTATTTCTCATTTATGGCAGTGTAAGAAATCTCTGGCTGGAATATCTGGGATTAATAATTGCTGAAATGCAGGAGGAACCGAAGATGGGGAAGATATCCTTTGCCAAGCTACCCTAACACAAAGGATGCTCACCAAGAGGGAACATCACATCAAGAAGCTAAATTTTAGTTTCTGTCTTGTTTTGCACATTTTATTTTCCTCATGTTTTCGAGCAAAAAGACACAGGTACTTTTCCCCCACTCATATTTTTGACAGGATTTCTCTGGGGTACTTGGCCAGACAGTAGGCTGAAATCTCTTTTACTTTTTAAGTTGTGGGACTATTTCCACTTACATCCCGATTCTCCAGGGTTTTCTTTTTATTTTGGGGCTTGCTCTGCCTGCTGTTGGGGGTTCCACAGCTCTGTGCTGAGCTCTGCAGGTGTCCTTTGCATTGATGTGGTGCTGAGCAAACCCAGGTTGTGTGGAGGGGACGTGTGCAGTGAGATATGAGGTGTTAAAAATCCCCTGTTGACTCATTCCCAGGTAAAACTGGGAAGAGTTTACATCAAATGCTCACAAACCCTTGGGGGTTTAGGACTGAAATGGGGCATCTTGGTGGTTAAAATCCATGGACTGTCAGGGGTGACACAGTGCTTGCCCAGAATGAATTAATTGTGTATCTGGAGTGAAAGGGAACCCAGGGGAGAGAATAATGGAATGGTTTGGATTGGAAGGGACCTTAAAGCCCATCTCATTCCAACCCCCTGCCATGGGCAGGGACACCTCCCACTATCCCAGGTTGCTCCAAACCCCATCCAGCCTGGCTTTGGACACTTCCAGGGATCCAGGGCTTCTCTGGGCACCCTGTGCCAGGGCCTCACCACCCTTGGAACAGTTTGTCTTTTTACTTGAATTTACTAAACCACCTAGATGGACTCAGGAGCCTTTTGTATGTCTGGGTTTTCCAAACGACATTGCTGGAAAAAATGAAGCTGTGCTTCGTTGCATTTTTCAGTCCTTAACAGAGATCCAAAATGCTTTGGAACAGGCTGATGCCACTCCTCATTCTGCTGCATCCATGCCCTTTCCACCCCATCCATCCAGCAAAAAATAACAGCCTTGTGGATGATGCACAGAAAGAGCCTTTTTTTTACACATTTGTTCATTTATTTATTAACAGCTTTGAAATTTCTTTTGGTGGGGTGAAGATGGGCAACAAACAGCTGAGCTGAATGCCTGAAGTTAGACACCTGAATTCACTGCCTGGCTCAGAGAACAGGTCAGCAAAGCCATTTTCAAGTTGTTTGGCTTTTTTTCTTCCTTAGCTGCAGTGTGGTGTGGGTGGGAAGAAGTTACCTCTCATGGAGATGTGTGGGCTGGTGTGTGTTGTGGCTGAGTGGATATGGGATAACTGATGTCAAAAAACCTTTTCTGTGCAGATTATTGTTATTTACAGCTCATTTTTGCATTAAATAAGTAAGAAAGACACTTGGACACAGAGGGTTTTCAAGAATGTGCTGCCCATGCTCTTTATGATTATTTTTTTTAATAATTTAATAGCAGATTACTTGGACTGGCAGTGCTCAGCAAAAGGCAGGGTGTGGATGCAAGTTTGATAGAGAAATGAAAAAAAGATGGTTGTGGCTCTGCAGATCCACATTGACTTAGAAATCTGCTGAATATTTCAGAGCCAACCACTTAGTATGTGATATTTTGAGCCTCTGGTAATCATGGAATGGTTTGGGTTGGAAGGGACCTTAAAGCTCATCTCATTCCAGCCCTGGAATGGACATGGACAGGGACACTTTCCACTAGACCAGGTTATTCCAAGGCCTATCCAACCTGGCCTGGAACACTTCCAGGGATGAAGGAAATGCTGGAGTAGCCCTGCTTGCAGTGATGCTTATGAAAACCAGAAACCTATCCCAAACCTTTCCAGGTGCCTCATCCCAGGCGCCCCTCTGGGGACGTTCAGAGCCGTAGCAGATCCATCCAGGAGGAAAGTCTGGTGGGGTTGAGCCAAGGCAGAGGGAGACAAACCTTCCTGGCTTGGTGTTTTCCACACTGCTATAGCTGGTTGAAGGGGACCAAACCTCCGAGGAAGACGGGCTTGGTTCCGTTTGACCAGCCAGAGCAGAGCATAGCTCCGGACCACAGCACGCGCTCGGCTCCGCTGCTCCGGACCTGCAACGGGAACGGGACACGTGAGACGGGGGACACGGGGACTCACCTCTGCCCAGAGGGACAGGAGGGTGGTGCAGCACTTATGACACCACCCTAGGAGACCTCACCATTGTCCACAGAATCATGGAATGGTTTGTGTTGGGAGGGACCTTAAAGATCCTCTCGTTCCGACTCCCCTAAGTGGGGGCACCTTCATGCAGCTCTTTCCTTCCTGCTTATTTTTGCCTATTTTCCCATTCTTTCTTTTTTGTCTTTTTATTTTTTAAAGTTATTTTTTAAATAGTGAAAACAAAAAGGACAATTAGGAGGGAGGAAAGACCCCTCCTTTGTCCATTGAAGGGAAGTCTCCTGCCAGTTGTCAGTCAGGCATCACTTTTCAGAGCCACCCTGAGCCCTCCAGCTGTACCTGGAGCCTCAGCAAGGAGACAGCTGCCAGAGACCACGAGCAGCAGGGCACAGGGCAGCTTCCAAACAGGACAAAAGCAACATTTTTCCAACCCTGTGCATAGGCCCCTTTCCATGTGCATGTGGTTTCTCGGGGACTTAGAGCCGTTGGATCACTAAGGTTGGAAAAAGCCTCTAAGATCATCAAGTCCAAGTGACTTGATACATTTTTCTCTGTAAAACATCTTCATTAGGAGAGGGTTTTACCTATTTTTAAAATTTTTTTCTTATTTATTTACTTATTTACTTTTGTCTTCTCACTGCTCAGTGTTGGGGGCAATATTAATTTGAGTAACCTCTGGACTCCTGCGCTTGCTTCGTGTTTTCTCTTTGTTCATTGGGGTGGTAATTAGCAAGGGAAGCATCAGCAACTTAAATTCAATATTCCCTATGGAAACATCTACCTTACTGCCAAAGAAGCACATCCTACAATCTTCCAGTTACAAAATTCACTTCATACTCTGCCCCATCAATGCTAGAATGTTTGAAACCTGAGAGAATTTGGGAAGAATTAGAGTTTTTTTCTTTATGTCATGTTCTGGGTGTAGATATACAACCAGAGGAGGGAGGGAAGAAGAGTTAAAACAGTGACCTTGACCCCCCAGACAGGCTATAAATTTTCCAAAATCTTAGCCCTGTGTCTAGGTTATTCCTTCTCCTGTGTCCTTGCCAGTGTGTGTGTGCCTGTAGCTCAGTCCTGGCCTGTGCTGTGCAGGAAGAGCCACTGCTGATCCCAGGCTCCAGCAGAACAGACCAGGAACAGCTGCAGAAAGTAAATAAGGGATGAGATTCCTCTCCAGGGTTAACCCCCAAATTTACACAGTCATTCGAGGCTAGGGACAGGCTCAGCTGGCCAGACAGAAGTTTGGCTTCTTTTGCCAGCACGTGAGCATCTGGCACCATCCAAGGAGCCACAGGTTGTCTGGGACAGCCACTTGTGATGTGCAGGTGTGGCACAGCACGGAGCTGAAAAAGCCACTGGAAGCCGCTGGAAGCCACTGGAAGCCACTGGAAGCCGCTGGAAGCCACTGGAAGCCACTGGAAGCCACTGGAAGCCACTGGAAGCCATGCTGTTTCCAAGGGCACTGGGGGCATCTTTTTTGGCAACTGGATAAAGTACACAGTGCCACAGACTGCAACAGGTTTTCATCACCACAGGGATGAAGAAAGCAGCAGGTGCAGAAGGGAAGGGCTGGGTTTGGGACATGGACAATGGGTTGAACAGCAGAGTCAGGCAGGGAACACAGGTCAGGATTCGCACCCCTGCCTGCCCGTTCCATGGGGTGCCTTTTGTCACACCTAGTTTTTATTAGAACCATGAAATGATTTGGGTTAGAAAGGATATTAAGAACCATTCAATTCCAACCCCCTGCCATGGACAGGGACACCTTCTACTAGCCCAGGCTGCTCCAAGCCCTGTCCAGCCTTGGACACCTCCAGGGATCCAGGGGCAGCCACAGCCTCTCTGGGCACCCTGTGCCAGGGCCTGCCCACCCTCACAGCCAAGAATTCCTTCCCAATATCCCATCCATCCCTGCCCTCTGGCAGTGGGAAGCCATTCCCTGTGTCCTGTCCCTCCATCCCTTGTCCCCAGTCCCTCTCCAGCTCTCCTGGAGCCCCTTTAGGCCCTGGAAGGGGCTCTGAGCTCTCCCTGGATCCTTCTCTTCCCCAGGTGAGCACCCCCAGCTCTCCCAGCCTGGCTCCAGAGCCAGGTACAGCCCTTGGAACATCTCCGTGGCCTCCTCTGGACTCTTCAGCAGCTCCACATCCTTCTGCTGTTGGCCCAGGGCTGGAGGCAGCTCTGCAGGTGGGGTCTCACCTGAGGGGGGCAGAGGGGCAGAATCCCCTCCCTTGGCCTGCTGGCCGTTCTTCCTTAGATGCAGCAGGAAAAAAAAGGATAATTTTGCTCTGCTCCATTTCTCTTCTGAATTATCATGACCTAGGAGCTGGTTCTGTACGAGGAGGACAGGATGAAATAATAGTTTGACAAGCGCTTTCCTGAATTACATCTAGGAGACCGCAGGGCCTGGGTCGGATGCAGCAGCCCTGGCTTTGATTCAGACTGAAATTTTGCAAAGCATCTTGGTGGCTGAGGAACATAAATGTCATTGGTTTCAGGGTCTATATTGGTACATTTTATAGGGCTGAGGTGCAGGCACAGGAACTCAGTGGTTTCTGCTGTGTTTAGCACAGTTGCTGGCACAGTTTTGACCTGTGTCAACTGGGACTGACCCAAAGAGTTCCTAAGCTCAGCTTTGCTATTAGAACTGGTCAAGGGCCACTCCCAGTCAGGAGTTTGAGGATGGTTAAGTTGTGAACATTAATCACTGAAACATACATATGGTTTTTAATCTTCAAACTAGATCAGGTTTGTTAAGGGTATTTTGGGGTGGAATTCCTAAAATTTCCCATGGTAAGTGAAGGTCTGAAAACCTTTCAGACCTAAGCCTTAATTATAAGAACAGTTGCTTCAAAAAAATTTGTAAATTCATCCTTAAAAGAAATTAATACTGACTGAAAACTTGAGCTTTCAATATTTGGCCTATAGTGGAAGAAAGTTAAGTATGAGAAATGGTTTAAACTCCTCAGTTCCATGTAACAGGATCTTGAGAGTATCCTGGAGACATTCAGGATGTCTCCAGGCTGTTCTAGAGGGCCTTAAAAGCAACTGATCCACTGTTTGCAAAAAAAAAAAAATACAAAAAAAATTACACTGAGCTCATTGCTAGACAAGGTTACTAGAAGAAAATATCAAACAATGCTCAGAGGAGGAAGTGCAATGAATTAACCTTCAACAGTCCACTGCACAGCTCCTGTGCCTGTAACATTCATTTTAACGAATTAAAGAAGATTAAAGAAGATTAAAGATCTTCTTATGAATGACTGGAGTAAAGAGGAGAATTTTGTGACATCTGCATCATACTCAGTTTTGCTCCTCACAAGTCAATCCCACCCAGTGCTTTTTAATTCTTCCTCTGTGTCACTTAATCTGATTCACTTTCCACCATCTGAGAGTGGATGGCAACATGAAATAGGGTAGATTTAGACTAGATATTAGGAAGAAACTCTTTGCTGTGAGGGTGGGGATGCCCTGGCACAGGTTCCCCACAGAAGCTGTGGCTGTCCCTGGATCCCTGGAAGTGTCCAAGGCCTGGCTGGATGGGGCTTGGAGCATCCTGGGATAGTGGAAGGTGTTGGAAGTAGAGCTTTAAGGTCTCCAAACCATTCTATGATTCTGTGACTTGTTGATGCTCTCTGGGATGTAGTGATTTTCAGAAAGCCCTTGAAAAGCTCCTTCAGTATGGAGTGAATGTCATTTGGATTAGTTGAAACCCACAGTCTACTTGCTCCATGCTTTTTCCAGCAAAGGGTGCTCAGAACAGGGTTATAAAATAGGGTTCTAAATATCCTAGTTATCAAATCTGAAGATTTTTTTTTATCTGAAAAATCAAAATTTTTTTATCAAACTTTTTTAACAAATTTTTTTATCAAAAAAATCTGAAGATTTTTTTGGATTCAGGAATTTGCAACCTTTTTAGATGTTCAGACCCCTATGTTCCCTCTCTGGGTGCTGTGGGCACAGTGTAGAGTGAGTATAAACTGCCTGGCTCTATTTGACCAAGTCAGATTCAAATAAAATGCAGTTACAGGAAATCTTTGGAGTCCTTGCAGCTGCTGGGAGCAGAGGACACAGGTGAAGTCTCCCTGAAACCACACACTTCCTTACATTCCATAGCAGCATAATCCATATGGGGATATAAAGAAGCATGTAATCTCATGAGAGAAGTCTGGGTTGTGCCCTCTGGCCAGCAGGACAGCTCTGCATCCTCCGCTCCTGAAGGGGAAATGCTCCTCCCTGGATGTGTTTCAGAGCCAACATTCTGCTTCCTCCTTGGAAAAGCAGTGACAGCACAACCCTTGTAACTTCCCTGTGTTGCCCTGGAGAATTTTGGGATGTTTCAGAGGGATCGTTTCAGGTGGTTCCAATTTTTCCAGTGCCTGTGTGTCAGCAAACTTTCCTGTGTGCGCCTCTGCACAGTGCTGAAGTGCATGATGGAGAAGGCCCTGGATTTGTTTTGACAGCCTTAAAATCCTCAAAAACGAAAAAAAAAAAGTCACATGAGTGCAAGGTGATAGACTGTGTTCTTTCCTCTCACTTTATCATTATTATTTGCATTGAGGCAGGACCTGGAGGAGCTGCCTGAGCAGAGGAGTTGCTCATACACACAGGGATGTGGTCCCTGCCCTGGAGAGCTGCCTGGCCAAGCAGGCAGTGCCTTCAGAACCAGACAGCAGCTCACCAGAACCTGGCCTGGCTGATCAGAAACAAGTTTATGTCCAAGGGTCACACACAGAGTGGTTTGGCTCAGAAGGATCTGGGGGGCTCAAAGCAGGAGCAGCTCAGATTGGATTGCTCAGCACCATGTCTAGTTGAGCTTGAATCCCCCCCAGGAATGGAGTTCCTTCAGTTTTTTGGGGTCTTTCCTGGAGTTTGACCAAGCAGATGGTGAAAAACCTGTTTGGTGATACCTAATTGGAATTTCCTGTGTTCCAACTTGTGCAGTGCCCTGGTGCACCTTTGAGAGGAGCCTGTCGTGGCACTGGGGGCAGGACATCAGGATGGATTTCTGCATTTAATGATAGAAATGATCATTGGAAGTGAAAAGCAAAGTATCCTGGTGTCCCTTCCTATGCTAATCCTTGATTTGGGGTTGCTGCACACTCTCATCCTCAGTAGGGCTGGCATCCTCAGGGATGCTCAAAGGGAGTTATGGCCATGTTTTGGAAACAACTGGTTGGAATAATTTTGTTCAAGGAGCAGACTCACAAAGATGATTTATTTCTAAGTGGAAGCTTCTCTGAGGATGGAAAAGGGGAGGGAGTACCCAAGTTTCTAATACACAACTAGTCCACACAACTACATAGGACCCAAAAAGAAAATAAGTCTTTCTTTCATATTTTCTATTCCTGAAGAGCCAAAAGACCAAGGAATGATCTCAGGTGGTGAGAAGCACTAAAATCAGTGTGGGAATAACCCCAGGCTTTGAAGGAAACATAAATCTCTTTGAAGGCAGACCCTAGTGAGGGTCCAGAGCACAGAACAGCACTGCACACACTCCTCAGAGGCTCCAGCTCTCCCTAGAGCATGGTTCCCACTCCCCAGCTTTGCTGCCACTCTCCAGGCATTTTATTGTGATGGAGAAGTTGGGTCAGAATCTCTCTCCGTGCCTGCAGGGCTCTCCATGCTCCCCTGTGGCAGAGGTCTTCCCCTACATGATGCTATTTCAGGAAATATCAATTTTGCAGTGTCCCCCAGTGTCTGACATTGCTGATTTTTCACATCTCACGTGCAACCACCTCGGTTTCTCTGCCCCTAGAATTTCCCCCTGTCTGCTGTTCAATCCTGTGTCAGTGCCTGATGTAAGGATGTCTGCAAAAGGGTTTGGGGTGGAAATCCATCCCATGTCACTGCTTATCCTGATACTCAGCTGGGGCAATGGATTTATAGACTGAAGGGTGTACAGATGGCTCAAATTTATTTTCACTTAAAAACTTCATGATTCTGATATTGTACACGCTGCTCTAAGTAATTTTGCTTGTACAGAAATCCCTATTGACTGCAGTGAAGGGATGGCTTTTGGGGGAAAAAAACCTGTCTTAAATCCAGATAAAGACTTTTCTTTGTGATTTCTAGAGAAATTCATGGCAGGGAATTTTACATAGTCATTATTTCAGTAACCTGATGAAACAAACAAATGCAAATTCTACAGAAGGAGATGAGTCATGCAGTGACCCAGGGAATTATATAGTTTAAACTTCCCAGAATCAGGAGTGATGTCTGAATTTCCATTATTTACAGATTTTTGCACCAAGCACAACAGAGGTGTTAAAAATATCCACAGTAAAACATTCCCATTCTTTATATTTTTATGTTTTTTATGTAAATCAGATCAATGCTATAGGAGTGTTCAAAATTTTAATTGAATGTTATTCAGCATTTTAATTTGATATTGAATTTAATTCAATATAATATTTACTTCCCAGTTAGATGAAGGGCTTTGGCTCAGAGGAGGTGAGGAAGAGGAGCCTTGCTGACATCAGGGTAAAACTTCCAGAGATTTCAGCAGAGCCTTGGCTGTGAATTACCAGACTTTTGAGTGCATAAATCTGTTTACATGAGCTATCAACAGGAATGAATGAATGAATGAATGAATGAATGATTTCTTCTTAGCCAGTTTAAAGCCATTATAGATGCTTGCTGGTGGCATTTTCTTAAATTTCTCATAGGCCTGTATCAAGGTACTGTGAAAATTCTGGGATCAGAAACGGGTTCACAGTGATTAATGAAGAAACAGATATAGTTACTTGAAAGATCCTTGATCCAAAGTGTGTAGGTAGGTAAATATTCCTTATTTATGTACATTATTCTAGTCCAATTTGTGGACCAGGATTTTAAAATCTTATCTTAGCATAAATGGGAATTTATTGATGGTATTAAAACCTAACTGGAGCAAGATTTGTATTAAATACATTGACTGGAATCAGCTGGGACTGTTGCAGTAAAGACTCAGACTGGATTTTCAGACCTCACTGTTCCAAGATATATAAAACTCAAAACAGGCAGAATGAAGAAATGTGGATTAAGAAATTAGCAAAATAAAAATGAAAGAGCTGACTGGGACAGATATTTGGGTACAAAAGGTTGGTAGGAATGGCCATAAAAGCCAGGAAGGAAAGGAAGGAAAACCAGGAAGTCAGTAGGATATAAATGCATCCATTTACAGCCAGTATCTCTCTTTTTTGCCTACCCTGGAATACTGTATTCCTTGTGAACAGCAGATATGCAATCTAAGAGCCAGCAGCCCACGCCCTTTGGAGCCACTTGGAGTAACCCAATCATCTGAGGCAGATGCAGAGCCACATCTGTCCCTCCCTGGCGTGAGGAGGAGGAGGAGGGAAGAATGGGGCAGCTGTCCTCCAGGGCTCCCTGTGACTGGGAGGGTTTGTCACTGGGGTTGATGGGAGCTGATATTCCCAAAATGGGCTCTCTGATACCCCTGGCATTCGGGCAGTCACTTGTCTGGGCTCTCTGTCAAGTCTCTTTTTCCACCCTGGATTGCAGGATGAATGCTTTCCTGGGAGCAGTTGTTACTGGAGGGAGGGAGGCTGCTCAGCCTTTGGTTTTCCTGCCTACACCCACATGCACAGAGAGGCACATGGATGTGACAGCAGTGCAGAGAAGGGAAGGGATAAATAGCACTGATCCCACTGATTTAAAGTCAATTCCTAATGCTCTGACCTTCTCCAGAGGAAATATTTGAGCCCAAACCATTGTGTGTTTGGAATTAACCACCTCATTGTCCCCCTGTCTGCACCAAAAGGCACCTTCCACGAGGCAAAAGCTCATGCAGAGCCTTTTCTTGTCTCTTTTGCAGCTTTTCTGTGGGCAAGTCAGTCAGGTTAACATTTTAGCCTTGTGAGCCAAATTAGTTTTCTCAGGGGAGATTTTTGAAGCAGAGTTTCATCTTAACCCTATCTTAACCACAGCCTCCAGGAAGCTTAAAACTCAAGAAATCAAGTTTGCAGCCGTCAGCAAAATATTGCCTATATCTAACCTGAAATTATATTTAGACCCTTGGGTTTTGGAGAAGTTTCAAGAGCCTGTTGTTTTTTTTGTTTTTTGTTTGTTTTTTTTGTTTTTGTTTTTTTTTTAACTCTGGTGGGGTTTCATGGGAGTGTCTCAAAGTTTATTGAATTTGCTTTAAAATGATGATGAGCTCTCTGCCTAAGTGGGGATAAGGCCTCAGTGAGCAGCTCTGGAACATCACTGAGTCCCAGTGTGCTGACCTGTAATTCCTTAAAAAAAGGAGGAATAAGGGAGGAAATAAGTGAGTTGCCCAAGGCTATTTTGAAAGGCTGTGTGAAAATCACCAGCAGTCACTTGTCCATCCTCCTCATCTCCTTGTTTTACTTTCTAACATTTTTATTTCACTATAAAAAGATCTTCATATTATAGTTCTCTAAGTTATATTTTCTGTTTTGTCTGGCGATTTTCAACTGAGATTTTTGGGCTGGTTTAGCTCCGTCATGTTTTATTTACCCAGTCTGATTCTTTGCACCAGAGAAGAGTAACTGCCCTTGAGCCAAGCCCATCAACATTCCCAGATTTTGGGTGGGGAAACTGAGGCACATAGGTGTGATAATTTGCCTGGAACAAACTGGAGTGACTGTAGAAATGCCCATATATATTCAGCATGGCCTCCCTTGCTCCTTGGTTTTCCCTTTTCCTCCATATCTTGAACGCAAATTAATTTAACAATGCAATTTACAGTAACTATCCCTCAAGAACCCCAGCAGGATTTTTTCCATTGGCTTGAAAAAGAGGGGAATCATCCTTGTCTTTTTACTGCACCTCAGACTGTTTATCTGGGGATTTTTGGGTCTCCTCATGTCACAAACCCTTCGTTTGTGTTCCTGGAGGGCAGGACGCCTCTTGTAAAGCCTTGGGAAAGAGGACAGTGCTCTTTTTTCTCTATTTGGGTTTTTTTTTGGTTAGTTTTTCTACTTGTGATCCAAGAACAGGGAAATGAGGGAACGATTACAAGAGGAGGATAAACCCACACTGGGCTTTGACAGCTTCAGTCATTCATTCCCAGTTAAATTAAGCAGTATTTCCAACAGGCTGGGAAAAACCAGGAACCCATGGAGAGCAAGGACCCACAGGACAGGGCCCAGGAGTGTGTCCAGAGGGGGCTGCCTCCCTTTGCTGACTCCAGAAGGAGCCAGGGGTGACTGTGCTCATCATTAAACTGCTCTCTGAAGGGCCTGAGGGTAACAGGAGTGGATTTGGACCTGTGGACATCTGAACTGGTTTTCCTTGGTGAAATGGGGAAACCACCTCGTTGTCCAATAACGATTCTGGAGCATTAAATAAATCAAAAGTAGTGTGGGGATAACATAATTTAACAGCTGGACATGGTGAGAGGGGGGCACCAGTGGGAACCTGCTGGTCACTACTTATTTCAAGGTGAGGATTAAAACCAGCAGGTCACTTCCCCTGGAAGGTGATCATCATCTGGGCACCCTTTGCTGTCAGAGGAGGCTCCTTGGGAGCAATGTGAGATTGCAGAGCTTTCCAGGGATTAAGTTGTCCACCCTTACAGCCCTCCCCAGCAGTCCCTGGGTCCCTGAAGGGATGTCTTGTGAGAGGAGAGACCTGGACAAACACCAACCCTGCTGTCCCTGAGAACAAATCCCTGGGTTTGAAGATGCTCCTGAAAATCCTACACATCCCTGGGGTTGTTCTGCCCACAGCTGAGAGCCTGAACACACCCACTTTGAAAGGGTTGCTCCAATGCCACAGCCACAAGTTGCATCCAGGCAGAGTGGTCTGATCCCTGGGAATTTGCTATTGAGTCTGGGGCCCGGTTTGAACCTGAGGATACCACCTCACCTCCTTTCCCTTTTCCATCCATGGCATCTTTTGCCCTGCCCAGAGTTCCTTAGGATGCTTTCCACAGCCCTGGATGTGAGGCACTGGCTGCTGCCCCTGCCTTCCAGGCTTGGCCATAAACCTCACACACAGGAGGTATTACATGAGAAAAAGAAATGGCACACATTACCTTCAGCAAAGGAGCAGTTGGTCCCTTCATCCTCCTCTCAGCTCCTCTGTGGCTTTGTGGCACCCCAGGAGTGTTATCTGGGCTGGCATCTCCAGCAAAGGCTGGGCTTCATCCTGTTCAAGGTTTCCCCAAGGAAGCAGGAGCTGGAGTGGTCAGAGAGGCTCTCCAGCAGGCAGCCTACGCATGGGGCTGCCCAAAAATCTCTTGAAGCAGCTGATCCTACTGCCCCCTGTGTGTGTGTGAGGGTGTTTGGGGATTTGGGCATTTCCCCCTGTCCTATTCTCCTCTACACCAATGTCTCCTTTCCCCCCTGCTTTCCCCACTAATAACCGTGTAAAATTCCCCTCCTTTCCCTCAGTTTTCTACCACCTGCGCTCATTTCCCCCCCCCACACCTCGCCTCCGCATCCTCTCAACCCCCTTGGGGGCTCTCTGGCTAAAGGTTTTCCATCAGTATTCCTGTCTCAGGGCAGAGCAGCCTGCACCGGCCCGGGGCTGGCTCCTCACATCCCCAGGATGATGATGCTGATGATGCTGCTGCTGCCATCCATCCATCCATCCATCCATCCATCCATCCATCCATCCATCCATCCCTGCCCTGCCCGCCTGGCCCCGGCCCTTTTGTATCGCCCAGCCCCGGGGCCAGCCCACCCCAGGGCCCCGGCCCCACAGCTGCCCGTGTCCTTTACAGCCCCTGGCCCTTCCCAATCCCTCCTGTCCGCCTCAATCACCCCGCTGACAGCGGCCTGCTGAGTGACACCGCTTCAGCTGTCCCGTTTCAGCATTTTATCCCTTTTTCCGATGCTGGAACTCAGGACTGTCAGGAGAAAGAAAAAAAAAATAGAAAAAAAACCCAAAAACACCCACCAAAGATTTCCAGAATAAAGCCACTTACTGCAGGTACAGCAGAAAGTTTTTATTTTTTAATGGTCAGAGGAGGAGGAGAGAGCTGGATTTGGAGCTGGTCCAAAATCCTGATGGGTTCTTTGCTTAGAAATGGTCAGAGGAGCTGGGCTTTGGCAAGTGCTGGGGTCAGACAACAGGGGCTGAGCCCAAACCAGTTCCATGAGCCACAATCAGTACAGCCAGGATCCTCCCAACCCTGGTGTTGTTAAAAGTGTGCCTTTTCACCTCTTCTCCATCACACATTAAAAAAAAAATAGTGTCCCTGGGAGACTGGAAATGAATCCACTGGTGTGGCTAAAAGTTTGCAGAGAATTTTTGACTGGCAAATAATATTAATCACAGAGTCACGGAATCCTGGAATAGTTTGGGTTGGAATGGACCTTAGAGATCATCTTGTTCCACCCATGGGCAGGGACACTTTCCACTAGACCAGGCTGATCCAAACCCCACCCAGCCTTGAACACCTGCCCTTTTTATCTTCCTTATGTTGGAATTTGAAAACGTCTTCACCTTTCTCAGAGTTAGAGAAGCAAATTGCAAGCAAACCTGTCATTCTGCTCTTTACCAGACTCCTACGAGACATAAACCAAAATACCCTCTAAAATTATCTACCATTTCCCCTCCATCTTCTGTCAAAATCTCAATGCTTAGTGTAATCTTTCTTCGTAGGGGAAAATACTTTTGAAACATTCTCAGCATTTTTTTGGAAGGGAAATATTTTTGTGTTAAAATCAGAGTGACCATACAACCCTGCAATCACTTCCAGAGGTTTAAATGCTCACCTAAAAGAAATTATTAGGATGGGGACAAATGGCAGGGAGCAGGATCTGTGGTGAAAGACAGGCTGTAATAGGATTATTTGAGAGAGAAATGACCAAAAGTAAATGAAACAGGCCCAGGCAATGCTGCTGGGTGCAGGAACTCCACCATCCTCACTGCAGGGACATCCTCAGCATCTGGCTGAGATGATTTCTCTCTCCTTTTCTAAACACAGTTCAGGAGTCTGCATAGGGTAAGACACATCCCAACAGGCAGCTGCATGCAGCAATCCTGTCTTGGAGGTTGAAAGGCTTCACCCATGTGGCTTCACAGCCAGCTGTGCCAATCATATTGAATTTACTATGTCACATGCAGGGGAAAGTGAGTTTTTTTTTAAAAAAATAAAACATTTGCTGTGCCACAATCTTCTTCCCAGATCTTGGGCACATCATCCCATGCCTCAGTTTCCCAAACATAAACAACATTTTGACACTGCTGCCCTCTCCCAGGGTGGGATGAGGACCCAAGAGACCCTCTGGTGCACTCAGATATCCCATTAATTCTCGGCTGTGAGGGTGGTGAGGCTCTGGCACAGGGTGCCCAGAGAAGCTGTGGCTGCTCCACCCCTGAAGTGTCCCAGGCAAACTGAGGCTGACAGAGGGGTTTGGTGTCACTGGAATGTGCTGGTGCTTGCAGGCAGTGCCAGGTTTCACAAGGATGTGAGGATGGCAGCTGGGAGCAAACTGGGCACGTGAAGGCTGTAAAAAATGGACCTTTTCTATTTGGAGCTGCTGGTACACCTTGTAAGGATATTGAGAGCAGCAGTTTGGCTCAGGGACCTTACATGATCCCATGCAGTCATGAGATGTACTCTGTATTTCCTATATCACCCCATTCCTTAAGGAAAGAGAGGAAGCTGTCCCTCAAAAACCACAACCTTGGCCCATGGAGCACATCTGTGAGATGAAAATTTCCATGCAGAATGGATAGTATTATTTTATTATTTTATTTTATTTTATTTTATTTTATTTTATTTTATTTTATTTTATTTTATTTTATTTTATTTTATTTTATTTTATTTTATTTTATTTTATTATTTTATTTTTTTATTTTATTTTATTTTATTTTATTTTATTTTATTTTATTTTATTATTTTATTTTATTTTATTTTATTTTATTTTATTTTAATATTTATTTTATTTTATTTTATTTTATTTTAATATTTTATTTTATTTTAGTTAAAATTCTACTTGTCTGAAAAATAACAACAAAAAAGTTGAATGTGCTGAATTATTATTTTCTTTTAATTCCAGTTAATGACCTGTAGGGCATAAACTGCAGAAACTGCAGAAACTACCCTTGCTTCATTATTAGTTTCTTTTTATTCATTACTTTCAATTTCATTGGGATGCAGATAAACCCAACCCTGTACATAGTTTCATGCTGATTGTCAGCCCTAAAATTGTGGATATGCTGGATCACTATAAGTTCACTATAGGAAGGAATTTCTGTACTCTCTCTATTTCTGTATTCCCTGGGTATTTCATTTCCCAGAGAAGCTGTGGCTGCCCCTGGATCCCTGGAAGTGTCCAAGGCCAGGCTGGATGGGGCTTGGAGCAACCTGGGATGGTGGAAGGTGTCCCTGCCCATGGCAGGGGGTGGAATGAGCTGGGTTTTGTCACCATTGGAATAAAGTCCCTGTTAGAGTGAGGTAGAAATTATATTCAGACCCTTAAGTTTCATCTTGCCCAGGCTGTTCAATTCAAGTAAGGAGACTGACTTTTGTTTCTATACATTCCCCAGAGGAACATGAAGAGGATGGAGGGGAACAGATCATCTGTTCTGATCAGATCATCTCTGCCTGTGCCTTCATTCCCAGTGCCTGGGTAAAAGTGGCCAGGAACGAGGCAAGTGGTGGTGCCTCACACCTGCTTGCATATTTGTGGGGGTGGAAAAGAGCAGATGTCCAGAGCTGCCAGTTCTGGGAGTCCTGCAGGAATGTGGGGCCTGTGACAGCTGATTGAGCTGGAGGGGGTTTGGATGGGGGTGGGAGGGGGTTTTGGTGCCTGCTCACACCCTGGGAGAGCTGGTGGTGGGAAAGGGAGGGGGAAAGCTGGTGTAGGCACTGGAATGAAAAGGTTGTTTGAATATTTATGTCCTGGATGTGGAAATTCTTTGCTCTTCCCTTGGGAGACACCCAGTCTCGGAGTCTGTGGTGGATTTTGGGTGTATTTTCTGGGTTCAGGTTTTCAACCTCTTCAGCCTTGGACTGATACAGAGAAAGCCAACAGCTATCATCAGTCCAGTCCCTGGGAGCTTCATTCCAACAGTCCCTTGCACCATAACCAGGGGACAGCAAGGGTGGGAGGACACAACGAGGCCAAGAAAAAGACTGAAAATTAGCCTGGTATGCACCCAATATTCAATAAATCTTGTAAAAAAGTCTCCTGAACCATTGCATTCTCTGAAATGGCCGTTGTAGAGTTTATTTGTATATTGAATTTATTTATTTATTACCTTTGCAAATTCACTGTCTGAGGATCCAACATGTCACTGATCTCATGTTACTCCTGTTGTTATCATTACTGATAGATAAGAGGTGAATTTCCCAGAGCTCCCTGTAAGCACAGAACAGAGCTGGCAAATAAACCTCTGCTCCAGGCAGCCCCATCTTTTAAAGACATCCAGCCTCAGTTACGGAGTTCCACTTTCTGAAAACTCTGAAGAGGGGAGATATTTTTCTCAGTCCAGCCAGTAGTAAAGGTAAGATCT